>NC_139348.1:27968844-28348483 GCF_055883805.1 Amblyomma maculatum
TGGTGCCACGGCTCAGCGCGCAGTGACGCTGACCTTGCGAAGCGCCTGGCGTAGTGTAGCTCTCGCTACAAAAACAAATACTGATCAGCAACTAAATCGAATTAAACCGTGATTTCGCATGTCTAACTCGGTTTAACCTTAGCTGAATCGCTGCTATAATCTATATACATGAACCCCATTTCGTAAAGAGTTTGGCAGGAGTCCCTTGCCGGCAGCTTCTATGCTTGTGTAGAAAGGATATAGTGATCACTTGCCAGTGGTTGTCCCGTGTTTACCCACTTTGCATCCCTGATACCATTCACATGTACCCGTTCCACGATATTTAGTGTTACTAAGCACAAAGACAAGGTGAAAGGAACTCGAGTGACGGACTGGGACCGCTTTCGGAAAGTCAGGAATGACACAGTGAACGGGGAAATCGAAGACTTAGGAGCCTGGGTTGAGGCACTCAAACAGGCCGTGAAGAGTACCACAGAAGAGGTTCCAACGGAGGAGGAGGGCTCTACGGTTGACTCCAGATTGTTACATATGTGGGAAGCACATGCGAGTCCCCTTCGGAGGTGTAGGAAACAAAGGCATAATGGTGTCCTCCGTAGAAATATGGCCAAGTTAGAACGAGAAATCGAAAAGTACACATTGGAGTTGCAGTGCAAACAGTGGGGGCAAATTTGTGACCGGATGAATGGGCAATTCGGATGCAATAAAACATGGCAGTTGTTGAGGCACCTTTTAGACCCGGCGGAAACCAAATCTGCCCAGAAGGGGCAAATGGCTAGGTTAGTGCATCGCTATCAAGGTACGACTGGGGAGTTTATACATGAACTCCGAAGACGTTACATAAACGCAGCTTGCCGGATTACTCGGGAGAGGAAAACCTTGAATTAGATGAAGACTTTACTGTGGCGGAGGTGGAGTTTGCAATGGGCCAGCTTCGTACCACGTCAGCAGCGGGTCCGGACGGGGTTACTAATAAAATGCTGAGGAACCTGGATTTCAAGTCAGTGGGGGCACTCAAGAATTTGATGAATAAATTTTGGATGGCCGGGGAGATTCCGCCAGAGTGGAAGCATGCTAGGATTACATTTCTTTCTAAAGCAGGGAAGAAGCTCTGAATTGAGAATCTGCGTCCCATCTCGCTAACGTCGTGTTTAGCCACACTGAAGGAGCATGCGGTCCTGAACAGGCTTTAGGGTTATGTAGAGGGCAAGGCGTTGATACCTGAAACAATGATTGGCTTCAGGGCTAATTTATCAACGCAGGACGTCATGATACAGCTCAAAAAAGACGTGGTTGATCCTGGGTACGGCACGGGCACCAAGGCTATCTTGGGGCTCGACCTAAGGCCTTTGCCAATGTTACCCATGAGGCAATATTGAGGAACCTATCGGACATAAGACCGGGGGGTAAAACCTTCCGGTACATCAGATTGTTTCTGGAGGGTAGGACTGCGGATATTCTAGTCGGAGAAATGAAATCGAATCTCTTCCCATTGGGGGGCAGCGGGACACCGCAGGGGTCGGTATTATCACCGTTCCTATTTAAAGGGACACTAAAGAGAGAAAGCAAGTGGGTTTGCATCGATAGAATGCCAGTTCCTGATTACAAAAAGACCACTCTTACTGAAAACAGAGCTGTTATAAGGTAGCAAAGAAGAATAACAGAAATACAGGTATCGCCACCACAGCCAAACGGCTGAGGCTCGCAACTATAAATCACGTGACGCGCTAGGGATCCCGGAGGCTGAAAAATTTGAATTACGTTGAATGTTTGAATGCGGTAGTACGTTTTTTCTCAAACATGATAACACGCTTTTATCATACGTAAACGACGGCGAAAATACAACGTAAACGTTGCAAGGCCAATACAAAAATATACTTAGGGGCGCCACAGGCGCCCACTTCAGTTTTGGTTATGTTTCGGCTCAGGCATTTCCTGCGCACTCAGATTGTTTCTTTGAACCTGCAGCGCCCAAATTACGAGCTTGGAGCAGCAGATGCGCCTTGATGGTTCCCATTTTAGCATTCGGAGGCAGGAGCGAGCGAAATCCGCTACCGCCGACACGCTCCTTCGTTCACACTTCTGCGCCAACATATCGCCGCCGTTGCCGCTTCGACTGCGACCTGACCGCTTGACTGCAGCTACGTACGCCACGAAAAGCATACATATGCTAAGTACCGAAGGAAGAACGCATTATCATTCAATTGTTCACTAAATCATGGCACATCTGACCAACATATACTGCGTCAACAAGACCTTCAACGTGCTATGTGCAGGCGTCGTAAACAAAAGGGGCATACATGCCGCCAATGCCAAGGAGAGCGTCGATATATTGCGCTCGTCGCCCGGCGAAAAAAGGGCCTAGGGTAAAAAGTAAAAACTAAAAATTACGAAGCACCAGAAATACATTACAGAAGGTTGAAATATCGATTTGTAAAAAAGGAAAAAAAATGCCAGAAGTGGTGAGACTCGAACACGCTACTGCTTGCTCCGTAACGCTCGGCGCTAACCGCTCGGTTACGCCGCGCATCAAGAAGCTTGAGAATATTTCTAGTTTTTATGTCATGGCCCCATTTACAGTAAAGTGTTTCTGCTGCCGGTCTAAAAAATACTTCTTGATCATCGGCGCATGCTGCTTGCTTTCACGTCTTGCAACTAATGTTCTGGATGCCTATACTCCGTTTCATACATCAAGTGCAACACTACCAAAGCTACAGCTCTTGTTTGCGCTATCCGTATCCGCGATAAAAAATTGTGCCTGCTCTTGACGAGAGAAAATAATAGTTGCTTTGTCTGCAAGCTTAATACATTTTACATTTGCCATGAACTTCATAAAAAGCACCTTTTTTAGTGAGAAATTGTCGGATTTGGCTAATTTGTATGTTTTTTTATGTAGTTTTTGGTCGTGCCGCGTTTTGCTGCCCCGCAACCTTGCCAGCTGTGCCACCAGATGGCGCTGGCTGTGCCTTCCGCGCTGCGCATCTCTTTTTTTGAGAAAATGGTTCTTTGGTACGCATTTTTTCTATAAGATCCGCTCTGTGAAGATGTTTAAGCATGCGAAGCATGTTATTGCAAACGTGTATGCTCGGAATAGAGCCCGTTTCGGCAGGAACCACTCGCCCACAGAACGAGCGTGTAGTGATACGCCTCCTGTTTTTTTCCTAGCGGACTGTTTGCGTAGCTTTCGCTGCGTGGCACCTGATGTATGAAACGGAGTATATGCGCACTATATTGTGCAGTGGATCCAATTTCACAAGTGGAATTTAACAGAGCTGGCAAACGTAGTGGCGCCGGCACTTCGGTCATGTTCTGCTACCGTGGACGTAATTTTCGCTGAACACGGAGCTGTAGCACAAACCTTGAAGGAAAAAAGTGCGACGAAGCTTCAAAAATGACAAGCGCAGCAGCGAGGACACTATTTTGCTGGTAACTAAATCTTATTTATATGTAAACATGTCAGGAAGCGTTGGGATGACCGAGGGCTCGGTTTGCTTATACACAGTGCAAGAAGGAGCACAAAAGCTCAATATCTCAGCAATTATTCGATTTTTCGCTGCCGGATATGCGGCGACAGTGCAACCAAATGTAGTTTATTAGATTTTCATACCATATTTGGCTGTCTTTAGTGTCCCTTTAATGCATGCGGGCCTGCCACGTCTTATGCGCTCGAATATTTCATTATTGCGGGACGATGGATATTAAAGGGACACTAAAGACACCCAAAGATGCTATGAAATTCTATTAAACTGCATTTGGTGACACTGTTGCCGCATATCCGGCAGCAAAAAATCGAATAATAGCTGAGATATTGCGATAAGAAGTTGGAGTTTTTTCTTGTTCCCGCCGGTCGAATTCAAACTGCTGCTTCCAACTACGTAGTCGGGGTTCCACCAATGACGTAGGTGGAGACTCCGTGATTGCTGGCGCGCAGGCAGCGGTGCAGTCTAGCACCGCCGAACTGAAAGCATGAAAACTACCGCCGGCCGTAGCCCTCTTGCGGTGCAGCCTAGCACCGCCGAAATGAAAGTATGAAAACTACCGCCGGCCGTAGCCTTCTTTTCGCGTTTCGCTAACAGCCATGGAGGAAGAAAAAACTAGGAGGGAGTGCCGCGGCGGAAAAGTGAAGCCTAGTCATAAAAAAAATAATGGAAAGAATCATGGGAAATTAGCCGTCACGTGGTACGACAAGCGGTAGCCGGTAGCTGGTTTCGGTTGCGGTTTCGCACGCTTCCCTCTGAAGAAATGCCTTCGCGTGGCCTTCGCTACGCGACGCCTGCACTAGAAACCTGAGGCGCGCGCTGCGAGCAGGCGATGGATGAAACTTTGGACTTTTAGACGGGCTAATCCCGTGGGGGCTGCCGCCGTCGCGCAGTGCACCCGTGTATTTCGCGAAGTATGGCTGGGTCCTCTCAGCTGCGCCATATGAAATGCCTGCGGGGCTCGGCGCACAAAGACGAAGCACGCGAGAACAAAAAGAACGAGGGGCTTCGTCCTGTCGTCCGTTGTGTTCTTGTCCTCTGTCTTTGTGCGCTGAGTCCCGCAAGCTAGCCCACCGAAAAGTACTGCCATATGAAATGCTGCGTGGCGGCCGGGATCCAAGAACTACACGGATATACCTCGGGGCTGTCGCTCCAACGGTGAGTATCCTATCTGTTATGCGCACTCCTGGAGAAACGAAACGTTTGTTTGTCCGGGCATGTGCATGGATTGTTCGAGACGAAAATCGTTTGATTCATTTAGGAAATGCAGACCTCAAATACACATTGTTACGCTGAAGCCAGTTCCCCGGGCATGCAATGTTATGCCGAATTCGTAGTCTCCCTGACGATACCAAATATGAAAAGGCCAGGTGTAGTTACCACTAGTGTGCCTATAAACACGGAGTACAATGCAACAATTGTAAACAAAGTAACTTATGTTTTACGACGAGACGCACAACTTTCGGCAGACCACTCCGATAAGCTTTCCGCGGGGACATCCGAAGTCACTAAACAATACCATGTACTTTGGTGCATTTGAGTCTGGCAACTATGTTGGCTAAATTCCCAAGAATCCTTGCGCGCAAGAGAGAGAAGGGAGCGGCGTCAGAGGATGTTGGCTTGCGGAGGTTGCACGCGCTCCCTCCTAGTTTTTTTCTTCCTCCTTGCTAACAGCAGCCACCAGCCACGGATCCCGAACCCAATAACGAAGTTTTGGCTGCCACCGCTGGCCTGCACTTCAGCGACCTCAGCCCTATAGAGCGTGCGATGCTTTTGAGGGCTCAGGCGGCTGGGCTAGCGGGATATCAAGAAGAGCAAGAGCATACAGCAACAGACGAGATGGACGAGGCGCCAGCATCGACTGCAAGCGAAGGTGCCAGTGCGGCAGCTATAATCGCCGAAGCTCCGTCACGACTGATGAGTACGGACTGGTACGTAGAGATATTTTGGAATTCTTCTACAGTATTCCTAGTAGCATTGATTGTGCAGCCGGGCGTATCGGTGTATTGGCTAAGCGGGCATACTGAGCTGCGTGTCAGCCAACATGGAACGCAGTGCAACGTTAGCAAGCCGAAAGTGTTTTTCAAGGCCCCTATTTGGTGCGATCGAAATGTGCGCGGAAGTAACGTCTTTATACACAGTTTCTACTCATGATAATAAACCCCGTACGCATTTACCAGCTTGGTGGATCTCCTTTATGTAGTTCGTATGATAGTACAGTACGAGTGGTTAGCATAATTGTTCGTGAGCTTACCCAACACGTTTTGTCTTTTTTTTAATGCGGAAAGCCTGCGTTAATAACCCTTGGGGGTTGTTTTCTGCATGAACTATACCTCGGCTGTTGTTTTTAGGTGCAGTTGCGGACATTGTCAGGTCCTCGACAATTTCAAGGAGCTCGAGTGTCTGTGCTGCCGCGAGATGGACCGTGTCGTCACGGCTCATCCCGAAGGCTGCATCACGGAGCACCCGGAGTTCAGTCTTCTGTGTCTGAACACTACCGTACTCCGCGTTGCGTACTTCGAGCTGCGTGCACAGGGGGCAGACATGAACGACGATATCCACAAGTGAGGTTCTGTGTTTGATGCTGCCTATAGCCATGCCCCGAAGGTTTTACGCTGCGCCAGATTACGGGGAAGTTGTTTATGTCAAATGCTATAACACTTCAATTGGTGCTCATGTTTTGTTGTTTCCCAGAAGGTACCGCTACACAGCGTACCGCCAGTTTGTCCGTTGGCTTTGGCGTCGCCTGGGGAAAAGAAATCGTCTCGTCTTGCCAGCTTGTGTGGTGGCCAAGATAAGGGCATCATTTCCAACAGATGCACCAACGGGATTCCAGTATGCAGAATATTAAGAGGCAAGTAAAGTCAAATTCAGTTTCCTGTAGTGTGGTTTAGATACTCTACTGCCAAAGGTAAGGGCAGAAAATTTTACATGGCTTGTTATCTCATCCTCGAGTTGGCAGAGGTGACATTTGCAGGTGCATTTTAACAAATTTATGCATTGTCGTTGCTGTAGCTTGAAATGCAACTGAATCAGTTCCTTATTAAAGTTACGACCTTGTTATTGTTATGATTCCTGTTGATGGGGCGTTTGAGGTACTAGGCCAAGGCCTTGATTCTGTGTGGAATGAACACTCCTTGTTTGGAGGAAGAACAAAAGAACAGAAGATAGAACAAAAACGATTTATTGCATTTATACAAGGGATCTTATAAAGAGCACTGAGAGGCGCACTCGCACAAGAGATATAGAGAGAGCTGAGAAAAGCACACGCACCACACAAGTCCTCATACCACGACACAGCAGCACACAGACCTGCTCATGACAGTTGCCTAAAGAGACCTCGAGAGTTGTGTAAATGCTACTGTTTGCAATGGCCAAGCCACCGTGATGTCGGTGCGCTATGCAATTCGATCAGTTGACAAACGTACCAATAATTACCTTTTTGGTGCCACTTTGTGTTAGTTCTGAAAGGAGCGTATCTTTGAGTGCAGATCGTTTCATACTTCAGCCCGATTACTTGAGGTGCCATTGTGCATAGTCATTATTCAAAATGCCTTCATTCTAAGGTCAACAATAGAGGCCTTTTTCCTCCAGTGATCACAGTCAAGTTGAAAGCGATGATGGCTTTGAGATGTTGTGGTCCATGTCTGACCCTTTTCCCACAGCTGCTTGTAGCACAGCAGCCACTTTATGTTTTAGCAAAACGCCTTTTATGGGCTTCTACCAAATCTGCCTTAGTTGGTCTGTCCTGCACACTTTTTGAGTATGCAGGTCCCACTCTTGGTTCAGTGTGTTCCAATGCTTCTTTGAAGCTAGGATGCAGGCAACACAGCTCCATGACCTTTGTGTGCAGATCCTGTGCATACCCTGCAATTGACAGATGTTAATCTTTTAGAAGTTATGTGATATTAGGAAGATAGTGGAAGACTGGAAAGCGTGGCGTGATATGGTCCATAGGGTCATGAAGAGTCGGAAACGACTGAACTGAATTGACTGTTATTAGCTCGTATTTGTGTTCGTCTTGTCTGTTAAGCTTGTCATATTGTTATTTATTGATTGTTTTTTGTCACGTTTAATGTGTTTTTTGGCAGGAGCTGCCAACTTCGGTCTCTCGTTTCACATGGGACGGTTATGTCAGGATCGGCCTCCTAGAACCCTGGCATTCACGTTACCCCTATAGGCCACTAAGGCACATTCATACGGCTTGGTTAAAGCGGGGCTTTAAATGTGGGCTGAAGAAGAAGGAAAAGAGAAGAACACTAACTCACCCGCAGCTAATGCTCTCGCTCAATATTTGGTTCAGCAGCGTTGGACCTTTGTAAGTTCCTTTCTTTTTTTTTTGCGAAAGTCATCTATCAAAAGGCGCTTGCTGCTGTCGCGTGTTTCAATGATTTTAGTGGCAGTGGATGCCGCCCGCCTCAATCACCCATAGCATGTAAAACGAACATACTGGAAACGAGGCTTGCACAGCCGGTCAAGCGCTGGCACTCTGCCCGCCAAGTCGCTCCCCCCCCCCTCTCTATTTTAGATCTAATGTCAAAAGGTAAACACACCATGATGATGTATCGCTGCGCAGCATCTTGGCGCACTGCTAAGAAATGCGTTGCATTGTGGAACACAACCAAAACGAAGGGACGCGCCAACTACCGATGCCCTTTTTTTTTCAGTTATTCGGCGAAAATCGGGGGGTGGGTGGATTCATTATGCGAGTGCGTTATTACGCGACTAAATATGGTACACTTACCATAATTCAAATGGTTTTTGTCAGTTTTTCAAGGCCATTTGATAATTAAGACATCAGATAATTCGAACATTCGAACTTTATCCCCGGGTCCCGTGCAGTTCGAATTAACGAGCGTTTACTGTATTGTGTATTTTTTGCAACATGTACTGAGAAGCTATGTTTTCTGTATATTAAAATATTTGAACCTGCGAGCCTTGCTTCCTATGATTTTAATACCTACCATACAAACCACTCCAAAATAGATCATGCAAATCACAATAAACTTGCCAAATGTTGTTGCCGTTTTTTGTGGGGTGACAAATGTGGCACCGTATCTGGCCTTCGAACTTTTTATGTGCCACTTCGGTGCTCCAACAGCTGTTATGGCCTGGTCTCTGTCACCATTTTCGTTGAAATGGAGAGCTGCCAGAAGGGTACTAGAAAAGTAAAGAAACATGAATTGAGAAGCATCGCACACTATCACAGTGATGCAACAAATCTATTTTGCTTCAGTTATTGCACAGCTAAAAAACGACTGATAATTTTCTGCATATGTTCGTACTGTTACGTGCTTTGTACGCACGGGGGGGGGGTTTATTTGCAGGGATCAGTCCAAACAGAATTGCGGCGAAGGGTACAAACACCCCTCTGCCCTTGCTCTTCTTTTTCTTCCCCGCTCTACCCGACCATTCTTATTCTTCTTCCGTCGACGTTCTGCTAAGGCTCGTGATATGTTCCTCCTTGCAGACGGAGCCCGTTGGGCGAGTTACATAGAACCTCTGGAATGAAATCGTTTGAGGCGGGCTACATGCACCACCTGAGACTGCCGTGACCGTCGACCATTCGCAGTTATGCATGCTATAACATAATTCAGATCACTGATGAGCTCTAACATAACAAACTGTCCGGTGTAGTGTGACAGCAGTTTTTGACAAAGACCACATTTACGGAGAGGTGTCCACAACCACACGTAGTCACCAGGAACATAAGAAACTTATTGGTGTTGGATGTCATATCGGTTCTTAGAACGTTCTTGTGAAGATAAAATTCAAACTCTGGCCAGCTGGCGAGCTTCTTCAGCTCTGCAGAGTGTGGTAGCAAGAAACGGTTCGTCATGAATAATATATGAATGACAATATGTAGTCTTACCGAGCCTTCATGCCTTCATATGTGAATGCTGTAGATTTGGGGGCGAATCCATTCAACACATTATGGAAGGACTCCAGGCCGTACGTCTGGGCTCGTGGTGAAAGCTTTTGAACGTCTTTCAGAAGCAGTGGTGAATTTACCACAGCCTCCACTTGCTTGTATGCAGGGGATTCTGGAAGAAATGTTGCACATGATTTTCTTTTGTTAGGAAACTGAACAAAAGTGAACATTCAACATTCATGCCCAGCAGAGCGATGAGAGCTAGCAGTGACATTTTCTTTGAACGGTTTCGATTATACGCAGTAGATGTCTGCTCGCAGAATAGGTTTGGTACTAAGAGGCCATACAGTTGTACTTACCAGCAGAAAGCCATGCAGAGCTGGTCAGAGGCCCATGTAGGCACCTCGGATAGGGCTGTTTGTGCCCTTCATGGATGTTCCTAATGTGATTCAGCATGCTCTGCCATGCTGCCTGCAGTAGCTTGCCATCACCACCACAAGCACAGGCACACCAGTATAAATGGTTGACAATTGGTTGCCTCCATTTCTCTAAATATGTGCAACCAGATTTTTTGGAAGCAGTCATCAGTTTTTTAGTGATGCCTGGAAAAAACAATTTCCAAAAAGCTGTTGGAATGCCTAAGTATATATCTAGAGATGTCAGTAAGCCTTGATTCAAGATATTTCCTGTATGTGTAGCAGCACTTGCTGTTCCTGCTAACAATTACAAGGCACTAGTCATCCTTTACCAACTGAGATTAGTTGGTTAGCTTTGCAAAACTTAGACTGCTCCACTCAACATATTAATTTGAATAAGGTGAAAATGTATCCCTACCTTTTGCTACGTGCCAAACATCAAAGTAGTGAGTAATGGACGGGTGCTGCTGCATGTGCTTTTTAATTCCCGGGTGTCTGTCAGTTATCAATGACTGAATTTGAATTCCAATGGCCGAAAAAAATGCAAGGCCTCTGATAAGGCCTTCTTTTTCCATATGGGCACTCGCTTTCACTGCATCTGTCTGAAAACCGGAGAAAATCAACTGTCATCACTACACTACTGCCAACAAAAAAGAAGAAATAATAAAAACATTACACTAAATTGCCAAGAATTTTAAAAAGTGCAGAGCTTATTAGCAATGTCATGACTTCTGTTCACTGTTTAAAGCAATGTGTTTGTGTACTTGCCTCTCCAACTTGCACTTGTTCAGTATGTAATATTTTTCCTAAGCTGGGGCACAAAAATGAATATGTGAGGAATTTCGCACTGTAGCCGGGCGAATCGCAGCGTCCATCACCACACAGCTCCACTTCACTGTCTTCTAGAGATGCCAGCAATTTTTCCTGATGCTCATCCCAGACCTATGAAGAATGCAGAAATTGGCTTCAGTTGGACTCATTGTGTGTTTCCTCCACTTCATGGGAGTAAAACATGGCATTTCAATTCGAAATAGTAATCAAGTGCCTAAATTGCGCTTGGCTTGCTGCACTGGGTTGAGTTGATCCGTTTCACGAGAAATCAACTAATCAGTAGATAACAATAAATCAAGATGTGTGAAAAAACTTACAAAATGTTCCTCTCAGCAGAGAAGGGCATAGTTATAGTACCCGTGGAACCGAAGAGTTGGTCAAGAAATTTTTTGGGAGACATTTTATTTAAAGTTACCATGCACAATGTGCCTTTAAAAGATGTCGATTACAGGCATTTTGAATGCATATTAGATATTGGCTATTCGGCCAAGCCTAGGCACAGGCCAGGCCCGCAATGTCAAGGCCGAGTCTGGCCCGGGCCCTGCAAAACAACAGTTTTTGGGCCGAGGCTTTCAGGCTGGCCCGCGCACCTGCAGTGCTCTAATCTAGAGAAGAGCCTGCAGTCTGCACGTTCACTTCATACAGCTTACCCTCACAGCCAGTTACATTTATCGACAGCAGTTTCACTCCTTCGGCCTTTGAAAACTTTGGCCATGGCCTTTGCAGCTTTATTTCTTATAAATATGGCACACCGCAGTGGCTACCAGCGAAGAAGCTTTTGCATTAAAATATTATCTTATGGGTGAATCTAGAGTAGTACACATTATGTCTGATGGCCTAATACGGAGAGTGCACTATAATATAATAAAGATGTAGGGAATTAGTCTTTGCGCTAACTTGAAATTCCACTGAATGGGATAAAGTTAAGCAGTTGGCAGCGTGCAACTTTGAAATTGGTTGGAATAATATTCATGTCCAAAAGTAGCCATGCGTTCCGCAATCATTTGATAATATCTGAAAGCAGGCTCACTGTAGGATTTATGGCTTGTGAGTTTTCTTTGTGTTGTGCATTGTAAACTGGGGTTGCTTATTGTGAAAAAGGACAGGTTGCACACTTACCATGTTGACTGCAGGGAAGAGGTATGCCTTCTGGTAATTAAAGAATGTCTGTTCACTGATTGATTTGACTTTCATTAGCTGCATCATCCTGAGGAATTTTGCAGGACTTGAGCCAGAAAAAAGTAATGCAGTGGCAAGGTCAATGTTTCCTTTTGGCTTACTTGCAACAAGTGGCTGACTGGACCAAGAGTGTGTGTGTCCGTAGGGGCATTCTGTCTTTGCACTAATGCAAGTACCCAGGTAGAACAGTGTTACATTGCAGGTACGGTGGAAGCAGGTCAGGCAGACTTTCAGCAACATCATGAGACAAGCATGGGCGACTATATAGTAGCTGCTGTTTTCAGCATCTCCATTGCTTTCGCTGTCCCTGTAAAATAAGATGGTTTTTGTAAATTCTGTAGCTTTATAGAGGAGTACTGTGTTCAAGTGTTCCTTTATGCTACTGGGTAATATATGATTTGTACTGTTAACAATGACGGCTTTCCCACAAAGATCTTATAGGAGTCTACGTAACTATCATTATTATGTAAGCTTAGTGACACTAGCTTCTTCTCTTATAGTGTGAATGCATGTGCTTGTGTCGATCAGTTGTTTTACACCTTTCAAAAGTGAAACAGCAGGTTGTATTTTCAGCCAGAAATTTCAAAGCACAACTTGGTTATGTATGTTCATGCGGTCCATTGTACTTACTCATCTTCCAATGTGTCGTCTGACGTCCACGTAGAATCATTTGGTTCATACATGTCAGAGTCATCACTTTGGACGTGTACTGGTGAAACGTCGGGTGACGTTATTGGGCTGGACTGCGGTTCATCCAGGCGAGGACGTTTCACTGGTGTTGAGCTAGGGAATTCTTGAACAAACGTAGTTTGAACTGCTTGGTCTTTTTTTTCCTTGAGTTCATTGTTCACCTGAACCGCTAAAATTAAGAAAACAAAGTACTCCATTAGACACTTTGTAATATCAGTGCAGAAAATGCCACATCAGTTAGTGTGGTAGTTCATGTCTGATAAAAAAAGAGTGGATAGGCATTCAACGTTAATGAAATCATTTCAGACCTGAAAATTATTATTCTGCCTAAGCACCTGCAGGTACTGAATGCAAACTTGTGCAAACATGCCAATGTGATTTACTTTTGGTAGCATGATGTCTTTTCATTTACGCTTCTGATTCTTTCCGTTGCAATGATCATCATCAAATACAGTATTTGTTGTCAAAAATATACAGCCCTAGGGATTTGCCCCATTGCTCTTGAAAAAACGTACAGGGTGAGGGAGAAGGGTGAGAATATCTATCGCATCCCCTGCGAGATTGCAAACTCTAAAGATGTGCAAAGAACCTCCTTAATGGACTTGGAACTCCTTAATATATGTATTTTTTACAAACTGTACAAGTGCGGACATAAGTAAACAGAGCACGCTTTTCCGTTCAAATTAAAAATCGCTTATGCACTGGAGATAAGAAAACAATATTTGCCCAAGTAAAAGTGTGTGGGCGTTTATTACCAGTTCGCTCATACCACGGCTGGCAGTTTCAATTATGCAACGCGCGAAAAGTTTTAAAAAGAAATAGCGTGCTCTTTTATTTTTGTCTGCACGGGTACATCCCCTTTCATTGGGTTGTCGCTGCTGGCCATTGAAACCCTACAAGCCCACTTGTGGCTTTGGTGTTCCTGCAATAGTTTGTAAACATAACGAGATTAAAGTTTATCATTATTATTTTCTGCTAGGCTCAGCTCTTTGGTCATCTCATGAGAAGAGAGGAGTCGCTGGAGAAAGATTTGATGTTGGGAAAGGTTCAGGGTCGCCGGAGAAGGGGTAGGCAGCCAACGCGGTGGTTAGATGGCATCCTCGAGGCACTGGAGATGAAGTGATGTGATGTTAGGAAGATAGTGAGAGACCGGAAGCATGGCGTGACATGGTCCATAGGGTCACGAAGAGTCGAACACGACTGAACAAGTGAACTGAACTGAACTGCTAGGCTGCATAGGGGAAGCATTGGTACTGAATGCAGTACAGGAAGTTGTCTGTTTGATATTTTTTACAGTGTAAACAAAGAGGCAAGAATTTCACTTTTGCTATAGAAGCCAGAATGCTCCTGGCAGCACTAAATAATACATGTCTGGACGTACCTGTGTTCCGGACGGGCAAACGAACCTGCACAGCTACGTTGTGCAAATTGGTGCAGCGGGGCCTTTGTGGAGCATCAGTCTCTACTGCCAAGCTTTTGGCACCAGTTGATGAGCCCTGTCAGAATTGAATAGCAATTAGGTTCTTTAGCTACATTCATTGCATGCACAAGTTTGTGATGGAGGATGAATGACTTGAGGAATGCATATAAATAAATGATGGGGCCTCATAGCTTACCTCTTCATGTTCTTCATAAATTATGCTGTCTTCGTCATCAATTGTGGCAATGTTAGCCTGGAAACCACAGTTGGTGAGATGTAAAAATGCAGCATACTGCATAATGTGACAACTTGGCACAATTCGACAAGCACACAGGGATTGCGAGTGTGTTATGGTTTACCTCTTTATGTCCTTGCGAGGATGTGCTAGCTCCGTCACCTGTTGTGTGAAGAGTGTCCTGCCGGAAGGCAAATGAGCAATAATTAAAAGCGCTGTAAGCTATGTGACAAGCCTGGTAAGTGATCAAGTACTACAACGGTAAATTTATACTCTCAATGCCTAAAGAAGGATAATAAAAGGAGCTTTGAGAGAAGCTAAATTAAGGCACAGAGAAAATTAACAAAACAAAAAGCTTATTGTAGCCGCCTGATTTCAGTGATAAATCTGTAAGCTCAGCAGCAGTAGCCATAAATGTGTTTAAATTTGCTCCTGCAGCTCTCACTACGGATCTTAAAATCAAAGAAACGAGTCTCATTTCAGGCATATTTATTTCAACATGCACTTCATGAAAAATGTCATGAATATGACGACTACTATAGCAGAAGAAACCTAGCATATAAACCGCATCATCGGAGTTTTGGCGCTCGTGCATTATTTTTCTTGAGGCATTGTTATGCTCCCGGAAGAAGTAGGCTGGTACTTACAGAACTGGTGTCCCCACGATCCACTGAGGGCTGCTGCACGCTTGTTCTTGGTTGTATGGAGGGAACTGCACCAGGGAGTAGTTGACGGCGCATCCGGGGAACTCCGAAGATATCTCTCACGGCCGGATTGTAAGCATAGTCTTCTGTACTAAAATGTAGAGAACACACCTTTGCGTGCAGTGGTGCAACGCCTCTGCATTTTCGTAGCGGTACCGCATTCAACCATGCCGAGCGCCGCGGCTCATCTCTTGGCACCTTATGGTAAGCGACGTCAACGGCAGTGCCGCTATCTCGCTGTGACATGGCGCGGCTGTTCGGACAGCCTACGACATCGCATTGCCCAGCCTTTTTTGTTGCCGTAGCAGCAGTTTCCATCCAGCTGAACGGCGTTGTACTGTTGCGGATCAAAAACGTGATGACGACGCTGTGGGGGTGCTGATTTTTGTCGCTCAAAAAGGAGATTACGACGTACTGCCGTCCGCGCACGTTGGATTTGAGCGTCGCACACAGGGGCACTAAGCAGCGCGCAGTGCTTGAGCGTGATGTAAACTGCTGAAAAGTTCACGAAAATAATTCGCAGGTGCGTGCAGAGTGATGATCCTCGATCAGCACTTAGATTAGGCGCATCCGCTGCTCCGAGCTCGTGTTTCAGGCGCCGCGGGTAAAACGAAACTACGCACGAAGTGGATAAGGCGGACCCACGCCGAAACATAACCGAAACTGAAGTGGGCACCTGTGGCGCCGCCAAGTATATTTTTATATTGGTCTGGCTATATTTCTACTGTCTTTTCGCTGTCTTTTACGTGTGATAAATGCATGTTATCGTGCTTGAGAAAAAACGTACTACCGCATTCAATCATGCAACGTAATTCGCATTTGTCAGCCTCCGGAATACCTAGCGCGTCACATGATTTGTAGTTGCGAGCCGCGGCCGTTTGGCTGCGGTGGCGATACCTGTATTTATGTTATTCTTCTTTACTTACTTATAACAGCTCTGTTTTCAGTAAGAGTTGTCTTTTTGTAATCAGGAACTGGCATTCTATCGATGCAAACCCAATTCCTTTATCTCTTTAGTGTCCCTTTAACGCGTGTCTCTCAACCCTGCCCACGCGGGAACTCCAAATTCTCAACCCTGCCCACACGGGAACTCCAAATAAAGAGGGTGCATAATTAGGGCCCCCCGCCCCCCATCCGCTCTCCTCGGACGACCTCCCTCTATTTCCTTATCCACGCGCCAGCGCCGCGCGTTAGAGGCGGGCGCGCACAGAACATCCGCTCAGCGGTGGCTACAGAAGGAGCAACATTTCAGTAGCAGCAGATAGCAATAGCCGCCGACGGCGAAGGCTCTCGATAATAATGGCCTGACGACACAACACCGGCGGGCATGGCTGCTTGCGGCGGCACCGACAAGTGCTGGCTTCGATCCGTCGCAGGCTTTCGGGCGACTTCGGCCAAACTAGCCTCTCTTTGCAGCGCGGCTGACGGCGAGAGACTTCACGTGCAATTAGGAATTGTCAACACTCCATACGATGCGGGGACGCCGAGATTTTCGTTGCCACCCGGATGCCGCGCGGGGCCCTTCGATCTAGTCCTGTGTGTGACCGGCTGTCTGCCCGGAAGTAACGAATGTCTCGCTCCGCTCGGAGACCGAACCGGCGCTTCACTGTTGGCCGAGAGCCTCATTTTGGAGCATCCGTGCATAGCGCAGGTTCGCGTCTACGACATCGTGTGTGACCACTACGACACGGTGCTTCTCCTGCGCACGCTGCTGCGCTGCGGTCACGATTACCAACGCATCAGTCTGCAAAACGTGCACATCGGCACCGCCGTCGCCATGGGCTGCCAGAAAGCAGTTATCAATTCTCGTGAGCGCAGACACAGGGGAGTGTACCGGCTACACGGCGTTCCAACGGGGAACGGCGAAGCCGTGCCAACGTGCAAGCACTTGTTCGCCCACGTCTCGTGCCACGAATCGGAGCCGGCGAGGAACATCCTCGGTGAGCTGGTGGCTGGCTCTCGGCAAACGGTCGATTTCAAGCCCGTCTGCAATTCGCTCTTGTCGCCCCGCACGCTAGCCGGAGCGCTGGGGCTCGTTGCACCGACCCTGTTCTCGCTCGATCTGTCCTACGGAGAAAGGCTGCCGCTCTACGTCGAAGAAGACAAAGAACAAGCTCCCTGTCTCGTCACGTACGCCACCGTGGCAATTTCCCGCTGTTCGTACAGCTTGCAGGAGCTTCGCGTGGGGCCAAACTATTTGCACTGCTGCAAGGAAGCCCAGGCATGCGACGCGGGACAGCGCCTGGCACTAGCTTCCTGCATGCAACTGCGGGTGCTTCACGTGAGTAGAATATTTGGTTGGCCGTTCTCGTTCGTTCGTAAACTCTTTCCTTCATTCCAGATCTACGGCAATGTCAGCGAGTACGTGCGGGCCGCCGCGGAACTCCCCCGTCTGCGATCGCTCGTTCTTCACGCGCACCAGGGCTTCAACACGCTGGACGCCGTCTGTCGTCTCGCCTGGGAAATGGTGCTGCGCGAATGGCCGGGAGTCATGCCAGATCTGAGGGAGATCGACGCCACCGACGCATACTACGGGACATCGGAGTCGGCCCCGCTGCTGCCAGAATTGCACGCTTGGCTCGCGTTGCTACGCGAACAATTTGGACGGGGCATCGTGAAAGTTACCCCGATCCCGTACGGAGCGCGCGTGCTCGAAGTGGCGCTGGATGCCTTACACCTGCACATTACGTTGGAGCTGGACCTAGAGACCCTGGTGCTTGGCTCTCGCGTCTCCACACATAGGAAGCCCAGGCTCTCCGTCAAGGTAGGCGCCACTCTACGCCGTAGCTGGCTAACAACTAAGCGTGCGCTCTATATATGCAGGTCGTGCTCAACGTAGACCCAACTGCTTCTTCAAACGTGTCCCTGGCCACCTGGCTGCGGGACGCCCTGATTCTGGCTCGCACGGGATTGCCAGGCAGTTGCACGATAAGGCTGTTGTCGGCCCTGCCTTCGTTTGCCACGAGTGACGACGAGCGAGCTCTGTGCGACTGCCTGGCGCTGTGCACTACGTTCGAGGCGCACGCTCTCGTAGCCGTGCGCAGCCTGGCCGAGGCGCTTTCGGTGGCTGCCAACAATCGCACTCTGCGCAAGCTGGTACTGCACACGGCAGACAAGATGCCCTGGGCCGGATGCGATAGCCAAATTGCCGCACTCCTGTGCAGCCGCACTTTACACACCGTCGAAGGGATTCGCTTCGCCGATCCGCTACGGGCTCTGGACGCAGCGAGCCTACTAGAAGGCAACTACACGCTGGCCCGGGCTCGCGCCGACAATGCAGATCTATCCATTCACGATCTACACTACTGGCATCGTCTTTCTCGTGCCGCGGTCATGGTACGCGATGATACAGTAAGGCCGCAAGGGGCTAAAATAATTGCTCTTGCAGGTCGCCCGAGCAGCCGCCATTCATTGTCTGCTCGGCCCCGTTTCGCCCGAGCTGCTAAGCCTGGCCGAAGCCGTCAGGAACCGGGAGGAATTCGTCGAAGCAGTCATGCACGCGGCCGGCTGCGCGAGCCCCGACCAGGCGGCCTGGCTGTGCAGCGGCTTTGCCGAACTCCTGCAAAGAAATCTAGGCCCCATCGCCAAGCTCGCCGTGCTCGCAGACACGGGCCATCCGTGGTGATGGACGCCTAATAAAGAAACACACACACGGATACTCGGTGTCGTCTTTATTATTTTCATTCGCTAGGCAACACGCGCAGCAGCAACGAATCACTGGTAGTGCCATTGTTATCGGTCACGTACTTGTATATGCGGTTCGTGACAACTACAAACACGACCAACACAACTATCGCACACACGACCGCAAATACGGTCAACACGGCAACCACCAACAGCAAGGTGTGATGATCTCCGTAGCGCAATTCGGGCGGTAGCTGTCGCGGAGCCCACGATCCCACGCCGTGGCCCTCGCCGTACATGACCAGGCCCGGTTCGTAGTGCTGCGCTGCAGCCTGGCTGTCGCCGCCTGAAGACAGGTACATCTCTGTAACGTTGTCCGTGCCGTTTCCGGGGTCTCGGGGAAGGTAGTAGCTGTTCCGGGCAGTCACTTCGAAGGTGCCATCCACGGGATCGACGTGAGCCACCCCGTACGCGGACGCCCCGCACACGGCCTCGTACACCGCCTCGGCGCCGTATACAGTGATGTGGCCCGAAGCCCACGAATCGCTAAACAGGGTTCTCGACGCCACCGAGATCCAGCGGCGAAAATCGACCACGCCGACGAGCGTGCCGGCCCTGGGTTTCCCGGTCGTCGCCGATGGCAGGTACGCAAAGTGGACGCCCGTGCCGTTATCCACCGTCTGTCGGCCGCCGGGGAAAGGCACCCGCACGCTCATCTCGCTTCCGCCGCACACGACCCCGTGCCACCGCTCGCCCGTTTCGTCGTTGAGCGTGTAGAGCAGCGCGGCGAGCGGTTCGCGCAGAGACATGGTTTGGCGATTGCCGCCGTTACACATGGCTCCGACGGCGAACGCCTCGACTCTGCCGTAACCCACGGGTATGAGTTTGCGACTGCCGTCCTCGTGCTGGCAGGCCACGGCGTCCTCGTAGAACATGACGTGCGCCGGCTGCCTCAGGAACCAACGCGGGTCCCGGTACACCACTGTGCCCACGAGCCTGGGCGTGGCGGACGCCGGCCACACCAAAGCTAGCGCTCTTTCTTTGGGGTGCAACTGGTAGAGCCGCATGCGCGGAGCCCAGTTGTCCGGCTTGCGAACGTGCAGCCGCGCGACCGCACGTTTCACTTGGTCGGCCGTCAGCATCGGACCTGCAAAAGCCAGGCAGTTACACGACACCCCTTCAATGCCGCCCCCCCCCCCCCACCCAACTCTTACCGTGTGTAACGCCGGCCGAGCGCATATACAGAGCCGCCATCCCGTGTTGGCCCGGAGCGCACCATGCCGAGCCCGCTCCTTCATCCGTAGAGAGCACGTGCATTTGGCCCACTTGCAATACCAAGGAAGAGTTTGACAGAGTTGGGTAGCTGTGCCAGCGAAGCACGGCAGAGCTCTCGTTTGCTTCCGCCAACGCAAACTCGTTCGACATGTACCACATTGCCGGGCAGCGAAGCGGTAACTGACACATTTCTGCCAGGTTGGCGGTCACCGTGCCATTGGGTCCGTCGCACAGCACCTGGAGCGACTCGTACAGGCCGTTCACGAGCATCCCTTCTTTGCAGCGGACGGTGAAGCCGTATTCGCGACCGTCCAGCCCCAACAGGGGCGGCATGGTTGGAACGTTGCGTCCGACGTCGGGCACCACTTGGACGGCGCACGCTTGCTCGCACAGCAGTCCCTCCAACAGGTTCCAAGTGCCGGCTCGCGAACAAGTGTATCTAGCTTTGCGTACCTAGGAAGAAAGAAGACGGGGGTGAATGGGGGGGGGGCACGGAAGACGTCGCGCACGCACCTGGACCAAGTCGCCGCTGCATCCTAGTGCAGGACTGGCGTTGGATCCCACCGAAACCGTGCCCGATGCACTGCTCAGAGGACAGTAACCCGTGGCGTTGAAGAGCAGCTCGGTCGCGGGCAGACTTTTGGGCTCGCAGGAAACGCTTAGCTGAAGCAGGGGCACAAACAGCACCGAGGCCACAGGCACGACGTACATGGAACCGTCGGCCCTAACGTGGCATTGCGTTTCGATTCGCCGTCGCTCTCGCGGATTGCTCGTGCACAGCTGAATATCGTCCTCGAAACTCAAGGGAACGCTCATGCCCCACGCGTCAAACGTGGCCAGCATCCACGTCGCGTCGCGCACTTCGAATTTGCCGCGCATGACATTGTAGGCCAGAACGTACGTGGACAGATGATCGGAATTGCAGGGAACCCTTTGCTTCTTGTTGTTGACCCACTGGAGCACTTGCACGGGGTCCGTTTCGACGTGCTTCCTGGAGCGGCTTTCGAATCCTCCTTCGATGTCCAGGAGCACGCACTCGTCTGCGGGACCGTCGTCGCAACTGTGCATCTCGTAGTTGGCCAGCCGCGTCAGGTACAAGTCGTGCTCCACAAACAGATCGGCATCCCCGCCACGAAAGTATCCCGGTGCGACTCGAGCCGCATATTCGCGCAGCGTGGGCCCCATCTCGTAGAGTGCGCGATCCTCGGCGCTGACGTGGTCACAAAGAAGCACGAGTAACAATGAGAGTAGTGGAGACATTTTCCTTGCCGGTCTCACAAGAACGAAGAAGCAGCCCCCACAGCTGGCAAAGATATAGAGGCGCGCGGGCGGCGCTAGTGTTTCGCTCCTCTTCACGCGCATAATTACAAACACGTACTGCGCGACCAGTCAAGGGAAACACAAACACATTCCAGCAACAGGGGAAGCGGTTACGCGCGACGCGACAAGTGTGTGTCTTACGCCCAGCGCAATCGCGCGCACACGCCACGCTGGTGCTGGTTATTATCGTAGACGTCCTCCGGCCTACAAACAGTCTACGACCCGCGTTTGCGCTCGGTACCAACTGACCCCGACGCCACACTTCTTACCGCTACCCGGGCCCCTGGCAACGATAAGAGTGTGACGCGCGCTCGTGCGGGCCTTTGAGAAATCTGACAGCTATGCGATTCGCGTGCCGTCATCCGTTCGCTTTCCTACCAACCTCACTGCGATCCTGCTAGCACTTAGAGAGGGGAATGAATCGCACCAGTCAGTGTGCCGCCAGACACGAGGTTTCCCCATTCCGCTAGGGACCCTCTTCTCAGGAGGATTTCGGTGCGAACGTACACCGGTCCTCTGCTACCCGTGCTGGGACTCCACTCGACAGCCACCCGAGACTTGATGCTCGTTCGGTTCGTCAACGCACTCCACCCCCGTGATAGCCACGCAGCCGATGAAGCTCAGGACTGTAAATTCGAGCCGCGTGCGCGGTTGCGGGGGGGGGGGGGGGTGCTAGCCGTCGGGAAACAGAGGGCTCTGTATCAGGGTTTGGGTTTGGCCATGTTTCGCATTGGCTTCCGTTGCCTTCCTCCGCCCATCCTAACCACCGGTTCCCCCCGGAACGATGGCCGCACGCATACGAGTGCTCAGCAATTGGGTGGTCGCAAAGCTAGACACCCTAGACACACGGGGAGGGTTCCGAATGTACTCGGCGAGTGCTCGACTGCTCCTGCACTCCTATTTTGTAATTGTGTGTGTACTAGAAGAGCGCTCGACTGCTCCTGCACTCCTATTTTGTAATTGTGTGTGTACTAGAAGAGCGCTCGACTGCTCCTGCACTCCTATGTGTGTGTACCCGAGGAGCGCTCGACAGTTCCTGCACTCCTATTTTGTAATGCTACACACACACGAGGAGCTGCTCCTATTTTGTAATGGTACACACACGGGGAGCTACCACTGCTATTCTGTAACGATACACACACACGAGGAGCTAGCGCTCTATTTTTGTAATGGTACACACACGGGGAGCTAGCACACTCCTATTTTGTAATGATACCATTGTGCACTCGCGGAACGCAGGATTGGTATAGTAACACACACAGAACCGTGTTCAATCTCTTTTTCTTTCAACAAGACGGACCCACAAGAGGCATTTCGCGCAGGGCTGCAGCCAGGCACGCGTATGCCTTGTACTCTTCGTTTACGTCGTATGCGTTGAGCATGACGGCTCCGTTCATACGCGCTCTGTGATTCGTTTGTACAGGTCCTCCTCGTTGTTAGAAGTGCTCGTGCTGTGCTCGTCGATAACGCGCTTGGTCAGCCAGGCGTTCAACCACGCGCCACCGGTCAGCATTCGGCCGCAGGCGGACACCGTGTTGTAGAAGGCCGACGTCACAGGCAGACACCGCTCCTCGTGGCCGGCCTGCACGCGCGCGGCCAGCCGGGCCAGCGCCCGGGCGATGTACTCCTCGCGCCCGCTGCTTCCACCGGTCGCGTAAGCGACCTGTTCCAGTTGCGCGTACCTTTTTGCTAGAGTGTCTACGGCCCAGTCCTCGGAAATGCCCAGCGTCACGCACAGCTCGAAAAAGTCGCCGGGCATTCGTTTCACAAAGTCGTCCACGCCTGTGTGTCGGCGGGCGAGCGCCGCGCAGCCCAGGTTCGCGGCCAGAGTGGTCAGGCTCGGTGTTTGCGCCACCTAGGTGATTGTCAGGCCGTCCCCTTCGTCTTCCTGTATTCGACAGCGGGCTAGCAGCCGCAGATATTCCGGCTCCACGAGCAGCGGAGGAGCGCGGCCGCGGAGAACGGCCTCGCTGCGCCCGTGCGCGACCGCGGTGGGCTCGTCGTTTTGCGCGGCCCCGCTCTCGCAGGTGCCAACGCGTATAGCTGAAGCAGTTCACCGGCTGTATGGAAGGCGAAATAGGCGAAACGCGCTCAACGTCCTCGCGCCAGTCGAGGCCGAGGAAAGCGAGCGGCGGCCCATAGGACAGCGGGCACGCGTCGCTTGCAAGTACGAGCCAGTCGAGCGTGCACACCGGGTAGCGCGTGTGCGCCTCGATGACGTACACGAACCAAGGCCTCTTTTCCTGGAGAGATTCCTTGTCCAGCGAATAGCCGACGGTGCCCTGAGGCGCGATGCGATACAGCGGCCCACTCGCGTGCTCCACTTGCACGGCGCTCCCTCGCTCGACGGACGCCGTCGAGACGCCAAAATAGTAGACGAGGTTCGGACGCAGTAAGCCTAGCGCTGAGGGCGCAACGTGCGCGCCCAGTCGCAGAAGAGGATCGTGCTCGGCAAATGCGGCGGCGGCGAGCTCGAAGCTTGTAGAGCCGCGAGTCAAATCCCCTAGAATCGACAGGTCGAGGCGGGGCAGATTGCGCGACAAGTTCAGAAACACCGTCATGTTTGGCAAAATTCTTGAGGCGGAGAACTGGGGTGGCTTCGTTATAACGAGGCTTTCACCAGTTGCGCGTCATCGGCGCACGCGTCGTCGACGAGCTAGTTTCAGAGTTGATGTTCGCTGAACCTCCGGGGCGTGGTATCGCGTCAGTCTCGGGAGGACATAGATGGCAGGCGTGCTCGCGCGACGCGACACGAGAGCGAGTGCAGTGTGGACGTTGGAGCATGAGTCCCAATCAGGGAAACCGGCGCGCGCTGCTACAGTTGCCTCCTCCACCTCCGCTGCCGCCTAGGGAATCTGCGCCCGTGCTTGTCCAGCCTCCTCAGCAGCAGCAGCAGCACCCCTCTCCGAGCTTCTTCTGGCAATACTGTCTGCCTCCGCCGTTGACACATGCCATGACCCAATGGTTAGCTGCGAGCCAGCATCAGCAGTGGCTCCAGTGGTCCATGCTAGCCACGGCCATGCAACAGCAACAGTGGATGGCGGCCCACTACGCTAGGGATCCCCGCTTGGCTGCCACGCGAAACTCTGGCACGCAAACGCTGCCACTGCGTGTTCGCAACGTCTCTACTGAAGTGCGTCCGCGACATTTCACCTACGAACGGGCCACCCAGGTTGCGCTGCTGGCCCCCGCGGCAAACGCTGCCTGCCAAAGCTCCCACGTGCGCACAAGCAACGTGCGTTCCCAGACTGCTCACCGTCGACTTCGGGACCGCGGCACGAACACCGTGGACGCCGCCACCGTCGACGCCGAGACGCAGTGGCAAGACGCCGAGGAAGGCGAGTGGGGCCGCACTCCGACGCAAGTCAGCGTCGCGTGCCAGTGCAGCGACAGCGAGATTTCAATAATGCATCATCTGCTCGTGGCTGGCCTGAGCAAGAAGCGCTCGACGCCGCCGTCTCCGCTGCCACCGGCCAAGCGCATCGTGCCGGTCCTGCCGTCCTCACCGCAAACCAACAATGCGCTATCTATGTTGCAGGCCATGACGGACAACGTGGGCGCACAGCTCACCCCGTTGCAACGTCACCCAGCCTGGAAACAGGTTGAGGAAGCTATCAGGCTCGGCACGCGTCCTCTGCCTCAGCCGCCACCGCTCGTGCCCGTGTTTCACGTCGTGCCGGACCAGCACCGTCGTTACCGCAAAGATCCGACCCCTCATCGCCGCCTCCCTCCCAAGAAGCAGCGCAGTACTCCGGACAATGACGGCGACCACTAATTTTTGAAATAAAGAGTTGGGTGGCGAAGCAGCGCCGTATGCCATTATTTCGCGAGTGACACACACAGAGAGATACACACATATTTCTTTATTGGACACCGAGAATGTCGCTCAGATGTAAATGCTGGGCTATTGCTACGAGCGACTCTGCGGGCAACAGTCCCAAACTTGTGTTGCCAAATTCCCCCCGTATGCGACTGAGGTGCCAGAAGCGCCGAGTCACTAGCTTGCCAAACTGTGCAATAAGCGCGCGGGCACGTCGATGTTCGTCCGCGATGTAATCCAACGATGGATCTATATACATTTCGATGGCTTTCACGAAGGAAGCGCAGTTTCGCCGACGATCTGCAGTTTCGATGGCGTACTGCAAGACGCTCCTCCTGTGATCGTCGCACACTCGGTCGAGCAAGTCTGCCGTGCGTTGCAGTCCTTGGGGATCGCCACACCTGGACACCAACACTGCCGCGGCGTGCATTGCGCTTCGGTTGCGTAGGCACAGCATGTCCATTGGCGAACTGTACCAGCGGATCCCGCCGTCGTTGGGAGGGCAGTTGGCCCTTGTAGGGTAGACGAGGTTGTCGAGCAGGAACCGGTTGTTGTACAACTCGGACGCCTGCTGCTCACATAGCATCTTGAAACTCGAACCGCCCAAACACTCGACTCGAGTCGTGGCCAGGAAGCGGGACACCTGCGAAAACGAAAGGAACCACGTTGTGAGCCACATTGCAAACGTTGCCTCGCAACTCGAGAAATGCCGTACTTACCGAGGCTGCGGGAGCCGGGAACGGTAGAGGATTGCCCATTGCGCTCACAAATGAAATGTCCAATGTCTTCAGGTCAGGATTTCGGGCGGCAGCCTCGAGAACCGGCTTCATATCCCACGATTTCGTCTGTTTGGTCGTACTGGTGACTGTGACGACAAATTCCTTGCCCGCCGCTTCGACGCATCGCGCCATAGCCGCGGCATTCTCGTCGACCGCACCGCAATCTATTGCTTCCACTATGTTGACGATGCTGTTTTCGCCGTACGAAACCAGCAGTGCCGTGATCCGGTCCAGAGTGTACGACAGTGGGCCTTCTGCAATTTCATCTGTAAGCTCGGATACGCATAGCCGATACGTGTCCGGCGTCTTGATCTCGTGCACTATGAAGCTTACAAATGTACCCCCCCATTCAATCGTGTGCAACTTGACTGGAACGGCACACGGAGGAGGTGCGCCCGGGTCTTGCTCAATTATCCATTTTCTGATGTCGTATACCCACTCGTCGATGCTTTCCCGGGGCCGTGGCATTCGGTCGTGCATCCAGACGTAGCAGGCCTCCGAGTCGTTCTCCACGAGGTCCATGGCGCGCAGTTGAGGCAGGCATCTCGGATCCGCGATGCCCGTTACGGGGCGATATACGCGGAGCGACTGCATGTGGCTAAAGTTGACGGAATTCACGCACATCTTGTAGTTGAGACTCAAGTCCCAAAGTTCTGTGCATTGCGACAGCGCCTCCACCAACATTTGCGTGTGGTGGCTCTCGCAGATGGGATTCAGATTCGAGCAAACGGGGCTGATGAACATGCGCACCTTGCGCAGCGTAGACGCGTTGCGTTTCATGCACGCATGTGCATGAAACGCAACGCATGAAACGCATGTGCATGAAACGCATGTGCATGCACGCATGTGCATGTGCATGTGCATGCACGCATGCGCATGTGCATGTGTATGTATGTGATGAAAAGAAGAGGCCCACGTGTTCTCGTGTAATGTCTCTCTCTTTATTCACATTCCGGTCAACACGGCTTTCCACAGCGCCCAGATTTCCACCGGCGCGAGTATCACGGGTACGGTACCGCAGTCGGTATTGTTGCTCAGTGGCAGAAAGTCCCCGGTCGGGAACCCTGGCATTTCAATACGCACGTTGGCCAGTCCGCATACGCGATACTGCGCGTGTGTTCCTGAGGACGGCGTTGACGTACTCTTGTAACGAAGGCAGCGTAGTGCTGGGCGAGCACAACACTCGCGCCCTGACGTCG
Organism: Amblyomma maculatum; assembly: GCF_055883805.1. Taxonomy (NCBI): domain Eukaryota; kingdom Metazoa; phylum Arthropoda; class Arachnida; order Ixodida; family Ixodidae; genus Amblyomma; species Amblyomma maculatum. The sequence continues at coordinate 27,995,685 of NC_139348.1, forward strand.
TAGAGGGGCGTGCTCAACCCGGCGGGCGCTATTCGTCTTTGCGTCAACTTGGCCGCGTTGGGGTCGGTGGTAATCCAGTTGTTGGCGTCAAAGTTGTTCTGCTGCGCAGTGAGAAATTCGTACGCTGGCCGCAGCACGGCCCTCTGCGTGTGAGCGACCGCCAGGGAAAGAAAGTCCTACACGAACCGACGCGAAAACGCGGGCAGGAAACAGTGCCGCGCCACCTCGCTGTACAACTCTGTAGATTTGGCGTCTTGTTGAGTGGTGACGAGCGTGGAATTCTGCCGCGTATTGCGCACGGTCGAACTGTACAGCAGTAGCTCCGGGAAGCGGTGGCACTCGTCGGGGCCTCCCGTCGTGCAATTCGTGTAGGGCTGTTGCACGTTCACGACGTTCGCGTTGACGGGCTGTGCGTGGCAGCTCCACCAGAGCCCGTGCTCCTTGCGCTTGGGTTCCCCAGGAGGGGCGGCGTTGAGCAGCACGTCGAATACGGCCTGCGCAGCATACGCGAATCCGAGACCGCCGTAGCCGTACTTGGACGAGTGAAACAGCACCGAGGCCTGTTCCTTGGGCAGCGCAGTGTTGACGTAGCGGAAATTGTTTTGCATTGCAAACAGACGAATCTTTATTGTGTACATCTAAGACGACGTGGCCTCTTCGTAACTGGGCGGCGGCACCGTGGGATCGAATCCCCATCGCGCAACGTGTGCGGGCACGCTTTCCTCGTAACTGGGCGGCGGCGTGGATTCGCGCATGAGAGCCTCGAAGCGGACGCACAGCACGTCCGCGCAGTCGAGGTCCAAGGAGTCGCTCAGCCGCTGTGCCACGCGGTGGCGAAACTCGGGCTCGTGGCACCAGGCGAGTCCGACGCGCAGCACGCGGCTGTCGGCCCGCAAATGCAGGCTGCTGCCGCAGGAGACGACCGCGTCCACGGCGGACGACAAGAACGTCGAGTTGCGGAAGCCCAGGGATGTCGCGGCGTTGGGCAGCAGGCAAGGGTTGGCCTCCACCTCTCGCCACACCAGAGGACGGAACGGCTCGGCGTCCGGAATACACAGCACCGCGTTGTTGAGAAACGAAGTCACGAGGGCAACCTGAAACAACAGCAACAACAACCAGTTACCGAGTCTCGCTGCGCGAGAACACCTTTCCTTTACCTGTGTGGGCAGAAGCGTGTCGGGCTTGACGTGCAAACCGCGGAGCCCCCGGTTGCGCGCGGCCGCTCGAATCATTTCCGTGGGGACCGCTGGAGTGACTCGGCTGATGTGGAGGCGGTTGCAGAGGCTCGCACAGCGAACGAGAACGTCTCGGTCCTCGCGGGTGTGTGCCGTGATGCCCCGGTCGGTAAGGTCGGACAGAGAACAGATCGAAGCGTCGCCGATGGTAGCGAGGTGCAGAGCGGCCGACAGCTTGTGTGCCGCACTTTGCGGCATTCGTCCCCAGAGAGGGTGGAACGCGACCTCCATGTGCACGCTGGACGACGAGGCGATGCGGCAGCGCAGAGACACGGTCACCATAGAGTTGTCGCTGTCACCACTCAACTTGACGGCGGTGACGGCTTCGACGGCTGCCGGGTGCCGCTCTGGAATTTGGAGTTTGTGGGCGCTCATGGCTGCGCGCACTTGCAGAAGCCAGGTAGACACCGCGCAGTTGCTGCCTGGCGTCGGGTCGAGTTGGAGAGGCGGCCCTTTGAGGTACACGTCTCGTAACTCCGGGCGCAGAGCCACTAGCTCGCCGGCCAGTTTCAAGGCGGCGTCGACCGCGGCCCTGGCCGACGAGTGCGGGAGCTGCACGCTTATGCGCGAGAGTCGGGGAAGCGCGCCCACTACCGCGTGCAGGTCCATGGAGAAGGCGTTCACGACGAGCGACCGTAGCTTGAGGCACGACGCGGCAATGGCTGACGCTAGCTCGTGGCAGGGGTCCCGCCTGACGCAGGATACCTCGAGACGGAGAAGCGAGTGCCCCGCGTTGTACAGGGCTTGCACGAGGGACGAGGTGTCGTCGCTGTGCAAGTGTGCCGAAAGCAAGCGGAGATGTGGCGGTACGTTATACAGATCTCCGCCTCGAGACGTGACGCCGACGCAAGCATGCTTGACGAGGCGTGCCACAATTGTGTGGGCCATTTGGTCGTTTGCCACCACGTCCACCAATTGCACGTAGTCAGCTTGCACTACGGGACCCGCGTAAACAAAGTCTACGCGACTGTTGAGTGTAACCAGTTGCAGGCGCAGCTTGCGAATGCCCGGAGACTGAGTCTGCAGCGCCGCCCTGACCAGACGCAGGGTGTACCTCTTGTGTGTTGCGCAATCGACGTTGACAATGTGCACCTGAAAGATGCAGCTGTGCCGCGTTACCAACTCGGCCAGACGCTTGGCTTGGGAGCGAGACGCGGTCCCGTCGACGAGAATGCACGGATAGATCACGGTGCCTTCCGCGGGAACGACGTCTCGGTCGACGAGGTGGTCGTCGTCCGGATCGACGACCAGTCTCAGCCCCTGACCGATGACGCGGCGAACGCGCCGCCACGCTTCCGAGTGGCGAAGCCAACATCCGTCGCGGCCTCCGCACGGAGAGTTGAAGAGCTTGCGAGCGGGCAACTCGTACACGATAGTCATCGTTAATTGGCCGTGAGTATGCATAACGCGAGCCCCTTTGTATGTTTCCGCGGTGGGCGGGCACCCACGTCAAACAAAAGAGAAAATTTCGTTCCTACATGACGATTACCTGCGGCTTGCGAGGGTAATTAGGCAATGCCTCATAGACGAGTTTGTGCGTCCTTCGACACTCCCCACGGCATCGTTACAGGAGCGAGTAAGCAATTACTTTGCCATTGGCAATCAGCAGTCTCGCGCGGACAGAGGTGTGGAACGAGCTGATAGGTGTCACCGGGCAACAAGGACGCCCCTTGAAATTTCTAAAGCGCGGCGACACGTATGGATTAGCGACGCTAATTGGCGTCGTGTACAAGGAGCCCGTGCACGTGCTCAAGGATCACATAGAGAGCCGGATGCGTTTCGTTACTCCCGACGAGCTGTACAACCTGTTAGCCAAGTGGGCTCGACCTGGCGGCGCGGCGAATCCGTTCTCGATCGGTGCGGTGGGGGTGTTCATCCGAGACGGTGTGTGGGACGACCTGGCATTTCCGTACAAGGCGCAAAGCACGCTCAGGCAAAGTGCGGCTCAGTACCGCTTTCTGGGAACGCTCGGTTCGACGGCCAAGACCATCATTGACGAAGGAGATGCGAACCCGTGCGAGCGCACCTTCTTTTCCACGCGCACGGGCTGGCTCGGCGGAGCGCGGTTGCCGACCGTGCGAGCCCTGTCGGCCAGCCGCCGCGCCACACACCCCGTTGACGGGCTGGAAATGTTGTTGGTGAACGTTCTCGATTGCTGCGTGCGCACGGTGAGCGCGTGGCGCGATTCGGCCACCATAGGCGCCGACTCGTGGATCGCCGCCGAGCTGTGCTCTCAGGCAGAGTACTGTATACTGGCCGCCCTGAGCACGCACAACTCTACGCGCCGCGAAAACGAAATCAAGACCCGGTGCGCTCGCATCGCGGCCAGCGTGTTGCTTCAAGCCACGCCAGATTGGTGGGTGCACGCCAACGGAGTCTTGTCGGGTGCCAACGAGAATTTTTCAGAATTGACGCAGTGCAACGCGATCGCCGACAACACGTCGCTCGTGGAGGCGATAGACGAAACTGCGGCGTTCTGTAAAGCGGCGAACCAGGCACTGCCCCAGTTTCCACATCGCGATAGCAAGACGCACTACATTCTCAGCAGAGACCGACTCGCCGTCTCTGTCGACATAGGCCGAGAATGGTTGCCGCCGTACGTCCAGCCCATAACGCCGCCGTCGACGTGCATGGATCCCACGACGGTGGTGCTTACGTTGAAACGGTGCAAGCGTGACGATGCGTTCGATAGACACGACAGCAAGAGGTTTCGTACAACGTACCAATAAAGATTTTCACGTCGGCGTATGCGTGTCTGTGTGTGAGAAAGTACCTAGAAAGGCCTCCTGCTCGGTCACAAACACGGCCCCCTCTCGCGCGTCGTGTTGCACGAGACACAACTATGCCCCCGCTGCGACGTCGGTCACTGTCGCCTGCGGGACGACAACGCAGCAACGTGGATAGGGCCCTGTTCCTGCACTACACGATCGACCCCATCGACCCGCGCGTGCAGCTCGTGATCGAGGTTGTCGGTGGACCGGGTGGAGGCCTTTCACTCTACAATGTGGCCAAGAGCAAAGCAGTATTCCCCAACCCACTGTACCAGGCGCTCGTTATCGCTACGCGCCACTATATGCGTACGTCGATGATGTACCTAAGCAAGCAACAACGAGCGGGGCTTCCGAGCTACAGCGTGCTCGACGCGTCCGGTGGCATGCACACAAATTCCGACCAAGTGACGTACGAAAGAAAGCAGCCGGGCGACGTGGACGCGACGTCTTTGCGCGTCTGTCTCGAGGCGATCGCAGCCAGCATTCCCGAGCGCCAACGCCGACACTTTTACGACGAGGCGCTAGGAACCACGCTGCATGACGTGTTCACGCTCAAGCCACTGCCGTGGCACAGAGTTTGCGTAGAATGCAAGTGTTGTCCGGCTACGGTCGGTGCCGAGTACAGCGGAGACAAGTGGCTGTGTTGGTCGTGCGTGCTGCGCATGCCACAGGAAGGCGTCATGTTTGGAGCGCGGTCGTACACGGCAACCGAGAAGGAGATCCGCGTACCGCCCGGCGGGATAGCGTGTCCGCAATTCGCAGTGGACAGTTACCGACTCGTGCCCAATTTGCAGCCCGTCAAGAGAAACAGGCGCTCGCGCACGTACCGAGAGGACGATCCCGCGCCCTTTGCCGGCCCCGAATACATGCACGACGACTTTGCCGTGGCCACCGTGAACGCGCTCGCGCCGCTCACCCTCATGGAGTCGCGCGACGAAGTTCACGCGCCAATGCCCGACGGCTGCGAGGCCGAGAGCGTGTGCCCCGTGTGTAACGCGTACGCAGTAACGGTACGAGTCTACCCGTGCATGCACAATTTGGCCTGTACCTATTGCTACGTGAATCGCGTCGCGTACGGCGAGACCTCCCCGTTGATTCTCAACAAGCAGCGGCACGGAGATCCGTTCGACCTGCCCCTGTGTTTGCAGTGCAAGTACCCGTTTTCCATGGTAGTGTACGAACACCGAATTCGACCGCGGCCGTCTCGCACGGGGACCGCGGTGACGGTGACGCGCATCCCCCCTTCGAACGTGGTGCGCCGCTCCGTGGTCTCGCATCTGCCGCTGCGTAAGCACTTCGGCCATTGCCTGGGCACGGGGACCGGCAATCCGTGGGGCTGGGTGCGCGTGCTCGCTTTCCTGCAGTGGATTGAGAACCCTCACGACAACGAGTATCCGTTTCTGCCTACCGTAGAAGCGCAGTGGGAATACTTTCGCTGGCTCGTGGGCACGGTCGTGTGGACCAAATGCCAGGTGCCCTTCATCTCGTGCGATGGCAGCGTCACCGTGCCTTTGGGTCCCAACGATATTGTGGTAGGCTGCATCCGCGACAGATACGCTTATCTCATGGCGCTCATCAATTCGCTGGTGTCGCGCTACGCGGCCTACAAGCGAGTGCCGCTGCCTCCGTCGGATTCTGCGCTGCCAGTTCAGGGGCTCGTGGCAGGTATGAGTCGCGGCTGGATCAATAGCGCCATCCACTTCCTCACCGCTCGCAAGCCGCCGAGCGAACACTTTGCTTTCGGGTTGGCTGTCGTGGCAGCCACGCATCATCTCGGTAACGAGGCGCGCTCCAACGTCGTGCGCAAATACGCGTATCCGGGCCAGCTCTTCAACGCCTATATCCAAGAGGTGAACGCACATCTGCAGGAAGCGTGCGGAGCCAACGGTAACCGAAAACGAATACAATTTTCGTCGCAGGAGGAGCACGTGAGCGAGGTGCATTTAGGCGACGCGCCCGCGCCGCCGTCGCTGGCTACGGTCGTCGCCGCCGCCAGTTGCTCGCACAGTCTCAGCGACGGGCGGCCGGCCGCTTCCGTGTATTTGCCGCGCCACTACGCGTCCAAGCGGCTCCCGGACTTGATGCGTGCCGCGCGCAACGACGGCGTTTGGCTGCCGGGCGAGTGCGACCACTGGATTCGCGCCGTTGGCGTGTACGTCGTGTTTGGCGGCAACTGGCCCGACGCCATGACCGTTGCTAACGCCGGCAGTAGCGCAATGCACATGGCCGCGTGCGAAGAAGGAGTTACGGGCGCCGTGAAAGCTCTGGCTGGCATGGATCCGCCGTCCGCTCGGATATTATGGGAGCTGCTTCTGTACGCGTTCGACTCGAGCGAAATGCCCAAACCCGAGGTACAGCAAGTGAATCGCTGGGGCGAGCGATTGGAAATGTTATTTGACGCAGTCAAGACGGCAGTCGTGGAGCTAAAGTATACTGCGCGACTGCCGACGTCGTGCAACGACAGCCTGCCGCAGCCGCCGCATACCAAGCGCTCGAGGCAGAATGCGGGCCACGCCAAACGGCCGCCGCCACCGCCGAGTACGGTCGACAGCGCGCAGTGTGTGCGCACCATGTTGCAGTGGTGTCGCAGCGCCCATCCGGGCTACGTACTTAAGCATCCCGATAAACTTTGGGAAGTGGTGCACGAGTACGTAGGCCTGGATGTTTCTCGTTTCGGCCTGCGACCGCGCCACGTGTTCGAATGTGCAGTAAAGTTTGGCAGCTACAGCCGCATGGTCGACGCGGCGTTCAAGTGTGGTACTTCACTCGTGGAAGAAAAGCCTAACATTAGCGATGGGGGGCCACCGTCGTTACGAAGTTGACGGCGCGAGACATCGGCGCAGCGTCAAGCAAACACGACGATGCAAACACCGCTATAGGCACTACTCCTCTGCGTCGTCGTCGGACGATAGTTCGGATCGTCGCCGACGGCGCAGACGACGTAGGCGCGAGCGAGACCGTGCCGCGCGCCATGCGATCGAGTCGAGCGAACCGCTGCTCCGCGCCATACTGGCCGGACAGCAACAACAGGCGGCAGCAGCACTGGGGCACGCGCCAACGCCTGCGCCGCAGCAGCCGCCGCCGCCGCCGCCGCAGATAGTAATCCCACCCCCGGTGCAGCAACCACCGCGATTGCCCGAAGTAGTCGTGCCCACGGTGCACTCATTGGGGGCCCCGCTAGTGCCTGGCACGCCGAGCCCCGTGACTGCTTCCCAGGCTGCCATGACACCGCTCAATTTGCTGCCCGATAGCAACCCCTTGGCTCAAATGGCTGCCGCGTTTCTGGCCGGGTCCCAGCAGCAACTGCAGCAGCAGCAGCTAGCGCAGCAGCAGCAGCAGCAACAACCACCGCTGCAGCAGCAACAGGCACCCAACTTGGGGGCGTACTCTAACGACGCGGGCCACCGAGTAGTAGCGGCCATGCAGTTAGAGCAGCAGCGCCAAGCCATGGCCGGCGAGCTGCCCGATTCCGTGTTGAACAACGAGACCGGCAACAGCGAGAACAGCAATCGTAGCAACTTGCAAGTGGCCATCGTGAACGGGCCAGACAACAAGCAAGTGATGCAGATACGGCGTTGGGATTTGGACGCGTTCGTTAACGTGGTGCGGCTTGAGGCGCGCTACTTCTTGGGCCCAATCTCGGAGCAAGTGCTAGACCACTATACGCTCGACGAAATGGTGCCCCATCAATTTGCTGCGTTCGTGGCCGCCGACGAGAGTGCCGGCAAGGGCCGCGTTCTGAAGGCAGCGCGCGAAGCGTTGCGCACTCCGCACATGACGACGCACCACTTGGTAGCAATGTTCCGGGACATGGTGCGCAATCGCGATCTTCACCGCGCCAACAAGTTGCTGTACAAGGTGCAGGCGCCGTTTTCGTGTTTCCGCAACCCCATGGCCCCGGGTGGCGTGTTTGCTCAGATGATGAAGCGCGAATGGCGACAACAACTTCAAGATCAGGGCCAGCGGCCGCCGACGCTCGAAGAGGAGATCGCCAAAGACACGGAGCTGGGATTGTACAGCACGCCCGTCACCAAGCTCAGCATCAACATGCGGCCCGACACGGCGAGCGGCGGCACAATCATCACGCCGCGACTGGCCGAAGAATACGTGCCCTCGGGCAACGCAGTGGCCGAAGCGCTCGACAGAGGTTCGCCCCCTTCGCCCAAAGTGAAGCGCGCAGCCGACGGCGGCGTGGACGTGGAGGTGCTGTACCCGCGCGGGGGAAGTAACGCCGCGACTACGGCGCGGAAACTGCAGCGGCGGCGCGAGCGCGAGCGGCGACGGGCCGAACGCACGGGCGCCGTCTCTTTCCTGCCCGAACAGCCGCCGACCAACCCGTACCCCATAAACACGGACTCGGAGGAAGAGACGACTATTCGGGCATTGCACCGAGGCAAGCCTCTCAACGCGGCCACGCTCTTCAAGCAGGAGACGGAGCGTCAACGACAACGGCTGAAACGCCAGTACGACGCGATGCGCAACGGCATGCGGCCCGAGGAGAACCGCGAGCTAGAGCTGAGTAACTTTATCAACACCACCATCGCCCAATCTGTCATGCGTCAATGAATAAATGTTGTTTGCTCTTTCTCGCAAAGTCTTTAAAAACACTCGCTCGTCAGCCTTCTGAGATGGCGACAATGGACCATCAGTTGGCCGACATAGTGTACGAGGTCCTGCTGCGTTGCATGGCCAACGGAGACTCGTCCGAGGCCATTGCAGCGTCGGTCCTGGAAAGCGTGTTCGAGGTTAACGCGACGCCCGAACGCCTACGACCTCTCCTAACCATAATTATAATTTTGCGCCAGGCCCTACATTCGGTGCAGTCGGAAAAGGACGCCGAGGCCAAGGTCGCGGCGCTGACCAAAATCCGCGAGATCGTAGTAGCACAGTTGGAGAGTTACGCGTTGGCCGTGTACTCTGGCCGCACGCCCAGGCTGAGGCGCATAGTGGTGCGGAACAAGGCACCGCAGGCACCCCCCGCGGAAACGGCGACAAACAAGCAAACCAGCGGCACCGTGGTCGTGCCGGCTCGCAAGCAGCGCCGCCGCTAAACCACTTACGGTGTGTGTAATTGGGGGAGTGGTCATCGACAAAAGCACGCGAATGAGTAATGCGGGGGAGATCGTGGTCGACCTCGACCCAAAGGCTACCGATGCCGTGGCCGAAATGGTCGAGTCGTTCAACGACAACGTTCTCGCCCAGGCGGAACGCGTCAAGGAGCTGTCGGAGACTCGTGACATGGTCGAGTCTGTCCCAGAGCCCCGCGCGTTCGAGCCTTCCCCGATGATACAGGACAATCCGGAGGTCCTGGTAGCGTTGGATACAAAGCGAAAGTTGGACGCGGAAATTGCGGCCGACGCGGCAGCCGCAAAGAAAGAGCTGCTCGTCAGCGAGGAGCAGGCCGCGAAGCAAGGCGTCTCGGTAGACGACTTGCTGGAAACCACCCTAAAGCAACAGGCCAAGGCAGAGCGGCGAAAAGTGCGCGCCGAGAGGCGTAAGCAGCGCAGACTCGAGGGGGCTCCCGCTGGCTCGGAAGGAGTCGAGGACGACACCGAGACCGACGAGGACACTGCCGAAGACGAGGAAGGCGCCGTGCAGAGCAAGACCGGCGTGGTCGTGTCCGTCAAGAAGCCCCCCAAGCCGTCCTCCCCGCCGCTGGGGCCGGACGGGCAGCCGCTCAAGCGAAAGGACAATAGCCGCGAGGCGCGGGCGGTGCGCGTGACCGAGCTGGGCACGGATCCGGTGTCGGAGAAGATGGTGGCCGACGCGCTGTCCGCTCCGAAACCGAACACGGCCGGCGAGCTGCTGCAGCGGCGGCTGCCCGAGAAGCGCCGGCCTCCCACCATGAAGGAGACGGTGGCCGCCGTCGACGCGGCCGTGCTCAAGCACGTGCTCAAGCACCGACGGCGGCGCAAGAACAAGCGGCGTCGCGACAACGGGGATATGCTGCGCATGATCCGCTCGGATGACGAGAGCGACTTCTCGGACCAGGAGGCCATGGACACGCTGGACCATTACGACAACTCGGACACGGACGATAGCTTTTCGGAAGACGACGTCGAGAATCCCGTGGGCGACGAAGAGAATCTGGGCGCGCCTCGCTGGCAAGCCTCGGTGGTGCAGCCCAGCAAACTGCAGGTCGACCCGTGGCAGAACACGCCGTACGACCGCTCCATAAAGAACAAGAACAAGTTCGTGCGCTATCGCGATCGCCTCATGTCGCGGCTGCAGTCGGAGAACGCGGCCATCGTGTACGACACCAAACGCCGCATGGAGAAAGACAAGGACCGACGGCGCCGCACCGAGGAACGCGAAAAGTCCGAGAGCTACATGACGCTGGGCAAGCGTTACGGCGACGACCGCCGCTCGGCCCGCGCGCTGCGAAACATAATGGCAGACATGCTGGGCTGCAAGCGGCTGCCCCGGACGTCGGCCAACTTTGCGGCCTCGTTAGCCAGTTCGATGAAGGACCAGCTCATAACCGGCCAGCGGCCCATGCGACTCATCGACTCGGTCACGGGCGAGCCCCTCGACAAGGGCCAGCTCGTGGACGTGCGCCTGCGAATAACGCAACCCAACACGGGGCCGCCGCTCGCGGGCCGCTACGCCAGTCGGGACATCCTCGCCGACTCGCATGTGATCGACGGCCTGTATCCGGGCGTCGGAGTCGTGTCGGGCGGTGACGTCGACTACCAGGCGCTACTCGAGAGCGACCAATATTTGCCGACCGCGACGTCGGCCGGCGGACGTTACAGCGGCAGCAATCTGACGACGCAGGTGGCCACAGACGTGGCGTCCTCGAACACCGAACCGGAAAGCGTGTACAATTACAACGAGAGCAACATCACGTTCCCCTCGCTGGGTTACAGTCGTCCCAATCGCGTGTCTCACTACATGGAGCTCATTACTCGAGGCGCTCGCTCGAGCGACGAAATCTACCAGGCTCGCATAGGCGAGCGCTGGCGTTCGTCGTTCGACCCGGATCCCTCGCGCCCCATGCCCAGCACCTTGGCTGGCTCTACCCCGAATGTTATCCCGGGAGTCACTGCGGACGAAAGCATGACGGCCACCTTTGACGACGTGTTTCGTCGCAGGGCTTTGCGGAACCCTTCGACGCTGCAATTCTTTGTGTAATAAATAAAGACGAGGCATAAAGAAGGCTATTCTTTATTTTCTCTACCGCGGCCCCTCGCCGTACGCGTACATTTTGCCACCGCGCTTTTCCTCGGTCGAGTCCACCACCAGCATCTGGTCGGCCCAGTCCTTCACGCTCGGGTTCGTATAGCTCACAAACAGCGGTACTTCGGTGCCCAAAAATTGTCCCGGGTCGCACCTGGGCCGCCCGTCTGTAGAATTCAGGTAGGAAAAGCCCGCGCCGTACAGGCACTGATTTACGGAGGCCGGATTTTGCATGGCGTCCCAGACGTCGCCGTCCGAGAGTGCGTACCCGGGCGGCCACTCCCTGCGCTCGAGCAGGTAGGGGTCCGTGTTGTAATTGACCGCGGTGTCTGGGCGCAGGTCACAGCGTATGCTGGCATTGGCCTTGTCCACGGTACACGCGCCGACGGTCGTGGGCGTAGCCGTGCACACGTTGTCGACGTTTGCCGAATTGGTACCCATCTCGGCGCGCAGGTCGTCGTTGGTGGCAGCCACGCCGAACCCCGTGATGCGTTTCATGCGCTGTCGGATGCCCGTGCACGTTTCGCAAGGATTCACGCACGCGATTCGGTGTTGGTCCTTGTTGTCGGGCTGCCCGTAGTAGTCGAGCATGGGCATGTAGACGCCGTCGCCCGGGCGTGCCGGAACCTGGTTGGCAGCCGGGCAGCCGCGCTGGTGGGGCACGTACGATTCCGGGGTGAGAAACACGCACGCCGTGCCCTTGCCCACGGAAATCAAGTCGGGGCCGCAGCGGCATTTGAGCGTCACCGGATCCAGACCCAGAGCAGACTCCGGCGGGTTACCGTCGGCCAGCGTGGGGAAGCACGGGTCCGGCAGACACGCCAGCGGATGGACGGCGCTCGTGAGCCGAATGCCGGCGTTGGAGCAACCGCACGCGTAGCGCGGCCAGTCGGTCCCCGGGAGCGTCTCGCGAATGCGCGGCAGCACTTCCAACACGTTGCGCATGTTTCTCCCCTCGAGGTAATCGCGCAAGGGCCCGTACACTATCTTGCCCGTGCTGGGGTTGCGGACCCCGCACGCAATTTGCTTGTCGCAATTGGGGCCCCCGAGAATGTCGGGGTAGCGGCAGCGGCACGTACTCGAGAGGTGGCCGTCGGCGTACGTGATAACGAGATCCCCGACTCGCGAGTCGCAGCGGCGTTGCCCCTTCGTGAGCTGATCGGCAAAGCTCGTGGGCACACAGTACGTGACGGCCGGGTCCAACTTTACGTTGTTCCACGTGATCGCGGGCACCGAAGGAATTTCGCCGCGCTTCACCAGAGTGCCGAGCAGACTGCCGAGGCGAAGCTTCGTGTGGCCTTTCCGGCGACAGGGGCCCTCTCCGGCGGGCTCGACGGCGTCGAGTTCGCTGCGGTCTTCGGCCGCTATCGGCGCACTTTCTTGGGTATCGACATTGAAAAAACGCGAGGCCGCTTTGTACACGGCACGTATAGTATTGTCTCCTTTGGTGAGGCGCGTAGAGGCTCTGAGCGAGCGTTCTATAGTCTCGAGTGCCTGCTCCGAAAGCGCCGCACTAGCGATAGCAATAGCCAAGTGCTCCATTCTCTTTTTTTGCCGCTCCCGATGGCTGCCGCGAATGGCAAGCGTCAGTTGCGGACACCGGCGGACGTTCGCAACCTTCTCGTGGATGTGTACGATTCGCTTTCCACGGGTAAAAACATTTTGAGCAGCGTCAAGCCGCGCATGAACGTCTCCATGGCGATGGCGCGAAAGATACCCATAGCGGCCCCCGTTGACACCACCGCGCAGAACACTGCAAAGTACGCCAAGCGCCTGGCCTCGCCGGTGCGTGCCGCGATGACGATCAAGAGAGAGGGCGACAGCAAGAAGAAAAAGAATTCTTCGCTCAAGGGACTCGCCGTACCACGAAACAAGACCACCGCCGTGAGCAAGACAAAGAAGAAGCAGCAGAAGAATAAGAAGTCGCGTTGAATCCTTATTACCAAACAATAAAGATGTTGCCATAATTGTCGTCATTCTTATTTGCACAAAAAACAGCGTGGTTACGTGTGCATTCGCACAGGCGCATTGCTGTGTTTGTGTGTGTGTGTGTGTGTGGAGGTCAGCGCAGCATATTCGCTGCTATGGCATCCGTGTCTCTGGGCTCTAATCGGTCGCGAAAAGAAGTACGCATAAAGTCGTCTAACGGCCGCTGCACTCGCATCCCTGCGTGCGACATTACCCGCACGTGCGATCCCCGAGAACGCGTCGTAGCGTGCGTAAAACAACGCAAGCCAGAAAAGAAGTTTGCGGTAAGCAAGGTGCGCTACGCCCGCGACGAGAGCAGCGACGGGACGTCCTCGTCAGACGACTATGACAACATGGGGAAGCGCAGTGGCGGCAGCACAAAGATTGTGCACCACCACCATCACTCCTCGCGCCGTAGCCACCGGCGGCGGCGGGGCCGGCGGCGCCGCCGCTCCTCTTCGACGACCAGCTCGTCGTCCTCGTCGCGTTCGCGCAGCCCGCGCCGCTCGTCGGTGTACGCGCCGCCCATGTCGCTCTCCGGGTTCACGTCGCAACTGAGCGCCATCAAGGGCAGTTCCGCCATGGATCCCAATTCTAAGATGGTGCTGGACGGTCTGGTACGCAACGCGTTCGGCTCCAACACAGAGACGGTGGTGATGACGTTGCGAGCGCGCGCGCACGAACTCTTGGGTCCGATCGATCCCGAGGCGCTCAACTACTACACGCTCGACGCCTCGGCCATCGACGAATACGGCCGTTACTTGCGGGCGCTCGAGCCGGCCGCGGGCAACGTGTTACAGCAGGCCTCGTTTGCGCTCGACAGCTACTTTACACACATCGAGCAGGTGCTCGCCGAGTTGAGGCGCGTCATGTCCGTGCGCCCAGACAAGGTGCAATCGCTGCTGCAGCCGGCCGGACTGAGCATCTATCGTAATCCCTTTTCGCCGGACGGCGTGTTGACCCAGTTGGAGAAACGCGAGTGGCGCCAGGCAATCATGAACCGCAAACGCAGACCGCCCACCATGCACGAAGAGCGCGAGTACGATAGGCGTCGACGTCGGAGCGACAACAATGGTCTCATATGGTTGCTGGAGCACTTGAGCCGCGTCCCCGAAGGCGTGGCGCCCGCTTACAGCGGCAGTGGCGTCGGACTATCCAATGCCGCGACCAGCATCGAACAAGGACTGCGAACGTGGGGGCGCGTGCTTTCCACGGGTAACGCCGGCAGCGTTCGCGACGAGGAAGAAGCGGGGGACGGGGACGACACGTCTTCGCTGTTCTACGCACCTCCGCGTACGCGCAAACTTCGCTCGGACGAGGAGCCGTCGTCGAAGCAAAGCAACATGACCTCGCTGATATCCAACGTGAAACTTGCTTTCATAACGCCTGGCGAGTCCAAGCCGTTGGCGATCGTGGAACATCTAAGCGCGATCTATCGACTGGATCGTGCATTGTGTATAGATACCATTGTTGAGATAGGCAAAGAACAACTGGACAAGTTCGAGGCTGCGATCAAAACAACAGACACCGCCTTACCAATCTTGAATGCACACCGCGTCAACATAGGCGCTTTGTTGGAACCTTACTCGTCTCGCGCCCCCCGCGTGCGTTCCTTGTTCGAACGTTACAAACAGCTCGTGTCCGACGTGAAGACGATGGCCGTTAACATACTACAGAAGGCCATAGACGAACTCAGCGATTCTGTTAAGGACATGTACACGTCCACAGAGGCGTTGAAGCTGGCCAAGGGGTGGTATCAACGTGCGCTCGAATACCGCACGTTCATCGACACGATGCACCCCGAAATGTACTACCCGCGCGCTGCGTTGAACAAACTCATGGACAAGATAAACACGGACAAGGTACAATTAGACACGAGTGCGGCAATTACTGTCAACGAGAGTGCCCCCAAGCCGTTCGCAGAAGACACAGAGTACGCCCGTTACAACGAGACGATATTAGACACAAAGCCCAAGCTTTACCGCGCAAAGATGATGCCGCCCATTTCCAAATATTACTACCCAACCTCTAAAGTGATGCCGGTTACACAGTCGTTGACCAAGCTGCAGCAGTACGCCCTTAGAGCGGTCAACATAGGTTTGGAAGAGTACATGCAAATTCGCAAAGATAGGCTACAAGAATTGAGGGAGGCGCAAACATTTATCAACGTGGCCGGCATCGGGCGCGAATACAGCTTCCTCAGCGAGGAGCTCTGTTACTTGTTCCCCCCACAGCCACATTTTGCACCGTCGAATCTGGATGGCAAGGAACGACTTGAACCCTTGTTCGCCGGTATTCGCTCCGGTAGAATATGTGCCACAGACGTAGATGCCACACTGACGGCGATCAAACGTCGCCTAGTGGAACTGCTGAAGGGCCGCAATGCACAGACAACCAACGAACTTAAAGAGGAAGTTACAAGAGAGATGTGCTGTCTCTTTGGCGTACTTGACGCCAAACACCCGGCAGAGAATTTGTCGGACCAACACCAGATTCGCATCAACAAGTTCGCACAAGATATAGAATAAAGAAATATGTTTGTTGCATTTGCGTTGTATTCTTTTAGCCGTCGCAGGGCAAAATGACGCGTCACAGGCTATACACTTGGCCTCCGCCCGGTACCGGTGCCGCCTCGGGTGGTGGCTGCGTGGAGGCGAACTTTACGAATACGCCCATGCCTACCGTAATCTGCTATCCCAATACTTTGCCGGCTTCCACCAACATTTACAGTCATTACGGTGGCCGCCCGTCACTGGGAGGCGGGACCGCGCAGGGTGGTCGCAGTCATTCCTTGGCAACAGCCGTAGCTTCCGCTGTTGCCGCCCGAAAAGAGAGTGGTTCGTCTTCTACCCTCGCCTCGCTTCGCCAGCACTTTTGTGGGCTGTGCGAAATATTGCAAAGAAATAAGGAACGCATTGCAGTCGGTGCCCTAGTCGTGTCCACGTTCATATCTGTGGTGACGTACATTTACCATTACTTTGTCGGGTAATGAGTTAGGCGAAAGACCAGTCAGCCTCGGAATCAAAACATGAGGAGATTGCGGTGAACATGCGAGGACGAGACTTTATTAGTTTCGAAGCCGAAGTTTCTGGCGACGGAGAAGAGCACAGGGACGAAGCAGGCGATGAAGATGATCCGTACGGGTTGCGCGACAAGCGCCCCAAGCGTTGGCGTCGGGTGTATCGCATAGACGACGAAGAGGACGAGGACGAGGAGGAACCGGCTAGGCGCGACGACTCACCAGCCAAGCGTTGGCGCGACGAGGACGACGTGGAAAGTCCACCGGCCAAGCGTTGGCGCGACGAGGACGACGTGGAAAGTCCACCGGCCAAGCGTTGGCGCGACGAGGACGCTGCCGAGCTTTCCGACTGGAGCACGGAGGACGAAGAATTTGTCGTGCCCGATGACTACCTGAGCTACGAATCGGACGCGTCGGCTTCGACCAAATCTACGGCCTCGTTCACGCCGTCTTCCTCGAGTAGTAGTAGTAGTAGTAGTAGTAGTAGTAGCAGCAGTAGCTCATCCTCTTCGGACGAGGAATATGATTGCCGTTGTACCAGGTGCCGCAAGCATGCGCGCAAGTGCCGCAAGCTCAAGAAGAAGAAGAGGAGGAGGGCGAGCTGTCGCGGCAAGTCATATGGGCAGCAGAGCACGTCGGCGGCGAAAATCGTTGGGTGTGCGAATGTGGTGCATGCGCCAGATTCGCTTGTGTGTCGTTCGCGACCAGTCGTGGACGACTTTGAATCTGAAGCACGCGAAGTAAATGGTCAGGAGGTAGCTAAACAGCAAAGCGGGACTGAAAAGGGCAACGATGGTATAGCCGCACGTACGCATGTCGGACATGTTGCAGTCATTGACAGTAAGCACGACTCCGTAAGTGACAAATACGTCCACGATGGGGACGGACAGGATCACGGTCGAGACCACGCTCGAGTATACCAAGATGTGGCTCCAGCGAAGATATTTCGAAAGAAGAAGCAGCGTCGTCGGTCTCTCAAGAAGCCACACACAGTTGTTCAACCCGAACACAGCGAGTCGGAAACTGATGAGCCCCAAAACAAGGCGCCGACGCCAACGCGATCCCTCGAGGAAGGTTAGCTGCTGGAGCCGGTCGTCGATGACGCGCCTAAGCCACATTGTCCACGGGCAGTGATCCGCTCCTGTACAGCGTGAAGACTACGTCGTGTGCCGTGGGCACGGTGTTCTTGTCTGGCCACTCGAGAAAGATACGGTCGTAGGGCGTGTCGGATGCGACTAGGTGACGCACAGTGTACTTGGCTGACACGAGCGACTTGACCTGATAATAGCGCTGCTTTTTGTAATCTACAACAGTGTTTGGCTCTCCGTAATTGTTGCCGTAAAACGTGGCGACGCCGTTATCCCACGCCACTACTCTCTGGTCCCAGACCAATATTCGTCGCAGGCGAGAGGAGGACTGGTAGACGCGCACCTCGGTCAGGTTTGCGTTGGTAACTGCCCGAACTGCGCTGACAAAACCTCGGCCCGCAAGAGCACTGCCGGCAGCTATACCTCCGAGCAGAGAGAGTACGAGCGCAGCCATGGCCACCGGTGGAGACGAAACTATCGGGCGCAGCACTCAGGGAATCACTCTTACCGAGCTGGCCAAAAAGTTGCAGGGAGCCGAGACGACGACCACGTGCAGTAATGCGTACTTGCAGTTCAATCTGATTTTACCCATCGAAATGAGCGACGGCGAAAACAGCCTCACCGTGCCCCAGATCGGAAAATTCATTGCCCAGAACGAGGGCCCTCTCAGCTTGGCCTATGACGTCCTAAAGCACGTTCGCATTCACCAGTGGGGCGTGACCACTTTCAAGGACGGCACGAAGGTAATGAGAATGGTAGCTTCGGTGGACGAGGACGCAATTGGTGCGGCGACCGACTGCCTACACAAGGTGTAATAGTATTTATGATTTGGTACAACCACGCGATTGCCGCCGCGGTAATGGTGGATGTCAAACGAGTTACGTGTACGCAATACCTCGCCGCGCCAGACCAACCGCCCCTCGTGTGGTTGTGCGAGCGCTCTGCCCGGGTGGTGTACGACCCGGACTGGAAGGGGGCTTACACCGTGCCTGCCTTTGCCCGCAACGTGGACGCCATCGACGTGGCCGGCGAGCCGCTGGCCCGCGGATTAGGCGGAGTGCAGCTGCGGATGTACGCCGACCCCGTCAAGCGGCTCTACACGTTCTTCCCCGTCAAGGAGAACGAGCACCACACGTACGTGTGGTGGGCTCGCCACGCACGTGTGTCTGGTCCGTCGGACCTCTACGTGCCCGAAAACAACTGCGCCGACCCGAGCAAGATGCGGCAGCGTAACGCCCGTATTGCGAGGCGTAGCAAGATTGCCGTGATCGCCATGAACGTGTCCGCTAAGCGTTGCTAATAAAGAATATGAGGACCACTCATTGTTTGAATCATTCTTTATTTACAATTATTGTTTGTCGGTCGCACTGTGCTTGCGGAGCCGCGCCATTACGAGCTGAGCGTCGCTTTTCCGACGACTAGCTTTGGCGCCTCCGCCAGCGACCATCGGGATGTATTCGTACTTGCTAGTGTCGATAACGTGCGGAGCACTGAGCACCTCGTAGTCGGAGGAGGAAACTTTGTGCGGCGGCTGCTTGGCCGTCGTTGCTGCTCCGGTAGCGACGACAGCGGGGGGGTTTCCAAACACCTCGTCGTCGTCATCGTCGTCATCGCTGAAACTCGCCGCAGCAACGGCGGCCACGCGTTCGGCCTCGACGTCGTCGTCGGCTTCGTTGTCGCTGGACAAGGGAGACGACTCGTCGCTTGAGAAACACGTCGAGGTGGACGGCAGGGGCTTCTTTTGCATGGTCCGCTGCTGTGGCGGCTTCGGCTTTGCTTGCGATGGGTTTGGATGAGCGGGGGCAGCCGACGACGACGGCGGCGGCGGTATTACTTGTGGCGGAGGTTGGTCTTCGATCGACATCGGCAAGTCGTATACCGTCGGCGTTGTGGCAGCCTCGGAGCTTGGGGCGGCTTTCTTTTTCGGGGCTGCGCGCTGGCGCTTGACAGGCGCATCGGCGCCGGCTGCGTCCGTTTTTCGACGCGGGGCCCTGGGCGCTCTCGGGGCCCTGGGCGGCTTGGGCGCTTGCTGTACCTGTCCGTCGGCGTCGGGCATGGTCCCGTGTTTGTGGTAGTGACTTATGAATGCATCCACGTCTTGAGACGACACGTTGGGGTCGGTCGCCTTGACGTAGACCGCTTCGAGGAACGCGTGCAGTGGAGTGCTCATGTCGCCGTCTGACAGCCTCGCGACCAAGGCCTGTCGTTTTATGGCCGAGTGGGTTGCGCAGCTGGTTTCACGAGATGTCCTCCTCCCGTTATTCAAACAGCACGCACGTGTCGAGCGGCGGAGCGTGTGTTGTGTTTGCAATGTAGTCGAAATCGGAAATCTTGCCTTGTATGGCGCGCGGCAAAACGGGCTTTTCGATGGGCTGCGCGTTTCGCCCGAGCCGCTGACACAGCGGGTCTAACTGGAAGGTCGGGGTGCGAGCCACAACTAGGTCGACGCCGCCGGTGCGCGTAATGTCGTCGTAAGGAGAGAGCCGGGTATCCAGCACCACGTTGTTAAGCGTCGAATAGGTACGCAAGCGACGCTGGCCCGTCGCCGTTCTGTCCGTGTTCATGCCACGGTTGATGAGCAGTGCGCAGATCGTGTATTGCATCGTGCTGGACAGTGCGCGGCCGTAGCGCAGTCGGTCCACCATGTGTAAATGCCGGCTCAACAGCGAGACCAAAGCCCGTCGGCACATGCGTTTGCTGTTTGCTTGGTCTAGCATCTTTATGACGTCGCGGAATACCTCTCGTTCCGTCTCTGCGCGACTCACCGTGAGAATGTCTTCGATGGGGTGCGTGGTCAGGAGTCTCTTCTGCTTGGCTTGCTCCAGCTTGCACTTGAGCGGGCCTTCGGGCATGAAGCGGGAGTCTTCAAATTTCCGCTCAACGTCGGGCGGACAATCGATGTCCTCGACGACGTCGCACGTAAACACGGGGAGCGAGCCGGCGCCCAGGCCAGGGCCTCTCCGGCGGCCGCGCGGCTTGTATTTGTCCGGTGGCGGCGACGATTGCCTGGGCGGCGGCGCGGGGAGAAACATGTCTTCCCCTTCGTAGCAATCTTCCAAATAGTTTCCCCGCTTGCACGGGGAAGAGCTGGGCCATTTGCACTCCGGGTCTTCATCCGCCGGCCGCTGCTCCTTCTTGCTCTTGCGCGGAGCAAGGAAGCCGAGGGGATTCCTGGCACACTTTACGTGCAGGGCCTCGAGCCCGAGTTGCCGTTGCTTGACGCACCCCGTGCACTCGATGCGAGCGTGCAGCCGAGCGCCTCGCGTCAAACGCGTCGGCACCGCGGTGCGAGTCATCTTCATGGCGCGGATGTTGCTCCAGTAATCCTGGACGGCGCGTTGTCGAGCTCTCTGCCTGTCTACGTCGTCCATCTCCTCCTGCAGCAACGTTGCTTTGACCTGGCGTTCCGCTTCCTTTAGGCGGCACCCCTCGCGTAAGTGCTCCCGCCTGAGAAGCGCCATGAGTTCGGACGTCAATTCGATGTGTCGTACCTGCTTGCGGAGTTCTGCCATGAGTTGTATGCGGGGCTGGCGTGGCAGTTCGTACGGGTACAGATCTAAGTTGGCACGTTGTATGTTTAGGTCTATGAGATCCAGAACGACACGGCGGTACACGTACTCTTGCGGGGGTACGATCATGTATGTAAAGTACTGGTCGTTCAGTTGCTGTTCCAGGGGACGCAACTCGTCCGTTTCCACGGGGTCTCCCGGCGCGTTCATGAAGCGCGCATCGAACATAAAGTGCGGTACGTAGTAGTCGTAAATGATCTCGCGCTGGCCCTCGGGCACGCAGCTCTCGTAGCACGCTTCGCCCCACCAATCCTCGATGAGCGCTTGGCGCCACCACTGCGGTTCGCGGGCTTCACATACGAGAGCGTTGCTGGTCATGCGGGCAGCTATTTGTTCGTTCGAGTACAACACCTTGAACACCTCGAACAAGGCGTCTTTCTGGAACGCGTAACGCTTCCACTGCTCGTTCATTCTCAGCGAGGCCGTGTGGTCGTTGATGCGACGGTCCATGTCCGCCAGCAGGGCCTCGTTCATGTTGTATTCGGCAACGAGGCGCGAAAAGTGCTCTTCGCCGCGTTGCGCCTCGGCGGTGGCTGCCGCGATGTGAGCTTCCATGGCGGCTAGTTGCTCGCGAGGTTGCTGGAGCAAATATTCCAGTTCCCCGGGGGGACGGAACGGAGAAATGTTGTACAGGTCAATGTCGCGTTGTATACGCTGCATTAGATTGTAATATGCTTGTATCTGTGCGTGGATGGCATTGCTCTGGACATCTTGTTGAGCGCGAAACTGTTCCAGAATCGAGCGATACGTTCCCAGATTTGCCGCAGCCTGCTCCCTGGTCGAAGCCATCTCGCGCATTACGGACAGCGTGACGTCCTCCTCGCGCGCTTGCATTTCGCGGAGCCGCTGCAGAGCTTGCACGTAAGCGTCGCGAACGCGTAGACGATGCGCGAGCAGATGCGGCGCTTCCGCCGCCGTTTCTCGTGCCGCCGACGCTTCCTCTTCCTCGCTCTCGCTGCTCTCGAGAGGGTCCCCTCGTCGTTCTGCGTCGGCTCTGCGGCGTTCTCGCTCGAGCGCCTTGGCTATCACGTGTACAGCGAGCTGCGGACTCCTGTCAATCTCTCGTTGATCCGGTCGCGCTGCATTAAGGACGTCGGAAACTGCGTAACCGGTCATGGCGCTCTCCTCGGGCCGCGGCGACGTCGGTTCGTCCATGGAAACATCGTCCGGCCACGGTCCTCGCATGCCCGCTGCATCTCCGCCTAGGGCTTCGATGAGCCCGGCGCCCCGGATGCGCTCCTCTGCGTCCCACGGCCTGGTCGACGGCCGAACGTAGCCTTCGCCAAACACGGTGCCCGTTACAGTAGTCGTCCCGGCTGACGGCGGCGGCGCGGCGCCCGTCGTCGAGTTGGGCGGATCGATGGCAGGTACAGCTACCGGTAGCTGTGTCGTGGGTGGCGTGGCCGTCCACCTCATTTCTTCCGTGTCGTTGGGCACTATGGGCAATGTTGCGCCCACCGGCAAGGCACCGGTAAGGTAGGCAGTGGAAATTCGCCTGTCGGTGGGCATGCGATTCGCGTACGCTATGAGCCTCTGCTGCTGCAACATGGAGACTCGCGTCGGCGGTTGGGTAACACAAGGCTGGCGCAAATTGACGTGCTGAACGCGCGTCAGGCGGTCTCGGCGGTGACCGCGCCTGAGATTTCTCAAATCCCTGACGAGGTGCGTAACGTAGCGACTGTTGGGGTTCAGTCTAACCGCCACTCGTCTATCGTAGTCGTCTTCCTGCTCGCTTTCCGAGCTTTCCTCTAACGCCTGCGTGATGTTGGTCAACTGTGCGTGCTGCTGCGGGTCGGTAATCGACCCGAACTGCGTGAATTCCGCGTAGGAGTACTCTAAGGATGTCTTGCGCTCGTAGTCCAATTCGCGACTCAGCGCGTCTTCCACCAACGTTTTCAAATCGGGCGGCATCGTCGCGCCCCCGACCAAAGTAATGGCATCGATGTTGTGGAGCCAGGCGCGGACAGCGAGCATGGCACCTACGAGACGCAATGCGCGTAGTCGATTGAAGACGATGTTTCTCTTCATGTGCCGGATTCGCATGCGGAGCTGGTGAATCATCCCGTTGATCGCTATGCTCGTATCGCTAGGAATGGGCGCATTCATCGTTTGGATCTCTTCCGCCAAGCTGTGCGCACGCCTGCGGAAAGCATTCAGATCGTCGTAGAATATGGGCACGTTGTCGAATTGCAAAGCAATTCGGTTGAACGCAACCATGCGCTCTGCATTCGTCCGCCCATTTACGATGGTGTTCTCTGGCGTCGCGTCGAGGCGCGACCACAAGTCTTGTATGCGTTGCGGGACGTGGAGCGGGGCCCACGCCAGCTTCGTCATTTCGACATACGCCTCCGCCGACAGGTACATGCGTCCCGCACGCTCGGCTAGCGTAGATGCGTTGTTGGTCATGTTCGTGATACCTAACCGCTCTTGCTCGTTCAACTCAAAGTAGTTGTAGTGCAGCGGCTCGAGTTGGGCACGCGGGCGCACGGGCGCCTGTTGTTCGGTTCTCGCCTCAAATACAGTGAGTTGCGCTTGCGGCACAGCCATCCCCGGCGCAGCTGCGAACGGCTGCTGTGTCTGTGGGCGCGGTGCTAATACCGGCATGGGTGGGGGCGGCCCCGCGGGTGGAAGAGGCACTATGGTTTCGGGGACGTCGCTCTGGTCTGGGAGTCTGATTACGGGTTCGGCGGGGGCCGCCTGTGCCGGCGGGGGCTGTTGCTGCAATGGCTGCTGCTGCTGCTGGTACAGCGGCGGCTCCTGTCGCGCCCCTTGTAGCTCTTGCAGGAGCTCCCGCCGCCGCTCTTCTGGTTCCTTGCGCTTAGCGGCCGACGGCACGTGTCCCTTGGGACGCTTTACCGTTTGCTTGTGCGTGCGGCCGTTGGTAACAGGCCTTATCGGCTTCGTTTGCTGGCGCACGGGGGCAGCCGTGGTGATGGGCAATATTGTCAAAGGAGTATACATAGTGCCGCGGTTTCGTAAGGCTATCGACCGCAACACACTCGCGGAAGGCAGTTGCACTTGGTTGGTCAGTCTGGGCGGAATGCGCACTTGTCCCTGATTGATGAGGTTGTTCACGGCGAGCTGTAGCACGGGCAATACGCCTGGCCCCAAACCGTACTCGTTGCGTTGCACTACCATCGGCAAGTTGGACGCGGTGTAGGCGTTAAAGAATGTGTACATTGTCTCCTGAACGCCGCGTCGATCTCGGTCCGTCATACCGCCGGCAGCGTACGACACGTTGCGAGCCAACGGCATGTTAGTTACAATCGACACGGGCAAAGTCTGCATGAGCGGACTTCCGTCCGTGTCGGGCCCCTGGCGCGTGGGTTGCGTGGCGCCCGGTTCTGCTCCGGCGGTGTAGTAGTCGTAATCGACGGCCTGTTCCAGAGCAGCACGGGCGACTAGCCACGCGTAGTAGAGCAGCGTGGCTCCCTCGGGCATGAGGGGTCGCACGAAACCGTTCTCGGTAAGCACATGCGAGAACTGCCTGTAGAAATCCAATTCACGCGGTTGCAGCCTTGCGCCTCCGACAATGAGCACGTGGGCCGTGTCCAGTCTGATTTCTGGGACGCGATCCATGACGGCTCGCACGAGCTGCATGGAACCTCGCAGCGCGAACACAAAGGCTCCTTGGGGGGCCCGGTTTCGCCAGTTCTCAAATACGCTGGGCACGGTCTCACCAAATAGATGGCGCTGGCCCCACAGCACAAAGTCACAGTTACGAGGCGCGTATATTTCATCTGGCTGTAGCCGCGTGGGCTGCACCGGGAAGGGGCCTTGGTTGCGGGTGTGCCACAGGTACGTAAAGTCGTTGGGCGTCAGTATTCGGTACTCGCCGGCAAGTATTGCAAAGGGTTCATACACCTCGTTAACGAGTCGATGTCGTTCGTACTGTCTATAGGCCTTAACATATTCTTCGATGTGGGCGAGGCGCGTTGGGATTTCGTACACTTCGATCAGTCGAGAACGAGGCAACACTCGTTGCAGCCTCTCGAGAAGAATCGTCAGCCAACCATTTATGTTGATCCAATAGCGCCAGCATTCGTACGATGTGCGGCGAGAGCCCATGAACACCATGGCCATGTTGTGGCGGGCCAAACGACGTAGCAAGTGCGATTCCTCCAAATTATGCAAGCGATTGAGGTGCGAGTGTTCAAATGGGGCGTAAATTGCTTCGGGCACTGGCACGGGGAATACGCGGTCGGAGTCGTAGTGCGCCGTCGTGAGAGGCGGATTGACGTACAGCCTCGTATCGTAGTCCTCGTCCGTAACGTACCAATCCTCGGAATTCTCGATCTCTTCCTCCACCCACATTTCTTCGGTCGGTGGAGCGGGCGCGGGTGTTGCGATAGGCGGAGGTGGTGCGGCGGGTGGTTGTGGCGGGGGATCGGGCTCCACGGCGGGCGGCGGGTGGGAAAATGGATTCTGTTCGGAATCTGCGTAGTTGGGTGCGAAGATGCCCACTACGGGTGCTCCGGAGAATGAGATTGTGTCCAAGATTGCGGCATCGGAACTTTGTTGCGCCGTGGTGGAAGGTATGTTGAATGGTGTGTCGGCAGTGAATGGCACATCGGCAATGGGGAGTTGCTGTGGAGCAGGGGGTGGTGGCAATAATGCCCTAATCATGGTTCGAATATCTTGTATCTGTGCCTGGTGCTGTTCCGCGTCTCGTTGGTAATCTTGCTGCAGTGCCTGAACAGCGGAGCGTATTTCTTGACGCAACAGTTCCATTGTGGCTGGGTTTGAGAGTTGTTCCGATATGAACACGCGCGGCTGGTTCGAGACGTGGTGTGGCGCCAGCAGCATGGTGGATGGGTCGGCTGGCTGCATTGTTGGCGTCAGCGCCGTGGGGGATGCCTGCATCAAGGCGGCGGGTGGCAGCTCGGGGAGCGCCTGCGACGCAGGAGATGTAGAGGCTGTTTGCGTAGATCTACTAGGTGCCGTCCGAGCCGGCTCGGGGGGCGCCCGTTGCGTAGATCTGCCAGGTGCCGTCCGAGATAGCGTAGGGGCTGTGACTAAGGGTATCTCTACCTGGGGGGCCACCCCTCGATGTGTCCGATACCAAGCACGGGTGTGGGGTCTCTGTGCATCATGGGCAGGTGGTCTATCAAGAGACGGGGTTCTACTCTGCCTTGTAGCCGGGCCGAATTCAGCAAGTGCAGATTGTAGAGCAAATGAAGTCACCGTAGTTGGGCGCGTCCGCGTAGACGTGGTCACTGTTGGAAAGCTACCCTCAGTCGTGCTAGAGGTAGTTGGGCGCGTCGGCGTAGAGGTGGTCACTGCTGGAATGCTACCTTCAGTCGTGCTAGAGGTAGTTGGGCGCGTCCGCGTAGAGATTGGTGGACTGTGAATAACGCTACCCTCACTCGTGCTAGGGGTAGTTCGGCGCGTCCACGTAGAGATGGGTGGATTCTGAATAACGCTACCCTCACTCGTGCTAGAGGTGGAAACTAAAGAGGTGCTCATTGTTGTTTCTCGCGTAGACGTTGAGGTCGTCACTGCAGCAGCGGGGCTTGTAGTGCTAAATGTCGTAACTGCTGGGGTTGGACCAGAGGTGGTCTGATCTTGCGTTGAAGTAGACTTGTTTTCCAGTGACGTTTGGTCTGAGGGACTCGCCGCCCTCCAAGGCAAACGCAGTGAAGGGAGGCTGAACAAATGCATTGTTCGCGAGCCGCCAGGTGGCCTAGGAGGCGCAGGAGCCGATGTGATGTGTCTATCCGTCATGTCAGACAAAGTCATTGACGGTGCGCCGTGCCTCTCCCTGGTTTCACTGCCAATCGGGGGAAAAGGACCACCGGTCGACGTGTGCGTCTGTGGGGGCTGTTGTCTGCTCTGTAATTGCACAGTCGGTTGCTGAACCTCGGCACCCGTCGTTTCTGTAGTTGTCGATCCGAAAAGCATCGAAGTAAAGCTTCGCGTGCTGCTTTGTGTACTGGACTTGGTACTCGGATCAACAACCTCGGTGTGGGCGCCTGCCCCGACAAATTTCTCGCTTTTGCCTCCTCCCATTCCCCCTCCGCGTGCAAATCCATCCCCAAACTGGAACACTCCGGATGACGGACCACTGCCAGGTGACGATAACAATTGCGACGCCAACTTTGGGGATGTTGGGGTGCCCTTCTTGAAAAACGTCAGAGTTTCATCGTGTTTGCGCTCGGAGGATCTCTGGGCATCAGTGTCGCTGGACGATGAAGTAGTTGCCAGGACCACTTTCTTGGGGGTATCTAGCAGACGAGGGGGTGATCTAATACGTGGTAGTGTATGCTTGGGGTTGGAACGGGAGACACCAAAGAATGAAGATATGCTACCCAAGAGACCGACAAAAGCTCTCTTCGTAAAGGCAAAGGCCGACTTGCGCTCCTCTGGTAACGCGCCCAGTGGCTTCTTGTACGCGCGCGCAATAGACGCGTCGTACATGTGAAGAAGTCCCTTGTCGTCTAAGATGTTCTGTATTAATTCCAAGTATTTGACATTCGGGATTTCACACGTGATGGACTCGTGGAAGCGCTTCACCAGCACGCTGAATACGTTCATGTCGAATGCGTTATGCGTGGGATATGTGTTGACGTATGCCTCGCAGACGACGGCAATCCACGTGGCGATGGTGTGTATGGGCACTGGGTAGTCGTCGGAGATAGATTCACCGCAAGCATCAGTCTTGTCTGTGGTAATGCCGCCCCTGGCATATGTCATGCATTCTATGTAAATATAGCTAAGTAAGCGACCGGTCACATTGACGCCATGAAATGTGTTCCAATACTTCTTGAGATTTTCCGCCACGTCAGTGGAGGACACTGTGAAATTTGCGTATTCACTGTTCTCGTAAGTTGGAAAGTTGTCTTCAATTAGCGCTAGCAACAGTTTGGTCGCCCTTGGATGAAGTTTGTGGTGGAGCTTCAACGTCATATTACGTATTTCTGTCGCCGTCTTTTTATCGGAATTGTCAAGACTTACGCTGCCTCCAGAAATCCTCCATACTGCCTTCTCAACGAGGGCTTGAAACACAGCGCGTCCTAGTTGCAGTTGGTCTTCCGGCATGTTCTCAAATTCTTTGGTATCCACCGCCAAGAAGTCGCGCTTCAAAGTTTCGCGCACGACATTGGCCTGGTAGCGAAAGCCACTCAGGTCGAAACGAGCCATCACTTGTCTGTATGCGATCAGTGAATAAAGGAACAATTTGGATTCCATTTCAGGCAGTTCGTTATGGTTCACGTACCTATATTTGCTGTGGCTGCTGCTATGCTCCGTGCTTCTGTTGTGGATCCACATGAGTGCTGTGTTCTTGATATCCGCAAGCATTTGCGTGTATTTATTCACGGCCCACGCGTGCACGTCTTCGTAGTAGAGACGTAACAACATCAACGTGTTGCAGCGAACTTCGGTGTTCCGTCTTGTGTTATAGAACGGATCTAACGGCAGGTCTTGGCACCCCTCGCGCACCCACGCACTCCAATACGTATTGGCCAGGCAGAACAAGACTCCGCGAGCAGTGTCTCGCACACACTCTAAAAATGCCAAATCGAGACCGCGCTTGTTGCTTTGCTCATTGTCTACATGGCGGTCCTGGGCATTCATGTACAGTATTAGCTGCAGTTTGGCGCGCAATACTGCTGCTTTCTTTATGTTATCGCACCACAGTTGAGCCTTCACGGTGTTGGACGTGTTCAGCTCTACGATGTCTTTGAAAAGCGCGTTGTTGGCGACAGCATCCTTGGATATGTCATGATCTAATACGAATAAGAAGAGGTCCCTAATGTGCCAAAAGTTATCCATGCCACATTTGTCGGGATAATAGAAAGTTTGCAGCGGTAGGTTGCTCGTTTCATGACGCTCTGCGGGGATTGCAGTGAAAGCAGTGGAGCGCATTTGCACCTCTATCAGTCGTCGCATAGTGTACATTTCGAGCAACAAGTCGTGTACTTTCTGCTCGGGCCAAAACTTTACAAACGTCTTATTTCGAGCGTAAAAGTACACGGACGCCTGTCGCACAATAGAAGACCCCATCTCGTGGCACTCCAGTGCGATCATGGCAATGGCGGCGGCGATGTTGCCCCAACCTGCATGTTTACCGTGTAGACAAAGTTGAGGCACCGAAAATTCAACAACGCCTATCGAAGTGGCCGACACGCTCATTGCATCGGCATTCGCGTGCTTTCTGAGTTTCCTCTCGTTGCCAATAGCGTGCCAGGCGAGATACAATAGATCATACATTGAGTCCTTCAGGGCGTCGAGCAGGGTATGCCTCCAATTCTGAAACGAATATTCAATCACCGCAATGTCTTGAATGAAGGGCGATTGCGAAGCTAGCGTGAGTGGCACCGGGGGAACTTGTTGCAACAACATTGGCCACCCGGAACAGTCGTGTGCGCTGTTTTCCAGGGCTTTCAGAGCCTTAATTCTATTTTCCCAATCGTGCAAACAATCGCGCACCCAGGAAGCTGTAACCGCAGACAGTGCTAGCTGTGCCCTTTGCGTGATGTTCATTTCTTCCTCTGGGTTGTAGGGTGAAACAATGTTTGCGTCGCGTAAGACATCACGCGGTATCGTTTGAAAAGCGGCTAGGTCCTTGCGGATCAGCAACCGTGCACGCAGCGCATGTACCGTCTTTGTGCGGTGATGATCGATCCAGGCGAGGAGATTAATGAATTTGGAGTCGGTCGAGTGTTGAAAGCGATGTTTGGACAGCTCCATGTAGCGCGTCCACAGTATCGTGAGCTGCCGTTCGTTATCCTCGTCTCCCTGGCGATTGTATTCGATAACTGGTACACGTTCGTGGGGCGTGTACGGTACGAGGCGGATGTCGGTGCGGTAACCTGGAGCATGCTTCGATTTTGATCTGGAGTAGTACACGTTGCTGGCATTTATCCACATGGCTGCCATGTAATTTGAACGAGCGACTTGGGCCTCGTCCTGCTCCCCGAGGAGGGGTATGAGACGCAACATCTCGGCCTCGTAAAAGCAAGCGTCCGCGGGTACCAATTCCAGCGGACTCTGGCTATACAAAGAG
Source organism: Amblyomma maculatum (assembly GCF_055883805.1). Taxonomy (NCBI): domain Eukaryota; kingdom Metazoa; phylum Arthropoda; class Arachnida; order Ixodida; family Ixodidae; genus Amblyomma; species Amblyomma maculatum. Next base: position 28,025,521 of record NC_139348.1, read on the forward strand.
GGAATTTCGGCGTTGTTTAGCAGTGGCACGGTGGCTAGCTTCTCGTCCGTTAGAGCATTCAATGTGAAACCCTCGGCAAGCTGGATCGCCATATTGTAAGATCTGCCTGCTTCGTCAAGTCTAAAGTCGCGGCTCCAAAACTCCTTTTCGATCTTCAAGTACAGCAGCCCCGCGACCGCGGCTTTACGACGTGCAAACGTCTCTGCCACCTTGATTGCACATTTGAAATCGTATGTCGGGTCCGTTCTCATTTGCTCGGCCACGTCTCGCAACTGGTCCAACTCTTGTTTGCAACGTGTAAGCAGAATGTGCATCTCCACGAACCGTGCACTCATCTCTAGCCGCGGATCCAGTTGCAGCGCGAAATAGCAGGGCCTGTGCGCTACGGGACCTTGGTGGGCGTCGTGAAAGCCCTGCTCTGAATTGCAGTCGATTTTCAAAAGAGCCGATATGGCATTCTCGTGTAGTTTGCCGAAGGCATTGGTAATCTGTGTGTATCGGGAAGCCCATGCCACGTGCAGGGGGCTACCTTGCGCGTTTGTCGAGCTCAACTTATTGTAGTGAAGGCGGTATAGATGGCTGTACACGTAACTCACGTGTGCGTGATACGCGTCAAACACCTCGGTCGAGATCGCGATTTCGACCGTGCTCAACTGGCCCGTTATCGTCGTCTTGCTGTTAATCACCATATTGGCCAGTTGCACCAACATGTTTAGTACATTTACAACCCACCTGAGAGATATCGTGTGTGGCGATTGCACTGTTTCGGCGTGTGCAAACGCGTACACAAAGTCGGCGTGTTTCAGGTGCAGTAGTAATCTTTCCTTGAGGTCTATGAGCGCAGTCACATTCGTGTCGGTGGGCTTGACACGTTCGATGACGTCTTTGGTCACAGACACAGCAATGCGGTCCCTTAGGACTTGACTCTTGGATGGCAGAACGTTAACAAGTCTGAAGTCTTCCATCTCATTCTTGGTGGCTTTGTGGATAATCTCCAGAAGGGTTCTCATGAGCACATAATCGGACATGGGGAGATTGTTGTAGGCAGCACTGTGCGACACGTATCTGACGACCGTGTCTAAACAGTGCTCGAGCTCCTCCATACTCGATTCGTGATGAAGCGCCGCCATTATTCACCCATAATTGCGTGTTGGACACGACAACCAATGCAGCCAGTGTTTTTATTCCACGCGTCGCCACAAGAACACATATGCGATTAGGCGAAATTCTTTACTGCAGACAAGTACACAGCCATTTCAGAACACGCCACCGACGTCCCTCGGGGCCACCGACGTCGCGAGTCGCCGAAGTTCCGTTGCTACTGGGGCTGGCGCAGCCTCCCGAAGCATCGTGGGGAGTGGGACTTGTCTCAGGTCACTGCACTGCATGATATCGGAGACGCGGCTTCGCATTTGCTCCTGGACGGCGCGAGCGCCCGCTTGAAAGCTAGCTTCCGAGCCCCCGCCGGGCTTGAAGAATACAAAGTGAGCACCTCCGGTCCATTGCATGATGGCCGAGTCGCTCGGATTACCGTCCCCCAATCGAGTGTCCCACAGCACGTTTCCGGAATGCGAAAAGGTCCTGAAGCGACGCACGCTCGGGTTCGAGTTGACCGCCGTCGCGATCGCCGGCTGCACGAACTCGAGCGAACTAGGTCCGACCGCGAATTCTCCTCGGCCCATGTGTGTTTGCATGCAGTACATGCGGCTCGAGTCTGCACGCAGCGCACTGGCTGCTCCGGCCGGACACACGCCCAAGAGCAGCCCCGCGGTAGAATCGTACTCGGGCCAGGCGACGCGCAGATACACCATTAATTGTTTCAAACGATCCGCTTCCAACGTGGCTTGATCGTCGTCGGGCGGCGGCAGCAATAGGTACGCTGCTGCCAGACCCTCGCGGTTCGTGTTGGCGGCCACGCGCGGCCAGTCGATGCGCCTTGTCTTGGCCTTGCCCAAGAGGAGCTTCGTGTTCTGGTTGTGCTTGTAATCCAGCGCTGTGCCCAACGTGGGCAGCGCGGGCTTGTTTTCGTCGGCATAGCCCGTGAGGGCCTCCGCGCGCACCCGTACGTGTTAGCTGCTTGGCTACCGTACGCCGCTCCCTGTAGATTGACGTCTTCGAGGGACGAATCGAGAACGCGAACAAAGCGTTCGTTGACTACGTGGCGGCCTTTGCCCAGCAGGTCCGAGACCGAGTTGCTGCCGTCGTCTCTTTGCTGTTGCTTGGAGGAGGCGATCAGCGTCTCTGATTCGAACGCGTCCGTCTGTGCCAGGAGCCTGAGCGTAGTCTCGATGGTACCCTCGCCTGGCTGGTCGTCGCGCGTAGGTTGGTCCTGGTGGCGGCCGACGGCCTCGAGGAGTCTGTACGTACTGTGCGTAGCGCCGCAGAGCTGGCCCTCGTCGTCGTCGGCGTCGCGGACGACGAGTGACCGCGCGTCGCCGCCGGCGCGGAAAGCGTCCCATGCCTTGACGTTGGTGCCCTCGGCAGCACAGACGTTACGGAAGGCGCGTCGGACGTCTGCCTCGCTGCACTTGCACGCGATGTCGAACGCAGAGTCCGGGCCTCGCCAGTCGCGCCGTAGGATGGTGACTGCCCCGGCCGTGGCCTCTTTGTCGGTTGGTAGTACGTCGTTGTCCTTGTATGTGAACGCTTCCTCGTAAATGTCGAGTGCGGTTCGACGAAGGGGGGGGGGGCCGGTGGTGGCATCACCGGCGGCGCGGCTCGGAACCGTGTTACCTGTGGCGGCTGAGCTGGGGCCGGCACTGCTCGGGACCGTGATCGCGTTACTCGGGGCTGAGGCTGAACCGACACTGCTCGGGACCGTGATCGTGTTACTCGGGGCTGGGGTTGAGCCAGGACCGGTAGCACGGCTCGGGACCGTGATCGTGTCACTAGGGGCTGTGGCTGAACCGGCACGGCTCGGGACCGTGATCGCGTTACTCGGGGCTGAGGCTGAACCGACACTGCTCGGGACCGTGATCGTGTTACTCGGGGCTGGGGTTGAGCCAGGACCGGTAGCACGGCTCGGGACCGTGATCGTGTCACTAGGGGCTGAGGCTGAACCGGCACGGCTCGGGACCGTGATCGCGTTAGCGGCTGGTGTTGAGCTAGGACCGGCAGCACGGATCGAGGCCGCGACGGTGTTACTCGGGGCTGAACCGGCGGAGGCATGGCTCGCGATCGTGACCGTGTCTGCATCGGCGGAAGGTTGGGGCTGGGGCGCAACGAGCGACGCGAAGCGCTCGTCGACGGCACCCTTTGGGTACGCGAGAACGGGCTCGCCTGGTATGATTGGTAAGAGCGGGGGATCCGTTTCTGACAAGACTGCGACCGCGATGCGGCGCGGGTCCTGATGCTGCTTGGCGGTGGCAGGGGGGGTCCATAGGAGCGAAGCGCCCGCCTTGTGGCTGCCGTCAACGGTCGCGCTAGGGAAGACGGACTCGCTACCGTTGTCGGTGGCGGCGGTGGCGGCAGCGTCGCAGAGCGATACGAGCTGCTGGATCGCGGGATCCTCGCGGTTGGCTGCCGGGATTGCGGCGCCGCGCCGGATGCCCCGACAGAGCTTGAGGAGCGCAGCACCCGCGTTGATGGGGGTACCGGTATCGTCCTCGGTCTCTGCCTCGATGGGAAGTAGTGTCCGGTCCTTGAAGCTGTTCGGGTCGCTGGGGCTCGGCTGAGCGACGCCGTCGGCGCGCTTGAGCGACCCGCTCGGGCTGATGTAGCGAGACGCCCGGAAACGAGGCGACGACTTTGGTGATGGTGTCGACGACTCGAGGGTAGACGGCGGCGGTGCCTCTGCCTGCTCTCGCCTCCTCTGGCGAATGAGGTCGATCGCGTACTCCGCGGCGCGGGCAGTCCGCTGGGCAGCAGAAGCGGCGAGAACTGCTGCTGCACGCTCCGAGTACGCGGTCGCCGTAACGGCGCTATCGGGGGGCGACCCTTCCTTGGCTGCCTCGTTCTCGGCGGCGGCGAGGGGGGCTCGCTGCTCAGCGGTGGAGACCCGCGATCGCTTTCCGTCTCCCTCGCGCTGCTCTCTCCGTCTTCGTCGCCGCCCCCGTCGCGGGGTAGATGTGTCACCTTCACCCATTCACCCCCAGTTCGAGCAGCCGTGCGGCGCAAGTTTGGCAACTGGCTTTGCTCCTTGCACCACTGCCGGTATTTGCTGTTTGCGCGACGGTGCTCGTAATCGTCTCGTCTGCTACGGCGGGGAATGCGACGCCAACGCTGCCCGTCGGCGTGCCGGCCCGGCGACGGCGACTCAGAGCGGCGGCGCCGATACGTGTAGTTGTCGCTGTCTTCACTGTCCCCGTCACTCGAGGAAGAGGAGTGACGTTTGTCAAACCTGCAATGAGGCCTGGGGTGATCAAGGTAGTCTTGTATAATAGGATGCATCTACCATAACGTGGCCTTCTTTTGCCAACCGAGTGACCACGCGCGACGTGTCAGTATTAAGAAAGGAGAACAATTGCACAACAACACACAGATCTTTATTAGAACGAAACTCCTGTATCTATGCGAGGAGCTAGCACGCGGCTCGAAACGTCGGTGCCCAGGATGCGGAAACGGTTCGCTGCAGCGGCGAGCTTGTGCATGCGTTCGGAAGTCTTGTTGTCCGAAGGAATTGTCAACCCGTCCGGGTAGCGCGCTAGGAATTTTTCCAGCGACTCGTCGGCCTCGCGGTAGCTCTTGTAGACTGTGAGAGCACTAGTGAAGGGTTCCATCTGAGAATTGAAGATGTACGGCATGCCTCCCGTGCGCGTGATTTCGTCGTGTATAGCGAGACGCGTATCAACGATGCAGTTGCCTTGGCTGGAGTAGGTTCGCATGCGCCTGCTACCTACGACGGTGGAACACACGTTCAGGGCTTTGGCCATTATGTTGGCGAGAATGTCGTAGAAGATGCCGACGGGTGCATAGCCGTAACGCAATCGGTCCACGAGCAACAAGTGTTTCGAGATGCGCAGTACCAAGCCGTAATGCGTGTGGTTGAATATTGTGGGTAGCTTATTCATGATAGAGTTGATGGCATCGCGAGTGTTGGTGAGCGTGTCCGAGGAAACGCTGAGGTCGCGGAACACGCTAAGGATGCGGTCCTCCGGACGTATGGGTATCTGCGACCCGAAAGGGGATGTCGCATTCTGATTCGGCTTGGTCGCGATGTCGGCAAGCCGCTTGTTGTCAAACAAGTTCTGGGTGATCGCGAGCTCGGGCGCTACGCGATACTCGGCGTTGAACACGTCCTCGTCAATATCTTCCGGGTTGCCGATGTTCAAACAAGCGTTGGCTTCGCGATGCATTTTGCGAGCCAAGACCTTTTCGCGATTGTTCTCGTGGTTGGCCACGTCGGCCATGCCGTGCGTCTTGATCACGGGGTCTTCATCGAGATTGACGCATGTGAATTGTGCATCTTGTAGACGCCGTTGATATTGTAGATTGGTGCGCACCGACTCCTTGCGTCGTTTCAGTGTTTGCCCGATCACTTTACGGCGGCAACGCAAATAGTCATGTTTCCGTGCGTTGCGTAGTTCCTCCATATTCTCGATCTGAAGTTGCGGGGAGCTGGGGGTTACGATACATTTTGCGCGGAGTTCAGGGAGCTTCTGTTCCGCTTCTTCTTTCTTCTTCGCATCTGTAATTTGGTTGATTTCTTCGACCGCCTTCTTTATATTGGGCATGTCGTTGCCATAGCAGTATTTGAGCCGCTTCTCCCACATTTTTGCGTGCAAACGTCTGGCGGGGAATTTGTAGCCGGTAACGTCATTGTTACCGTTCGGCGTCTGTGGCTTCGATTCGATTGGATCAAATGTATACTGATTGCGCGAATTAAGGTACGCTTTGCGCAGACGGCGTTCGTCTGGGGTGTAGTGACGCCACTCCGGAATATCATACATTGCGCCCTCGTTGAGCAGGAACTTTTTGTCTGGTTCCGCATACACCAGGGGCTTCTCGGGGCAAGGTATGTCCTCGTTGTCGTTGTACTCTTCGAGGTCTCTGGCATACTCAGGGTGATGACGCCAACGCCACTCATATAGCCGCCGAGCACAAATCTCATCTGTGTTTACAGTGGACTGTCGTGCGACTTTAACTTGCTCTTTATATTTGGGCCAGGATGTTTCTTTGGGCAGCTGTATATTGGAATCTATGTTCAGTGTCTTCCGTATGTATTCGTGGGCGTGTGCTGGGGCGAACCCCCGTTTCACCTCTGTACCTTGCGTACTTGTATTAGTAACGGCCTCTTTCACCGTACTGAATGGTATGCCTCGCGCTTTAGAGACTATGCCGACAATGTCTAAATTGTCCCGCACTGGGTGCTTCGCTAATATGGCATTCTTCCTGAGAGCATATAATTCGAGCGAAAGTGCACGAAACGTTTCCACTCGTTGGCAAAACTCATCTCGAGAGGCTGCATTTATGTAGGAGCTTACTTTCCGGACCTGATCGTTAAAGAGCGTTTGCTCTTTCTTTGTAAATTCGCCATTCTGAACTGTATAAGTGTTGATCATACGATGTAATGCTTGCCATTCCGCGAATAGGCTATCGGACTGGAACTTTATAGACGGTGGCAAGTTCGTAATAATGCTGCGAATAGCGTCCGATGTTTGTCGCAACTCTGCTTCTATACTGTCCTCTGTACGGGTCGGTTGAGTTTGCTCCTTCTGCCGCGGAATTTGTGCCTTCTGTTGCGGAGGAGCTGCGCCTGGTTGCGGAGGAGCTGCGCCTTGTTGCGGGGGGGCTTTGGGCCCCAGCCGCTTCGGATCCTGCGTCGGAGTCTTCTGAGTAGTTGGGCCCTCATGCTCCTGACCCTGATTGGCCATTTGCACCGGAGGCACCTCCTCTGTGTCGCCCCCCTCGGCCGGGTTAGCAGTATCCATTGTAGTGGCGTACAGTGCACCGGAAAGCGCCGAACGTCACAGTTATTAGTTTTGATTCCAATCCGTGCAAGAAAGAAACGCAGACAAGGTGGCGGTGTCTATTATACGACATGTGTTTATTTTTGGTTCGACGCGTTACCGTACCCCCGGAGCAAGCGCTGCGCCGGGTGGCATCGAATCGAGTAGCTTTTTGAGTTGCAAATATTGGGGGTTCGTTCCGTCGTGGTATTTATCCATGAATTCAAAGTCGCCCTCGAACACGCTCGGGTCGTGGGGTAGGCGCGTGGAATATAAGCCGCCGCCCAGGAACTGTATCTCGTCCTGCAAACGACGCCGAGCCATGCGTTCCATGTAAGATATCTTTAGCAAGTATGCCAACTCGCGGGAGTAATTGTACGGATTTTCTTTTAGCAATTGCAGCCTCCGTATCTCTGCTGTGCTGTCCTCTAATGTCCGAGTCAGTGCATTTTCTTGGGCCGTGACATTAGCCAATTCAGTGCGAGTTATCTGCAATTGCGTCTTCAACTCATGCATGATTGCGTTATTTTGAGCGATAGATTGCTGCGATTGTGCACAGTGCTCGTTGTATCGTCTTTCTAGATCTGCGTGCTTTTGCTTAGCGTCGTTTAATTCACGTACCGCGTTTCGCAGCTGGTGCTGCAAATTCGTGTCGACCTTCGTGGTCACGGCGTCTAGCTCTTTCTTCAATTCGTTGTTCGATTTCATCAACTTTCCAATATTTTCCTTCAAATACTTTGACATCTCACCCAATGCCAACGCCGTGTTCAAAGCCTCTTGTTTCGATTGTTCTAAATCTTTAATTTCATTTTCGAATTTAGCTGTTATCGCAGCGATGCGCTCGTTTTCATTCTTGCGATACGTGTTGTCTATCTTATCTATTTCCTGTTCGTACCAATTGCGTAATTGAGTATACTGCTGGTGAGCGGCGTGCTCGGTTGCAGGATGAGTTAACTGCAAAGACATCCGGTCAAACGCTTCTTTCGTTTCTTCGCCGCCGATGGTTTCCAATTCGAAGCTTTTGCGTGCGCGTTCTAGCCCTAGCGTTAGGATGTCGGCAGTGTATGCATCGATAAGGGAACGTCTTATTTCACGCGAATTACGTACAATGGTTTCCAACGTGTTGGAGACGTGTTGCAATTGCTGTGCGATGTCGGGATCATAGTTAGAGAGTAGCTCTTCTCGTGTGGTTTCCACTTTACGTTCGTGTTCTACAACTTTTGAAAGGGCATCTATCTGTTTCTGCAAATCGGACACTCGTTGAACAGCAACGTTGCGCTGCTCGATGAGATTCGGAATGCTGACATCGCTACCTTTGGTAACAGAATGTTTAGCAATCGCAGCTTGAAGTGTACGAGACATATTGCTGCGTTCTTCTTGCAGATGCTGTGCGTTGGCGTCCAACAGGTTCAGTGTGTGCTCTTCTATGGTACGGTTTCGCGTATTAAATGTCTCCAGTGCCGCTAGGATATTTTCATAGTATTCATCAGTCGTCTCACCCCTGTTTACTGCCTGTTCAATCTTGTTTACATTGCCTTCCAATGCTTTCTTCAAGTCGTTCTCAACGAATTCATGTTGGCGTTCGCGCTCTTGTATTATCTTAACCCTTTCGGTCTCAATATCAGATTCCACCTTTGAACGCTCGCGAAGCAATTGCTCTAACTCTGGCGACATTTCCTCGTCGCTTTCTTCTACATCGTGTTTAGCCAACAACCTACCGCTGGCGATATTATCTATGCGCATTTGTAATTCCTTTAACAGGGTGTCACTTTCCTGCATTTGAATTTTCAGGTTAGACAATATTGTATCCGTGTTGTCATTAGTGTCCTTATTGGAGAGTGCGGCGTAGGCAGTGGCTTCCACATATTCATCGCGTTTTCTCTTCAACTCGTTAAAGCGTTCGAGCACCAACTGTTGTGGCGACGACGACCGACGGCGACGCGCCTTTGCGATTTTCCTGCCGCCGCGTTCAGAGGACGACGGTGAGGACGACTCCTCCTCCTCGGACGACGACCGAATACCAGTTCCCGCCAGTTTGTGCTCGTACTGCTCTTGTAATATAACTTTATCCAGAGTCCCTGCGAGGCGCTTGTTATGGACGAACAACATATTCAATACAGCATTAGTGTCTTTCGCCTGTGTGCGTGCCTGTGTTTCAAGGCTGTGCAACCTGAATTGTAAATCGGTTAGCGTACGTGTACTTTCATCGCCAATAGCAGTGTCTTGCGACTCATCGCCTTGTCTCGCCTGATGCGATGAGAGTTTCTGCAACTGAGCACGGAGGCTCCGCAACTCGGTTTTCTGTGTGTTTAATGTATCACGTGCCGCTTGCAAGTCTCTATCGGATTGTTGAGCTTGAGTCTTCACAATTTCTAGACTCCGTGTTAACGTTTTCACGGTATTTGCAGACGTTGTCAATTGTCTGTCTAATTCTTCTAGCTGCCCCTCTAGTTCTCGTTCGCGCGTCTGTGCATCTTGATATCGTCTTTGGAACGCATCACGGTCCAACTTTGCTCGATGTAATTCTGCTTCCAGATTCTGTATGGTTGTCAGTACTTGCTCGATGTTTTCATCCGCGTAGCCGCCTGACACTAAGTCTTCATAGTACGTGATCGTTTTTTGCAAATGGGCAATGTACGTCTTGGTATTCTCCGACAGGTTCTCCTCTTCATCGAAGTCGAAGGACGCCTGCAATGCTAGGGAAGGTTGTGTTGAGCAGTAGGCTTTCACTTTCTTCGTGGCTTCTGCTTCAAGTTGCTGGAGGTTCGCTTTCTGTCCCTCTAGCGCCCTTATCGTTTCGCGGGCATCTTCGAGCTCCGCGTTGAGCTTGGTGTAAAGGTGTCGAGTATTCGCCATCTCCTTATAACATTCTTTCATTTTCCCTTCCAGCATAGCCACTTTACTCTCGGCCGATTGCTCGTGTGAGTACTCGTTTTCGCGCGTTTTCATCGCAAAATGGGCAAGTTGGCATATCCTATCGAGCACGGGATTGTCGTCGTTTTCCATGATTGTGGCAAGTTCGTCCAGTTCGCGAGACCATTCTTCGACGGGCAGAATCATGACAGTTCGCAGAATGCGCGCATACAATGCGAGTTGCAGCTCCACGATGTCTTTTGCCGCGTTCAGCTTCGCGCCCAGATTATGCACTTTGCGAAGAAACTCGTCTGCTTTGATGTCTTTCGAGATGAGCTGCTCCTTGGATTCTGGCTTCCAGGTCTCGAGTAGTCTCGCTAGCTTCATTTCGCTGTACGTCAACGCCATCTTATGCATGGTTATGAGTTGTTGCGCGTACTTCTCCAGAACTAATTTTTCGGTCGCAGTAAATGACTGTAGATTCATTTTATTCGCAGAAGTTTCGAAATCGCGTATAGCTGCTAATTCGCGTTGCTGTGCCTCTTTCAAGGCTTTCATTCCTTCCTCGAACTGTCGATCTATGTTAGCGAGTTTGCTTTGAATCATCTGGTCGGCTACGGCGGCGCTACTATTTTTTACGACCTGCTCGAGTGCGGTCACCGCGTTATCTAGGCGGGCCTTGAATGCTGCGTCGTCGTCTATTCCCATGCCTTCGTTGATAAGCTTCTGTAACTCGGTGTTGAGCAAGTCAGTGGCCAAGCTTTGGGTACGTGTAGAATACAAAGCCCGAATGTAATCATCGCGAATCTGATTCGCGGCAGTTGCATAGTGGTCCTGTACGCTAGCTATAATTGTTTCGCGTTGTTTCAAGAGGTTTGTGTACGCCTTCTCTAAAGCATCGTGTGCCACGTTAATCACGTCAGTAACATTAGACTCCAAGCTAATATCTGAGGTATCGGTAATTATACGTAACGCCTTCTGTATTAATGTTTGCTGTTGCCTCCAACTGGATTCCATATCACTAAGTGCATTCGCCATTGCAGCAGTTGCCGATTCTTTATCCGCTTGCAGGCGAAACGTTTCGACCTTACCAGCCAGTGCGTTCAGTACGCCCATGGCCTTGCTTATGTAGTCTTTGACGTCTACCTGGGTCTTCGCCAGTTCGCCGGTCTGGATAATCGATTCTTGGCGCGCCTGTTCCGTTACGTCCCTGGCCATTTTAACGAGCACTTCATATTCGGATAGCTGCAACCGAGTAACTGCCTCTTGTTGCATTTTCGTTGCTTTGAGGTCTGCGATGACCTGTGTTTGAACACCTAGTTGTATTACTGTGGAAAGCATGTGCGTATCCGATAAATTACTGGCCTGATCAACATACCGAGACATACTGTGGCTCTCCTCTAATAACATGTCGATCAACGTATCGGTGGCTGGGTTCTCGCCTTTCTCAATTATTTCGTGCACGAGGGTAAACACTTTGGGTGCCGGTTGCTCGTGGTCAGGTTTGACGTGGGCAGTCAGTGCCTTGAGGTGATAGTTGCAGGCCTTTAGCGTGCCGTTACTGCGATTGAGCTCCTGCAAGCGCTCCTTGTCGGTGAGCCCATCTTTCTGACTGTTCGCCAACTTCGTCTGCAAATCTCGCACGTTGTCCTTTGTGGCGTTGTAGTCTGTTTGTAATTGGTGCCTTTTGTCGCGGAGTTTTGTGCTTTCGATCAGAATATAATACCGAAACGCATACATGCGATATATGTCCCGTCGGAGAGAGTTGCTCGCCTCATAAACAGCGTTCAGCAGCGCCGGATCGCCATTCAGTTTCCTCAGACGTGATTGTATGCGCAACAACACATTTTTGGCGTTCGTATTTCTATCCTCGTCGAAGCTTCCTAATTCCAGATCACTATCGTCATCATCTTCAACTTCTTCTTCTTCTTCTTTTTCGGGTGGAAACGTCGGCATGTCTCTTAGTTGTTCCCAACGTTCATTTAAATGTTCAGTTTGCCGGTGAAAAAATGCTTGCATATCAGCGAGTACTGATTCCTCGGCGTCTGCTGGCGGCTGTTGCGTCTTTAGAATGGCCGACCGGTGTGAAGCGAGACCCGCTTTCAACTCATACAAATCGGTTTCGATATCGTGCAGAATATTACTGGCAGCTTTAATTTCCTTATCGGCATTATTCATTTTTAGCTCGAGATCGGAAATAACATGGGCAAGTTTGTGCAGCGTGTTCGCGGTCTCCTCAATCCATTCTTGCCTCAACACGTTTTTAAGGATGCGAAGAACTGTTATCGTATTTGCACTTTGTGTACGCAAAGCATTCACAATGGTGGCCTCATGTACGTTTACAAATTGTGATAGTTCTTTCATTTGGCGTGTTTGAACTTCTACGGTGGTGTTCAACGCAGCAATTTTGCCATCCGATTCGTTTTTGGCTTCGCGCAACTTTGCAAGCTCCTCTTCCAGAGTCTTGATGTAAGCCTCGCGATCCTGCAACTCCTTTTGGGCCTTTTCGGCCCTCTCTGTCGCCTTTTCTTGTTGGCTACGAGCCACTTCCAACTCGTGTTTGAGTTGAGTGATTTCCCGGGTCAGTTTGGTAATCGTTTCAGCGTCGCGGGTTTGCTGTTCCGTCAGTCGGCGTTTTTCGGCCTCTGCTTCTGCCAATTGTTCTTTGCAAACTTTGAGCTCTTCGACAGTGTTACGCAATAGCGTTTCAAGATCGGAAGTCTCTTGACGCCGCTCTTTCAGGTTAACCGAAAGTCTGCCGATGACGCCTTCCAACTGCTCCACCAGTATGCGCGCGCGTTCTTCTGGCGACGCATTTTCGTCCCCGAACGGTGCAACGGCGTAGATTTTCTCCGCAATCAGGCTCAAGTTTCTCTCTGTCTCTCGCAACTTAGCCTGAGCCGCGTGGTATTCCAGATTACATTTCGCCATCGCAGTCTTGAGGTTAAGAACTTCGCCTTCCAGGCGAGCCTTTTCTTCGGTTACCTTTTCCAACTCGTCAGCTAGTTGCGAACGCAATTTATCGCTTTCGTGTAAACGCTTCTTGAGGTGGTCGACTTCTTTGCGATGTTGTTCGGAATCCCGTTGGCATTCGGCGAGTTCTGTTTTGCGCTGCAGCAGGTCCTCCACGAGAAGCTCGGTGTTGTCATGCAGTGCGCGCAATAGATTTTCCTTGTCCTGATTCGTTAACTGTAGGTGCTCATCGCGTGCAGTACGCATTGCACCGATACTTCTGGCGACTTGGCGTTCCGTTTTCCCGACGAGCGTTTCCAATTCCTGCACGCGTTCTTCGAGGACGCGCACTCTGTCGTTGCCGTTCCTTTCGGTTCGGGCGAGTTGTTCCTCGAGCTCTTGGATGCGAACGTTCAGCTGTTGCGTAGCGTTGGCATCTTCCGTTGCTTTTGCGTGTGCCTTTTCCAGCGCGTCCTTCAAGCTGGCGACGTCGGCGGTCGCCTTGTCTAGTTCCGCCGCTCGCTTCTTCGCGTTCACGAGCTCGTTCTCCAATTGCAGAAATTGTTCCATCTGCTCCATCAGCTCGGCGACGTTGTCCGTGCTTTTGCCGTGCTTCTCTAGCAATTGTACTAGGGCGCTGTACTGCTCGACGTTTGCTTTCGCCTGTTCAAACGCGGCCTTGACCGTTGCCAACTCTTGCCTTGTACTCTGTAGCTCCTGTTGTACGCCTCTCGTAACATCGTTGGCCGTTTCCAGCTCTGTTTTCAGCCGCGTAACCTCGTCTAAACTTTCCCCCAAGCGTCGACTCGCCTCGGCCCCTTTCTTTGTCAATGCAGCGACGTTACTCTTGTGCTCCTCCAAGAGTTTCTCGAGGTCGTTAATGCGCCTCTTTGATTGCGCTTCGACTTCGCTCAACTCGCCCTTCGCCCCAGGATCGCGGAGCTTTTGCAACAGCGTTTCGTTTTCCTCTTTCAATTTGTTTCCCGCGTCTTCTGCTCGTTTCTTCTCGTTCTTCAAGGTTTCAAGGGCATCCTTTGCTTTATTCAAAGCTTCGGTGAGGGTGGCCGTGTGATCGTCCGCTAATCTCACCGCGTTTTCAGCGGCCAGGACCTTTTCCTGCAACTCGGACAATTGCTTTTTAGACGAATCCAACTGCTGCGCCTGTGTCTTCTCTCGAGATTCGCATTCTTGGATGCGTTGCTGGAATGTTTTCAGCAATTGTTGCGCATTATCCAACTTTTCATCATTTTCCCGGCTGCATTTGTCGATTTGCAACTTGAGCTCCCTTACCCTCCCCTTTTTAGCAATAATCTTCTGTTGCTCATTCGAGAGTTGTTCACGCAATCCCTTTTCCCGCTTGATAGACTCTTCGTGTTGAATCGACAGTCGCTTCATGTCTTGCTCTGTCATTTCGAGTTTCTCCCGGAGCTCCGACAATTGTATTTCGTGGCTTTCCCGGGCAGTTGCGAGTTTCGAACGTTCTTTCTCAAGAAGTCGAGAATGTTCTTCGAAATTATAGGCTGTCTCGGTCTGTTTCTCCCAGCGATCTTTCAATGCGTCGTAATCACGTTCCAGAACAGATAGCTTCGTCTTAACGTTAACGTATTTGGATTGGAGCGCCTCCATGGTTGCCTCGTGGTTGGCCATTCGTTTCTTGGCGCGTTGTTGTAAATCTTCAATAGTCTTCTCGTAACCTGCCCGGGTACTCAACGTCTCGCTCTGTGCGTCTCGCAACTCCCTCTTAATCTTGGCCAAGTCTGCGTTATATTTGCGTAGATTTGCTGCATCCACCTCCAATAGTCTCTCTTTCTCCTTTCGTAGGTCCATAATCTCTTGGTTTAGACTCACTCCTCGGTACCGATCTATCTCCACTTGCATTTCTCGTCGCAGTTCCCCTTCCTTTGTGGTGAGCTCCAAAATTGCTTTGTTCTTTTCTTCGATGGCGTCGTCGAGTTGACTTCTGACCTGATCTAGGAACAAATTCTTACTCGCCAGGTTTCGTCTGTTAGTGTCCAACGCATCCTCGTTCGCCGCTATCTCTCGCTTCGCGCCAGCGAGTTCCTTGCGCAACTTTTCGACCTCCCCGACGTATTCGGCCACTTTCTTTTTCTCCCGCTTGAGATCATTGGCGGTACGCTTGGATGTTTCCGTCAGCTCCTCGGTGATCTTCCTCTCCTTGTCCAGCTCTAATTTGACATTTGTCCAATTCCTCTGGTGTTTTTGGGCAAGGCGTTCGCTTTCCGCTAGCATGTCCCGCAATTCTTCTACGCGACGTTCCAGTTGTTCGACTTTGGCGTCCTCCTCGTCGTCGTCCTCTGGTCGCCGTTCGCTCTGATAGTGGGCCTCGCATTGTGCTGCAATGTCGTCCATCAACGCAAGATTCTTTCGAGACTCGTCTTGGGCGTTCTCGAGATCATTCTCGAGTTTCTCTATCCGCTCTTTCTTTAGGGCAATCTCGTCTCGTAGCTTGTTGGCTTCTGTGTCGGCTTTCCGTTTGTCGGCGTGCATTCTGCTCGACAATTCCTTCAATCTCGAGACATTCGCCCAAACCGTTTCCAGGTTCTGTACAATGTCTGCGTCTTCAACTATATCATCGGCTGCCTTTTGCCCAAAAGCGATTTCGGTGAGCGAGCGCAGAGTGTCGATGGCCTGCTCAAGTGTAGTTTCACTCTTGCTCTGTTTCGCCTTCAGGTCTTGTAATTCGGCGTGCAGTCTGGCGTTTTCCTCACTCAGCGTCGCGCTCTGTTGTTCGTCAAAGCTGCCCATGGCTTTTGCGTCTCGCAATCGTGCCAATTCCAATTTAGCGGCCTTCAGCTGAGAGGTCAGATTTTCAACTGTTCCTTCGGTGCCACCAGCAGCCCCCGTTTCGTTGCGAATCAATTCCTCGTATTCCTTGAAGCGGTCCTGCATGACCGAGCGTAAAGATGTCAGTTGCATCCGATACATGTCTATATCTTTGCGATTCTTCGTCGCCTCCGCCAGTTGTTGTTGCATGGCGCTCTTGGCTTCGTTCACGCGTTCGTCAATCTGACGCTGTGCATTTGAGGCAAGCTGTTGGGCAATCAACAACTCGTTTTCGCGCTTGGCGATGACCTCGTTAGCCCCACGCAATTCCTTTTCGAGGTCGTCGATTTTCACCAGTAACGCGTTGCGCATTAGATTCTGTTTGTCGTTCAGCGCATTCTTGGCCTCCAACAAGTTCTGCTCGAGTGTATCAATTTGCATCTTCCTGTGATTGAGTACCCTGTTCAGTTCGGCGGTCGAGTCTCGGTGAATATTCTCTTCGTGTTTAGACGCGCGTAGTGCGCTCCTGCGTGCACGTTGTGCATCTTTGTTTTTCGAGCTTAACTCGTTGTATTTCCTCTTCCAATGTTCGATTTGCTGTCGCAAGCTGTCCACTAGGTCCCACTGTTCACCTTCTCCGCGAGGTCTGTCGGTGCGTGTCTGCAACTCACTCTCTTGGAGAGCCTTTGTAAGCCGATCCACCGTGGTTTGGCTCGCAGACAGTTGCGTTTCAATGTCGACGCGTTGCTTTTCGGTCGCAGAAATCTTCGCCTGTAACTCGCTCTCGACACGTTCGTGTCGCGTATATTCCTGCAACAGCTTGTTCTGGGCGCGAGCCACAGATTGAAATAGCGATTCCAGACTGCCGCTGAGTTGTTCGACGTGAAGTACATCCGGACGCAACACGTCCCGCAAATCTTTGTACATTGCGGTAACAGTGTCGTTTACCCAACCACGCATCGCTTCTGCTTCAGACTTGGCGCTCTCCAAATCGCGGTTCAGTTGAGAGATCATACGATTGGCGTTTTCGAGTTCCGCTTTGCGCTTGTGCATTTCGGTCTCGAACTCATTACTCCTTCTGGTCATCTCGTCCTGCGTTTGCACCAGGTCCACCTTGGCCTGTGAAAGGTTTTCACTGAGTTCCCTCACGTGCGCAGCGTATTTATCCAGAGCTTCCCGTTCGCCTTGGCTCATCATGGATTTTGCGACTTCCCACGATTTAGCATTGCTGATCACATTCGCCTCAAGCTGCGCGTGTTGTTTCTTGTTTTCGGACAACTGTTCTTGCGTCTCGCGCAACTCGTTTCGCAACGCGCCTATCTTGGCCAAATATGCATTTGCTGTTGCTTTAGCACTCTTCAACTCCGACTCGCGTTCCTTCAGTTGTCGTTCTGTCAGCTGAATGTGATCAATGGCTAGTTTGTGCTCGCTCTTCAACTTTATCAGCTTCTGGTTCATCTCCTGCATGCCTTCCCTGTCGCTACTGCCAACTTCGATCTCGCGACGTAGGTTCCCAATGAGCGCTTCGTTGGCCGCAACAGTGTCGCGCAACTCTTTAAGCCTGACCTCGTACTGGGACGCTTTCTTCGTAGACTCTTCCAATAATTGGGAGGCGGTAACATGTTGCGTAACGAGAGCGTCCAGCTCGTTCTTGACTTTTGCGTGTTCCTCGAGACGCCGTTTCAACTCGTCTAGGCCGACGTTGATCTGCTGCTCGTAATCGGCCACTTCCGAGTCGACGCACTCGAGTTCCGTTTTCACGGCAGTCGCCGCCGCTTCTATCTGTTGCGCCTTCTTGGCATCTCCGATGTTAACCAGTTCCTCGACTTTGAGCGTCAACTCCCGATGCGCTTGCAGTAGTGCATTTCTTTCGGCGACCAAGTGGTCGCGTGTTGCCTCGAACTCTTTACGCTTGGCTTCGGCGTTGATTGTGAGTTTGTCTATCGTCTCCCGCTTCTTCGCAACGAGATTTTTGAAGTCTGTAATTTGCAAAGACAGATCCTTTACGCGGTTCTGCGATTTCCTCAAATCTCTCTGCGCGGTTTGCAGTTCGGTGCGCAACTTGGCCTCCTTTACTCCGGCGATCTCGCGTTGGTCTTGTAATTTGCGTAGTTGAGTAACCACGTGCTCGGTGGCTAGATCCTCACTCTTGTCCAAATGGACCATCGCAGTTTCCAACTGCGCGATGGTCTCGGCCTTTGCGTTCAGCGAGGCGACTTGTTCCTCGTATTGCGATCTCAGTTGTTGGGCTTCGCCCGAAAGTTCCTCAATTTGCTTCCCGCAAGAGGCGTGTTCTACTTGAAGCCGTTGCAATTGGTCTGTGTACAACTGCACGCTGGCCTGCAGGTTCTGCACGAGCACACTCGTCAGACCCTCGTCGTTGTTGGCAATGGTGTCCGAAAGTTTCTCGGCGTGAGCTTTGAGCTCTTCGACTTGACTGATGTACGCGTCGCGTTCCCGGGAAGTAGTTTCGAGCGTTTCCCGAAGTTTGGCCACCGAATCTATTTCTGCCTGGCGTTTCTCGATCTGTTGTTGCAGCTCTTGGATCCTCTTGTTATCGTCATCTGTCTTTTGCGTCGCCTTTTCAACCTTCGTCAGCAGATCTTTGACTTGCTGTTCCGCGTCCTCGTTCGTCTTGCGTAATAGCTGGATGTGTTTCGCCAAGTTCTGCTCGGCTGTAATGCCAAGCGCAAAGTTGGCTTCGTGCAATTTCCTATTGAGCTCGTTAAGCTTTGATACCGCGTCCGGAGACGTGACAGACTGCAATTGTTGGATCCGTGCACGCAGTCTCTCGATCTCTTGCTTGGAACGAGTGGTACCGGGAGTCGCCATGGCCTCTTGCAGTTTCTGTTTAAGCTGCTCGATCTCTTGTTCGTACTTGGGACCCGCGGCTTTGAGTGTGTCTACCTTTCGCGTCAACTCTTCGATTTCGCGCAGCAATTTCTCTTTGCAGAATTCGGCATTGACCGTCGCGCGCCGACATTTCTCCAGCTCCACGTATACATCTTGCGAAAAGAGATCGCGACCTGGACTCGTTTCCAATTGGCGCTTGATTCGCTCAAGCTCTTCCACGGCGCGCTTAGAGCATTTGGATTTGATGAACTCCTCTCTCATGGTGTCGACCTTCATCTTGGTCGAATGCTTCAATGCCATCAACTCTTTGTTCAATTGGGCACTGTGTGTTTCTTCGACGTTGGCGCGCAGCTCGGCGTCGGCCACTCTCTTTGTCCAATCCAAGATCTTTGCTTCGGTCTCGGCGCGTACGTTTTCCATATCGAGCGTACAGCGCCCGAGCGCTTCTTCGATGCTCTGTTTCTCTCTCGCGATCGCTTCGATTTTACTAAGCGCACTGGCCACTTCGGATGTCGTGGCGTGAAATTGCGGTATGCTTTCACTCAGCTCCTGCTTCGAAGTCGCGAACGCTCTCTGCACGGCATTCATCGCGTGCTCGAGATTCTTGTATTGCGCACTTACTGTTTGTAAGCTTTCGCCGAGAGTCGCGTATTTGCCGGCCGTCACGTCGTGCCTGGCTATCAGTTCGTCGTACGCTGTCTTGGTGATCTCGTACTCCTTGTTCAAGTGCTGTTGCGAGCGCAACTTTTCCTTTAGCCGATGTTGCAAGTCGGAAAGCTTGGCCTGGCACTCTTCTTTCTGCGCGGCGATCGCCCGGGCTTTCTTGATGTCGGCCCTTGTTTGCTTACCCTTTGCCTCGCACTTGGAAATGATTTGCTTCAGGCTCGTGATTTCCGATTCCACGAGCTCTTTGACCCTTTCGGCTGCCTGCAGCTGGTCCTTCATGTCGGTTAGTGACGATGCATACGAGATGAGATGTTCTATCGAACCGCAGGTGTTCAGAAACGTCGCTTTGGCCTTTTCGAACTCTGCAGTGAGCTTCTTCAACTTTTCCGTGCACTGTGTGTAGTTGGCCTCGTGGGATTGCGACGTTTGCTGTAGTGTCGCTAGCTTGAACTGTAGCTCTGCGACCTGGTTGCTCAGACTACCGACTCTGTTGTGGCTCTCGTCCAGTTGCGCCCGCAACCCATTTATGGTTTCGTTGGCTTCTGTAATCTTTGCCTCCGCATTCTTCATCTGTTCGGTGCACATCTGCATGCTTTCCTCGATGTCCCTACACTCCTGGAGCAGTCTGGCGGCCGCGTCTTCCACGCTTTCTTTTCCTGCCTCCTGGACATGGGCAGCTGCTTCCTGCGGGGCAGCAGGTTGCTCCACGCGTATCCTGGCCTTGTCGATAATGCTTTGCACTTCCTCGATGTTAATCTTGCCGACAGCAATGGATAGCGTGGCTTCTCGACCCAGCTGTTGACCGAGTTCAGCAAAGCGTTTGGATAGATCGTCCAACATGGCGGAATATTGCGTTCTGAAACGGTCCAAGTTCTTCGTGATGTGGTCGTCCGTGATATTGTATATGTTCGCCTTTAGCTGTTCAATGTTCGCATTGAGACGCTCGTATGCCAAACGTTCCATTGTTTGCATCGCACCGTAGGCATCCGTCAGTATTTGGTCCACGCGCGTGCACTCGCGTACAAGAACAGCGTCAAAATCTTGGTCCACCGCACACGTCCACGCTAACGCGAACCACGAAGCAACGTTAGCCATTTCTGCTTCCCATTTCTCGCATTCTTGCTGTACCAACACGCGATAATGGTCGAGCGTGGCTCTTTGAGACTCCATGGCTTTCAGGTCATCTTGCCGTAATTTCTTGGCTATGTCAACGCAATGCGACACAAACGCAGCTTTCAATTCCTCTATATCTGTCTTGTACATCGCAATTACATCGACAACTGCGTGTCGTTTCAGAATCTGGCCGGTCATGTTATTCATCACATACTGTTTCAGCTTAATAATAGTTGCGCCGAACTTTGCCTTCATGTCTACTTGTGCCTTGCTCCACAAGTCAGGATGAGTGTCTCGTATGGTCGTCCCCTCTATGCGGCGTTTCTGCGCGACCACAATGTTGTCTATCGCCGATTCCAAACTTGCAACGGACGGAAGGAAATCGGGAATGGAAACGTGGAAGCTGTCATTATAACGTTCCCACTCGACCGCGTCTAGATTAGCCAGGGAGCTCTTGAGATCGGCGTACAAGAACTGTACGAACCGGCTACATTGTTCTGTCATGGACATCGTATTCTCCGATGGCTGTGTAACGCCCTTCATGGCGTAGCCTAAGACCTCCTTTACTGATTCCGCGTCCACCACTTTCATCTCGGTGTAGTTGGTCTCAGTCGCTTGAACAACACTGAGAACTATCTTCAAGTATTCTACGGAGCCGGAGCCAATTTGGGCGTCAATTTGTTTACGCGCATTATCGACACTCTTTATCCACTCTGTGATCTCCTCAGCCACGTCGGCGAGTTTCGATAACGAAAGAAAGTAATCCAATAGCTTGAACCATTCATTCTCACTGCTGGGCAACTCTGGATACCGGAATATGCGCATTTGCTTGCTGACGATTCTCTTCATGTCATGGAAGACGGCGACGGTTGCCTCCATGTACAACATTGCATTAAAGATGGCAACTGTGTTGACCTCACTACTGGGTAGCGAAAGGACTCCACTGTGCAATTCCTCCAACTCTTGCTGCATCCGTTTCAAGTAGTCGTTGACATTCGCCAGTGCCTCAAGCATGCGACCATTTGTTGTCTTCGTGACAGCAACCAATTCCCCTTGCTGCATGTTGTCCAGCTTCGTGCGCTGCTCCTCTCCATATTTCGTCCACTGAGTCAACGTCCGCAAGACTCGCGTAACCACTTTCAGATGCGCGTACACCCGAGTGCTGGCGGTAACCAGGAACCGTCCACGCCAAGACGACGACAATTTGTACTCCTGGAAGAAGACAAAGGCTCGCAATATATTGATGGTGCCCAGTACCATATCCGCATTATTTACGTCTTTGACGAGATCAGTGTGTACATCCGCTACCGCGGTGTCGCTATTACACGCGGAATTAAGGTACTGCATAAATGCTTGGAAGGTGACAGGCGCCAGTTCACGTTCCGCCGTTGCACATTGAATCTGTTCGTAGATTTTGAGCAAACCGGGGACCCCCGAACGTGCAGTGTTGACCAGGGTAGTGATATTTGTGTCCACACGGATGTTGGTAGCAAACAGGCGCGAGCTCAGATTGATGGAATCGACGTACTCGACGATGTCTACGTCGCTATGCATCCGCAATAACAACTTGTCGGGGCTAATGTAACCAAACGACGTATCCGTAGAGTTCCTTAATTTCTCAAACTGGGTGAAGAATGGTTCCAGCAGAGCGAATAGTTTGGCCACTTGAATGTCAGTGTGGAGGAACGGCTTATCGGTATTGACGTTAGACGTGCACGGTTCGTAGACTGCAATGTCCTTCGCAACGTTACTTACTCGGTCGGTCAAATAGTGCAACGCCGTAGCAATGTGGTATACATTCTCCAGAAACAACAGAGTAGCTCGTCGCTTGGCGAATGCTATCTTCTGGAGATCATATTTACTTTGCGAAGCGATCAGCACGGCGTAATAGACGTGCAAATTCGTCAGTCTGACGAACATGGGGAACGAGGATGTATGCGAGATGGTAGAGAGTTGCTCGAGAATGTCGACTCCTTCCGGCGATTGCATGCTTGCTCCCACAACCTTGGCCATGTTTATATCAAGTGCTTGAAAAGCGTCGAATATGGCCTCGTCAGAAATACTGAAGAGGAATGCGAAGTTGTTTGAGCGCTGTAGCCGATCCATCATGGCGATCTGGACCCAGAGTGACATCGAATACGTCGTGAATTGGATAGCTGTCGTCAACATCATTTCTTGATTCAGTTTCGTGCGCAGCGACGTTATCCGCTTGTGCAGCGTTAGACAGAACACCGCGAACATCCTGCGAATGTCGATCGTAGAGTACTGTACGCTTTGGAGTACTTGCATGCCACGCTGGGTATACACGTAGGAGTCGTCCATTATGTCGGTGATGTAGAACCCTTGATATGTCTTGTCACACACCGCACGCAGAAACATCTCGATGCTAGAGTACACGGCCATCGTGTACGCATGGTCAAGGCCGGTATTGGTGACGTGCGCGTAGTGAATGGCGTTCCACGCATTGAACAACGCGTGCACCGTGTCGGACATGTACGGGGTAATGTATGAGTCTGTAAACAGCCCGACGTCTTTTACGAACACGCCAAACAAGCTTTGGATGCCCCTGATAACATCTTGCAGTGAGCTCTTGTTTCGGGTTGCTTCGCTTACAATCAAGCTGACGCGATGCACGGCTCGTGCCATATTATTGACAAGCCAGAGGAGCTTGTCTGATGCGTTGACTTGGGCGGCGCCGACATTGGTCGTGCCATCGTACAGACTACAGGAATTGCTTTTAGCAACAACAGTAGCAGCATAGGCGGGCATCGCCATCGCTGCTGTGTTGCTGCCACCCTTTCCCGACTGTCTGATTTTTATTACAGAACATTGCACACACACACACACACACAGGGATTTCTAACGAAATATCTTTATTTGTGCGCTATTATAGCCAGCGACGCGCCATCGTCGTTGCACAGTCTAGGCCGTGCAGAATTTCGGGTGCGAAACGTAGGAATATTGCCAGCAGCACAGCGCACACGACGACTCTCCAGGGGAAGCGAAAATCGCCACGTTGCCGATTGTTGTAGACTACGTAGCCGCTGCCTGGTACGCACAGGGCAGACACGATACGGTGGGCCATGTCGTCAATGTCAAACTCCCCGGCCTCGGTTCCGGCACGCAACTGCTCCTTGACGACATTTACACGTGCAGTGTCCATCGTCATTGCGAGGCATTCTTCTCAAACCTTTCTTGTCCCGAGGTTTTGACGCGAGCTGTAGGCGGAGGAAGATCGGGCTCGTTGTCGTCGTCGACGAAACGCCGTTTGGTGACGCGTCGCTGCTCCTGCAGCGAACGCCAATATTCGGGCACGTCATGGGAGGCGGCGCGCTTTTCACGCGCGTCGTCGAGCCTTCGTTGCCGCTGTCGTTGGCTCGCCCTGGTGCGATTCACAAAGTCGCTCACCGCAGTGTAGCCCACGTACGTGCCGGCCGCGACGAGCGCGATCGCCGAGATGCCGCGGGCGCCCAGCGAAAGCACGCCCGTGGCGCCAAACGTTTCCTTGGTCTCTCCGTCGGGATCCTCAAAGTAATCGCGCTGGCCGGTAATCGTGTCGATGTACGGTTGCAGTACGTCTTGAAGTTTGCGCTTGGCCAGCGCGTCGACCGTATTAATGAGAGGCGCCATGTCTTGTTTGAGCGTGGCCAGCAAGTTCCCTCCTCCGCTGTGTGCGGCGACGGCCGCGCCGGTGTCCGCCGCCGCAGCGGCGCCTTCGAGAGGAACGCCCGGTCCCACGTACGTATACATTTTGTCGCCGCCAGCGGCTGAACGTGGTCATGCAAGTTTAGCCGCGAATAAAATTTGTGGTTCGCAAAATACACACGGGGCCGGGATCCCCGGAAAATGGCTACGTCCGCGTACGGCGATGTCGCCCGCGAAGAAGAAGAACACGGGCGCCGCACCGAGCTCGTATCGAATTCGGAACGCGTCGCCGAATTCCTCGAGTCCTCTGGGGCAATGTTGGGGTTCGACTACGCCTTGCGCGCCGCCACCCCGGCGGCGCAACGGGTCGTCGTGCGCATTGCCGAGAACGTGGCCGAGGCGCTGACCAAGAGTGCGGCCTCGATCGGAGTGGAACGCGCCGGCTCCGCGGCCGCGTCTTCCACGCTCGCCCGGTGGACTACGGAGGCCATGCTGGCGCGAGTCGTCACCGAAGCGACCGCGCAGGGGCTCCGCATCTCGGCACGCGTGCTATCGTCCTCGTTCAACGTGGCCAACTACGCCCTCGTAGGTCTCGGCATAGCCGGTCTCGTTTACGACATCATCGACAAACGCGGCTACAGCAAGATGCTCACCAATCGCGATCACATGGCAGCGTACGCCCGGGCCGTGTACAAGCTTCAACGCACAAACATGGCTTCGGGAGTCGCCCCAAACGCCTGGCCCGCGCCCGTCACCCCGGGCCTGTATTTGCCGCCTCTATCGCTGAACGACGCGCTAAAGCGCGGCGACAACGAGTTCGTCCAGCGCTACGCCAAACACGTGAACACTTACTTGGCCGCGCTCAAGGTAAACAGCCGCGGCGAGGCCTTGGTCGACCCCGTCACCGACCTGACAGAGAAGCCCCCTTACTTGTTCGCGCCGTTCCACCCGGATAGAAGCAACAGCATTGATGCTTCGCTCAATCCGCACGAGCTGAGTCAACAATTGCTGAAGCGGTTTGCCAAGCTTTCAGCGACAGCTAGCGAACACGATCTGCTACTGCAGGACACGTCTCACGATCCGTACTTTAGCTACTTTGAGCGTTCGGCCAGCGGTAACGCGCGGCGCAGTGGTTCGTGGAGTCGCAAGCGCAAGCTGACGGCCGTCACGGGCGCAGTGGCTGCAACCAACGCGTTGCTGCTTGCGCTACTCTAGGGTGCAAAACCTCGGTGCATAGTGCGGCCAGCGTTGATGTAGCCACCATGTCGTCGTTTCGCGAGGGAGAACGCGTGTCCGAAGATTTGGGTGCGCTGTCGCTCGACGACACGCAGGCCGGACCCGCTCGTAAAGTGGCCAGAACCAACGCGGAGCGCTTTGTCGATGGTTTCACGGGACCGGCGCCCGATGCCGGGGCCAGGAGGGCCAGCAGGCGCGAGCCCGTCTCGCCCGATCCCGGCACAATCCCCGACCCAGACAACACCCCGCAAAAGCTAGCCGAACGAATCCCTCCGCCACCCAAACCTTCCTC
Organism: Amblyomma maculatum; assembly: GCF_055883805.1. Taxonomy (NCBI): domain Eukaryota; kingdom Metazoa; phylum Arthropoda; class Arachnida; order Ixodida; family Ixodidae; genus Amblyomma; species Amblyomma maculatum. The sequence continues at coordinate 28,050,802 of NC_139348.1, forward strand.
TTCGGTGGCGGACACCGGCGGCGGCGGGGATAACGCGGCCGCAATACAGCTCCTTCGAGGCGCGTGCAAGGGCCCCAAGAAATGTTGGCTTTCCACCGTCGAGGGATTCCGCGACGCGCGCGAGCTTCTGCGAGGCTCGCCCATCGCACTGCTCGCCGCTGCCAGTCCCACTTCCGAAGTGCTCACCGAGACGGTGCCAATTGGATGCCGGCGCCGCTTGCACGTCGCAGTGGGAATGGCGGACGGCGGTAACGAGCGTTCGCCCTTTGTGCTGGAGGTACTAACGCAACACTCGTGCGTGCGACAACTACGATTCGGCTACCCGACCAAGGCGCAGTGCTCTTTCGAGCTCGTGGACCTGGTTCTCGAAGCCCTGTATTCTCCGGCGACTCCGCGCGGCGTGATCGATCTGCGAGGCTGGCCACTGGCCTCGCTCATGCTTAACGCGCGCATCAAATTTGCGACGTTCGCCGACGAAGACATCCAGGCCAGCCTGTGTTCGCTGCTCGATCTGCGAGATCCCGTGGTGGAGCACCGCGCCCGGCTGACCGAGGCTCCGTTGCGAGCGCTCGTTCGGCGGGCGGAAGCGCTACGACTGTCCATCAACGACGATTCTCCCGCGGCCTTTCTGCTGGCGCGCGACGCGATGTCTCACGTGGGCTACGGCCTGCGAGATTTCGAGCTTCACGTCGGAGCAGATACGCCGGCGCGCTGCCCGTTTGACGCGATGGCCGCGATGGCCGTGCGCGCCCTCTCCAGCCTTCGCCGGCTCGTGTATCGCTATCCCAAACAAGTATGTTCGTGCATGGTGCACCGCGGCGCCGACATATTGTTCTGCGCATGCATGCAATTGCGCGAAATCGAGATCCCCGTTGAAATCTGCCAGGACGACGATCTGAGCAAGTTGCTCACGAATACGGGCATGCTGCGAACGGTTCGCATCACGGGCATTCCCTTGAACGGAGCCCCGCGCTTCGTAAACGCCGTGTTCGACGTCAATCAGCGAAAGTCGCCCGCGAGCCTACGCAATCCGAACGAGGGTCCCATCGAGCTGTTCAAAATCGAGGGCGCCGACTGGAGCTCCAACGACGGCTCGTTGTTCTCGGCAGCGCTCGGCAACTGCAGAGACTCGTTGCAGCTCAAGAGCGCGGTCGTTCTACCGCGGGGCATTGTCGTGAACGCGCTACGACTGAGCCAGATGGGCGGACTTGAGTTACGCATGCATCTAAGCGAGCATCCGAACCGCCTGGTGTGGGGGACGATTTGCGACGCGTTCGAGCTCGACTCGTACCTGCACGAAGACGATGGACTGGAATACTTTACAAAGTCGGTACTGAATCTCTTGCCCGACGACAGCGACGTGGAGCTCGATGCTTCTGTGCTGGGCAGCGCCCGCAGCAAAGAAGAAGTGCGGGTCGCCGCCGAGCTCGTGCAAAGAATGCGCAGCGTAAAAGGATGGCCCCTGTTTGGGCCAGGCAGCGAGGAAGGTTGCATGCACTCGATTCTGCGTGCCGCCGCCCAAAACGACAGACTGCGAGAGCTAGAATTCCCGTCGCTAGACTACTGGCCCGCGAGCTGGAAGGGATGCGAGGACGGTCTCGCGGCTCTGATCACGTCGCACCCCTCTCTGCGCGTGCTGCGCAACTATGCCCTGGTGTCACCCGATGGCACCGAGTACCTGCTATCCCAGTTGAAGACCGTCGAGAGCACGGGCTCTCTACAAGTGGCCGACAGCGTGTTTGATTTGAGCGAGCTCGGAGGAAGCCCGGAGACCGTTCTGGAACTTCAGCGTGCGCTGCGCCAAGTGTGCTGGCACAACGCAGTGGCGTCGCCACGCAGCAAAGTGTAAGAATAAAGAAGTTCTCCCATGCGATGGGGCGTGTTATCTCTCGGCTGCGGCTCCGCCCTTGTTGCGGGGACGGCCCACGTATCCGGCTGCGCAGGCCGGTATGAATAGCGCTCCGCCGCGTATGTATCTCACTAGCTGTCGCGTAGTACGCTAACCATGTTCGGAGTAACTTTGGCCAAGGCGGCCACGACCCACCTCTACTGCGCCGGTCCCGGAAAATGCAAGCTAATCAATTCCGTGAACAAAGCCTACTGTACCCACAGCCACACATTTCCCCCCGATGCGCACACGCCGCGCCCCGAGTACGAGCTGGTGCGAGAAGAAGTAGCCGTCGACGTGTACCATCTCATGCACCCGGATTACTACGCCAAAGCCGACGAGATGGACGCGGCGGTGGTCAACTCGTGCCATTTGCTACGCAACCACGGATGCGTGATCGAGGTAGAGTACATGCTTGGATCGTCGGCCGAGAATCGCTTGGCTCCCATGAAAGGTGGCATAATCGAGCAGCTTCAGCTGAACGCCAGGGGACGCTCCACTAATTTGACGATGGAGGTGCTGATGGGGACCGACCGGCGCCTAGACGTTCTGGGGCTGACCGTGTGTCGCGACGGGTACGTTTACATCCCCGAGGACGGCCCGCTAACGTACGACTGCCTGGACCTGATCCTGCAACATCGCTCTCTGTGGGACCTGACCCCCGAAGAAACGAGGGCCGTACTTTCGCTGCTGAACCGTTGCCAGCGGCGGTACCGCCTCACGTTCTGCGCAGAGGACAATCTCGACGGAGATTGGACCGTGCTGTACGGCGTCCGCACCGGACGCTCCAAGTTGACCGGACTGGGTTCCGAGCTGGCGGCCGAGATCGTGCGCGTCAACGGCGTGTGGGGGAACGGCAACGCCGCCTTGCCCTGCAAGGGGTGGCTGTTTGCCGACGACGATTCTCTTTCCGTCGAAATGCCGCACCTGCGCCAACTGCACGTGGGCTGCCCGTACATGACACTTCGCACCGCGTGGAATTTGGTGGAGATGCTAGCAGGCAAGTTTCCCGGCCTGAAGCAAGTGGTGTTCGCCAGTCCGATCGCGTTGCCGTCCGAAACCAATTACAAGCGACTGAGGCGGATGCACGCGCGGGACTTGGAGCAATACGACGTGACGCCGACCGCCGCCGTAAAAGAGTACCTGGCGCTCGAGTCTTGGCTGGACGCCCTGCAGTCGGGGTTCGGCAACGACCAAGGAGACGACATACCCCCACCGCCGCACCAACTGCTGGAGGCCGTGGTGTCGTTAGACGTGGCTTCCCAACTCGACCGCAGGTGCCTTCCGATATCCGGCAAAGTATGCGTGCGAGTGGTCGGGCCTCGGGGGATCAGGATGGACGTAGCGGTCGCGTACAAGGACTACCAGTGCAGTTGGACTGCGCGCACCGTGAAGAGGGCGTGTGACCTGATGAGCTGGGCCAGCGAAAACGGCACGACGGAGCTGACCATCTCGACCGCCGTAGACACATGCAGTCACTTGGCTGTATTGGTGTCGGCGTGCCACACCGTGAACCTCAACTACGTTCGCGGTAACAGCTGGGCTACCCTGGAAGGCATTTTGGCCCCGTCGAGCCGCACCGTGCAGCTCGTCGAAAATTGCAAGCAGGGGGATTGGTCGCACAGCATCACTACGCTGGACGACTTTTGCAAGGTGTTTACCAAGTCTGAAATGGTAAGCGTGAGCTACAACCGCCGCTTCCCCGAATGCCACCCGGACACCGTTGAAAGGTACATGTCTCCGTTTGTGCAATGTGACGACCAGGTGGTGTCGCACGCGGCCTACGCCAAAGCGGTCGGCGACGCCTGGCGCACCAAGACGGTCCCCACGAGCGCAGTGATCCGCGAATATGCCCGCACCTTTGCCAACGTGTACGTTGTACAGCAAAGCGTTGCCGACGTCCTCGACTGGGCTCCCCTAAGCGAGGCCCGAAGCGCCCTGGCTTGGGTCGCGTCTTGTGGAAAACAATAAAGAGCTACGAGACCGTACACTCCAACATGTCTTTATTCACGCGGCGGCAATAGGTAGGTCACCTTTGCGGCAGCCTTGACGTGCTGTTGTAGTGCGACCGCCAACACTTGCGTCTGTACTTTGCACACGAGGTAGGGAATTAGTCTTCGCTTGGCACGTTGCTGCGCGTCGCCAACTTGTTGGTACGCAATGTCGTCGGCGATCCGGTCGTAAGCGATGCGATAGATTCCCTTGTCAGCGGCCACGGAGGCGGCGATCGCAATGTCTACCGCGGCAAGGGACACGCGCTGCAGGGGCGTCAGTCGCTTGTTTTTGGTCGCACGAAATAGTATGATCTGCAGGGGTACGTCGTGATCTCTGGGGAATCCAATTTCCACTATGGGCCCGGTGTCTTCGAGCACGGCGTCGGGCAATTCCCCGAGCCTGGCGTAGCCCTCGCGCACACGCAGGATATCGCTGTACACACTGGCAATCAATTCGCCGGCAAAATTACGAGCCCGAGGATCTCTGCGCGACAGAGACAGGACTGCCGACGCAGCATCCACGTGTCTGCATATGGCGTCTCTGTCTCGTTGATCCTCGCCCGAATAGGCGTCTAGCAAAGCGTTGCACAAGTGGCGGCCAAAGCTAGTGGGCTTCTTTTTACGCTCCTTGCTTTGCCAACAGCCCATTGCGCAGCAACGCTGAAATGAGTGAGGCGCGTGAGTGAAAACATTTATTCAAATAGAAACGGGTCCGATGCCTCGACGGTGGCGCCGTCCTCACTGGCGCTGCAATGGGCCAGAACGTCGGAAAGCTGAATGCCGTGCGAGCTGAGGCAGTTGAGAAAGTCGGCGCTCAGGGTAGACAGGTCGCCGATTCCCCCAGAGGTCCACTCGTGCCAAAAGTCTGGGTTGCACCTATTGCGATAGCGGCCAATGCATTGCTCGGCAAACACCACGTTCCAGTCGCAGCGGGCCTCGACGAGGCGCCGAAAGTCTGAATCGCACAACTCGAGAAGAGTGTCGCGCACATCGTCTTCAGGGGCCGGCAGCAGCCACGTCGATTCGGCGCCCGCGGTAATGACGGCGTTGGCGGCCCTACTGATTCGAGCTCCGTTCTCCAGTATGCTGCGAGGTTCGTGTAACGGTCTGGCCGGAGACACGACCTCGGTCAGGAGACCTTCGTCGTTAATGGGCACGCTGGTCAGGCCGTTTGGCAGACCCGAGCGACACAGCGACAAGTAACGCAGGCTAGTGGAGCCGCCGACCAGCGCGACCACTTCTTTGCGCGCAGCCATGAGAGGTCTGGTCGGTGCGTCAATCGTGAGTCTCTGGAGACGGGTGTTGGCGGCTGCCGAAAGCATGGCTTCTTTCGGAATCACGTTCACGGCACGGGCGCTGCGCGTCCACGTAATGTTTTCCCCGCGAGGCCCACCGCACAGCGCGGTGCACATGGAGAGCAGACACGACAGGGAAACTGCGTCCGTGTCAGTAACAATGCGCACGGTGCAGTGTCGGGCGCGCACGATGCGATCGCCCAGCGACGTAGAGACCAGTTGACGGGCCCAGTCAAGCAGCAGCCAGGCGGGCATCTTCATGTTCCACAAATTCACGTCTACTTGGCGTTTGAAACGCACGTTGTCGCACGAGCAGAAGGGAGACACCGGACCCGGTCCGTGCCGCAGATCGCAGCAGCACATGCTGTACTCGACGGTGAGCCTCATTATGCGAGGGGCCTGGTCCGTGTATGCACAGTAGCGTGCGCGCACCGTGCCCAGGAATTCGACGCACGACACCTCGACGCCGGAGCGCTCGGCGGGCAGGGGTATCTTGCACCATTCGGTCAACTGGGCGTCGGGCTTGCTTGCGAGCCACGTGTGCTTGCGCAGGTTATGCAGCCAACGGCGCGTCGTGGACGATAACATTTGGTCGTCGGCCAGGCCGTACGGACTCGTAACCAAATAACTGGCGTAATGGGGACGCTCGCGTTCCATCACTGCGCACACTTCGGACCACGGTTCGTTGCGAAACACCTCTACCGTGCGCACCGACGAGAACCCGATGGTGCCGTTGCGGTTGAGACACTGCAATAGTCTGGGCGCCTCGGCAGGGACAACGGGGAATTGGACATCTTCTTTTTCTGCCAGGAAACGAGCGCGCGTGAGATTCAATGAGACGGGCGCTGTAGACGAGTCCGAGTCGTCCTGTGGCGGCCGTTTTCGCTCCTCTCTTTTCCACGCAAGCAAACGTTGCCTTTCTCCGTGGGGCACACTGGGCGTTAGGCGTCTTGCAGTCGGCGGCGTGAATAGCGAAGCGGCGTCGTGCTTTGGCGGCGTCAGATAACGAGCATCGTCTTCGCTTGCTTCGGCTTCTTCCCCGTCTTCTGTTTCTTCCGCCTTCTTCTTTAATGGGCGGCGCCGCTTGACGGGGGGCCGTTCTGTACTGTCCGACAACAGCGAGATACGCTCCGTCTTGTGAGGCGAGATGCGAATACGCAGAGCCGGTGGTTTGGTGGGAGATGGTTCAGATCTTAGGCGTTCGATCGACGGCGCCTTTCTCGGCACAGGCGTCATGCACGCCGTACTCGAGCCGTAGCGAAGAATGTGCAGCCGAGGGAGACCTGCCAGGATCGGCTCGAAGCTGGCAAAGTCGTTGCGCAGCGAGATTCTATACAGCTTGTCGCCGTGCTTCTTCAGAAAGGATTTGAAGCCTTCTCCCGCGTGAACGGAACAGTGCTTCCTGCCGGCGGACAAGGGGCACGAGTCCATCTCGATATCGAGCGCCGTGAGAGACCCGACGAGCTGACTCAGGGGCGTGAGAAGGTCCTGTGTGCAATCGTACGCCATTCCTTGCTCGATGAAAAGAGAAACGGAGCGCACCTGTGGCATTTCTAGCGGATATATGGAGCGTAAAACTCCGTTCTTGGGCGCGTGCTTGCCTCCGCGCACGACAATCTTCAGGCACAGCGTCTCGGGCCCCAGGAGCATCCAAGCCCGATCGTTATCCCGGTACTGCGTGGTGACGTTGCGCAGTATGAGACGCTTGGCCCGCACCACAACCGAAGCGTCAAAGCACATTGAGTCTACGTACATAAGTTCCAATGGTACGCCGCAGCTCAGGGCGGCCAGGGCAGCCCTGAATACGCCCAGGGGATTGTCCGTGCTGGCTCCGTGACCCTTCAATCCCATGCGCAGCCACACTTGGCAAAAGCATGTGTGTGCCCGTAGTAAATGTTCGCAGTAGCCCAACGCGCGGTACGACACTTGGCTGGTGACATTCATATCGACGACAAATCGAAATGCACCGCCGGCTAAAGGCACGCGGAACTCAGACACCTGTCCGTCGTATTCTGGATACGGCACCGTGAACAGTCCGATGGCCGGGTTGGAAAAGAGGCACGAGCGCATACTTTCGTATTCCGGCGACGAATAGAGCGGGCATGTGGCACTGTTGCCTGTGCAGGGTGGTAGAGTTGGAATTTCTTCGCAGATTGCCGATGTTCCTTTAGGAGGTAGTATGCCGAAGATGGGGCATACGGCGGCGGCCGTGACAATCCGTTGACCGGGCTTTCCGGCCATGGCTTGCGTGTGTGTGTGAGTGGAGTTGGAAACTCAGACAAGCGCCCCTGTAAAATACGCGCCTGAAAGGGGGAAAGCGCCCGCCCCGCGGAAAGGGAGCGGCGCGCCTAACTGGTCGCGGAGAATAGTGACGCGACACGCGAGCGCGCTATTAAGCGCTGCCAGCGGCGGCAGCATTGGCGGAGAGATGGTAGACGAGGAAGAGGTTTGCGGTGGGCCCGACTGTTGCTGGCTGCGTTCTCCTACCGGATTCTACTTTGTTACGCGACGAATGAGCGGGCCGTGCTTTACACTGGCTCTGCTGCCCCGCGACAATTCCGACGAGACCGCTTACGTTCCTGCGGAGGATCTCGGAGACCCCATCTACGTGGTGGGCAGGCCGCTCAGCCTTTGCGCACTGGTCACCGTGGGCGATTACGACGAATCGTACACCTCGTCGCCCAACGTTTCCTACGCTCTGTCTACCCTGAAACGGCATTGCTGCATCGCACAAGTAACATTTTCTGCCACGCATTGCTGCATAGCTGTTGCATTGCTCTCACAACCTTTCTCCATTTGCAGTACCGAATCTTCGACCGCCGCACAGCCCCGACTCCGGATGACTGTGGCAACGATATAATCTCCTCCGTGCTAACGACGGGCCATGCTCTACAACGTCTGGCGTTGCACAACGTCCGAGCCGACGTAGTACTTCACGTGGGGCGACGAACCATTAGTGCCGCCGAGATCCAGACCTACAACGGGAAACTACAGCCGCGGCCGGCGACCGCCGCATTATTTCCACAGCTGCTACGGGATACGACGCGACTCGTGTTGCTATCTGACGATTCTCGCGCCGACCTGGTGAGTATCGCTCTCTCTCCTCTGCATCTCTGTCTATCTCTTGTCATTGAGGGTCTCCTTCTTTTTTTTGCGCAGCCCGAAACGTTGGCCAACGGCGTGTCCCCAAATCAACTCAGAGCACTGTCCGTGGAGGAACTGAGCCCCGTGGACGGCATGCACCTAACCGTGTTGCGCACGCTGATCCGTTCAAGCAAATCCCTGCAATATTTCCGCTACGGAGGCCACACGCAGCGGCGGGTCGGACTGGCAGCGGCGCTTTGGGACTGCCGTACTCTGGAGCGAGTAGACCTGGATTTTGCGTCGTGCTCGGTCATGTGGGCTCTGGCCAACCTGCCGTCGTTGGTGAAACTACGAGTGCGCAGCACGGACAGCGATATGCAACACAACTTTCCTCGCTGCGCGTATGCCCAAACGCCATCGACGCCAAAGCCTCGAGGATGGGTGCTTAGCCTGTGCAAGCACTTGCTCACGGATCCGCGGCCTGCACCGGAGCCTAAACAGACGCTGCGCAAGGTACGCCTGTTACACGACGAACAAGAGTGCACTATAACTATGTGCGTTACTGCAGACGCGTACAACGAGCGACACACACACACGGACATTGTGCACGTGAACTGGCCGCCCAACTGCAAACGCAACGTGGCCTCGGCTGTGTTGCGACTGACCGAACTTTGCGACAGCGTGAGCATCACGCTGCGAGGCGCAGTCCGTTCGGACCTCTACGACGGCAACGTGGTGGCAGCCGTCGAGCGATGCGCGGCTACGTGCCGCCGCTTTTCGTTCGAGTCCAACGTGCCCTGGTACGGGACGTCTGTACGCGGAGGCCAAGCGGCTCCTCTGCCCCTGCTGCTGCGCGCTCTCACGGCTGCAGCGACGAACGAGCGCGTTGAGAAACTGGCCCTGTTTGCCCGTGGTCCCGGAGCGGCGCCCCCCGTAACCACCGAGGGCCTGCACAAGCTACGCGTAGCCGTCGAGGCCGTGCAGGCTGGAGCGCCCAAGCTGCGAGTACTGCGGGGGCCCTGGGTGAGCGAACTCCCTTCCTCGACGTGGCGGTGCGAGTCTGCTAGCCTGCTGCTACGGCCCGACGCAGGGAACGAGGTAACGTCGTTGCTTGCTTGCTTGCCCCAATGGAAGCCCGGGCCGTAACGTCTATTCTTCGCGCAGGAACCCGCACACGCAAACGCGCTGCGATTCCGCAACTCTGCACTGTACTCGGACGCCGTGGACCTGGTGGCCTCGGACGCCTGGGACGCGGTGCCTTCGGCCCCCGAAGCCCTGGACAATCTCGGACGAATGCATGAGCACATCGTGGCAAGCGTGGCCGAGGCGAGCTGCTCGGCTCACGAATTTGTCAAGGCGGTGGCGACGCGGACGGGCGGCGACACGTCGGAGGCGCGATTCCGCTGCAGCCGCTTTGCCCTGTGGGTGGCTGCCCGGCTTTGGGGTCCGGACTGCGGCAGTAGAGACAAGGTTGTATAGGTGACAAAGTATTCGTTCCCCCCGGTATGCGCGCTGTGAAAGTAGTCTTTAGTGCGCTGACCGTCGAGGGGGCTAACTGGTCGCACTGGGGACGCGGGAGCGGGCCGATGCTGGAGGCGAGCCGCTGGCTGTAACGCCACCTAAACAACGGCCGCGACCCTTGTCCTAGTGCGTCTTGTTGCTCCGTCGAACGGTCACGTAAGCGGCATTGAGATGCCCGTTTCGCTAGCGGTATTGCAGCGTGCATTGCCGTTAGCGAAGTGGGCATCAAGAGGGCCGTTGAGGAGATGTGCGTGGGCTATGGAGCGTCGCCGCAACCTCTCCATCATCGGCCTTGCAAGGCGAGCGCGCTGTTGGCGGTCTTGCAACAACACGCTCGCCACTGCAACGCCGGTCTCGACAGTGCAAAGGAGCCAGTCCGGTGGAGCATGCTCGTGCACCATAGCGTCGACCACGGTGTGTTTGAAACTACACCAGGCCTGCGTCGAGTCTCTGGTGCATGAGCGTGCACTAAATTTCTCCGTGCGATTGCTCGCCGAAAGCGTCGTGGCCTGAGATCACCCGACCAGAGGTTCGTCACGACGGCTGTCGAGTGGTTGGGCTGTAGCTTCAACGGGGGTCGCCCCGCCACCGGTGAGTATCCGCAACGCACCTGCGATAGCGCTCCCGGCGTGCTATTCCAAATATCACAGGTGCGCTCCGGACACGGGTCAGTGGCGGGACTGCTCTTTGGCACGCGTTCACCGCTCACGCAAAGACTACGGTCATGTACGGAGTCTTCTGCCCGGGTGTAACTCGAACGCCTCCTCCCGGTTAACCACACGAGTGGAAACAGCCACGATGAGGCGTTGGAGGAGAAACACTTTTAGCGCACTGCAAGGATGCAGTCGTCGCGACCCGATTGCGTAGATGTCTCCTTGCAGTGGCGTTGGCAGCGAGACGTCCGAACGCTAGGGCCACGCCAGTAGAGCCTGTGGGAACCTTTACTGGTGGGCCCGTTGGCTCGTACGATCCGCGACGCGGGTCAGCGGAACCGCCGGGTGTGTAGGATTCAGGGGCCAGGTTACATGGGCGAGCCTGTCACGCCGCGAGCAGTCTGGCCGGTCTCGGATCGCAGACGCCGCCCCGCTCTGCCGAGACTCTCCAGCTGAGGAGCGTCTCAGCCGGGGACGGCGCGGCTGCGACCCGCAGTTGTCGCACTCGCTGGCAGCGCGTCAGGTACGTCGACGCACCCTGGCACTTTGGATCCTATACATCCGGCGTCGCTGGCTCTCTTCGCAGATCGTCCGCATCAACGGGTAGGCCCTAGCGCTGCTCGTACCGGGGAGAACACCGGTGTTACACCGGCAGTAGCGTAACGGTCCCCCTCCCGATGCTCACCGGCTGCCGTTTGCGCTCTCTCGCGAGCGCGCGCTTCAATAGTTGTAAATAAAGAATGTGTGTACTTGAAAGCCTGCGTGGTTTCCTCTTTTTTCGGCGTGCGACGCTGCCGTCACACGTTAACATGACTGTGGGGGCGACGGTGATGGATGGACTGCATTATGTGTCGCGCCCTTGCGGCCTTACTCTCACTGTGCACACAATCATGGTGTCAGCGCTACGCCGACTACGCCGACTAAAGTGCCCGTTTAGGCATTGTTTACCTTGACCATTGAACGCTGACGCCGCTATCCGACACCGCGCCCAGCCAAGGCTAAAACGAACTTTCTCACGGCCGTCGGCACAACGCACGAAACCGTAGAGCAAGATCACGTGAGGAGAGAGGGCGAGCCGTCTCTGACGTGTGTGTGTGACTGGTGTACGTGTCGTTACCAGGGATTCAAGCGTGGGAAGAACGGTGTGAGGCTGTGAAATGTGAATACCGAGAGAGTCAGTGGAAGCTGGACGGAGCGACAGAACGGACGCATAGCAACAGCGGAGTTCGCACAGGCGTGTTCCTCTTGCGGACTGACATCCACCTAATTTCCTAATGCGACCTCAATAAATCAGTTCTTGTTTATTTTTGTTTCGGTTCTGGGAATGGAGTCGACTCAGGGGGCCCATCGCGCGTCAATTGCGTCAGAGACTGGGAGACGTCGCGGCAGATTACGTCGCGAGCTTGTTGCGGTTTGCAGACGTCGCAACGACTCCCTCTTTCCCTTGCCCAGAATGACCGCCCTTCTCCGAGAGCAAAGTAGCTGTGACCGCCCCCTTCTACCATGTAGTCGTAGTCGGGGCGACACACATATTAGAGCTGCTAATCACAGACCCCCGTTTAGTGTAGACCATGTATCCCGCGTGCAGCGGAGAATTGGAGTGCTGGCTCTGCCACCCCGTGGGATTCGCCAGCGTGTGCCACGCGCTGGGGCCGGCTGTCACGCTCGGCTTTCTCGAGCAACCCATCGCACATTACCTGGTCCGAGCAGGGACACTTGTTCGCGGCGCGCGGCCTCTGCCCGGGACCGTATTTGCGCCGTGTCTGGTGGTGTTCGACGACGGTAATGCTCTCGAGAATGCCGACGACCGTAGTATCGCCCAGTCGTTGCAAGTAGCACTACAACTGGCCCGGAACCACCCCTGTATTACTGCTGTAGTGGTCGAAGATGCAAACGGGGAAGAGCTCAGTCACGAGTGTCAGCAACTCTTTCTCCAATTGCTCTTTGGATGTCGCGAACGCTGGGAAGCCGTGCGCCTGAGCAACGTGGGACTGCCGGCCTGCGAACCCGCCGCCGAACACAAGTTGACGGAGATCGGAACGCTGGCGCTGGAAGACGTCCGCATGCAGTCGTCCGCGACGGTGGAAGCGCTGGCCAGAGTGACGCGCAACTCCTGTTTGCTGTGGAGCAACGAAATGGCGAATACGGCACTGTTGACGTGTTCCGTGCTCGACGCGCTGTCATCAAATTCACTGCGTAGTCTGAACGTTAGTGCGGGGTTGGCGGTTAGCGCTGGATGGGGGAACGGTTGCCCGTTTCAAAGTCTGGCCGCGTGCATGAAACGCAACGCGTCTACGCTGCGCAAGGTGCGCATGTTCATCAGCCCCGTTTGCTCGAATCTGAATCCCATCTGCGAGAGCCACCACACGCAAATGTTGGTGGAGGCGCTGTCGCAATGCACAGAACTTTGGGACTTGAGTCTCAACTACAAGATGTGCGTGAATTCCGTCAACTTTAGCCACATGCAGTCGCTCCGCGTATATCGCCCCGTAACGGGCATCGCGGATCCGAGATGCCTGCCTCAACTGCGCGCCATGGACCTCGTGGAGAACGACTCGGAGGCCTGCTACGTCTGGATGCACGACCGAATGCCACGGCCCCGGGAAAGCATCGACGAGTGGGTATACGACATCAGAAAATGGATAATTGAGCAAGACCCGGGCGCACCTCCTCCGTGTGCCGTTCCAGTCAAGTTGCACACGATTGAATGGGGGGGTACATTTGTAAGCTTCATAGTGCACGAGATCAAGACGCCGGACACGTATCGGCTATGCGTATCCGAGCTTACAGATGAAATTGCAGAAGGCCCACTGTCGTACACTCTGGACCGGATCACGGCACTGCTGGTTTCGTACGGCGAAAACAGCATCGTCAACATAGTGGAAGCAATAGATTGCGGTGCGGTCGACGAGAATGCCGCGGCTATGGCGCGATGCGTCGAAGCGGCGGGCAAGGAATTTGTCGTCACAGTCACCAGTACGACCAAACAGACGAAATCGTGGGATATGAAGCCGGTTCTCGAGGCTGCCGCCCGAAATCCTGACCTGAAGACATTGGACATTTCATTTGTGAGCGCAATGGGCAATCCTCTACCGTTCCCGGCTCCCGCAGCCTCGGTAAGTACGGCATTTCTCGAGTTGCGAGGCAACGTTTGCAATGTGGCTCACAACGTGGTTCCTTTCGTTTTCGCAGGTGTCCCGCTTCCTGGCCACGACTCGAGTCGAGTGTTTGGGCGGTTCGAGTTTCAAGATGCTATGTGAGCAGCAGGCGTCCGAGTTGTACAACAACCGGTTCCTGCTCGACAACCTCGTCTACCCTACAAGGGCCAACTGCCCTCCCAACGACGGCGGGATCCGCTGGTACAGTTCGCCAATGGACATGCTGTGCCTACGCAACCGAAGCGCAATGCACGCCGCGGCAGTGTTGGTGTCCAGGTGTGGCGATCCCCAAGGACTGCAACGCACGGCAGACTTGCTCGACCGAGTGTGCGACGATCACAGGAGGAGCGTCTTGCAGTACGCCATCGAAACTGCAGATCGTCGGCGAAACTGCGCTTCCTTCGTGAAAGCCATCGAAATGTATATAGATCCATCGTTGGATTACATCGCGGACGAACATCGACGTGCCCGCGCGCTTATTGCACAGTTTGGCAAGCTAGTGACTCGGCGCTTCTGGCACCTCAGTCGCATACGGGGGGAATTTGGCAACACAAGTTTGGGACTGTTGCCCGCAGAGTCGCTCGTAGCAATAGCCCAGCATTTACATCTGAGCGACATTCTCGGTGTCCAATAAAGAAATATGTGTGTATCTCTCTGTGTGTGTCACTCGCGAAATAATGGCATACGGCGCTGCTTCGCCACCCAACTCTTTATTTCAAAAATTAGTGGTCGCCGTCATTGTCCGGAGTACTGCGCTGCTTCTTGGGAGGGAGGCGGCGATGAGGGGTCGGATCTTTGCGGTAACGACGGTGCTGGTCCGGCACGACGTGAAACACGGGCACGAGCGGTGGCGGCTGAGGCAGAGGACGCGTGCCGAGCCTGATAGCTTCCTCAACCTGTTTCCAGGCTGGGTGACGTTGCAACGGGGTGAGCTGTGCGCCCACGTTGTCCGTCATGGCCTGCAACATAGATAGCGCATTGTTGGTTTGCGGTGAGGACGGCAGGACCGGCACGATGCGCTTGGCCGGTGGCAGCGGAGACGGCGGCGTCGAGCGCTTCTCGCTCAGGCCAGCCACGAGCAGATGATGCATTATTGAAATCTCGCTGTCGCTGCACTGGCACGCGACGCTGACTTGCGTCGGAGTGCGGCCCCACTCGCCTTCCTCGGCGTCTTGCCACTGCGTCTCGGCGTCGACGGTGGCGGCGTCCACGGTGTTCGTGCCGCGGTCCCGAAGTCGACGGTGAGCAGTCTGGGAACGCACGTTGCTTGTGCGCACGTGGGAGCTTTGGCAGGCAGCGTTTGCCGCGGGGGCCAGCAGCGCAACCTGGGTGGCCCGTTCGTAGGTGAAATGTCGCGGACGCACTTCAGTAGAGACGTTGCGAACACGCAGTGGCAGCGTTTGCGTGCCAGAGTTTCGCGTGGCAGCCAAGCGGGGATCCCTAGCGTAGTGGGCCGCCATCCACTGTTGCTGTTGCATGGCCGTGGCTAGCATGGACCACTGGAGCCACTGCTGATGCTGGCTCGCAGCTAACCATTGGGTCATGGCATGTGTCAACGGCGGAGGCAGACAGTATTGCCAGAAGAAGCTCGGAGAGGGGTGCTGCTGCTGCTGCTGAGGAGGCTGGACAAGCACGGGCGCAGATTTCCTAGGCGGCAGCGGAGGTGGAGGAGGCAACTGTAGCAGCGCGCGCCGGTTTCCCTGATTGGGACTCATGCTCCAACGTCCACACTGCACTCGCTCTCGTGTCGCGTCGCGCGAGCACGCCTGCCATCTATGTCCTCCCGAGACTGACGCGATACCACGCCCCGGAGGTTCAGCGAACATCAACTCTGAAACTAGCTCGTCGACGACGCGTGCGCCGATGACGCGCAACTGGTGAAAGCCTCGTTATAACGAAGCCACCCCAGTTCTCCGCCTCAAGAATTTTGCCAAACATGACGGTGTTTCTGAACTTGTCGCGCAATCTGCCCCGCCTCGACCTGTCGATTCTAGGGGATTTGACTCGCGGCTCTACAAGCTTCGAGCTCGCCGCCGCCGCATTTGCCGAGCACGATCCTCTTCTGCGACTGGGCGCGCACGTTGCGCCCTCAGCGCTAGGCTTACTGCGTCCGAACCTCGTCTACTATTTTGGCGTCTCGACGGCGTCCGTCGAGCGAGGGAGCGCCGTGCAAGTGGAGCACGCGAGTGGGCCGCTGTATCGCATCGCGCCTCAGGGCACCGTCGGCTATTCGCTGGACAAGGAATCTCTCCAGGAAAAGAGGCCTTGGTTCGTGTACGTCATCGAGGCGCACACGCGCTACCCGGTGTGCACGCTCGACTGGCTCGTACTTGCAAGCGACGCGTGCCCGCTGTCCTATGGGCCGCCGCTCGCTTTCCTCGGCCTCGACTGGCGCGAGGACGTTGAGCGCGTTTCGCCTATTTCGCCTTCCATACAGCCGGTGAACTGCTTCAGCTATACGCGTTGGCACCTGCGAGAGCGGGGCCGCGCAAAACGACGAGCCCACCGCGGTCGCGCACGGGCGCAGCGAGGCCGTTCTCCGCGGCCGCGCTCCTCCGCTGCTCGTGGAGCCGGAATATCTGCGGCTGCTAGCCCGCTGTCGAATACAGGAAGACGAAGGGGACGGCCTGACAATCACCTAGGTGGCGCAAACACCGAGCCTGACCACTCTGGCCGCGAACCTGGGCTGCGCGGCGCTCGCCCGCCGACACACAGGCGTGGACGACTTTGTGAAACGAATGCCCGGCGACTTTTTCGAGCTGTGCGTGACGCTGGGCATTTCCGAGGACTGGGCCGTAGACACTCTAGCAAAAAGGTACGCGCAACTGGAACAGGTCGCTTACGCGACCGGTGGAAGCAGCGGGCGCGAGGAGTACATCGCCCGGGCGCTGGCCCGGCTGGCCGCGCGCGTGCAGGCCGGCCACGAGGAGCGGTGTCTGCCTGTGACGTCGGCCTTCTACAACACGGTGTCCGCCTGCGGCCGAATGCTGACCGGTGGCGCGTGGTTGAACGCCTGGCTGACCAAGCGCGTTATCGACGAGCACAGCACGAGCACTTCTAACAACGAGGAGGACCTGTACAAACGAATCACAGAGCGCGTATGAACGGAGCCGTCATGCTCAACGCATACGACGTAAACGAAGAGTACAAGGCATACGCGTGCCTGGCTGCAGCCCTGCGCGAAATGCCTCTTGTGGGTCCGTCTTGTTGAAAGAAAAAGAGATTGAACACGGTTCTGTGTGTGTTACTATACCAATCCTGCGTTCCGCGAGTGCACAATGGTATCATTACAAAATAGGAGTGTGCTAGCTCCCCGTGTGTGTACCATTACAAAAATAGAGCGCTAGCTCCTCGTGTGTGTGTATCGTTACAGAATAGCAGTGGTAGCTCCCCGTGTGTGTACCATTACAAAATAGGAGCAGCTCCTCGTGTGTGTGTAGCATTACAAAATAGGAGTGCAGGAACTGTCGAGCGCTCCTCGGGTACACACACATAGGAGTGCAGGAGCAGTCGAGCGCTCTTCTAGTACACACACAATTACAAAATAGGAGTGCAGGAGCAGTCGAGCGCTCTTCTAGTACACACACAATTACAAAATAGGAGTGCAGGAGCAGTCGAGCACTCGCCGAGTACATTCGGAACCCTCCCCGTGTGTCTAGGGTGTCTAGCTTTGCGACCACCCAATTGCTGAGCACTCGTATGCGTGCGGCCATCGTTCCGGGGGGAACCGGTGGTTAGGATGGGCGGAGGAAGGCAACGGAAGCCAATGCGAAACATGGCCAAACCCAAACCCTGATACAGAGCCCTCTGTTTCCCGACGGCTAGCACCCCCCCCCCCCCCGCAACCGCGCACGCGGCTCGAATTTACAGTCCTGAGCTTCATCGGCTGCGTGGCTATCACGGGGGTGGAGTGCGTTGACGAACCGAACGAGCATCAAGTCTCGGGTGGCTGTCGAGTGGAGTCCCAGCACGGGTAGCAGAGGACCGGTGTACGTTCGCACCGAAATCCTCCTGAGAAGAGGGTCCCTAGCGGAATGGGGAAACCTCGTGTCTGGCGGCACACTGACTGGTGCGATTCATTCCCCTCTCTAAGTGCTAGCAGGATCGCAGTGAGGTTGGTAGGAAAGCGAACGGATGACGGCACGCGAATCGCATAGCTGTCAGATTTCTCAAAGGCCCGCACGAGCGCGCGTCACACTCTTATCGTTGCCAGGGGCCCGGGTAGCGGTAAGAAGTGTGGCGTCGGGGTCAGTTGGTACCGAGCGCAAACGCGGGTCGTAGACTGTTTGTAGGCCGGAGGACGTCTACGATAATAACCAGCACCAGCGTGGCGTGTGCGCGCGATTGCGCTGGGCGTAAGACACACACTTGTCGCGTCGCGCGTAACCGCTTCCCCTGTTGCTGGAATGTGTTTGTGTTTCCCTTGACTGGTCGCGCAGTACGTGTTTGTAATTATGCGCGTGAAGAGGAGCGAAACACTAGCGCCGCCCGCGCGCCTCTATATCTTTGCCAGCTGTGGGGGCTGCTTCTTCGTTCTTGTGAGACCGGCAAGGAAAATGTCTCCACTACTCTCATTGTTACTCGTGCTTCTTTGTGACCACGTCAGCGCCGAGGATCGCGCACTCTACGAGATGGGGCCCACGCTGCGCGAATATGCGGCTCGAGTCGCACCGGGATACTTTCGTGGCGGGGATGCCGATCTGTTTGTGGAGCACGACTTGTACCTGACGCGGCTGGCCAACTACGAGATGCACAGTTGCGACGACGGTCCCGCAGACGAGTGCGTGCTCCTGGACATCGAAGGAGGATTCGAAAGCCGCTCCAGGAAGCACGTCGAAACGGACCCCGTGCAAGTGCTCCAGTGGGTCAACAACAAGAAGCAAAGGGTTCCCTGCAATTCCGATCATCTGTCCACGTACGTTCTGGCCTACAATGTCATGCGCGGCAAATTCGAAGTGCGCGACGCGACGTGGATGCTGGCCACGTTTGACGCGTGGGGCATGAGCGTTCCCTTGAGTTTCGAGGACGATATTCAGCTGTGCACGAGCAATCCGCGAGAGCGACGGCGAATCGAAACGCAATGCCACGTTAGGGCCGACGGTTCCATGTACGTCGTGCCTGTGGCCTCGGTGCTGTTTGTGCCCCTGCTTCAGCTACGCGTTTCCTGCGAGCCCAAAAGTCTGCCCGCGACCGAGCTGCTCTTCAACGCCACGGGTTACTGTCCTCTGAGCAGTGCATCGGGCACGGTTTCGGTGGGATCCAACGCCAGTCCTGCACTAGGATGCAGCGGCGACTTGGTCCAGGTGCGTGCGCGACGTCTTCCGTGCCCCCCCCCCATTCACCCCCGTCTTCTTTCTTCCTAGGTACGCAAAGCTAGATACACTTGTTCGCGAGCCGGCACTTGGAACCTGTTGGAGGGACTGCTGTGCGAGCAAGCGTGCGCCGTCCAAGTGGTGCCCGACGTCGGACGCAACGTTCCAACCATGCCGCCCCTGTTGGGGCTGGACGGTCGCGAATACGGCTTCACCGTCCGCTGCAAAGAAGGGATGCTCGTGAACGGCCTGTACGAGTCGCTCCAGGTGCTGTGCGACGGACCCAATGGCACGGTGACCGCCAACCTGGCAGAAATGTGTCAGTTACCGCTTCGCTGCCCGGCAATGTGGTACATGTCGAACGAGTTTGCGTTGGCGGAAGCAAACGAGAGCTCTGCCGTGCTTCGCTGGCACAGCTACCCAACTCTGTCAAACTCTTCCTTGGTATTGCAAGTGGGCCAAATGCACGTGCTCTCTACGGATGAAGGAGCGGGCTCGGCATGGTGCGCTCCGGGCCAACACGGGATGGCGGCTCTGTATATGCGCTCGGCCGGCGTTACACACGGTAAGAGTTGGGTGGGGGGGGGGGGGCGGCATTGAAGGGGTGTCGTGTAACTGCCTGGCTTTTGCAGGTCCGATGCTGACGGCCGACCAAGTGAAACGTGCGGTCGCGCGGCTGCACGTTCGCAAGCCGGACAACTGGGCTCCGCGCATGCGGCTCTACCAGTTGCACCCCAAAGAAAGAGCGCTAGCTTTGGTGTGGCCGGCGTCCGCCACGCCCAGGCTCGTGGGCACAGTGGTGTACCGGGACCCGCGTTGGTTCCTGAGGCAGCCGGCGCACGTCATGTTCTACGAGGACGCCGTGGCCTGCCAGCACGAGGACGGCAGTCGCAAACTCATACCCGTGGGTTACGGCAGAGTCGAGGCGTTCGCCGTCGGAGCCATGTGTAACGGCGGCAATCGCCAAACCATGTCTCTGCGCGAACCGCTCGCCGCGCTGCTCTACACGCTCAACGACGAAACGGGCGAGCGGTGGCACGGGGTCGTGTGCGGCGGAAGCGAGATGAGCGTGCGGGTGCCTTTCCCCGGCGGCCGACAGACGGTGGATAACGGCACGGGCGTCCACTTTGCGTACCTGCCATCGGCGACGACCGGGAAACCCAGGGCCGGCACGCTCGTCGGCGTGGTCGATTTTCGCCGCTGGATCTCGGTGGCGTCGAGAACCCTGTTTAGCGATTCGTGGGCTTCGGGCCACATCACTGTATACGGCGCCGAGGCGGTGTACGAGGCCGTGTGCGGGGCGTCCGCGTACGGGGTGGCTCACGTCGATCCCGTGGATGGCACCTTCGAAGTGACTGCCCGGAACAGCTACTACCTTCCCCGAGACCCCGGAAACGGCACGGACAACGTTACAGAGATGTACCTGTCTTCAGGCGGCGACAGCCAGGCTGCAGCGCAGCACTACGAACCGGGCCTGGTCATGTACGGCGAGGGCCACGGCGTGGGATCGTGGGCTCCGCGACAGCTACCGCCCGAATTGCGCTACGGAGATCATCACACCTTGCTGTTGGTGGTTGCCGTGTTGACCGTATTTGCGGTCGTGTGTGCGATAGTTGTGTTGGTCGTGTTTGTAGTTGTCACGAACCGCATATACAAGTACGTGACCGATAACAATGGCACTACCAGTGATTCGTTGCTGCTGCGCGTGTTGCCTAGCGAATGAAAATAATAAAGACGACACCGAGTATCCGTGTGTGTGTTTCTTTATTAGGCGTCCATCACCACGGATGGCCCGTGTCTGCGAGCACGGCGAGCTTGGCGATGGGGCCTAGATTTCTTTGCAGGAGTTCGGCAAAGCCGCTGCACAGCCAGGCCGCCTGGTCGGGGCTCGCGCAGCCGGCCGCGTGCATGACTGCTTCGACGAATTCCTCCCGGTTCCTGACGGCTTCGGCCAGGCTTAGCAGCTCGGGCGAAACGGGGCCGAGCAGACAATGAATGGCGGCTGCTCGGGCGACCTGCAAGAGCAATTATTTTAGCCCCTTGCGGCCTTACTGTATCATCGCGTACCATGACCGCGGCACGAGAAAGACGATGCCAGTAGTGTAGATCGTGAATGGATAGATCTGCATTGTCGGCGCGAGCCCGGGCCAGCGTGTAGTTGCCTTCTAGTAGGCTCGCTGCGTCCAGAGCCCGTAGCGGATCGGCGAAGCGAATCCCTTCGACGGTGTGTAAAGTGCGGCTGCACAGGAGTGCGGCAATTTGGCTATCGCATCCGGCCCAGGGCATCTTGTCTGCCGTGTGCAGTACCAGCTTGCGCAGAGTGCGATTGTTGGCAGCCACCGAAAGCGCCTCGGCCAGGCTGCGCACGGCTACGAGAGCGTGCGCCTCGAACGTAGTGCACAGCGCCAGGCAGTCGCACAGAGCTCGCTCGTCGTCACTCGTGGCAAACGAAGGCAGGGCCGACAACAGCCTTATCGTGCAACTGCCTGGCAATCCCGTGCGAGCCAGAATCAGGGCGTCCCGCAGCCAGGTGGCCAGGGACACGTTTGAAGAAGCAGTTGGGTCTACGTTGAGCACGACCTGCATATATAGAGCGCACGCTTAGTTGTTAGCCAGCTACGGCGTAGAGTGGCGCCTACCTTGACGGAGAGCCTGGGCTTCCTATGTGTGGAGACGCGAGAGCCAAGCACCAGGGTCTCTAGGTCCAGCTCCAACGTAATGTGCAGGTGTAAGGCATCCAGCGCCACTTCGAGCACGCGCGCTCCGTACGGGATCGGGGTAACTTTCACGATGCCCCGTCCAAATTGTTCGCGTAGCAACGCGAGCCAAGCGTGCAATTCTGGCAGCAGCGGGGCCGACTCCGATGTCCCGTAGTATGCGTCGGTGGCGTCGATCTCCCTCAGATCTGGCATGACTCCCGGCCATTCGCGCAGCACCATTTCCCAGGCGAGACGACAGACGGCGTCCAGCGTGTTGAAGCCCTGGTGCGCGTGAAGAACGAGCGATCGCAGACGGGGGAGTTCCGCGGCGGCCCGCACGTACTCGCTGACATTGCCGTAGATCTGGAATGAAGGAAAGAGTTTACGAACGAACGAGAACGGCCAACCAAATATTCTACTCACGTGAAGCACCCGCAGTTGCATGCAGGAAGCTAGTGCCAGGCGCTGTCCCGCGTCGCATGCCTGGGCTTCCTTGCAGCAGTGCAAATAGTTTGGCCCCACGCGAAGCTCCTGCAAGCTGTACGAACAGCGGGAAATTGCCACGGTGGCGTACGTGACGAGACAGGGAGCTTGTTCTTTGTCTTCTTCGACGTAGAGCGGCAGCCTTTCTCCGTAGGACAGATCGAGCGAGAACAGGGTCGGTGCAACGAGCCCCAGCGCTCCGGCTAGCGTGCGGGGCGACAAGAGCGAATTGCAGACGGGCTTGAAATCGACCGTTTGCCGAGAGCCAGCCACCAGCTCACCGAGGATGTTCCTCGCCGGCTCCGATTCGTGGCACGAGACGTGGGCGAACAAGTGCTTGCACGTTGGCACGGCTTCGCCGTTCCCCGTTGGAACGCCGTGTAGCCGGTACACTCCCCTGTGTCTGCGCTCACGAGAATTGATAACTGCTTTCTGGCAGCCCATGGCGACGGCGGTGCCGATGTGCACGTTTTGCAGACTGATGCGTTGGTAATCGTGACCGCAGCGCAGCAGCGTGCGCAGGAGAAGCACCGTGTCGTAGTGGTCACACACGATGTCGTAGACGCGAACCTGCGCTATGCACGGATGCTCCAAAATGAGGCTCTCGGCCAACAGTGAAGCGCCGGTTCGGTCTCCGAGCGGAGCGAGACATTCGTTACTTCCGGGCAGACAGCCGGTCACACACAGGACTAGATCGAAGGGCCCCGCGCGGCATCCGGGTGGCAACGAAAATCTCGGCGTCCCCGCATCGTATGGAGTGTTGACAATTCCTAATTGCACGTGAAGTCTCTCGCCGTCAGCCGCGCTGCAAAGAGAGGCTAGTTTGGCCGAAGTCGCCCGAAAGCCTGCGACGGATCGAAGCCAGCACTTGTCGGTGCCGCCGCAAGCAGCCATGCCCGCCGGTGTTGTGTCGTCAGGCCATTATTATCGAGAGCCTTCGCCGTCGGCGGCTATTGCTATCTGCTGCTACTGAAATGTTGCTCCTTCTGTAGCCACCGCTGAGCGGATGTTCTGTGCGCGCCCGCCTCTAACGCGCGGCGCTGGCGCGTGGATAAGGAAATAGAGGGAGGTCGTCCGAGGAGAGCGGATGGGGGGCGGGGGGCCCTAATTATGCACCCTCTTTATTTGGAGTTCCCGTGTGGGCAGGGTTGAGAATTTGGAGTTCCCGCGTGGGCAGGGTTGAGAGACACGCGTTAAAGGGACACTAAAGAGATAAAGGAAGTGGGTTTGCATCGATAGAATGCCAGTTCCTGATTACAAAAAGACAACTCTTACTGAAAACAGAGCTGTTATAAGTAAGTAAAGAAGAATAACATAAATACAGGTATCGCCACCGCAGCCAAACGGCCGCGGCTCGCAACTACAAATCATGTGACGCGCTAGGTATTCCGGAGGCTGACAAATGCGAATTACGTTGCATGATTGAATGCGGTAGTACGTTTTTTCTCAAGCACGATAACATGCATTTATCACACGTAAAAGACAGCGAAAAGACAGTAGAAATATAGCCAGACCAATATAAAAATATACTTGGCGGCGCCACAGGTGCCCACTTCAGTTTCGGTTATGTTTCGGCGTGGGTCCGCCTTATCCACTTCGTGCGTAGTTTCGTTTTACCCGCGGCGCCTGAAACACGAGCTCGGAGCAGCGGATGCGCCTAATCTAAGTGCTGATCGAGGATCATCACTCTGCACGCACCTGCGAATTATTTTCGTGAACTTTTCAGCAGTTTACATCACGCTCAAGCACTGCGCGCTGCTTAGTGCCCCTGTGTGCGACGCTCAAATCCAACGTGCGCGGACGGCAGTACGTCGTAATCTCCTTTTTGAGCGACAAAAATCAGCACCCCCACAGCGTCGTCATCACGTTTTTGATCCGCAACAGTACAACGCCGTTCAGCTGGATGGAAACTGCTGCTACGGCAACAAAAAAGGCTGGGCAATGCGATGTCGTAGGCTGTCCGAACAGCCGCGCCATGTCACAGCGAGATAGCGGCACTGCCGTTGACGTCGCTTACCATAAGGTGCCAAGAGATGAGCCGCGGCGCTCGGCATGGTTGAATGCGGTACCGCTACGAAAATGCAGAGGCGTTGCACCACTGCACGCAAAGGTGTGTTCTCTACATTTTAGTACAGAAGACTATGCTTACAATCCGGCCGTGAGAGATATCTTCGGAGTTCCCCGGATGCGCCGTCAACTACTCCCTGGTGCAGTTCCCTCCATACAACCAAGAACAAGCGTGCAGCAGCCCTCAGTGGATCGTGGGGACACCAGTTCTGTAAGTACCAGCCTACTTCTTCCGGGAGCATAACAATGCCTCAAGAAAAATAATGCACGAGCGCCAAAACTCCGATGATGCGGTTTATATGCTAGGTTTCTTCTGCTATAGTAGTCGTCATATTCATGACATTTTTCATGAAGTGCATGTTGAAATAAATATGCCTGAAATGAGACTCGTTTCTTTGATTTTAAGATCCGTAGTGAGAGCTGCAGGAGCAAATTTAAACACATTTATGGCTACTGCTGCTGAGCTTACAGATTTATCACTGAAATCAGGCGGCTACAATAAGCTTTTTGTTTTGTTAATTTTCTCTGTGCCTTAATTTAGCTTCTCTCAAAGCTCCTTTTATTATCCTTCTTTAGGCATTGAGAGTATAAATTTACCGTTGTAGTACTTGATCACTTACCAGGCTTGTCACATAGCTTACAGCGCTTTTAATTATTGCTCATTTGCCTTCCGGCAGGACACTCTTCACACAACAGGTGACGGAGCTAGCACATCCTCGCAAGGACATAAAGAGGTAAACCATAACACACTCGCAATCCCTGTGTGCTTGTCGAATTGTGCCAAGTTGTCACATTATGCAGTATGCTGCATTTTTACATCTCACCAACTGTGGTTTCCAGGCTAACATTGCCACAATTGATGACGAAGACAGCATAATTTATGAAGAACATGAAGAGGTAAGCTATGAGGCCCCATCATTTATTTATATGCATTCCTCAAGTCATTCATCCTCCATCACAAACTTGTGCATGCAATGAATGTAGCTAAAGAACCTAATTGCTATTCAATTCTGACAGGGCTCATCAACTGGTGCCAAAAGCTTGGCAGTAGAGACTGATGCTCCACAAAGGCCCCGCTGCACCAATTTGCACAACGTAGCTGTGCAGGTTCGTTTGCCCGTCCGGAACACAGGTACGTCCAGACATGTATTATTTAGTGCTGCCAGGAGCATTCTGGCTTCTATAGCAAAAGTGAAATTCTTGCCTCTTTGTTTACACTGTAAAAAATATCAAACAGACAACTTCCTGTACTGCATTCAGTACCAATGCTTCCCCTATGCAGCCTAGCAGTTCAGTTCAGTTCACTTGTTCAGTCGTGTTCGACTCTTCGTGACCCTATGGACCATGTCACGCCATGCTTCCGGTCTCTCACTATCTTCCTAACATCACATCACTTCATCTCCAGTGCCTCGAGGATGCCATCTAACCACCGCGTTGGCTGCCTACCCCTTCTCCGGCGACCCTGAACCTTTCCCAACATCAAATCTTTCTCCAGCGACTCCTCTCTTCTCATGAGATGACCAAAGAGCTGAGCCTAGCAGAAAATAATAATGATAAACTTTAATCTCGTTATGTTTACAAACTATTGCAGGAACACCAAAGCCACAAGTGGGCTTGTAGGGTTTCAATGGCCAGCAGCGACAACCCAATGAAAGGGGATGTACCCGTGCAGACAAAAATAAAAGAGCACGCTATTTCTTTTTAAAACTTTTCGCGCGTTGCATAATTGAAACTGCCAGCCGTGGTATGAGCGAACTGGTAATAAACGCCCACACACTTTTACTTGGGCAAATATTGTTTTCTTATCTCCAGTGCATAAGCGATTTTTAATTTGAACGGAAAAGCGTGCTCTGTTTACTTATGTCCGCACTTGTACAGTTTGTAAAAAATACATATATTAAGGAGTTCCAAGTCCATTAAGGAGGTTCTTTGCACATCTTTAGAGTTTGCAATCTCGCAGGGGATGCGATAGATATTCTCACCCTTCTCCCTCACCCTGTACGTTTTTTCAAGAGCAATGGGGCAAATCCCTAGGGCTGTATATTTTTGACAACAAATACTGTATTTGATGATGATCATTGCAACGGAAAGAATCAGAAGCGTAAATGAAAAGACATCATGCTACCAAAAGTAAATCACATTGGCATGTTTGCACAAGTTTGCATTCAGTACCTGCAGGTGCTTAGGCAGAATAATAATTTTCAGGTCTGAAATGATTTCATTAACGTTGAATGCCTATCCACTCTTTTTTTATCAGACATGAACTACCACACTAACTGATGTGGCATTTTCTGCACTGATATTACAAAGTGTCTAATGGAGTACTTTGTTTTCTTAATTTTAGCGGTTCAGGTGAACAATGAACTCAAGGAAAAAAAAGACCAAGCAGTTCAAACTACGTTTGTTCAAGAATTCCCTAGCTCAACACCAGTGAAACGTCCTCGCCTGGATGAACCGCAGTCCAGCCCAATAACGTCACCCGACGTTTCACCAGTACACGTCCAAAGTGATGACTCTGACATGTATGAACCAAATGATTCTACGTGGACGTCAGACGACACATTGGAAGATGAGTAAGTACAATGGACCGCATGAACATACATAACCAAGTTGTGCTTTGAAATTTCTGGCTGAAAATACAACCTGCTGTTTCACTTTTGAAAGGTGTAAAACAACTGATCGACACAAGCACATGCATTCACACTATAAGAGAAGAAGCTAGTGTCACTAAGCTTACATAATAATGATAGTTACGTAGACTCCTATAAGATCTTTGTGGGAAAGCCGTCATTGTTAACAGTACAAATCATATATTACCCAGTAGCATAAAGGAACACTTGAACACAGTACTCCTCTATAAAGCTACAGAATTTACAAAAACCATCTTATTTTACAGGGACAGCGAAAGCAATGGAGATGCTGAAAACAGCAGCTACTATATAGTCGCCCATGCTTGTCTCATGATGTTGCTGAAAGTCTGCCTGACCTGCTTCCACCGTACCTGCAATGTAACACTGTTCTACCTGGGTACTTGCATTAGTGCAAAGACAGAATGCCCCTACGGACACACACACTCTTGGTCCAGTCAGCCACTTGTTGCAAGTAAGCCAAAAGGAAACATTGACCTTGCCACTGCATTACTTTTTTCTGGCTCAAGTCCTGCAAAATTCCTCAGGATGATGCAGCTAATGAAAGTCAAATCAATCAGTGAACAGACATTCTTTAATTACCAGAAGGCATACCTCTTCCCTGCAGTCAACATGGTAAGTGTGCAACCTGTCCTTTTTCACAATAAGCAACCCCAGTTTACAATGCACAACACAAAGAAAACTCACAAGCCATAAATCCTACAGTGAGCCTGCTTTCAGATATTATCAAATGATTGCGGAACGCATGGCTACTTTTGGACATGAATATTATTCCAACCAATTTCAAAGTTGCACGCTGCCAACTGCTTAACTTTATCCCATTCAGTGGAATTTCAAGTTAGCGCAAAGACTAATTCCCTACATCTTTATTATATTATAGTGCACTCTCCGTATTAGGCCATCAGACATAATGTGTACTACTCTAGATTCACCCATAAGATAATATTTTAATGCAAAAGCTTCTTCGCTGGTAGCCACTGCGGTGTGCCATATTTATAAGAAATAAAGCTGCAAAGGCCATGGCCAAAGTTTTCAAAGGCCGAAGGAGTGAAACTGCTGTCGATAAATGTAACTGGCTGTGAGGGTAAGCTGTATGAAGTGAACGTGCAGACTGCAGGCTCTTCTCTAGATTAGAGCACTGCAGGTGCGCGGGCCAGCCTGAAAGCCTCGGCCCAAAAACTGTTGTTTTGCAGGGCCCGGGCCAGACTCGGCCTTGACATTGCGGGCCTGGCCTGTGCCTAGGCTTGGCCGAATAGCCAATATCTAATATGCATTCAAAATGCCTGTAATCGACATCTTTTAAAGGCACATTGTGCATGGTAACTTTAAATAAAATGTCTCCCAAAAAATTTCTTGACCAACTCTTCGGTTCCACGGGTACTATAACTATGCCCTTCTCTGCTGAGAGGAACATTTTGTAAGTTTTTTCACACATCTTGATTTATTGTTATCTACTGATTAGTTGATTTCTCGTGAAACGGATCAACTCAACCCAGTGCAGCAAGCCAAGCGCAATTTAGGCACTTGATTACTATTTCGAATTGAAATGCCATGTTTTACTCCCATGAAGTGGAGGAAACACACAATGAGTCCAACTGAAGCCAATTTCTGCATTCTTCATAGGTCTGGGATGAGCATCAGGAAAAATTGCTGGCATCTCTAGAAGACAGTGAAGTGGAGCTGTGTGGTGATGGACGCTGCGATTCGCCCGGCTACAGTGCGAAATTCCTCACATATTCATTTTTGTGCCCCAGCTTAGGAAAAATATTACATACTGAACAAGTGCAAGTTGGAGAGGCAAGTACACAAACACATTGCTTTAAACAGTGAACAGAAGTCATGACATTGCTAATAAGCTCTGCACTTTTTAAAATTCTTGGCAATTTAGTGTAATGTTTTTATTATTTCTTCTTTTTTGTTGGCAGTAGTGTAGTGATGACAGTTGATTTTCTCCGGTTTTCAGACAGATGCAGTGAAAGCGAGTGCCCATATGGAAAAAGAAGGCCTTATCAGAGGCCTTGCATTTTTTTCGGCCATTGGAATTCAAATTCAGTCATTGATAACTGACAGACACCCGGGAATTAAAAAGCACATGCAGCAGCACCCGTCCATTACTCACTACTTTGATGTTTGGCACGTAGCAAAAGGTAGGGATACATTTTCACCTTATTCAAATTAATATGTTGAGTGGAGCAGTCTAAGTTTTGCAAAGCTAACCAACTAATCTCAGTTGGTAAAGGATGACTAGTGCCTTGTAATTGTTAGCAGGAACAGCAAGTGCTGCTACACATACAGGAAATATCTTGAATCAAGGCTTACTGACATCTCTAGATATATACTTAGGCATTCCAACAGCTTTTTGGAAATTGTTTTTTCCAGGCATCACTAAAAAACTGATGACTGCTTCCAAAAAATCTGGTTGCACATATTTAGAGAAATGGAGGCAACCAATTGTCAACCATTTATACTGGTGTGCCTGTGCTTGTGGTGGTGATGGCAAGCTACTGCAGGCAGCATGGCAGAGCATGCTGAATCACATTAGGAACATCCATGAAGGGCACAAACAGCCCTATCCGAGGTGCCTACATGGGCCTCTGACCAGCTCTGCATGGCTTTCTGCTGGTAAGTACAACTGTATGGCCTCTTAGTACCAAACCTATTCTGCGAGCAGACATCTACTGCGTATAATCGAAACCGTTCAAAGAAAATGTCACTGCTAGCTCTCATCGCTCTGCTGGGCATGAATGTTGAATGTTCACTTTTGTTCAGTTTCCTAACAAAAGAAAATCATGTGCAACATTTCTTCCAGAATCCCCTGCATACAAGCAAGTGGAGGCTGTGGTAAATTCACCACTGCTTCTGAAAGACGTTCAAAAGCTTTCACCACGAGCCCAGACGTACGGCCTGGAGTCCTTCCATAATGTGTTGAATGGATTCGCCCCCAAATCTACAGCATTCACATATGAAGGCATGAAGGCTCGGTAAGACTACATATTGTCATTCATATATTATTCATGACGAACCGTTTCTTGCTACCACACTCTGCAGAGCTGAAGAAGCTCGCCAGCTGGCCAGAGTTTGAATTTTATCTTCACAAGAACGTTCTAAGAACCGATATGACATCCAACACCAATAAGTTTCTTATGTTCCTGGTGACTACGTGTGGTTGTGGACACCTCTCCGTAAATGTGGTCTTTGTCAAAAACTGCTGTCACACTACACCGGACAGTTTGTTATGTTAGAGCTCATCAGTGATCTGAATTATGTTATAGCATGCATAACTGCGAATGGTCGACGGTCACGGCAGTCTCAGGTGGTGCATGTAGCCCGCCTCAAACGATTTCATTCCAGAGGTTCTATGTAACTCGCCCAACGGGCTCCGTCTGCAAGGAGGAACATATCACGAGCCTTAGCAGAACGTCGACGGAAGAAGAATAAGAATGGTCGGGTAGAGCGGGGAAGAAAAAGAAGAGCAAGGGCAGAGGGGTGTTTGTACCCTTCGCCGCAATTCTGTTTGGACTGATCCCTGCAAATAAACCCCCCCCCCGTGCGTACAAAGCACGTAACAGTACGAACATATGCAGAAAATTATCAGTCGTTTTTTAGCTGTGCAATAACTGAAGCAAAATAGATTTGTTGCATCACTGTGATAGTGTGCGATGCTTCTCAATTCATGTTTCTTTACTTTTCTAGTACCCTTCTGGCAGCTCTCCATTTCAACGAAAATGGTGACAGAGACCAGGCCATAACAGCTGTTGGAGCACCGAAGTGGCACATAAAAAGTTCGAAGGCCAGATACGGTGCCACATTTGTCACCCCACAAAAAACGGCAACAACATTTGGCAAGTTTATTGTGATTTGCATGATCTATTTTGGAGTGGTTTGTATGGTAGGTATTAAAATCATAGGAAGCAAGGCTCGCAGGTTCAAATATTTTAATATACAGAAAACATAGCTTCTCAGTACATGTTGCAAAAAATACACAATACAGTAAACGCTCGTTAATTCGAACTGCACGGGACCCGGGGATAAAGTTCGAATGTTCGAATTATCTGATGTCTTAATTATCAAATGGCCTTGAAAAACTGACAAAAACCATTTGAATTATGGTAAGTGTACCATATTTAGTCGCGTAATAACGCACTCGCATAATGAATCCACCCACCCCCCGATTTTCGCCGAATAACTGAAAAAAAAAGGGCATCGGTAGTTGGCGCGTCCCTTCGTTTTGGTTGTGTTCCACAATGCAACGCATTTCTTAGCAGTGCGCCAAGATGCTGCGCAGCGATACATCATCATGGTGTGTTTACCTTTTGACATTAGATCTAAAATAGAGAGGGGGGGGGGAGCGACTTGGCGGGCAGAGTGCCAGCGCTTGACCGGCTGTGCAAGCCTCGTTTCCAGTATGTTCGTTTTACATGCTATGGGTGATTGAGGCGGGCGGCATCCACTGCCACTAAAATCATTGAAACACGCGACAGCAGCAAGCGCCTTTTGATAGATGACTTTCGCAAAAAAAAAAGAAAGGAACTTACAAAGGTCCAACGCTGCTGAACCAAATATTGAGCGAGAGCATTAGCTGCGGGTGAGTTAGTGTTCTTCTCTTTTCCTTCTTCTTCAGCCCACATTTAAAGCCCCGCTTTAACCAAGCCGTATGAATGTGCCTTAGTGGCCTATAGGGGTAACGTGAATGCCAGGGTTCTAGGAGGCCGATCCTGACATAACCGTCCCATGTGAAACGAGAGACCGAAGTTGGCAGCTCCTGCCAAAAAACACATTAAACGTGACAAAAAACAATCAATAAATAACAATATGACAAGCTTAACAGACAAGACGAACACAAATACGAGCTAATAACAGTCAATTCAGTTCAGTCGTTTCCGACTCTTCATGACCCTATGGACCATATCACGCCACGCTTTCCAGTCTTCCACTATCTTCCTAATATCACATAACTTCTAAAAGATTAACATCTGTCAATTGCAGGGTATGCACAGGATCTGCACACAAAGGTCATGGAGCTGTGTTGCCTGCATCCTAGCTTCAAAGAAGCATTGGAACACACTGAACCAAGAGTGGGACCTGCATACTCAAAAAGTGTGCAGGACAGACCAACTAAGGCAGATTTGGTAGAAGCCCATAAAAGGCGTTTTGCTAAAACATAAAGTGGCTGCTGTGCTACAAGCAGCTGTGGGAAAAGGGTCAGACATGGACCACAACATCTCAAAGCCATCATCGCTTTCAACTTGACTGTGATCACTGGAGGAAAAAGGCCTCTATTGTTGACCTTAGAATGAAGGCATTTTGAATAATGACTATGCACAATGGCACCTCAAGTAATCGGGCTGAAGTATGAAACGATCTGCACTCAAAGATACGCTCCTTTCAGAACTAACACAAAGTGGCACCAAAAAGGTAATTATTGGTACGTTTGTCAACTGATCGAATTGCATAGCGCACCGACATCACGGTGGCTTGGCCATTGCAAACAGTAGCATTTACACAACTCTCGAGGTCTCTTTAGGCAACTGTCATGAGCAGGTCTGTGTGCTGCTGTGTCGTGGTATGAGGACTTGTGTGGTGCGTGTGCTTTTCTCAGCTCTCTCTATATCTCTTGTGCGAGTGCGCCTCTCAGTGCTCTTTATAAGATCCCTTGTATAAATGCAATAAATCGTTTTTGTTCTATCTTCTGTTCTTTTGTTCTTCCTCCAAACAAGGAGTGTTCATTCCACACAGAATCAAGGCCTTGGCCTAGTACCTCAAACGCCCCATCAACAGGAATCATAACAATAACAAGGTCGTAACTTTAATAAGGAACTGATTCAGTTGCATTTCAAGCTACAGCAACGACAATGCATAAATTTGTTAAAATGCACCTGCAAATGTCACCTCTGCCAACTCGAGGATGAGATAACAAGCCATGTAAAATTTTCTGCCCTTACCTTTGGCAGTAGAGTATCTAAACCACACTACAGGAAACTGAATTTGACTTTACTTGCCTCTTAATATTCTGCATACTGGAATCCCGTTGGTGCATCTGTTGGAAATGATGCCCTTATCTTGGCCACCACACAAGCTGGCAAGACGAGACGATTTCTTTTCCCCAGGCGACGCCAAAGCCAACGGACAAACTGGCGGTACGCTGTGTAGCGGTACCTTCTGGGAAACAACAAAACATGAGCACCAATTGAAGTGTTATAGCATTTGACATAAACAACTTCCCCGTAATCTGGCGCAGCGTAAAACCTTCGGGGCATGGCTATAGGCAGCATCAAACACAGAACCTCACTTGTGGATATCGTCGTTCATGTCTGCCCCCTGTGCACGCAGCTCGAAGTACGCAACGCGGAGTACGGTAGTGTTCAGACACAGAAGACTGAACTCCGGGTGCTCCGTGATGCAGCCTTCGGGATGAGCCGTGACGACACGGTCCATCTCGCGGCAGCACAGACACTCGAGCTCCTTGAAATTGTCGAGGACCTGACAATGTCCGCAACTGCACCTAAAAACAACAGCCGAGGTATAGTTCATGCAGAAAACAACCCCCAAGGGTTATTAACGCAGGCTTTCCGCATTAAAAAAAAGACAAAACGTGTTGGGTAAGCTCACGAACAATTATGCTAACCACTCGTACTGTACTATCATACGAACTACATAAAGGAGATCCACCAAGCTGGTAAATGCGTACGGGGTTTATTATCATGAGTAGAAACTGTGTATAAAGACGTTACTTCCGCGCACATTTCGATCGCACCAAATAGGGGCCTTGAAAAACACTTTCGGCTTGCTAACGTTGCACTGCGTTCCATGTTGGCTGACACGCAGCTCAGTATGCCCGCTTAGCCAATACACCGATACGCCCGGCTGCACAATCAATGCTACTAGGAATACTGTAGAAGAATTCCAAAATATCTCTACGTACCAGTCCGTACTCATCAGTCGTGACGGAGCTTCGGCGATTATAGCTGCCGCACTGGCACCTTCGCTTGCAGTCGATGCTGGCGCCTCGTCCATCTCGTCTGTTGCTGTATGCTCTTGCTCTTCTTGATATCCCGCTAGCCCAGCCGCCTGAGCCCTCAAAAGCATCGCACGCTCTATAGGGCTGAGGTCGCTGAAGTGCAGGCCAGCGGTGGCAGCCAAAACTTCGTTATTGGGTTCGGGATCCGTGGCTGGTGGCTGCTGTTAGCAAGGAGGAAGAAAAAAACTAGGAGGGAGCGCGTGCAACCTCCGCAAGCCAACCTCCTCTGACGCCGCTCCCTTCTCTCTCTTGCGCGCAAGGATTCTTGGGAATTTAGCCAACATAGTTGCCAGACTCAAATGCACCAAAGTACATGGTATTGTTTAGTGACTTCGGATGTCCCCGCGGAAAGCTTATCGGAGTGGTCTGCCGAAAGTTGTGCGTCTCGTCGTAAAACATAAGTTACTTTGTTTACAATTGTTGCATTGTACTCCGTGTTTATAGGCACACTAGTGGTAACTACACCTGGCCTTTTCATATTTGGTATCGTCAGGGAGACTACGAATTCGGCATAACATTGCATGCCCGGGGAACTGGCTTCAGCGTAACAATGTGTATTTGAGGTCTGCATTTCCTAAATGAATCAAACGATTTTCGTCTCGAACAATCCATGCACATGCCCGGACAAACAAACGTTTCGTTTCTCCAGGAGTGCGCATAACAGATAGGATACTCACCGTTGGAGCGACAGCCCCGAGGTATATCCGTGTAGTTCTTGGATCCCGGCCGCCACGCAGCATTTCATATGGCAGTACTTTTCGGTGGGCTAGCTTGCGGGACTCAGCGCACAAAGACAGAGGACAAGAACACAACGGACGACAGGACGAAGCCCCTCGTTCTTTTTGTTCTCGCGTGCTTCGTCTTTGTGCGCCGAGCCCCGCAGGCATTTCATATGGCGCAGCTGAGAGGACCCAGCCATACTTCGCGAAATACACGGGTGCACTGCGCGACGGCGGCAGCCCCCACGGGATTAGCCCGTCTAAAAGTCCAAAGTTTCATCCATCGCCTGCTCGCAGCGCGCGCCTCAGGTTTCTAGTGCAGGCGTCGCGTAGCGAAGGCCACGCGAAGGCATTTCTTCAGAGGGAAGCGTGCGAAACCGCAACCGAAACCAGCTACCGGCTACCGCTTGTCGTACCACGTGACGGCTAATTTCCCATGATTCTTTCCATTATTTTTTTTATGACTAGGCTTCACTTTTCCGCCGCGGCACTCCCTCCTAGTTTTTTCTTCCTCCATGGCTGTTAGCGAAACGCGAAAAGAAGGCTACGGCCGGCGGTAGTTTTCATACTTTCATTTCGGCGGTGCTAGGCTGCACCGCAAGAGGGCTACGGCCGGCGGTAGTTTTCATGCTTTCAGTTCGGCGGTGCTAGACTGCACCGCTGCCTGCGCGCCAGCAATCACGGAGTCTCCACCTACGTCATTGGTGGAACCCCGACTACGTAGTTGGAAGCAGCAGTTTGAATTCGACCGGCGGGAACAAGAAAAAACTCCAACTTCTTATCGCAATATCTCAGCTATTATTCGATTTTTTGCTGCCGGATATGCGGCAACAGTGTCACCAAATGCAGTTTAATAGAATTTCATAGCATCTTTGGGTGTCTTTAGTGTCCCTTTAATATCCATCGTCCCGCAATAATGAAATATTCGAGCGCATAAGACGTGGCAGGCCCGCATGCATTAAAGGGACACTAAAGACAGCCAAATATGGTATGAAAATCTAATAAACTACATTTGGTTGCACTGTCGCCGCATATCCGGCAGCGAAAAATCGAATAATTGCTGAGATATTGAGCTTTTGTGCTCCTTCTTGCACTGTGTATAAGCAAACCGAGCCCTCGGTCATCCCAACGCTTCCTGACATGTTTACATATAAATAAGATTTAGTTACCAGCAAAATAGTGTCCTCGCTGCTGCGCTTGTCATTTTTGAAGCTTCGTCGCACTTTTTTCCTTCAAGGTTTGTGCTACAGCTCCGTGTTCAGCGAAAATTACGTCCACGGTAGCAGAACATGACCGAAGTGCCGGCGCCACTACGTTTGCCAGCTCTGTTAAATTCCACTTGTGAAATTGGATCCACTGCACAATATAGTGCGCATATACTCCGTTTCATACATCAGGTGCCACGCAGCGAAAGCTACGCAAACAGTCCGCTAGGAAAAAAACAGGAGGCGTATCACTACACGCTCGTTCTGTGGGCGAGTGGTTCCTGCCGAAACGGGCTCTATTCCGAGCATACACGTTTGCAATAACATGCTTCGCATGCTTAAACATCTTCACAGAGCGGATCTTATAGAAAAAATGCGTACCAAAGAACCATTTTCTCAAAAAAAGAGATGCGCAGCGCGGAAGGCACAGCCAGCGCCATCTGGTGGCACAGCTGGCAAGGTTGCGGGGCAGCAAAACGCGGCACGACCAAAAACTACATAAAAAAACATACAAATTAGCCAAATCCGACAATTTCTCACTAAAAAAGGTGCTTTTTATGAAGTTCATGGCAAATGTAAAATGTATTAAGCTTGCAGACAAAGCAACTATTATTTTCTCTCGTCAAGAGCAGGCACAATTTTTTATCGCGGATACGGATAGCGCAAACAAGAGCTGTAGCTTTGGTAGTGTTGCACTTGATGTATGAAACGGAGTATAGGCATCCAGAACATTAGTTGCAAGACGTGAAAGCAAGCAGCATGCGCCGATGATCAAGAAGTATTTTTTAGACCGGCAGCAGAAACACTTTACTGTAAATGGGGCCATGACATAAAAACTAGAAATATTCTCAAGCTTCTTGATGCGCGGCGTAACCGAGCGGTTAGCGCCGAGCGTTACGGAGCAAGCAGTAGCGTGTTCGAGTCTCACCACTTCTGGCATTTTTTTTCCTTTTTTACAAATCGATATTTCAACCTTCTGTAATGTATTTCTGGTGCTTCGTAATTTTTAGTTTTTACTTTTTACCCTAGGCCCTTTTTTCGCCGGGCGACGAGCGCAATATATCGACGCTCTCCTTGGCATTGGCGGCATGTATGCCCCTTTTGTTTACGACGCCTGCACATAGCACGTTGAAGGTCTTGTTGACGCAGTATATGTTGGTCAGATGTGCCATGATTTAGTGAACAATTGAATGATAATGCGTTCTTCCTTCGGTACTTAGCATATGTATGCTTTTCGTGGCGTACGTAGCTGCAGTCAAGCGGTCAGGTCGCAGTCGAAGCGGCAACGGCGGCGATATGTTGGCGCAGAAGTGTGAACGAAGGAGCGTGTCGGCGGTAGCGGATTTCGCTCGCTCCTGCCTCCGAATGCTAAAATGGGAACCATCAAGGCGCATCTGCTGCTCCAAGCTCGTAATTTGGGCGCTGCAGGTTCAAAGAAACAATCTGAGTGCGCAGGAAATGCCTGAGCCGAAACATAACCAAAACTGAAGTGGGCGCCTGTGGCGCCCCTAAGTATATTTTTGTATTGGCCTTGCAACGTTTACGTTGTATTTTCGCCGTCGTTTACGTATGATAAAAGCGTGTTATCATGTTTGAGAAAAAACGTACTACCGCATTCAAACATTCAACGTAATTCAAATTTTTCAGCCTCCGGGATCCCTAGCGCGTCACGTGATTTATAGTTGCGAGCCTCAGCCGTTTGGCTGTGGTGGCGATACCTGTATTTCTGTTATTCTTCTTTGCTACCTTATAACAGCTCTGTTTTCAGTAAGAGTGGTCTTTTTGTAATCAGGAACTGGCATTCTATCGATGCAAACCCACTTGCTTTCTCTCTTTAGTGTCCCTTTAAGAAATATGTCTTACAAGTACAGGTATAGCGACCACCTGTCTCTGCGATGGCAGTCAAATAACTATAAAAATAAAATTGACTTGGAGTACATTTGGCAGGTACAAGCTCTCAGATCATAACTGGCAGCTGCCCAGTAGTATACCTCAAAAAATAAATATTATATGTGACAGCTGTTTGTTTTCGGTACTGCCTATTGGGGAGCAATGTGAAGGCTAAAAAAGGTTTCAACATAACTTTTAGACAGTGCAGACAGTTTTGATATAGAAAATGGTAGGTTTAATACTAAGAGACATAAAAGTGAGGTATTATTATTCTAGTTTAAACAACGAAGAAATGGACATGGCAGGGCATTTAATATTCAGGCAAGCTAGTCGATGATTGCTATATGGTAACTGACTGCATTTCAAAAGAAGGCAAATGTCACAGAGGGAGGCAGAAAGGTGGGCAGATGAGATCAGGACGTTTCTGAGGACTAGGCAGGTGCAGCTGGCACAAGACACGGTTAATTAGCTGGTGTATATGGCAGAGGCCTTTCCCCTGCCGTGGGTGCGGTCAACCTGATGGCAATGGTGTGCATTGAAAAGCACTCATAATATTTCCAAACAAATATAAGTGTTTACCATGTTATGCCATTATTGCTATGCATACACCTGAGTCACACGCACTGTATGTCATGTGCGGATTATCCTTTATTTAGCTTGTTTTTACTGACAGTGCAGACTACATATATGGAAATTAGAGTATGTGTTTCATGTATTTTGTATTGCATGCATAGTTAATCTCTGTCTTGTAATTCCTGTACAAGGCTTCATTTTCTATTCTTCTTTGTAATGAAATTGCGTTCATTCCATTGTAAATAATATACATAATAAATAAACGTGAATTTGCAATGACCTCGAAGTCTTCCCTGCATATCATGCCTTCCTCGAGGAAATGCTCGCGGCATCCCGTA
Source organism: Amblyomma maculatum (assembly GCF_055883805.1). Lineage (NCBI taxonomy): Eukaryota > Metazoa > Arthropoda > Arachnida > Ixodida > Ixodidae > Amblyomma > Amblyomma maculatum. The sequence goes on from NC_139348.1 coordinate 28,089,347, forward strand.
CTGCAAGCGTTGCAAACTCGTGGGCGGAGCTTTGAACTAGCTTGTATTCTTCGTTTTTTTATGGCTCCATTCGCCGTACGAGTTGAGAGGGAAAATTGGAAGGGTCATTTTTAATCGCCGATATCTCTGGTGTTGCAGAAGCTAGATCAAAAATTTTTGCGGGAGATTGATGGTTGGTTCAATAACTATCATTGTTATGGCGTTGTTTACCCTTCTTTGTGACCCCTTTCAGGGGACCTTTAACTAGCTGGCAAAGGTTTTTGTCCAGTTAAATAACATAGAATTGTTTAAATTTCAACGGTAGGATCGAATGAGAGCAGGCATAATAAAAATGCAGCTTTGATCAATGCTGCTGTGAGAGACATGGTAAACATTAGTGTTATAATTAGCTTATTTTGTTTATTTATTTTCCTTAACGGTTTATTTATTATTGTAAATTAAGTAGAAGAAAAAAATTTTTCTGGACCCATGATTTCCCCCCCCCCCAGGATACCTGTATTTCTGTTATTCTTCTTTGCTACCTTATAACAGCTCTGTTTTCAGTAAGAGTAGTCTTTTTGTAATCAGGAACTGGCATTCTATAGATGCAAACCCACTTCCTTTCTCTCTTTAGTGTCCCTTTAAGGCTCCCTGGTTTCAAGTGGATGTGGGAATTTCTAGCCAGCGGAGCCGCCCGTGCATTTGTAAACATTTCCTACTCTGCAAATGTGATTGCTAGCAATGAATAAAGAAGCTTTGCTCCCATTGTCTCTGATGTGCGAGTGTGACGGACGACGACGGGGCGGGCGGAGCAGCTCCGCCTCCCGCCTCCTCTATCTCTCTCATATATAGGAGTGCCTTTTCGTTCTCGGTCGTTACGGATCATGTCTACGTGTAAGGTAGAAGATTGCCAGCTGAAAACGCCGCAGGGCCACGCTCGCGCGGTCTGGGCATTGCGCAAAACGCCGCTTCAGCTCGGTTACATTCCCAGAGGGTGCAGCGACGAAGTGTGCTTTTCCCAAGATGGAATGTTCCCCGATTGCGCTCCCGCGGAGCCGGTGTTGGGGATCGCGTGTCGCTGCCCCGGAAAACACGTCGGCGGAGGCATAGCGGAGACGCCGGACGACGAATACGTGGGAGCGAGCCTTATGTTTGATCATACGTGCTGGAGGAGGGTATGTTTGTGGCACGTTGCCTCGTTTATGCCAATCCTCTGTTACTGATGCGCGAAACCGCTGTTACTGTTGTGCCAATTCCTTCTCTTACTGTTGTGCCATTTGCAGCTCTATATCGGCCGACGTACGCAACGGGGGACAGCCGCTGCCGCCACAGCGCAGCAAAAGGATTCCTGTCACGAGATTACGCTGGACGAACAGACGCTGCTGTTTCACATCTTTGGGGATTCTCGGCGCACCCTGCACACCTTGGAAATTGCCAACGTGCGCCTGGACGTGCTCCAGCCGTGCACGTTTGCGTGCAAAGGTGTGGACACTCTGCGGCTAATCGACACCGACGTCCGAGGGCCGTACGCTCTCGAACTACTCAAATCCATGTTTGCTGCCATGAATGGTGGCCCGGGCAGCCTGGAGATTGTGTATACGAAACGCCACGGATCGGTGAGAGGCTCCTCCCCCGCCAGCTTTGTTTGAGGTTGCAATTTTGACTCCCCCGTCCTTTTCGCAGGCAACCACACTGCAAGCGCTGGATCGGTGGCCCGCCAATGTCCCGCTCAGGACTGTGGCAGTGCGAGCGAGCAGTGCGTGTGTTCTCTGCCCGCTGACAGCCGCATTGCGGGCGTCCAGGAAACTACTAGAGACACTCGTGATCCACCAGCCGACCCGGACGCCATGCACGAGCCACAACACCAGAACGCGGAGGAAGAGGAAGCGCAAAATCGGCACCGACGACGAAGACGACGACGTCGCCGAGGAAGAGGAGGAGGAAGAGGAGGACCTGGTGGGAGCTCCGGTGCAGGCGCTCGAACTACTGGGCATTTGCGAACGCCTGTCCATGCTCGCGTTGGATGGGTGGATGTTTGGACAAGCCCTGCGCCACAGCCTGGTGGCCCGCGTCGTTGTTCCTCACTTGGAGCGCTTGACACTTTTCGAAGCGAGCGGCCTGCGACTGGTTACGCCTTCCCGTCTGCACGCGGAGTTGCACGCGATACTGACCGGTGCCGCCGCGGAGACAGGGGCACGGCCGAAACACGTGGAGATGGGCGCGTACGACCCGACGCTAGCGCATCAGGCCCGCAAGACTCGGCCGAGGCTCGCGCGGGTCCTGGCCGCAGGAAGCGCAGGCGCCGTCGCCGCCGTAGACGAAACAGACGCGCCCGCCCTGACTTTGGACTGGCTGAGTCTACTGCGAATCAACTGTCGCCAGCCAACGGCGGACGCGGTCGCTCTAGTCCGAGCAGCGCTGGAAACCGCGGGCGAGTGCGTCGAGATCGTGGGCCTTTCGCTAGGGCAAGTGCCTTATCGGTTACGGCGGCAGCAATCTGGCGCAAGTACCGAAAGCTCGCATCCTGCGGTGGCCATACGAGTGAGGTGGACAAGCCGCACGACGGGCATTTGCGCCTCGTTCGAGATGCCCGTGTCCGCTCCCGATCCCTGGAACGTTGGAGACATCGTGGAGGCCTTTGCGGGCAACAGCGCCACTTTTCCGAGCCTGGCGTGGACACCAGCAGCAGCAGCGAGGACGACGACGAGGACTCGGCAGCTCTCGGTGGGCCCTGGCTGTGCATGGCACGAGAACGACAACCTTGCAGCACTGTTGCACTGTGCTGCAAGATGTCCCAACTTTACGGCCTACGAGAATTCGTTTGCAACGCTGACAACTGCACAGGGCGCGGCGCTGCTCACGACGCTACTCACGTTGACTCGGATGGAGACACTACATCTAGACTCAGCTCCAGGCTTTCTCGGCTCAGTCTCGTTGGCAACGAGCAATGCCTTGCTGACACTGTCTAGGTGAGGTTGTGCGATGCGCGCGTATCTCGTCAACACACACTAATTTCTCTTCTTTTTCGCAGGGCCAGCCTGCACACGCTCGGCGGCTGCTCGGAATTGGCGTGGGGGGACGGCAAAGATTGGATGGAGGTTAACCTGTACCTTCTACGCACGGACGTGCCTTCGGTGGGCGCCCACTATCTGGCTCGCAATGCGGCCCTGTTTCACAGCGCCGTCGAGTTTGTGGCCACCGACCAAATGCCCGCGGAGTGCATCGAATACGGCGTTTGGCAACGTACCGCCATGGTTGCCGAAACCCTGGCCAGGCTGCAACGGTCGGATTTCGTGCAAGCCGTGGGCGAAAAGTTTGACGGCGACGGCTTTGCAAAGTGCTTGGCATTTTGCGCAGCGTTGGACGGTGAAACATACGCATACAACAACAATAGCGTCATCAATAAAGATTGTCTTGGTTGAGAAATGCTCCACATTTGTTTCATTGACTGCCGCTGTTTCTAGGGGCTCCCCCCACCTAAACGACACCTGTTGCCACGCTGGCACGGCGCAGGTGGCTGGGGAGCGGACCCTGCTGATCCAGTGCCAGCAACCCTTCACCGGGCGGGCTCTCCTGATTCGGTGCTGAGCCCGACTGCCCCTGCTGTTCCGGTGTAGCCACTCTTCCTGAGCCCCGACTGCCACTGCTGTTCCGGTCCAGCCACCGTTCCTGGCGGCGCCTGCCATCCAGCGCTGCTGGCCCCTTAGCCAGCAGGGGGCCATTTTTGGATAAGAGCCCAAATACAGCCAAATAATATCATTTAAGGCTGGCGTCACCATCATCTTGCGATCAATAAATGTCGCTTTGGTAAACAGCTCAGCTGTCTCGTTGTTGTCTTACGTGTGCAAAAATGGCATACGTGAACGTGGTATTGCACTTTGCTGAAGAGGCGTCTCGCCTCGGCGGGCGAGCCTTGCAAATGGGCACACTGGAGATCATGCGCAGCATGTTGAAACGTAGCGATCTATTTTCCAAGCTGAAAATCGAGGCCATCAATCCCATACTTAAGGTTGGCACGGAAGGGGCGGACGCGACCAAGACATTGGTTACGCGAGGCGCCAAGTGCGAGGTGGTGATCAAGGGAAAGAAATTTGCCGACGTGGACGTCGATGCGTTTACGGCAGCCGTTCGTTCGGGCTCGGTCGATCGCTTGGCCGACGTCCTGGGTCACGAGGCCCGCACCCTAATCGACGCGGACGCGCTAAAGGAGGTGGCTACGGCTGCCCGAGAGTCTCGCGAATGGTCCAAGTCGAACGCCATCGCGGCCGCGCGCAGGGACGCGCTTGCCGAGGCGCGCAAGGGGCCCCAGCTTACTGCTGCCGAGGACGCAAAATTGGGCGCGCGCGGACGCGAAGTCGAGGTGCGAGATCCGCGCGTTCTCAAACAGATGGACGCGCTCAAGTCCCTGGTGGGCGATTCTAATGTAAAGAAATGGATCACGGTGCTCGGGTTCACCGTACAGGTGGGCGCGCTCGTGGGCGGCGTGGCGTTCATCGCCGACGCAATCTCCAAGCACAGGCGCGCGCATTCGGGCTGCGTCCGCACCGACTCCTCGGGCAAGCAGTGCAAAGCTATACTGTACACGCACCCCGATTTCAGGCCCACCGGCGGTTCGGTCGACCCGGGTCCCCCGCCCTGTACCGTGCTAGAAATGCCCCTCCAGCCCGAGGGCTTCAACGCGCTGATGGTAAAGGCCAGCCCGTGCATGGCAGTGTGTTCTAATTCGCTAATCAACGTCACGCGCACCGTGGCCGCCAGTTACGTGGAGCAGCAGGCCAGTACTTTGCAGTGGGTTGGCGACAACGCGCGCCCCGACGTGCTGGCCGCCCGACGAGAACAATTATTCAAACATCGAATCGTGAACGTTATGCAGTACGGCGGACTGCCGCCCGGAACGGGGGACGCGCCGACGTACGAGTGCCGCGATCTGACCTACCTAGACTCGCTAACCGACATGGCCGGCGGTCTCATCAGGAAAGCGGACCACGGACTAATGCATCTGCTCAAAATGGGCCTCATCACGGCCGGCGCCGTGGGCCCAGTGGGACTGGTGGGGTCCATACTGTTCCCGTACATAATCGGCGCCGGCCGCCGCCGCAGCGACCCCGCGCCCCCCGTTGGACCTCAGGCCTTTGTTTACCACAAGCTCAAGGAGCCAGAGGAAGAGGACTACTTGTACGATTACGGCAGCAAATACGGAAACAGGAAGCCCTCCACTGGACGAACACCGGGAGTGTGGCGTCAAAGTAGGCGGCCGAGCACGGCCCCGCCGCCGTACAGCGCTGCAGAGAGAAGACAATGATTTGAAATAAAGACATTTTTATTGCCTAACGCCTACGCGCCACATGTGGTTACTCGACAGATCTGCGAGATTTGCGTTTGTTGCTGTTGTTGCTAGCCGAAGGAATGTCGACTATGGAAAGAGGGGTCTCTTCGTTGCTATCTGTTGTTGTTATTGTCACTGGCGTCGTTGCAGCAGCAACTGCTACTGCGGCCGGTTCGGGCTCTGTGGGTACGGGCGCGGCGGGGGGTTACTTCGAGGAAGATGACTGCTGCTGCTTTGCGGAGGCCGAAGAAGCGGCGCCTAGGCTAGACGGGGGTCGCGCAGGGAGGACCGAAGTGGGTGGCCCGGCGGTGCCCAGGCTAGACGGGGGGCGCGGAGGGAGCACCGAAGCGGGCGGCCCGGCGGCCAACGAGCTCGCGGGTCGCGCAGTTTGGTTCTGAGCCGGTTGCTGCTGCTGCGGCGGCTGAAAAGCGCTGGGTGTAATGGGTCTCGTTGCGACGGGACGCTGCACGCCCATCGGCGGTCGCGCTGTAGCGGCGGTGATGTCGACCAGGGCATTGGACACTTGCAGCAGAGCGTCTCGGCTCAGGTGAACGATATCCTCGAGACGCAGCACGGTGGTTTCGTGCGCCACGCGCCGAAACACGTCGAGCAGGGTGGGGGCTTCGCAACGGTATTCGAAAGTGCCGTCTCCCCGGTCAAAGTACGCGTTATCGCACACCGAGTAACAGGGGCTCTCTTTCGACGCGCGCTCGACGACGGCTCCGGCCGCGTCGTCGTAGTCGTCTTCTTCCCTGAGCGCCGTCGCTTCTTCGTCGTCTTCCGCGTCGTCGTCGTCTCGGTGCAGGACCGAGTGCTGGGCCCGTTCGAAGCGCAAAAGGCGTTCGCCCTCGGGCACGGGCGTCTCGTCGACCACTAAGCAGGCGGGTATGGAGCCCGGGCCGTATTCTATTTCGGCGCGTGTGTATCGCTCGACGCGACAGCGGCTTCCCGTGACGAGGTTGTAGCGCACGCATCCGGTGGTGCGACGCCGTATCTGTTCAAGAGCCGACAAGAGAAAGGCCCTGTCGATTCTGCCTCGTTCGGCAGCGTGGGCAGAGGCGCGCACTGCCTTGACGACGGCAGCCATGCGACGCACCGTTTCGGGAGTGACGCCCGGCGGGTGTTGTTCTTGGTCCTCTCCGAAAAGCAGTTCGGCGTCTCCTCGATACGGCTCGTCGTCGCTTTGAAACGTGGGCGGCAGTGCCGCGAGGCACAGTTCCGTTTCGTCGGCGGGCGCCGCCCGTAGCGCGTCGTCCTGTTCGTAGAGCCCGTAGCGCTGGGCGGCCAACCGCGTCTGCCTGCGCAACATCGCGTCGGCCTGCACTTGGGCCTTTAGCTCGCGGTCGGGGAACAAGCGGGCCGCGAGCGTCTCGACGTCGTAATTTCGCGTCAGCGCTCCAAACAGCGCGGCCGACACGTTGTGGGCTTCGGTGGTGCTCCAGTCTTGGTTGCTCCCACCGACGGGACGAGTGCGCGCGACCACAGTCAGCGTGCCGAGGCCGTCCGAGCGCACTCCCACCAGCCCCATGTGTCGGGCCAGCGCGTGCTTGGCTTCGGCGAACGGGACGCCCGAGCACAGCCACAAATCTATTTCGCGCCCGCGCAACTGAGCCCACCGCTGTATGCGAGACGTGAAGCGGACCACGTTCTCTCCCAGCAATGCGTATCGAGACATGGCTCAATAACGGGCTCGGTCGGCGTAAACGCGCCGGGCGCCAGTGCGCATCACGTTTATCTCTCTCTCTCTCTCTCGCGCGCGCGGTTAACTATTCTAACCGGCCACAAAAGTTTCTCAGTTGCCCCGCGGGCAAGCATGGCTACGTTCTATAGCGCCAACGAAATCGAGCCCCATCCAAACTGGATCGTCCCCAAGATCGATGGGCGCCACATGTCGGATACGTATTTCCTCATGGACATTATCGTTCGCCGGCGCAACCTGAATCCGCGGCGCCAACTGTTTCGCCTGTCGGCGTTCCGATGGAGCACCAACTTGCCCCGGGAAATCACTAACGTGCTCTTTGCCCTGCCCGTCGGCGGCGTGCCCAAGACGCAGGAGAAAGCGCTGCGCGCAAACAAGGTGCGCCTCGACCCGGGCGCTTGGCCGCCGCCGGCCAGCGACGCCAGCAAGTCGTGGGCGCGCTTGTACTGGGGCAATCGCCTGACCACGTACGTGGTGTGGGCAGTGCCCGCCTCCGACGACAGCAAACCCGAGGGCCTTCGCATGACGCGAGGAACCCTAACCTTCTATCCCCTGTACGCGTACGCGTGCCTGCAGCGTTACGAGCCCCTGCGCACGGCGCCCATGGTCGGCAAGCTGCACAACGTGCGCTACCTCATGAAGGAGCTCCGCGGCTGGCACGGTCCCGCGCTGCGCGCCGAGCTCAAGGAACAAGAGCTGTGGGCGTCGTGCCACGCCGAATACAACTACAGACAAGTGTACGCGGTGCTCGCGTCGTTCAGCTCCGCGGGGCCCGGCGCAGCGGTCTGGCTTCCGTGCAACGCCTCGTTCGAGTGGCGCAAAGTGCGCCGCTACGACGCAAAGCTGACCGGCGACAAGTGGCAGTGGAAGCCCGACGGCCTGAGCCCGGCACCGGCGAGCCAGAGCGCGACCGTGTTTCTGGACGAAGCGCTGCGGCCGGACGCGGCCATAGCGCTCATCGAGCAAATGCTGCGCGAGGTGGAACGACAGATAGGCGTGCGTGTGACGACCAACGCCCTCGACGAGCAGAACATGGAAACTTACCAGTACTTACACACGCGCGTCTTCACCCCGCTTTTGCACGCGATGCGCCACAGCAGCCTGTTTCCGCTCAATACGCAGGCGTGCGCCGCCGTGTACGTGGACAGCGTGATGGTGGCTCTGGCCGGGGACGCGCCCGAGGCCGGCCAGCACCTGAAGCGCTACGAAGAGCGCGTGCGGCTCTCGCGCGAGCTGCAGGCACTGCTCCCCAGCTACCAATGGGACTTTGGCAGGGGCACCCTGACGATGGAGGCGAGCGGCCGCTCGAGCAGCGTGCGCCATCGCCAGCTGGCCACGATGCGCACGATGGGCTACTGGCCCGTGGAGGTGGCGAGTCGCAGTCACCCGGTGTGCTACGACCTGATGCGAGCGCTATTCCTGACCGCCGAAAACGTGCGCGGGGCCCGCGCGGCCGTGCGCGGCGCTTGGCCCGTGCGCAAGCAGCGCGTGCCGGCCTCGGCGAGCGCGTGCTTCACCGTGTCACACACGGCCGAGGCGCTGGCGGCGGTGGTTCGGCGCCACGCGTTCCTGACGGCCGTCGCGCGGCGCTTTTGGCGCGCGCCCGTGGACGAGCTGCGCTACTTTCGAGACGTGCAATTGCTGGACATGTGGGGCGACCTCATGGACTCCGCGCTCGTGTTCCCGGAGTGGCACATTCTCGAGCTGCGCAGAGAATGGATCGCGGCGCGCGACCCGCTAAAGCTGCGGCGCAGAAAGCCGCAGGCCCACGGCGTCGACTACGAGGCGCGCGCGCTCAGCTCTATACTGACCACGATGAGGCGCCGGCGCCACGAGTCGGCGTCGCCGCAGCCGGGCCAGTGGTACCTGGCGCAGAGCAACGCGTACGTGCACGAGGGGGAGCCGCTGGTAAAGTACGACAGCGCCTTTCACGCCTACGACGACGAGTTGGCGCTCGACCTGTGCACGCAGCTGGACGCCGTGGCCGCGTCGCAGGCCAAACGATTCCGCGGGACGCCGCCCAAAGGAGCGTTTGCCACTTGGGTCCTGACTCTGCTGCTGGGCACGCACGAAAATCGCGCCGCAGAGGTTTGTGCGCCGCCGTTCGAGTACCCGTGGTGCGAATGGAACGACCCGAGCAAAGCGCCCGAGCCCTCCGATTTTCGCCTGCACTCGCCCATCACTTACGCGGCTCGGATTCTCACGGCGCACCAGGTCCTGTTCGAGGACGAGCTCGAGGCGGCCGTCAACGAGGGGCTGGGATTGCGCGTGCCAAACTGGCTCACGGTGGGCGAGCAGCTTCCAAGCACCGTTCGATTTAGCGGCAAGCTCCTCGACGGTAAGCAGGCGCTGCAGCGCGTCATCGAGACGGAACCCTCCAACTGGAAATTTTGGTACACGGGCGGCCGCATCGAAAGCGCAGGCGACCTCGACGTCAGCCTGAACGCGTTCACCACGGTGAGCGTGCGATTGCCCCTGTGGCACTAGGTAGAAATAAAGCGACAGATATTGTTTTCACTGCGTTTCCTCTTTACGGTGAGCATGCGATTGCCCCCTGTGGCGCTAGGTAGAAATAAAGAGACAGATGTTGCTTTCACTGCGCTTGCTCTTTATTGTTGCGCTCCTCGGCGTGGCACGCCCGGCAGACGGCTTTGTACTTGTCAATGCCGCCAATGAGATCGGTGTCGCTTTCGTCGATGTGCCTCCACGTAAACGAGGCGTCCCCGAAGCAGCTCTGGCACACGGCGCTGAGCTTGGTGACCCGCTCTGACTTGGGGACTAGCTCGACCACGACGGGGAACCCTCGGCGCAGATACGTGGCGTTGAGCGCGGCCACGATGACGACGACTCCGTGGTCGGTGGCCAGGCGCTCGGCAAAGGGCACCAGATCAGGGAAGAATTGGCCCTCGTCAATTCCGACGACATGGTAGGCAGAGGCCATCTCCAACAATGGGGCCAGCTCGAGCGCGGCGACGGCGTCCATCCGCTGCTTGTCGTGCGTGTACAGCTTGGCGGTCCGCAGACGCTGGTGTCGTCGCACCACGGGCGGCTCACGCTCGTCCACGATCCTTGGCTTCTCTTCTCCGGTGCGTTCTTCATCGTCTTCCTCCCCCCGGTCCGAATGGTCCGAATCGTAACGAGTGTCTCCCGCGTACTTGATCACCAAACACTTGTACTTGGCAATTTGGTATCGTTTGAGACGCCGCTGCAGTTCGGTCGTCTTGCCCGAAAACATGGGGCCGATAATGAGTTCGATTTCTCCCATTGCGGCGTTGTCACACACACACACACTGTCTTGCGCGCGCGCGGTCTATATATCGGCCTCCAAGCACCGCCTCTCTATGTCGCAATACGTAGCAGCACCGCCCTGTTCTCGGTAAAGTGCACAGTCATGTATTTGGTGTCTATGACGCAACCGTTGTGGAAAGCCAAACTGGAACAGCTTGGCGCTGCCAGGCGCAGCTCCGGGTAGTCAAGTTTCGCGAGGTACGCCGTCGAGATGCTTCGACGCCTGCGAGTGTTGCCCGGCGGCGGCCGTTCCTCTTCTCGCGGCCCGCGCAGTGCCGCGGAGGCCCTGGCGGACTGCACCGAGGCCTGGCGGCAGCGCTGCCCCCGCGTTTGGGCCGCTTTCCCTTACACGGCTACCTGTCACAGCGTGAACGTCGGGGGCGAGCAGGTGGGCTATCGCGTCGTCGATTTGCCGGGCGTGTACGAGATGGCAGCCGCCTGGGCGCACTCGCGCTGGGCCCACATTCTGGGAACCAACGCGGTGCCCCCGGCGCCCGGCTCCGTGGCGCGCGCCATTGGCAAAGCGACCACTGCCGAAAAGCCCAAACGCTCGCTGGTCGTGGCGTTGCTGGACCAGAGCGACTAGGAGCTGGCGAACAACTTGGCGTACGCGTTTCCCAAGAGGGTGCTCGGCAACGACGATCAGGGGCTGAGCGACCGCTACTTTTGGTTGGTAAAGGAGCCGCGCACGCATTACGACGCCGTGCTGGCATTTGTCACCGACTGTTGCGAGGGCCGCGCAGACACGAGAATCACGATCGACATGCTATAAGAGGCCAACATAGCAGACTGGGAGAAGCTTACCCTGATTTGGACAAATACAAATTGCTCAATAAAGAGACTCAGTGTGCTTTTCCGTCTCTCTGTCTCTATTCGCGCACTCCAAACAGCACGGCCCTCTGGGGCACGTAATAGCACGCCACAAACAGCGGATCGGCGACGCAGCCCGTGTGCATGACCCCGAGCTCGCCGCCGTCGCTGTCTTTGAGAACGTGCAGTCGCTTGCGCCACATCCACGCACCGATGCCCGCGAACGCGTGTCCCATGGCCACGAAGCGCTTGCAACCGATGGATGGCGGCACGCAGGTTCCGAGTCCCAGCAACACGGAGGAAACGCTCAGCACTCCGTCCGAACACTGGACGGCGACCCACTCTTGTTTGACGTAACACAGCGTTGCTCCCCACACGCCGGCCAACGCAAAGCCGGCCACGTTGACAGGCATGCACGTGCGGGTGAAGCAAACGACGTCGGCGCAGCGCAGCCGCTCGTCTCGCGCAACGTCAGCGGCCACGTCTCCCAGGGGCAACCCGTTCATGTCCAAATAGGCGACGCACACGGGGTAGCGGACGGCCAGCGCTCGGCAGCGGTGCGTCGTCGTCTCGAGCGCGGGCAGCGAACGCACCTCGCAAGGCTGCGGGATGCCCGGGCCGCCGTGCTGGAAGTTGTGGTAGCCGCGCGAGTTGGTCAGGAACAGGCCGCCGATGCCGGTGACGCGCGACAGAGCCACGTACACGAGCTTGCGGTCGTGCACGCCCGAGTACTCGATGACGGCGCTCTCGTAGGTGCTGCCCTGCGCCTTGTGAATGGTCATGGCGCTGGCCTGCACCACGGGGAACTGCGTTCGCTGGTAGGAGATGACGTACTGCGCGTCGACGTAGTCTTCCGAGTCGGTGTGCCGCACCAGGGGCACCCAGTACGGGCCCTGCGCCGGCTGAGGCACGCCGCTGGACGCGCGCACGCTGGCTCCGATGCCGCGCTTGGCAAACTCGACCCAGAGGCGCCGCGGCTTGCGTTGCTCGCCGTCCCCGTCCACTTGACGCAGCACGCCCACGGTTCCGTTGACCAGGTTGTCGGTCAGGTTGCGCACCACCATGTAGGGCAGGCCCACGCACAGCATCAGTTCGGGCTTCATACTTCGCACGGCCGACGTGGAGGCCAGCGTCTCCAGTTTGCGGCGCAATCGGCGCGCGGCCTTGCTCTTTTCTCGCGCGTTGGTCTCGAGCAGAATTTGTTTGAGCACGATGTCCTCGGCAAGGCAGCGGACGAGCGTGTCGGTGTACGAGGCGATGACGGCGTCGTTGTACGCGTTCACTTCGCGATTGGTGAAGAAGAGGCGCGTCCCCGTGGGGCACAGCGCCTCGGCCTGGGCGGCCGTGACAAAGCGCGAGTTGAGCAGCCGAACCTCGTCGGCGTCCAGCGCGATTCCGTCTCCGAGCTTGGTGAGAAGGCGCGCAAAAGTTGCGTCGTCTCCCTGGCGCATGATTTGCTCGAGCTCGTACCTGCGCAGCGTCTTCCACGGTTCCACCGCCGCCGCGTCCTGAAGCCACGCGGAGCGCCTGTACACTTCGGTCGCATTGACCGGCGGCAGCTGGCGCAGATCTCCGCAGAGAATCACGTCGAAGCCGCCAAAGGGCTTGTATTGAGCGCCCACGGCTCGCAGGCGTCGTTCCAGGACAAGCAGCATGTTGGCAGACATCATGCTCACCTCGTCCACGACAACGCAGCGCACCCCCTTGAAAGCCTGCGCGTACAGGGCGCGATCTCCGGGCGTCATGATGCAGTCGCCGACGCTCAGGTCGTTGGCCAGGCGAAATCCCATGTGCAGCGTGGTACCGCCCACTTGCACGGCAGCCTTTCCCGTCGTGGCGCAAACCACGAAAGAGTTGAGCTCGGGGTTGACAGTGTTGGCCGCAAAGTGGTTGTACGCGTCCATGATGGCGTGCAGCAGAAAGGTCTTGCCCGAGCCGGCGGCGCCCGTCAGGAAAATTTGCAGCGGCTCCGGGTCGTCGATGCTTATGCGCTGCACGATTTCCTGTACGAGGGCCACCTGCTCGGAATTGAGCGCTCGCAGCGTCTCGTAAATCGAGTCGCTGCATCCCATGCGGCGGCGAAAGTGTAACGCCGGGCAGTAGGCGCCCTTTCTTCGCTTTGTATCGTTCCGCTTTGCACCGCTCTTGCACTGCATCTCAACAGAAAAGCACATAGAACGGGGAGAGACACTTCTTTATTCGAAAAGTCGCAGCGGTCGCTGCGCCTGCCCCAGTTCTCCCGCGGACGAGGGCGTTGTAGTGGGCACGGCTTCTTCGTCCGCCTCCTCCCCATCCTTTCCCTCGGTGCATCCGGTGGCGAGCCTCACGGCCTGGCGCGCCTGCTCCTCGGTGACGTAACCCATGAGCGCGGCAACCAGTTGGAGAAACTCTGGCATTTCCGCAAAGAGCGAAAGCGCGACTCGCTGGGTCCGTGCGCTGGGCGGTCACTGCGCGTGCATGCCGCTCGCGACGCGAGGCCAGGGACCGCCGTTTTCCACTTGGCCGGCGCCCGACGACGAACTACAGTATCTGCAGCGGGGGCACGAGGAGGAGCACGTGCATTCGGGCTCGACAACGGCCGCCTCGAGCGCTCGCTTTTCTTCGTCGTGGTGCAGCGGCGACAGACGCAGCGAAAAGGAATCGGGCTGGTGAACCCCGGCTACCTGGCGGGCCACGAAAACAAAGAGTCGGCGGTTTCGATACGCGTGCGCGGCGGGCTCCCTGTGTTCTGTGCGATAGCCAGTTTTCATGGGGCACTGCTAACACACGACGGCGGCCGTGAAAATTCTCCGGTTGGCAAGGGCGCAGGCGCCCGCCGCTGGCGAATGGTGCTCGAGGCAATAGGCCCTGTGCCCCCATTGACAGTGATAGCCGCAAGCTGTTGCATGCCATCCCGCCTCCCTCCCTCGCCGACGTGGGCGGAGAAGATATAACAGTCGCCGCGGGGAGTAAGCGCACATTGTCTTCCGACAACGACCCGCTGCGAATGTCGGGATTGCCGTCATCGGCTGCCGCAGGAGGAGGAGACGAAGGAGCGACACAACTGCCGGCATCTGTGTTACAAGTGCTACTCGACTTTCGCGATCGTAACGTGTGGAGACACATTAATTCCACCAGAGGGATGCACCGCGTGCTGGACGAGTTGAACACGCTTGCGGATCAGCTCAAAATTGCGGCGCAGCGTGAGCCGCACAGCGGGCGGGCAAACCGAGCGCAAGAACTGACGCTATTCTTAGAGAGGCGCACCGAAAAGTTGTCTCGGGCTCTGTCGACGGATCCGGAAGTGTTTAAGCCACCGTCGCTGGCAGTGCGTCGCGGCCGGGATGGGTTGAAATTGGATTTGAGCGCGCGCAGCGACTGCAAGCAGTGGCCGACTCCTCCGCCAACTCCCATGGGTGGCCCAGTGCCCGAGTTTCCCGCTGTAGCTCCTCCGGCCGACCCCGTCCCGTCCGAGAATACTCCTTTGGTTACGGAGGAGCCTCTGCCCGAACCGCCACCCACTCCCACGGAGGATCGTGTGCTCGAGTGTCTGCACGAATGCCTGCCCGAACGTCTGGAAAATCCTGTGCCCGAGTGTCTGCATGATTGCCTGCCCGAACCCGTGGAGAATCCTGTGCCCGCGTTTCTGCATGAGCGGGTCGATCCCGAATCGGTCGTCACGGAGCCCTCGTCGTTCCTGAATGACAATGCCCTGCCCGACGCTCGTCGTCCGGTCGTCGCCACAGCGGCTGTCGATGAAGACAACGAGCTCGTACTGGACTTGTCGATTGAGAGAAGGTTGGAAAATCTCGACAAAGATTTGGTCGCGTATGTACACACGCGCATGGACGCCATCGGGCACGCAAAGGAAGGGCCCATCATCAAGATCACTATCCCGCTAGCCATAGTGAAGCGAAAGATTGGCGGTACGGTGCGCGTGTCCGTGCCCCACGAAGTGTACAAGCGCGGCCGCCGGTACGTGTACGAGCCGTACCCGGGGCTCCCCTCGGTGCTGGTTGAATCGGGTCCCCACATCACGATCCCAGAGAGCTACGCTCGCGATCCACAGTGCGTGCAAATGCTGGTGGACGACGGCAACGGGCTTACGTCCCAGCACGTGCAGCCGGATCACAGTCGCGCGGCCCGCAACTTGCAGCTGACGCTGGTTTCAGAACCATGCCGCGGCCCGGGCCTGTGCGTGGCCGTCACCTCGGAGCGCACAAATTTCAACGACGTGATGCGGGGCACCTGCACAATCGAGCCGTCGACGTACGTGACGCGTGCGTGCGGCTTCACCCCCATAATGGCCAGCGTTTGGAGTGCACCGACCCTGATGGTGCGTTGCTGGCGCGGAAAGCCCATGACGCCGGATCAACGCGCGGTTCTCAACGCGTTGATGCTCAAGCACAAGGACTGCATAGAGGTGGTGCACGTGGACACGTACATGGACAACGCGGGCCCAGAGGCAGACGAGGCGAGGCGCGAGGTGGTCGATGCCATCTTGAGCGACGACCGCGAGTTGCGCGCGCTCAGCGTGGACGTGTCCCGCGTGGCTCGGCTCAGCGACATGCTGCGGTGCCGGCGCCGCGTCACGTACGGGGTGCTTCGCGTGCACGTAAACAGTTCGAACAAGAAAGGGGAGATGGAGGACTATGCCGCCATCCAGCAATTGGTGAACGGCGCCCGAGAGCGCGTGGAAATTCTCTACAAGCCCGACATGGCGATCGGCGAACGGCTCCCGTACGACGACATCACCGGATTGGCGGCCTACCTTCGTCCCATGGGCGGCGGCGACGTGGTGCTGCCCTGGGACGAGCGGCTTCGTAGCCAGGCGCGCGTGCTGGCACCCATCAGCCTGAGCGCCATACTCGAGGGTCAAGACTGGCCCCTGGTGCACACGGTGCACACGGGCAACGGCGGCAAGATTACGCTGGCCGACGCGTGGTCGTATTGCATCGAACTTTCCGAGCGGCTCCCGTCTCTGCGCAACGTGGTCGTGGACTGTCGCGTTTACACGGAGGCCCTGGCCGGCATACGGCTCTGCCCGAGCAAAGAGGAGCCCCCCAGCGTCCTAGTGGCGTGGATGCGGTCGATGCGCGAGCGAGCGCTCTCCACGGCCGAGACGACAAAGTTTCCGCAGCCCCCGAACGAGTACCTGGTTGCTGTAACTGCCGTCCACGTCAAGTTGAAGCGCAACGGATCCTTGCAGGTACGCTCGATAGCCTCTCTGTTTGCCACGGAGCACTGATTTGTTTGTGTGTGTGTGTGTGTTTCAGGTTTGGTGGGACATGGAGTTTCGGGGCCCCCGCGGAATCCAGCTGCGAGTGTTGGACGGCGTGCGCGCCGACCCTGCGCCGGCCACGCTGTCTGTGGTTGTACTGGATCGTCTGCGCCGCCTGTGCATCCTGGAGCCGAGTTCCCGAGGCGACGTCCCGCACGAGCTGAACCTGGACGTGCCCGCGTCCATGTTGGAGCTGACCGAGCCCGCCGTGAATGCGGTGTTGGCCAATTGCGCGGCACAATGCACGGGCCTTCGCGTGGGCCGCGGAGAACACGACGGCGCAGAGCAGGAGGACGGCTGCCTGGCTTGGCAACCGCTGCGGATGCTCGCTGCGGCCACCAACAATCCGATCCTGACCACGCTGTTGGTGGACGTGCCCGTGACTCTTGCCACGGGACACAACGCGGTGCGAGATCAGAAGGTGGCAGCCACGGTGGCCCAGCTCGTGCAAACCATTCCTGCACTGACGCTGCGTCTGGTGGGCAACAATACCATCAGCAGCAGACTGCAGCGACGCATCGCGTTCCTCAAGAACAACAACGCCTATTCCATGTACGTGACGGACGACTCTTTCGGGCTGGGCCCGGCGGACACGAACCGCTGCGTGGCTGCCCACACGATGCGCAACCGCCAGACGATGAACGCGGTGGCTGCGAAGGTGGCCGAACACGCCCTTCGCGGCAACAAGTGCCGCTTCTGGCCCGTGGCTATGGCGCGCGTCACGGACCCCGTGTTTGCCGTGGAGCCCGTGTGGGCCAAACTGACGTTCGACATTTCCACGATGGTGAGCGAGGAGCAACTGCAACTTCGTAACGCCACCCCCATCATCGGTCTGCACAAGATGCTTATGCCGAGCGGGCTGCCGCACCGACGAACAAACTTTTCGTTTCGCGTGGGCCAGCAGCCGGCCGTGGCCGTGGAAAAGCCGCCGCCGAGAGAGCGCGTGACGGAGATGTTGAAGCGGCTGCGCTATTCGACCCCTTTCCTGGACCTGATCGGGGTGTACATGGGCTACGCGTCCCGCGCGGACGCGGCCGAGGCCGTGCGGCGATTCCTCGCATCGCGGCGCGCACAATAATGCAGGTATTCCGAATAAAGATTTCTGACAAGAATGCCTGCAATAAAGATTTGTGTCTTCTGAGAACCCTTGTAATGATTGACTACTCATGGCAACAATAAAGAATTGTGTCTGGGGAGAGGTTGTAAATGAATGATGTGACATCATGTCATTGTCGTGGGTTCGCAAGCGGCTTGGGATGCGCCGCCGCCGCCGCGGCTCTGACAGCAGCATAGCCAGTAGTAGTATAGCCAGCAGCAGGACAAATAGCGTTAGCGAAGAGTCGTGGGACAGTGATAGCAGCACTACCAGCAACGACGAGGAGATCGCGCTGCCGGGCGAGGGGCCAGAAGACAACGAGGAAGAGGCCAACAGCGAAAAGAAGAATAGAAAGCGAGTAATCAGGCTACGTCTGCCCGGCAGCCGCAAAAGCAAGAGCGAGGGGGGCGCCGATGCCAAGGCCCGCCGGGCAGAGAAGCGGCTCGCTCGCGCGGCCTCGCGTAGCGGCCGCACAAAGCTAGAGTTTGACGACGACGCATTGCAATTCCAAAGTGGCATAGTCGACGATCAGCAGTGGTTTGGCGATGGAGCATTGCCACCGTCCTACGCCGAAGCCATGGCGGCGGCTGCGATCGCGGCGGCGGAGCCCAGTGCGCCGTTGTATCCCAATCTCGAAGAAGAGGAGCCGCTGCCCGATTTCGAGAACTTGTCACCGCCACCGCAATCGCACTACACGCTCGTTTACAACACAGACGAACGTGCGCCGGAATCGCCTCCCGAAAATTTCAGGAGGGGGCACTACCACAACAACACACACGAACGTGCGCCGGCATCGCCTCCCGAAAATTTGAGGAGGGGGCACTACCACAACAACCACGCGCCGCCGCCGCCTGGGCCCCATTGGAAGCCCGTGCACAGCATTGTCGTCGGCCCCTTCGCGGGCGACAACAGAAATACACAGCTCGTGCTAACATTTGAGAATTCGCGCGTAACCGCGACCGAGAGCGAACGCAAGCAGATGCAGCTTCTCAAGAAGCGCCGCTTGGGACTGCCGCTGCCCGTGCGCTACGGGGGCTGGCTGCCGTCCGACTCGCCCGACGTGCTGCTACCGCGCAAGCCCTGCACGGCCTACTTTCGCCTCTTTGAGCCCCAACCGCGCAGCCGCAAAATTAAGACGGCCGGGCAGGACGCGCCGCAGCAGCACGGCGACGGAGAGTTGGAGCTGGCGCGATGCGTGCTCGAGCGACGCCGCACCGCCATCCCGGTGTCGGCGCTCAAATGGCTGCGCACAAACATGCCCGCCACGCCGCCGGACGCGGGGGCCGAGGTGCTCGTCACGTACGTGCACTGCGCCTGGCTTCCCACGGGCCACGCGGCGCTGGACGCGGCGGACTGGCCGCTGTGGTTCTCGTCGGGCTACGTAGCGTTCGGCGTCGCGCTGCGGCCGGACAAGGTGTTCGGAATGGCACAAGAAGTGGTCCGGGCGGTGGGCGTGCCGGGCCAAACGACGCACGAGCCGCTCGCGGCCCTAGTGCGCGAGGGCCGCCTGGGCCAGGACGCGGCCAAGAGCCCTTATTCGGACTCGCTGCTTGTGTCCCGCTACACGAGTAGCCACTTTGGCGTGCGCGATCTGCTTTTGCGCGTGCTGCATCTGGCGGCCGCCGTGGCGGTGCCCACCGAAACTTCGGACGGCGAGATCGGCTGGCTCGTGCAGGTCGACCTGCCCGCGGTCGCGGCAACGGCCGCCTGGTATCCCGAACGGGTGTCTAGACTGCCCGCTCGAGTGCGCCTCAAGCTGTGGCTCGACCCGGTCTTCGATAAGGATCCCGAGGCCGAGTGGCGAAAGGGAACCACGATGACGGCGCACGGAGCCGGCATGGCATTCACGCGCGAACTGCTGCTGGCCAGCGCGTACGCGGGCGAGAACCTGGGCCGCGACGGGGTGCGCATGGAGGACTACCAGTACGTAATCTCGCGGCTGCTCTTTCCACTCGAGCGAGCGCTGCGGCCGCAGGACGTCCGCCTGCGCGTGTGGCGCGGCGAAGCGGCGGCAAGCGTGTTGGACGCCATGATGTACGTGCTGCTGGCGAACGGGGAGCGAGAGCGCAGTCGGCGCGTGGCACTGTTGCGGTCTCGCCTGTTGCAATCGGGCCCGCTGCTGGCCGTGAACGGATGCGCCCTGTCCGATGCGCAGCTCTGGACCCGGCGGGACGCGGCGGCGCTTGCCGGCGCGGGAGCGGCTTGGCTCCGCCGGCGTTACGCCAACGCCGCCGCCTGCAAGGAGTCTCCGCAGCCGACCCCGATGGCCGAGCACTCGCTGCTGCCCCCGGGTCGGCCGTTCGAGGACACCGTCCCCGCCGGCGCAGAGGAGCGGCGCGCCCGCGAGGACGCCCAGCCGCCTTACCCGGAATCGCGGGGATGGAGCGCCGTGAGCGACGGCTCGGGCTCTCGTAGTTGGACGCGGGACGAGCTGCGAGCGGCCGCGGCCTCCGAGCCCGCGCTGCACGCTTCGCTAAAGCGATTCTACCGAGACATGTGCCTTGCCCCGCGACCGGTGCGCATTCGGCTGTCCCGCGCGGCAAGCCGGCTCCAGCGGCGCGAGTGGCAGCTGGCCCCCCGATTGCTGCGCGGGCTCGACGTGGCTCTGGCGAGCACCGCTGACGCTCGGCAATTGTGCGAAGCCCTGTGGCCCGTGCTCGAGGCTGCGCGGTCGGAATTCTTTCCCGCGTTCAGGCGCGCGCACGACACGTTCTTGCGCGAGTGGCTATTGCGCGCAGACCCGACCAACGCGGCGCCGCTCGGGGACGCGGCACTGATCCGGCGCCAATTTCTGCTGCCCAGCGACGCCGCGCTACTGAACATGCTTGAGCCGCTGCGTACCCCGTTGCCCGACGTGCCCCTGAAAGAAGCGGACCTGGAAGAATTGGTCCGCGTGGCCACGGCGTGGCTGCGCGCAAACACCGACGCGCCGCTCGACCACAGCACCGCGTGGGACAGGCACTCGCGGCGCCTGGGAGGAGACGCCGCGCCTACTCGCGCCGACAGGGCCGATCTCTCGCTGGGACAAGATCTCGCTTCCAGAGACCGCAAGAGGCGAGTCAGTGCGCTGGCTCGCATGGGTATTCATCGCGCAACAACGTTTCTTCTCCTCCGTAAATAAATACGTCGTATTCATAATTTGTGTCTATGTGTCTGGATGACGTAAGCGTTGCAGCTGGCTCGCCAGCTGTTACCACGGCGCGTTCCTTTATAAGGGAGGTCGTTGGCAGTGTGTGTGTGTTGTTGCGATGGATGTCCCCACATCGTGCACGGGCCAGTGCGCATTCGCGCACAGGCCGCCCCAGTCCTTGCAGACATTATTGGAATCGTGCGGTGCCCGGATCACTGTGCGTATAATGGATCCGAGGTACTGCACGGCGCTTTACGAGGTGCCATGGGCAACAGACATTTTCGACATGCCCACGCTAGAGGTGTCATTGTGCGAAGGCAGTCCGCCGGCCGCGATGGCGCTGCTGCTCAAGCTGGTGTTGCATCACGTGTCGGGGTGCTTACGGCAGGTGCGATTAATGTGGAACACAAACTCTTTGCCCGAGAGCCCTGTGCTACGCCAGCTCCTGCTCGCCCTATTGCAGAGCCCCGGTCGCGTTCTGCACGGCCTGTACATCGACCTGGGCCCCGATGCGCGCGGCATTTCTTCGCTTTTGGCCAGTTGGGACAAGCAGGCGCTTCCTCGCGTGGAGCGGGGTCTGTGGATTTTCCAACAGGGTGGCTACAATCCCCGCGACGGGGACATCATGTATGCTCTGGCAGTGCGCGCAATGTACAGGTGAGCTCCCCCCCACCACCATTCCCTTGTCTGTTTGTTGAGCGTTGTTGTCGTTCTTGTTGTACTCTACTCGTCAGGTTCGAGCTGTGCTTCGACGAACGCGTCCTCGTGGGAATCGCGGACCCGCGCTGGCCTACGCCGGAACACGGAGAATCTCTGGTGCGCACTTGCACCAAGATTGCAGTGACCGAGGCGCGAGGACTGTGGTTGCTGCAGCGACCGCGGGAGCCTCAGTGGCCCGCGTTACACACTCTGGATCTGGCGCACGGTGCCCCCGTAAGCGTAAGCGAGGCGCTCGCCCTGCCGGAGAAGCTCATCGCCGGACCGGCGCCGGCCATCAAGTCGCTCACAATCAAGGTGACGGCCACGGTGGACGGCGACGGAGGAGACTTGGAAAAGTGGCTGTACTCAACGACGCTGTGGCTTCGAAACTGCAGCGGCAGCCAGGAGATGCCGACGCCACCCGAAAACGTGCGTTGCGTGTACAAGTTGTACGTGTCGAAATGCGATTCGTCGTGGTGGACCGTAGTGAGTAGCTCGCGCGTCGAGATTCGCATGCACAACAAGATACACTACGACCGGCCGAGCGCTTTGCTTCTGCGACGCGCGCTCGAGCTGATCCAGATGGAGAGGCCCGGAGCCCCCAACAGGGATCACGAAATGCACGTCAGCACCGGTACGCAGGATCGCGAGCTGTGGCCCGTGTTTGCCGAGTGCGCGGCCAATGTGTCGGGATTCTCGCTGGGCACCGACGACTTCGATGCCGACTGGAGCGAATGGCGCGGCACGGACGTACTGGAAGCGGCCGACCGAAACCCTCGGCTTTGCTATCTGTCCGTCATGTACCCCGTGGATTTGCCGAGCGACCCAGCGGCGCCCGCGTGCAAGGCGCTGGTTCGCCTGGCCCGTCGCCTACACACTTTGCTCGTGGAGGTGAAGGATTGCAAGCGCGCCTACTCCACCGACTGGGTGAACGCGGCGTTGCGGAACCCGAAAACAATAACGTCGATGGTGACGGATCACTGCGGACACTGCAATTCGTCTGGCCGCGAGCCGCAACAACACGCTGTCCGCGTGCTCAAGTCGCTCAACGTTGCGGCTCGATCGGTGGCCGAGGGCAAGGTGACGACCAAGACACTGGCGCTGATCGAGGCGTTTTGTGACTGTCCGGTGTTTGTGGGGATGGTGTCTTTCTACATGCGCCATTACCCCCGAAACGCGACCAAAAATGTGTTGCGCACCTTGGTGCGGAACGAGCGCAAGCGGTTGGCTCTGGTCGGCATGGCATTGTTTCGAAGTGCGCTCGACGTGTACAGTTACACTTACCTCACCTCGTTTCTGAGCGTGCGAGATTTGGACGCCGTGGCCAGGGCGGCCGCGACAAATAAAGGATTTTGAAAGAAAAAAATGCTGCTACTCTCTAAAGGGACGGGGAGGGGACGACTACAACACTTAACCGGACCTCGAGTCGTCTCGTCTCGCGCTTGACGACCACGCTGAAATGAAATTGAACACAGAATGGGAGGCGTTGGCGCAACTGCAATACAGCCTAGGGCCGGTGGCCACGGTGAGCCACAGCGACGGACTCGAGGTAGAACCGTTGCCTCGCTCCTCCGTGCCCGCCGGCATAGAGCCGGCCCACGCCGTCGTAACGTTCTCGAGTGGCGGTGCCGCTAGCGACGAGGATTACGCCGCCGCGTTGGTCACCGCCTTTTCGAACGGCGTGCGACACGTTGAATTTGCCTCCACGGGACTAGACAGCGCCAACGGAGCCGCGCTACACACCCTGCTCGAGAGCAACGTTTCGCTCGAGCGCCTCTTGGTGTGCGTGTCGCAACAGCAGGCCGCGCGATTCATGGAGGAGATCGTCTACCTGCAAAGACACTGCACTGCCTCCTGGGACGTGCTGCAGTTTGCCGTGCTCGAGGACGGCGCGTACGTAAACAATTATTGCGATAGCCCCGTGTGGAGCCTGTTCCTGCTGCTGCTGGGACAGACGCGCAAGCATTACGAATTGGACTTTGGGGAAGGCGTTGCGCTGCGCGGCCGCCGCCGCCGGCAAGACCGGCCGCCCCACTACGCGTGGGACCTGGCCGATGAAATTGTGGAAGCAAGACTTCCGCTAGACCCGTCGCCCAACGCAGAGCCGTGCCTGTGGCGTTTGCTACCGACGATGCCCCGCGTGCACACGCTCACCGTATCTGCGCCGTCCGTCGGTCTGCTTCCGACGGACGTGCTGCGCGTGTGGGCTCGAATTTGGAACCTGTACGACAAGCACATGTGCGGCGCCCTGCGCCACGTCGATGCCACGTCGCTGGGGCCCGTCTCGACGGTGCCCCACTCGCCGGACGAGGTGGCGCGACTGCTTACCAGCACCGCCGTCTACACCGACCGGCTCGCGCCTCTGATCTCGAGTCTAGAGGGAGTGGTCCTGTCCGGCCGACTTCCGCACGTTCCTCACGGCTCGGTGGCCGACGTTACCGAAGTGTACGCCAACAACCGCAAGGCGTACGTCACGCTGCGCGTGCCCTGTCACAAGGACGGCTTCGACATGGACGTGCAGTGTGCCCTGCGCACTCCGGCGTCCTCCGCAGAGCTGCCCGCGTCGGCGCTCACGGCCATCGCCGACGTCGTGGACACGCTCTCGCGCCCGGGCTCCGCCACAGTGACGATCGACAGCCCCGTGGAACCGTCGGCGACGGCCACGTTGGACCTGGTGCGCCTGGCCAACCGCTGCGGAGCGCTTTTCTACTACGCGTTGCACAAGAACGCGGCGGTGAGCCCGATAGTCGTGAAAGCGTGCCTTCACAACCCGCACCTGCACTCGTGGTACATGCCTTCCGACAAGCCGGAAGACGTGTACGTGCTCAGCAGCAACGTCGCTCGTTACGCCGGGGCGGCCGCGCCTCGCGCGCTCTGGTCCAGTCGCGCGGTCGTGCACTGCCATCACGCGGAGCTCAAGTGGCACGTGTACGCGAACCGGTGTAGAATGTTTGAGGCTGCCCAGACCATCGGAGAGATGGAGCGCGCCGGCCTGCCGTCGGACGCGTGGACGGAGAGCGAGCACCTTCGCGCCGCAGTGAAAGTCTGGGGCACCTACCCGGACTTTGTCAAACACGTGGCCGCCACCGCGGGCTGGGTGCCCGCCGCGAAGGGCCGTCCAGATTGTACGATACGGACACAAGAGGCTTCCTCGCTAGGGCGTGGGCGGAGGAGGGGGCTGTGTATATATATATGTATGAGGCCAAACGGAACAGCCGACAGCAATGTCTTTTGCGACGGCGGCAGCTCAGGCTCTGCTCAAGCCTTGCCAGGGGCGCTGTCCCCTCGTCACTTGGTCGGGCCTGTGCTGGCTCGACCGAGAGGCGCTGGGCCCCCTGGCTCGCATGTGCTACAGCGAAGGCGTGGCCACCGGTACGCTGCCCCTGATGTCGCCCGAGGTGATTGCAACGATCCCGAGCGACCTAGGACCTCTGCACGCCATCGTGCGCGTGATGGGCGGCGGCGAAGAGCGCAACCACGACGCCCTGAACGTGATCCTGGCCAACCACAACGTCTGCATTCGCCAGTACGAATTTGTCGACGGCATAGCCTCGCACGACTGCAAGCGCGCTCTGTTTGCGGTCCTGCAATCGTCCAAGAGACTGGACCGGCTAGCCCTGCACGTTTCGGCACACGAGCTGGCCGTGCTCGCAGAGTGCGTGGTCACAACGACCTGGCGCGTGCTCGAGTTGCGCGTGACGCGGGGGAACCTTTTGCGAGACCCTATGCTGCGGGACGTGCTCTTGATGCTCGTCAACAGGACTACGCGTCGCTACACCATCGAGCTGAGCGACCCGGTTCGGGTGCGAGGCTGTCGGCGCCGAGACCCGCACTGCGACCTCGCCGTAACCGGGTGGTGGCCCCGCGCTTTGCGCTCGCTCTCGGACATGAGCGTCGAGATCAAGCAGGCCACGTTGCCGCTGCACGGCTCCAGCAGAGAGGAGCGCGACCTGTGGACCCACGTGCCCAAGATGCCAGCGCTCACCGACATCACGCTCGTCGCCCCTTTGGACCAACGCCTAAATCTGCAGTGTCTGTGGGACCGCGTCTCGTCTCTGCGACACGTGCGAGCGCCCCGCCTGTGCTACGTGAACGCCGCCTCGCGCGCATCGCCGCCCGTCAAGCTACCCAACGACGACGCCGAGGAGGGCGACGACGAGTACGTGGACGAGGGACTTCTTCCCTGGCTCGCCAAGCTATCCGGCTCGTTTCTCCTAGGCCAAGGGCACCTTCCTCCGCCGCCCTGCGGACAGCCCGTCGACGTCGTGTCCGTGTCCGCGGAAGCGGGGGTGTCTGTGCGCGCCACTCTGCGCCTCCGCGGCCCCGAAAGCGTTCTGGTCGACGTGTGCCTCACCCTAAACGCGGGAGGAGCGACGGAACTCTCGGGCCGAGCTCTGGGCGCCATCGCCGATCTCGTCGACGCGTACTCCAAGTGGGGTTCGGCGGCTGTCGTTTTGAGCGCGCCGTTTGCCCCGTGGCAAGATGCGACTACCGACCTCGTCAGATTAGCCTCTCGCTCCAACCTCCTGTACGTGTTGCACGACTCGTACCGTTCTAACCAGGATCCCCAACAATTGTACGCGGTGGCAGCCAGAAACCCCTACCTCTACAGTTGGGCATACCCGAGCGCGTCGCCGCACGAGCTACTGTGCAAGGGAGGCCTTGCCGAAGTGCGGGGATCCGTCTACTGTGCGCTGTCTAACCTTCTGGAATCCAACACGCTAGTGTGCGTGCCCTTCGCCGAAGGGGACCGAGAAGGCTTCAAGCTTTTGCAGTGGCGCATGTACGCCAACCGCAGTCGCATGTACGCTGCAGCCGAACGCATAGCGTTCTGTGCTCTCAGCGAATATTCCGCCTCGCCGCACTCGTGGGTGACGGATAGTGAATTGGTAACGTGCGTCCAGTACTGGGGCAAGTACACACCTTTCCTCGAACACCTGGCCGACAACGGAAACTGGGCTACCATAGAAGACGCGCGTTTCGTCGTATCCAAGGGATTGGACGCACTGCAACGCAAGCACAAGTCGCTTGCCGTGCTAGAAGGGGTCGAAGAAAGGGTTTCCAGATTGTTTCAATAAAGACATTACCGACCGAAAGCAATGTGGCACGGACATATTGATTTCTATATGCACACTCACACAGTCTCGATCGGGGGTCCCCCTTGGGTCCCCTTGTGTAAAGAGACGGGCGCTCGCGCAGTCCACACTCGAGTTTTCGTTTCTACATTGTGACACAGAAATTGTTGGCCCTATCGGTACGGTGTCCCTATGTAATTGACGAGCTTGTCCCACTTTTCATTTACACAAATGTGGCCTAGAAACTTTTGGCACTTTCTGTACTACGGGTCCCCTTGTGTAAAGAGGCGAGCGCTCTCGCAGTACACATGAGAGGTTTTACGCAATTGTGGCCCAACACTGCTAACACCTTGGAATTGATCTTCATATCCGCGTGCTTTAGCGAGTTGTCGGAAACGTGGTCGTCAAAGTAGGGATTGTACATGAGCAAGCGCGCGCTGTCGGTTGCAGGCAGCGAGACTACGGCTCTCCACGACGTTCGTGGAGACGTCGCTGATGTCGCTATGCCCACCGTTTCGTCTGGCGGCTTGTTGGGAAACGCTTTGAGTGCGGCGTGCAGCAGCGCGACGGAAAATGCGTCGGCTGCCCCGAAGGTCTCTCCTTCCTCGCGGTTCTCTTGTATCCGTTGTTGAATGGCTTCTACCGTGTACCTGCCGGCTGAGATTACGGCCTGAAACAGGGGCTTTGATTCTAGCCCGCCACATAGCTGTAAGACCATAAGCAATACGGTCCACTCGAGACGCGAGCGAAACGTGCGTGCCACGGCATTTGCGCAGTCGGAGTCCCGCAGTATGTGGTACGCTAGCACGGCCACCGCCGGAATGGTTCATTTTGTGGTTGGGTCTGACGCGTGCATTATGCAGCCTTGTAATAGCCGGGATCCGTACTCTTTGCCTTGCAACGGCCTCGGCTTGAACACCATAGTCGTAACGGCGGCTACAGAGTCCCAAATGTCCCTGCGTATTTCCGGCAGCGACAATTGCAATGCCAGTCCTAACCAGAAAGGCGATCGTAAACGGATGAGGAACGGCCACAATCTACAAATTTCGTACTGCGTTGACTTGTGCAAATGAGGTCCTCGGGCATCTATGCCATTGTCTAGTTACTGCACGTAACGAAGAATGTGCTTGTTTACCGGACAAGCCTGCACCGACGTAATGAGCAACGAAGGGTTCTGGGGCGCAGGGTCGAGCGTCGCGTTGTACGAAAGCGGTACGTCTCGGTACACGATGTCCTCGCTGCCGGTGACTTTCTCCCCGAGTAATGCCAATAGGTATGCACCGCGTACGGTCGTTAGCAGTGCGACCACATCTATGTCTACGCATCGCCGCACCACATTCGTGTCGTCTAGCATGAGCAACGTGAAATAGGGATTGCCCAATGCCTCCATGACTTGTGCCAAGTGTCCGCCGACGTTCGCGTGCGTCGTTAACGTGGCAAAGAGCCGCCACTGGGAACTCGCGGTAAAAGTGTCGACACCGGCGGCCGGGTTGCACGCGAGCGGCGGAAAGAAGCATGTGTGTTTGCGCGAATTCAGTTGGGACCCGTTCACCGCGTACGCCAGTCGCGACACGTTCGGGTCGTCCATCCCCGCGTATACGTCAAGATCTACAGAGCGCAACACCTTGCGGTTAGAGTCCAAGAACAGTACGACAAATGTTAGTGGCGTGTACTGAGCGTCGTCGTCAAACACGAGGCACGGCAACGTGTCTTTGTAGAGCTTGGTGCGCCGGGGCTCTTTCAATTTGGCCCCGCCGTACCAGTCGCCCGTAACGTCAAGAGTGTCGTCCAAGTAGTTGAATCCGGACGGCGCTAGAACGGCGGCCACTGCTTCGGCGGGTATGCCCGTGTGATGGGCGATTGCCGACAGGAGCCCCGCGCCGTGCACCACGAGAGGATTTGCGGCAAAAAAGGCATCGTAGAAGTGCTCGCACGTGTTCGGGTTAGTCCAGTGCTTGTACGCGGGACTATAATACATGGGGTAGTTTTGAAAGGAAGAGACAACGCATGGCACACGTCGACATTTATTGAGATTTCGCTACCTCGAAGAGATTGCAAGTGGTGACCACGTTTCCGCTGTCCCCGTCTCTGTAGTCGCCGATGACGAACGAGCGCCTTTCAAATATCTTGGATTTGCAGAACGCTAGCGGTGCCATCGACATCACAGCTCGGAAAATGTGCTTGGCTATGTTGTGTTGGGACGGGCGCAAACACATGATTGCCAATTGCAGGACCACTGCTCGTAACCCGTGAGGATTTGCCGCATTCTTGGTCACAACGTACACGGGTATCACTTTCGTGTGAGTAGCCATCGCATGGACCGAATAGGGCCCCAAAGTCACTGCTTGTGGTAGCGCTTGATTCTTCAACACATTATCTAATGCTTGCTGAAAGTAGGGGTTGCCGTCGAACTCGGGTAACAAGGCTGTAGTTCGCGCCAACACTTTACCGTCTCCGCCGACAACTGCGTGCTGTACGACCACGCTAGTACAATTGCGTGCCGTCATTGTTTTCACGCCGTTACGATTGACGCAGTCGCTGTCGGTGTATCGCGGCAGCTACTTGCTACTTGCTACTTGGAAGCCATTATTTACAGCTGTAGAGCCGGTACCATCGTCGATGCCACCGCTTCCACCGTAGGTGAAATTATATGTAGTAACGGTGGTAACGTGCAAACTACGTGCATCAAAGATACATGGTCGACTGCTAACATAGACTTTGTATGTGACGGTTATACGTGTCCACCCCTCAATTCCGTCATCGAGGGGTGTCACTCGTTCAACGATTGTATGGGTGGATTTGTCGTTTGCAACTACGATTCCAGCAACATCATCAATTTCGAAGAGCGGTTTACACGAGGAGTCATAGCGCAACTTCTGTGTGATGCGGAGTATGATGTAGTAACATCCGACGTACAATGCACCTCGGACGTTACCGGAAAGATTCGATGGATAAGTCCGAAAGGCCGACCCGAGGTTGTATGTCCCAATTTCGATCCTAATGCACCTCCGGATTTAACAACTACTGAGGCTTCAGCCACCACAGTAACTGTTTCGACATCTGCAAATTCGACCGAAGCTCCTACCTCACAACCGACATCTGCAAGTCCGACCGGAGCCTCGCAACCAACATCCGCAAGTTCGACCGAATCTCCCGCCTCACAACCGACACCTGCAAGTTCGACCGAAGCTCCCTCGCAACCACCAACAGCAGCGTCTACCTCCGAAGCTCCATCAAAACCGACGGACGTCACGCAGCCTGCAGTACCCACGACTGCTAGTTCCGTTGAAGATACTCAAACAACAGTTACGCCAGTTACTCCTACCGAAAGTCCTACGGCATCCACCGAAACTTCACAACCAACGATTACAACCACGGCAACCGTCGCTGCTATAAAGCCGCGAATCTATCGAGTGATACCCGGACCCATAGAGTCATTCGTTCCCCCGCAAGACTACTATGCCCTGGAAAATGGTACACTATACATTCCTTTCGAATATCCCAAAAAGTATGTAATCGCCGACGCTCCCGACTGTTTGCTTGGTCCGATTGACGATAATATACTGTCCACAATAAGAAAAAACCATTATGTTACACAGTACGTCAGGGATATGCAATATGTAGAGGATAACATGAAAATAACATGCGTCGAGACTCCGATGCACGAGAACTTCGAAATTGATCTTGCGTGCGACTATAACGATACTCACTCATGGTGGACGACGGCTCACACCAAGTATCGAGATGCCGGTGGAAACGAGAACGTTGTGTACTCGAGCTGCGCTTGCGTGGTACCCCAATCGGTGACGGTTTGGGATAGAGCCGTCAATAAGTCCGTTACTCTAACCAAAGTGAACGACAAATCGCATGTCATACAACAGCGTATGGTCGTGAGTTACGTTTGTGCAAACGGAAGAGAAACGTTGCAGCTCACTTGCGATTCAGAATACCACGACTCTCTCGTATTGAGACATCAGAAAAAGAACGCGGTCGGTGTCGGGCGGCAGCCGGGGCCACGCCGCCCGAAGACACCGAAATCGAGAACGCGGCCGACCGCATTGCCGACAAGCTTATAAGGGTGCTTTTTCCCCATGCCAAGGCCACCTCTAGTGTTAATAACGAATCTTCAAATTACATGCGTAATCTTTATTGTAAACCGCCCCATCGTGATTACCCCGAATACACACACTTAGTCATTAATATGACTGCGCTCTCATTATTCTTTCTTTCGGCTGTTGTCGCCGTGCCCCTCGTCGGCACGACGGCCGAGCGTGGGGTATGTATTTCACTGCGGCAAGCACGGGTGTTGGTTGGTGTAAATTTCAGTCATTACGAGCCGCCGTCTATAACGCTTTCCGAGTATATGGCTCGTGAACGACCACCCATCTTTGTCGCTGACGCGCCGTCAATGAAACACCCTTACAAATCGCGGCGATTGTGGTGGAAGCACCCCTATTGTCGCGCGCACGGTAACGCTTATCCCGCGGAAGACAGTCGTGGCTTAGAGTCTTTGGAAAAGTCTGACGACTCCTACGAGGACGACGACTTTTCGGGAGATTCGGCTATACCCAACGCCACGACCAAGGCCACCACCACGAAATCGCCGGATATCTATTTTGTGGGCGTAACACCGCCGGCAGTACTCCCAAACACCTTCGAAAAAGATTTCAAACGAAAGCCTGGTGATGCTCTGGACATGTCAGTGCCGGATTTCAACTTTAGCAAATTGTTTCCCGTAGACGTTCCTACCACGACTAGGTCGACTTTGGATGTCGATGTGGCAGGTTTCGATTCTACTCACACGACAGAGAGCAGCGATTATGTAGTGACGGGAGACTTGGGTAGCTATGATTTGTTTACGGAGTCGCCGAAATCAACGCCGCCGACTACTCCTCCGGCAACTGAGCTCACCAGCGAGGCAACAACGGCTCAGCCGACTGGCACGGTCCCAACCACTGAGGCAACAACGGCCCAGCCGACTGCCACGATCCCAACCACCGAGGCAACAACGGCCCAGCCTACTGCCACGGTCCCAACTACTGAGGCAACAACGGCCCAGCCGACTGCCACGGTCCTAACCACCGAGGCAACAACGGCCCAGCCTACTGCCACGGTCCCAACTACTGAGGCAACAACGGCCCAGCCGACTGCCACGGTCCCAATCACTGAGGCAACAACGCCACAGTCGACCTCAACAGTAGCACAGACTCTTCCTGTCGTGCCAGTGCAAGCATTGCCCTTAACGCCAGCATCGAGTATTGCGCCAGTAACAATTCAGGCCCCCATAGCCAGAGTAACAACTCCCAGTAAGCCAGCTGCATCAACCACGACGCTTCCTAGTACAACTCTTAGTCAGCCAACAACACCCCCAGTGTCAACTACAAGGACTGTGACAATTTCTAGTCAAACAACGACCACCCCAGTGACAACTCCTAGCAAACCAGTCCAAGTAACAACTACGCCGGCTAAGCCCTCGGCAATGCATATTCCGCCTGCTCGGGCCGTAACGCCGACTAAGCCCTTGGCAATGACTGTCCCTGCGATGATGCCTGCTCAGGCTGTAAGGCCACCAGCAATGCCTGTCCCAGTGACAACGCCTGCTCGGGCCGTAACGCCGACAACAAGCCCTGTCCCCGTAACAACTCCTAATCAACCGATCCCTGTGACAACTCCTGCTCGGGCCGTAACGCCGACAACAAGCCCTGTCCCCGTAACAACTCCTAGTCAACCGATCCCAGTGACAACGCCTGCTCGGGCCGTAAAGCCTACAACAAGCCCTGTCCCCGTAACAACTCCTAATCAACCGATCCCTGTGACAACTCCTGCTCGGACCGTAACGCCGACAACAATCCCTGTCCCCGTAACAACTCCTAGTCAACCGATCCCTGTGACAACCCCTGTCCCCGTAACAACTCCTAGTCAACCGATCCCAGTGACAACGCCTGCTCGGGCCGTAACGCCGACAACAAGCCCTGTCCCCGTAACAACTCCTAGACAAACGACTGTACCCTAGTCTTGGACGCGTGCCCGTACTACTGTATGATTGATCGGCAATACACAATGCACAGTGTTGTTCCATGCCTATAAGAGGCGCGCGTGCAATTTGCATACAAAATTGCACGCGACCATGGCCTCAAGTACCGCGGCCGCTACATTGCTGACTTTGCTCATTCTGCTAGCTAGAGCAACGCTGGCATGCGAGCAAAAGTTGCCGTCCGAGGAGGCCATCTCGTACTTTACCCCACCGTCGATAAGGATCGACGAGCTGCGCGGTGGCGCCTCGCCGATGCCGCCTCGGCGACCCCGTACCTACCACTATCCTCGCTACCGTAACCTACACCCCCAGAATTCACCGCCGTAAAATATGACCTGGTCCGGTCTCCGCATTAGCACCGATGCGCTTCCGATATGGATGTCAGCAGGCGCACGTTTAGAGGCGTACCGGTAGTGATTACCAAGTCTCCATATGGCACGGCACCACCACGAACCTACGTAAACATTCTGGGTGGTCCGTCCTTCGTACAAGGTCCCAACGGACAGCAGCCACGCTTAGAGTATCTGTACGAAACTCGTTACAATAAAGAGATTGCACCTGTTAGTAATGACGACTTTGAGTTTGCCGTACAACTCGCGGTCGACGTGTGGAACGTGGCCCTATCGGGCACGGACATGTCGCTGCGAAAGTACGACCGGGCACGAGACAAGAACAGGCGTTTCGCCATCATCACGTTTCAGCTCAATGCCGAACTAGACAGCACATCCCCGTGCATCTGGCCCTTGCGAGCCAGCAGTGCAACTATAGCCCACGCGAGCAACACATTCGTACACATCAATTCGGTCAAGTTTCGCCTCCTTTCCAACCCGTGGACCTTTGTTTACGTGATCGTGCACGAGTTGGGCCACCACATCGGATACGCACACACGCCCGACAACTACGGGTCATTTGTCATGTTCAAATCGTGTTCTAGCCACGGCTGGAAATACGGCGACAACGGATTCTTGCGCGATGTCATATCCGAAGAGGAGCGCAACTATCTGCTGCTGAACTCCAGCGTACGGCCAAAGTTTGCGCACGTGTCGGTAGAACGAGGCAAAAGCATGAAAAGTGCCACGCCGAGGTTCGACCCGGCGTTGCTAGATAGTCGCTTCAAGAGCCGTTTCCTCAAGCGCGACGGGAGCAACGACTACCGTTCGCTACTGCTCCCCGATGCGCCCGACCGCATCACCAAACTGTATCAGCTCATTCGCGGCGTGTGGAACATGGGCTACCGCATCAAGACGCAGGAGCAGTTGCACGATTTGATGATGAGCCCCAACATCGTGGTGGGCGCACCCGTCTCCAAAGACCTGTATTCAATTCAAAACGACCCTCTGCATCGGGGCATAAAGGTGGATGCCGATAGCGGTTGTTGGATTGCGCCGTGCGACGCGTGCAGCAAAGGCATGAAGTCCCAGGGCTCAACTTCCTATAGCGTCTTGCTGGAGGCGTGTAAACTATTAACGGACACCGGCGCCAAGAGACCGAGGGGAGGAGGCCAGGATGATGACGACCACTACCCCGACCGGATCCCTTCATCGGTCCACCCACAGGGCGCGTCTAGATAAGGCCCTCGGCAGTCGTACGGGCGAATCAGACGACGAGGAAATGAGTGCAGTTCCACAAATCGTCACCAAGCGGGACGTTCTCATCCGCGAGCTTATGATCGGCGAACCGGCGTGGGTACCGTCTACTTGTACGGCAGGCACTTGGCCGGGCCTCGGCGCGTGCCATGTCGCATCACCGTCTCCGGTTGGATGCCCTCTTTTTACGTGCCCGTCAACGAGGACGAGGACGGGGCTGCCGCCGCCACCGGAGAGTTGCACCACGCGCAAGCCATGATCAGAGCAGAGTGCGCGCGCCTCGGTTCCAACTCTGTCCACGCCACTAAGCTAGTTACGTGTCGCCGTCCTGGTGGTTACGTTGACGCGGCGGTTTCGTGCATCTTCGTAGAAGTGCGGATAGCTGACGCTCTGGTGTTTCGCAATCTCTCGAGAACTCTGGCCGGCTGTGCGAGGCCCGTCGACGCGGCCGTGCAATTCGTCGCCGCCAGCGGCATTGACACGGCGGGCTACGTACTGCGGCTGCCCGCCGCTAGCCGGCCGACGCCGATCGCCCCGGTCGACGGCGGCGGCCGCGGAGACGGCGGTCTCAGTTACACGCTCCACTCCATTGCCGAACTAACGGCCGCGCCCCGAGCCGTGCACGCCGAAGCGGTGCAGTCGCCTCCGCCCATGAAGATGATGTCCATCGACATCGAGTGCTTGGGCAAGGACGGCCGCTTTCCTCTCGTGGAAGAAGACCCCGTCATTCAAATCGCGTGCGTTGTGTGTTCCGACATCAACGACGCCACGGTGACCGCCGACGACTGGGACCACACCGTATTTGTGCTGGGCACGTGCTCTCCCATCGAACACTGCGACGTGCGATCGTTTGAGACCGAGGCACAAATGCTTACCGCTTTTACCCAGTACGTCCGAGACACGAACCCCGACGCACTGACGGGCTACAACTTGGTCAACTTCGACGTGCCCTACTTGCTGGACCGCTGCCGCCTGCTCGGCGTGCGGCCGTGGCTGGGCCGGCGCAGGTATGCGTATTGGACTGCCCGTAAGCACATTAGCACGGTTCGCAATCCCGCTCCTTACCCGGGAACGGCGTACCAGCCGCCGCCGAGGCCAGTGCTCAGTTACAACTTGTTCACCTCGGGCCGCATGATCATCGACATGTTTCGCGTGGTCACCAATTCGCACACGCTAAACAGCGGCTACAGCCTCAACGCAGTGGCTCTGCATTTTCTTGGAGAAGCTAAGCAAGACGTCAGGTACTCGGACCTGGGGCGATTGCACCACGGCGACTCGAGGGACCGGCGAACCATCGCCGCGTACTGCTTGCAGGATGCGGTGTTGCCGCTGAAACTTATGAAGCATTTGGATACAGTTTCTGCAGTTACGGAGAAGGCCCGTTGCATCGGGATGCCAGTTCGCTATGTCTGCGATCGCGGACACCAAGCGCTGGCCCTTTCGCAAACGGTCAAGGATGCTCGTCAAAGAAATACAATTGTTTGAATCTCTCTAGTGTCTTTATTTTCAAAGCTTGCGTACTACGCCGTGTAACGGGGGACGCTCGTCGTCTCGGTTGTTGGCGGCACGTCTATTCCAACGCCGGAGCCACCTGGTCGTTGTAATGGACGAGGGGCTAAACGAGCCGGTTGGGTGCAATAGGTGAACGCCGAGAGAAGCACGCACGTCCCAGCCACCATTGCAGTGACGTGCGGGTGGTGACGAGTATGGGTGTGACGGATGCGTCCATGTACAATACATATATAAGCTTACCGCGATGTGTGCGACTACAACTGCGACAGGATGTTAGGTCTCGACATCGTGCTTTGGATCCTAGACTGGTTCCGCGCACCCGCTGTCTACTACGAAGACAACGAGGACGTCCTCATGGCTCTCGTAAAGCTCGAATGCAGCGAATACCTCGACGTTGTAATTCCCAACACGGACGCGTAATTTTTGAATTGGTCACGCGCCGGGCAAGAAAGAAGATGGGCGCTTTACAGTGACATCAACAATCTTTATTCGGTCTCTGGGTGCTGCAGTCGGCGCCGGCGTCGCCGCGCCTCCGACACGGCTTCGAGCACGCGTACCAAATACGTGCGAATCTCTTTACCCGTAGTTTCGTCCAGGCCTCGTTCGTTGGCCAACTCGGGGTGCGCTTCGAGCATGTTATGGACCTGCGCTACAATTACGTCGCCGGCGGTAGCCGTCCCGCCCGAGTCTTCGTGGTCGCTCCACCAGCCTTCGGCAATCATGTTAGCCAGGCGTACGCTTCGGTTCTCGCCCGTTTCTTCGGCATTGGTGTTGCTAACGCCGTTGTCGCAGCAACGCAATATGGGGCTCGAGTAAGGCGAGTACGCATAATGAGGCAGCGCTTGCGAAACCGCAGCTTGGAAAGTGCCATCGCTCACAGCGCGAACGGCGCGCAGTGCCTCCGATGGGTTCGGTAACAATAGCGTCCCCAACAGCTGCTCGGGAGTCACCCGATTTGCCGCTAGGACTCGACCGCCGCGCGCCATGAACTCGGCCAGGCTGCCATCGAAGGCTCCACTCCGCCGTGCTCGCTCGTAGGCGTGCTCTAATTGCCGCAGGTGCAGGATCGCCGCTCTGGCGTAACCCCAGTCCAGCGACTTTGACTCGCTTGCGGCGCCCAAGCACCGCGCAAGGTCATCGACGTGCATCCCCCGTCCTTACCCCCCGCGATTGCTATTGGTCGCGTTGTTTTTACAGCGCCAGTTAACCCACTCTTTAATGGAACTAACCTTGCCCACCACGGCCGGCGCCAATATCAACAGTGGCGCGCCCGGTCTTACGTAGCTGTCGCCCGAAACGCCGGCGCGTCACCGTCTTCACCAGCAGCGGCAGCAGCGGCAGCAGCAAGAATGGTCTCTACCAAATCAGTTCCGCGACAGGCAGCAGCGGGCGCACCGCCGGTATGCCTGGCCGCTATCGAACGGGGCGGCCGCATGTGTTGCCGACACAGGCACGCCGGCGGCGCCCTGGAACCTTCAGCGTGCTGCCGACGACATCGAAATGCTCGTGCACAGGGGGCTGCTCTCGTCGGCCACGTTGTGCGTGACAGAAGTGAGCCGCCTGTTGTTTCTGGTGCTCACCAACGAAGCGACGTTGCTCCGCAGCCCAGCATTCTGCACGACGCTGCTGAGTATAAGCCAAGCGTGCGTGTCCCAGGCAGTGCAAATGCCAAGCATTCTGCAACAACGCCAGCAGCGTGTGCCGTGGTGGTCGCGGTTACTACACCCCCACCCATAGCAGCGCCCTCGACGCCGACGACGTCGCGGAGCGTCGGCGCAAATGTTGTGCTCAACGAAGACGCCACGGTTCTGGTGCGAGATGCGCGACACATGGGCATTTCCATCTCGCCGGAGGTGGCCGTCAAAGTGTGTAGCATGGCCCGGGCGCTCTCGCAGACACACGACAAGATACTCGCCGCCTTCGTCGAAATGGTAGGGTGTTGCACGCTCGGCTGTGCGGCAGCCATGGCCGAGCGTTCGGTAGCACTGGCAAAGGCTCTGCGTCCCACCGTCGACGGCCGGATCACGCACCAGTGCGTTATCAAAGAAGGAACCAAACAGGAGACGGGCGGCGGCGACCGACGCAAGCTTTTGCAGGCCCTCCTACTCGGCCAGAAAATGGAGTACGTGGGCTGCGACACGGCAGCTGCTTACGCGGACGACA
This sequence comes from Amblyomma maculatum, assembly GCF_055883805.1. NCBI lineage: Eukaryota > Metazoa > Arthropoda > Arachnida > Ixodida > Ixodidae > Amblyomma > Amblyomma maculatum. The sequence goes on from NC_139348.1 coordinate 28,127,004, forward strand.
ACTACGGCCACGACTCGTGCAGCGGAGAAGAGTGGTCGGGCATCGAGGACTCGAACAGCTGCGACAGAGAAGGCGTCGACTGTGGCTACGTGTTTAGCGGCGGCGCGTCCCTCTCCGACTTTAGTACGCGGGCGTGGAATTTCGCCGATGCGTTGCAACCGGAAGAATACCATCCGTGCGCGCCGTCCACGCCGCAAAAGGGTGTGGATCTGACGCTGCTCAGCGAGGATGAGCTCATCGAGCTTGCGCAAACTACGACGGACCCCCAAGTGCGCAAGAGTGCAATCCTCATGATGCAGCGGCAGCAATGACTCAAAGGCGGCGAAGCCAACCAAGAGCAGCCTCAAGAAACGCACTGCCACACAGGAACCTGTCAGGAAACGCATTTGCTTTGGGGCAAATAAAGATTGCTGACAATGATGTTGTTTCTTTACGAAAGAAGGAAAAGGCGCAGGTGCTCGGAGCGTTCGAAAGCGGGCCTCCCTCGGCCATGGCTCTGACGTCCGGCCATACATCAGGTCATAGCCGTGGTCGAGCGAGTGCGGGCAATCTACGTGCGCACGCTCGAACTTGATGCTAGTGGCGTGCCCAGTGCCGAACAGCTGGTGGCGGCGTATCTCAATCTCAGCGACGGCACGCTGGCCGTGCGCCCAGATTGTCCCCTCGACAGGCGTGCCTTTTCGGAATCTCGACATGCCGTTCGAAGAAATGTTTGCGCGCAGTCTCTTTGCGTTTCAGCTGCCGGGACACGGAAACCATGTCGGCGTCTGTATGCGAACAATGCAATAAATCTCCGCGTAATCCCCCCCTGCTATAATTGCCACTCTTTGTCCATTTCTCGGGTCCGCATGGCAACGCCTGCTGCGCCAACGCTGCCGCACCTCACATTCACGCTGCCTGCTGCGTGTCCCATGTTTGAAAAAGTTGACTTTGCATTACCTCCGTTGCCGACGCCGGCAAACGATTCCAGTAACATCAAGTTCTACGTGGCATTATACAAACACACAGCGCGCCTGCTCTTGCAGCTGTGCGGTTGCTGTTTCGGCCGGAATCGCGTCGATCCGTAAAATATGTCTCGCTGGTCCCAGTACGTGCGCGAGGAGCCGGCCTGCGTGTTATCCGAGGACGGCACCGTCCGTCGCTATGACAGATACATTGGCCAGCCTTCCTGGTACATCACTGACGAATTTGAAAACAGGCGGGTCGAATGCCGTGCCGCGGCCGTTCCGCGAGTAAGTGGCGGCTGGACCGTCGCGCTGCAGCAGCAGCAGCATCACCACCACCAACAACAGCAGCAGTACCAACAATATCAACGTCATATGCTAGAGCCAAACAAGCTACCCGAGCACCGTCGCCGCCGCGATGTTAACGAGGACCTGCTACTTTCGCCGTACGTGCCGTTGTGGGAAGAGAAGCCCATCACCATCGTCGTAGATACCATGTTCATTAATACAATCAAGAGTAACATGGTAAAGGCTATGGTCAAGATGCGTCGGTCTAACGAGCCGCTCAGTGCCGAAGCACTCGTCGACATAGTTCTGGGCTCCAAGGTTTCCACAAACGGTTGCGTGCGGCTCGACTTTCGCTGCGTCGATTTGGCCAGCTCGTACGTCGACACGTACGAGATTCTGCGCACGTGCGTCGTGCACCCACTGCGCGGCGGCGTTCCACACGTGAAGCTCACGTTCGACAATAGCGAGCACACGGGCAAGCACCCGCGCATGCTCGAGACGTTTCTCGAAGAATTTCTGCCCGAGCTGTTTGGCACGTGCTCGCGCGACCGGGGCTTTGCTTCGCTCGAAATCGCCAACGACTGCTTAGACGTGGCGGTCGGCGAGACGCACCACGAACAGCGCAAGGAACTGACGCGACTTGGGCTAGGTAGTGCTACCTCGTCCCACGCGCTAACGCGAGATAAAGTAACCGCAATAGTGTCGGCCGCCTTCGAACGCTACTTTGCAGTGGCCAAAGTGAACGTGGGCCACCTCAAGCTCGGCCGCGGCATCTCGGTGTCCAATGTGTGCGCGCGCTCCGTGTACCTGTTCCACGAGCACGCCACGTCGACCGGCGCGTACGGTCGAGCCAAAAGCGTCTTTGTGCTGTCCCCCGTTACCGAGGACGCGGTGGTGGCCGATGCGCTGCTTCGCGTCACGTCGTCGCACGCCGAGCACCTATATTTTCCCATGCCGCCCACCAACTACTGCAATGCGCAATACGTACAAGTACGCTACCCGCACAGACACGCGCCCGTCACAAACACGACGCTCAAGACGGTCGACTTTGGCTTCTTTGTCATGCCCGTGTTCCTGTTCGGCGGCGGCGAAGCCTCCCCGATCGCGCTACAGTCGATTCAAAGCATTCGCTGCGCTTTTCCCGGCGAGACCGACAATCCGGGCTGGTACACTACGGTGCGGCAATCGTCGGCGCCCGTCGAAATCGAGTGGAGCCGGGTAAAGCGCGGCGAGCCAGAGCAAGCCTGGGACGTGCTCAGCTACCTGGTCCGCGGTGGCGATCCCGGGGAGCAATGCATCCCCGTCGCCGCCACCTCGATCCCTGTGGTGATGGCCGAGCTCGTAGACGACCGGGCTAGACACGTCGGAGTTACGGGACTAGACGACCTGCGCTGGGTTCTGCAGTGCGTACACCACGACGCGTGCCGCTCGCTGCGCATTATAGACGTGCCTCCGTTCTCACTCGTACCCATCAAGTATCCCCGAACCAACGTCACGCCGCCCGAAGGAGCCTCGGGCGGCGCGGCCTTTGTCGAACTCTGGGAATACATGTACAACGGAGATCCAGCCGTCAGGCATTGGCGACGCATGAAGCTCACGCACTTTACTGTCTCGGTGCAATCCGACGTACGCCTCAGTACATACGTGGACGAGGTGCTTATGGCGTACGTCCACAACGCCCTCGACGGCTCCGACGGAGACGGCGTTCCGCACGGCCCGCTCTACTCGCTCAAACACCTCACGGTCAAGGCACCGCTGTCGCTCTTTGAGAAAGCGGTGCGCGGCGTGGGACACGAATTGGAGTACCTGTGTGTTTCGTTCGACACGTTCCAGTCGGACATGACGTACGTCCGAGGAGTTTGCGACATCATTCACAAGAATGCCGCCTCGCTCAAAGAGGTGCGGCTCTACACGCACGATCGCGTAGAGACCGTACTCGCCGCTCTCGCCGCGAACGTCACCAACAACAACAACGTACACACGCTCTTTGTCAAGTCAACGCGCGGGGATTCGGGCTGTAGCAATGCCGTGGCTCACCAGTCCAAGTACACGGAAGAAGAGCGCCAGGCTAGCATCGAGCGAGCCTTCCCCAACCTTCGCGATCTACTCAGTCCGAGTTCGCCCGAGTGGAACTACCACAACCCGTCGCCGGGCATACACCTGACGCCCGTGCGTCCATCCAAGAAGCGCGAACGCAAATTGGCCAGCGCCGAGCTATAGCCGGCTGCCGGTGGCGGACGCATTCGATCCGGCGACGAAGAAGTTTCCCTCGCGCTGTACCCTGCGCTAACGGCCACCCCGCCGCCGATGCCACCCCGCGTAGTTACGTTGGCCGACCAGGGGCTCGCGACACAGCTGCTCATGTTTGCGGAGGAGACGCCAGCTTCTCGCAGCCGCGTGCCTTCTTCCGTGCGTTCCTTTCAGGGGACGGTTCCGCTGCCCGCCTCAGCGCCGCTGCGTGGGCCCGTGCCCCCGATATCCCCGGTGCCCCATATCCCAATGCCGCCCCGTGCTTGTATGCATCCAGTGCCTACTGCTCCAATGCCGGCCCGTGCCCCGATGCCTCCGGTACCTAGTGCTCCGATGCCGCCCCGTGCTCCAATGCCTCCGGTGCATCGTATTCCGATATCGCGTGCCCCAATGCCCAGCAGTGCGCCGCGTGCCCCCGTGCCGCAATGCGTCCCGAGCGCGTCTCCGTCGCCCGAAACGTCACCGCCGGCTCAGCGTGGTCCGCCATCGCCCAGAACGGAGCGGTTGCTCTTGGACGATACCGAGGATGACGAAACAGGTGGAACGATCGAGGTACCTCCACAAAGAGGCGACTCCGAACGTCCGAGCCACAAACACGGAGAACCGCCGTTAGAGCGGGCGCCATCGGTAGCTAGCCGCCATGCTGCACACTCGCCAGTGGAGTCGATATTGTTCGAAGCCATGCATCGACCCGCACCTGGGGCGCGGCAGCAACCCAGGGGAACTCTACATCGTGACATGGGAGTGTTGCTTTCTAGCGATGTCGAAGAGACTTCACAGTTGGGCGTGGAAAATCCCGGCCTACGCGATAAGAGCGTTCCTGGCGACGCGGAGCCGTGGTCAGCCACGAAACGCGGCGTTCTGGATAGTGACGACCCATCCCAAGAAGCGCCCGTCGAAGCTCCATGGCGCCTAGAGGGCCAACGCGAACCTCCGTGGCGCCCGGAAGGGAAACAACGCGAAGCCCCGCGGCACCCGCTTGTTCTGCCGCAAGATATTCCGAGCGAAACCGAAAGGCGCGTGATGCCTCCACCGCCGTCGTCAGGCCTGCCACCGAACGATTCCGACATCGAGTCGTCGGCCAGCCATCAGCTACCACACGCCGGCAAGCCCATGCCGCCTATCGACTTTGAGAAGGAACAGAGGCCCATGACAGTCGAGAGCATGTTGGATCTAGACGCCTGCGTCCCAGTGAACGATCTCAATTGCAAATCAAACGTCATGCTTTCGGACAAGGAACAGTCGCGTTCCGACATCGAATGCGCCGGGACCGTAATTGGCGGAGGCAGCGGGCCGCCGCCGGGAGTAACGAGATTAGAATGGTTGCAGTCTCTTGCCAAGCGACGCGAGCCGCGAGCGGCATCCCTGCCTCCGCCGGAGCCGCCGGTACCCGAAAAGCGCAGACGCACGTCCCATGGCGAGGATCACGTATTCAAGCGACCACGTACGCCTCCGCCGCTGCCGTCGAGCAAGCTACCCGAGTCGGACATAACGACCGACACGGACGACGAGGCTTACGCGAGGCGGCACCGATTAGAGCGACAAAAGCAGGGGCTTTCGCCGGCTCCTTCCGCGGGGCTTTCGCCGGCCCCCTCGCGAAACAGTGACAACGACGCTGACTCGCTGTCTTCGTCTTCCGCCATCGATAGCGAGGAAGAAAACAATATTATGGACGCCGTGAACGCGGCGGCCCAACATTTTATGGGCAGGGACGACGCGCAATCGGTAGCTTCCGAGCCCTCGAGCGAATACATTCGCGGTACGTTAGGCGTAATGGACGACGCGGTTGAAGACTCGGACGAGCTAGGTCACATATCGGGCATTGGCAGCAGCGTCAGTTACTACCAGCGGCAAAACGCCGACAATGCCGCAATGCGTAGTAGCGAAGCCGTATCGCTACAACGCCCCGTGAGCTACAGCGAAGAAGACAGCGACGAGGACAACGATATCAAACGCCGTATTCGGGGCGCGATGAATTTTCGCAACGCCAACAAGCAGCACTTTGTGTCCGTGCAACAGGCGTCCAATTACACGCCACTGAGCGCACAGCCGCCCGAGCCGAGCGGTACCAAATATTCCTTCATGGAACCTTCCAGCGAAGACGACCTATTATAGTGCGCTTTGGCTGAACAAAAAAGTTGAGGTCTGTAACACACTTACATCGGACCCGTTCTTATTATGCACCGACACTCGAGTCACCGGCGATCATCGTCGGCCCAGCGATCGCACGGATGGGACGGCTACCATTCGGACGACAGCGGCGGACCGCCGCGCAAAAGGAACACGCTGTTGGACGGTGTGGACTACCGCTCGCCAAGCAAACACCGAAGGCCGCCTTTACCCCCGTCTTCGTCGCAATCGTCACAACAGCAGCAGTCGAGGCAGACCCAGCGAGCACCTCGCCAGAGAAAGCCACCGCGCTGCGAGCTCCCGTACGAGAGCAACACCGAGGCTGCCGACCGGCCAAACAACGCCGACTTTCTGCAGTGGGCCGAACGGGAAGCCCGCAGCGGAAACATACAGGGCATGTTGTGTAATATGCTCTTCTTCCCTTCGTATTCGCTCGATAAGCTAGAGCAACTCTATGGAGCCGTGTACGCAATGGCCGTGGACGGGTCCTACGGAGGGCGATCGCCCCATTCCCTTACCGATATAGAGCGCCGTAGAGCAAAGCAATTTGGCGCGTTGTTGCACCGCATCAAGACCGACTTTGTCAAACATTGCGACGACCTGGCGAAATTGGATTGCATAGAACCCGAGCTCGTAAAACAGTTTCTCGTCTACAGAGACATAGTCATGCCTGAATGGAAAGATGCGACGTGGGACGAAATTGACAAGATTCTCTACCTGTGGCGTAATGTATTGTTGGGAACAGACTTGCCCTAAGTTCAGTGTACTGTATGAATAAAGGCTTGCATTATACATGAGTGTGTATTGCTTAGCGCCGCTGAACTGGCATACAAGGGGCGAGCTTAAAGCATCGCGTTATACGCGGGGAGGGAACAACGCAAAGAAATGCGACTGCTCTGCAGCAGCAGCAGCAGCAGTCTATCTCGCGCGAGGCTAGGAGAGCCAACAATACAAAGAAATGCGGCAGCGCAGCTGCAACGAGGTGTCGCGCGAGTCGTCCGCTAACAATGCACGACGCGCGCCTGCTGCGGCGCGCGCGCCAGAGTCAACAATACAAAGAAATGGGACGGCTCTACAGCAGCGGAACCCCCCGAACACACATTCGCCTCTATGTGCCGATGCTGGCCAACAGCGAGGACGGCTTTGGGCTTCTCACGGTTGCACTGCTGCAGAGATCCCCAACACTGTTTGAGCACGTGCTCTTGTGCCCAACCTGGTGCGCATCACTTTACCGGGCGAGTTCGGCGCCGAGGGTTCCAGCGTACGCACTTTCGGCGACGCCGCAACAGTGGTGGCAGACACGCGTCCGCGGGACGCGCTTATATATTGCTTGGAGCGAGCGCGGAACGCCGCGCGCAAGGCAAAGGCGGTGGGTGCCAACGTTGTCGCGGCGCAGGCGCTGATGGGCGACGACCACGCGCGCACCAAATTGGCCACGCCGTCGGAAAGCGCGACCATAATTAGAACGAATTCGGTTCTGGACGAGTACAACGCCGTGATGCGCGTGACAGACACATTTGCAGAATTGGGCGAAAGGCGTCGCCAGCGCGAAGCAGGGGGGTGGCGCTGCCCCGCCATAAATTTTGCACGCGTCCGATTAACGGTGGCAGAAAAGTGTGGCCATGGAAGAATTGCCTCCTCGACAGGTGAGCTCCTTGCTCGAGGCGCTGGACGTTTGTGCGCTCGACTGCTGCCGCGACGACGGCGAGCCCGCCTCACCGTTTGGCCGGACGTGGAGGATCGTGACGGAACACGAGATGACCGACAGGCGCGCGCTGCTTTACGTGATCGAGTCGTTCAACGGCGACGTCTGGTCTCGGCGCGGAGTGGGGCGACGCCACTGCGTGGACGACTTCGGGGTGGCGGTGGTGCGCGAGGTATTGGCGGCTCTCTTGCGCCACGGCAGCGAAAACAACAAGGCGACGGCGCGCATGTGGCAGGCGCGCAGCGGCTCTCGGTTGGGCCTGCCTTATTGGGACAAGCCGGACACCACGCACAACGATCTGATCGGCTTGTTTACCGAGGGCACGGGCGTCTGCGACGCGACCATGCGCGCGCTGCGAGACGCCTTCTACGTGGTGTCCAAGCTGCCCTCGGGAAAGCTTCCGCTGCTCGGTCCCTGTCCGCCGCCGCAGCTGCTTAACGCCGCCGCCGACGCCGACAGAGACGAAAAGCCCAGCGCCGAGCTCATGAACGTGGTGCGCTGCGTTTACAAACAGTACCAGGAGAACGTCGAGCAGGCTTACTGTCGCCACATCGTCCAGTGCTCCAACGTGAGCATGTTTGCAGACTACGCCAGGATAGTGGATCTGTTGCGCTCCAACGATCTAATCAGATACACGGGCAGCTACTGGTCGCGCTACCTCGACGACAACGGGCCCAAGGCGGCCGTTCGATTGGGCCGCGTTTTGGGCTGCAGCTGCGGCGTTCCTTCCTCGCTCGTTTACAACGACCGCGTGCACGAAGTACTGTACAAGATGACAAACAGCGAACCCCCCATGCACACGTTGTCCGAAGCGTACGAAGCGCTAGCCAGTATCCTAAATGAGCCGTTGCCCGAAGGTTGGGTGGTGGAGGAAGCGGAGCACATTCCCAGAGCAGTCTTGTTTCTCGACTTTGTGTATTCGGACAGCGACAACGAAGAATGCCTACTGCAACACATGTGGAGGCGTCACGGAATGGCACTGTGGGAAACGCCTTGTGCACTGCAGCCGCACATCCCCTACACTGCGCGCATGTTTGTGCGCGGAGAATTGTCTGGCCTAACAAACGGCATGGGCAGCAAAATGCTCTACAAGAGAGCGTGTACTTGTGGGCCGCTTTGCTTGTCTCGCGAAGGCTGCTACTTTGATTTCGAGAAATAAAGATGTGACCACCACGTAAGCAGTGTCGTGTCTTGTTCGAGCAGCGCGCATTTCCCTTTCCCCGCCACTTCCTCGCGATTCGGCGACGGCTCGACGGGACGGGCGGCCAGTCTCCACCCGCTCGTACGTGCGCGCGCGCGGCGTTGAGTTGAAATTTGGCGCGCGCGCCGTCGTTCATACATTTGCAACGACGTGGCGAGAGCGTCGCGATAAAACAACGATCACTCGTAGAATAGTGCTGTTTACGATGGCGCGCATGACGACTAACGACGCGACATGGGTTCGCGGTGACACGTTTGTGGATATGATGCGTGACGCGGTCGCCGGTGCAGAAGGAATGACACCCGTTGGCGGAGTCGTCAACAGCGTGCACGGGTTGCTGTCGCAGGCTCCGGTGGCCGCCGAAGCCGTACACTGGCTCCTAAATCACGCTTTAATGCGGCCCGTGACGTGGTGCACGCCGTACGCGCCACCGCCCGAGCTGTTTGCGCTGGGCAGCCTGTACATTTGCGGCAGCGGTGCTTCGCACCCGCCCATCGAGGTCACCGCGAGTACCGTGCAGACTCGCAAACGCAATTGGAGTGGCAGCGCGTCGTCGCCGCCGCCGGGCAGCGATAAAGAAACCGAACGAGGCAGCGACGACGGAGAAAGTTGTTGTCTAGACGACGAGGACGCCTTTCCCGATCCAAAACGAGCGCGAGTCGCCGGAGTCGTGAAGTGCATTACAAAATCATTGTTTGGTCGCAATGAAGCCCGCGACGGCAGGAAAACGCAAGGCTCACGCCACTGGCGTGAATGGTTCGCGAGTAGCGAAGCGAACGACCAAGCGAAAGGCTGGCTGCAGCAAAAAGCACGCGACGGCCAAGCGACCCAAGAAGAAGAAGAAGAAGAAGAAGACGACAGCCAGCAAGGTGTGAAAAGGGCAAAGCACTGGTGGTTCGGAGACGGGGAGTTGTTCGATTCCATAATGGACATATGCGAACAGGCACAGCGTGATTCGCCATCGACTTCGTGGGACTGTAGGATCGGCAAGGTGCACGTGAGCGTCAAGATGGGCGGCGACGAGACTGCTACGAGTGCGGAAACAATCGCGGACGACGCAATGTCGTCGTGTTCTTCGTACGCCGCGCTCTACGACGGCGGCGGTTGGCATCGCGACGTTCACATTCGACTCGCGTATTAGATGAAATACCTTCGTCGAGCGTCGGCAAGCGCTATAATACATTCGACAATGAAATAAAGACAATATTTCAACTCGATCGCTCTTTATTATCATTATTTCGCACCGTCCAGCGTCGGCGTGTGCCGGCGGTGGGTGTTGTGGCAGGCAGAATTGCGAATCTTGCGCCGGTACGCCTCGAGCCCTCGCTTGAGGCGTTCGTCGTTCTGTAGGGCCGGGGGCAACTGGCCCAGCACTAGCCTGCAGGCGCCTTCGATCTCGGCGGGAACCTTGGGCGCGTCGTACGAGCAGGCCTTGAGAAACACGAGGGTCTCGAACGGCGCGGGCACCACGAGAGGCGGCCACATGTCCGTCTGTTGCTGCTGGCTCTCGCGGTAGCCGTCCGTCACGAGATACTCCGGGCCCGGTATGGAGCGCATAAGGTCGCGGCGCGTCCAGGCGCTGGCCGGGGGAACCTGGAGCGCGGCCTCCGACGCCATTCGGTCGGCCACGAGCGCTCCGAACGAAGCGTAGCCATCCTTGCGGTGCGGCTGCTGCGTGCGCTGCACGGTGACGCAGTCGAACGTGTGCGTCGACAGTCGATTAGACATGTACGAGTAGACCACTTTGCCGAGCCAGCCAACACCGTCGCCCCTGCGCAGGCGCTGCATTTCGTTCTTGAGGTGCACCAGCGTCGCAATGGTGGTGCCGCCGAAAAAGAAGGCCGGCGTCGGGGCGTCGTCGGCGTACAGGCTGTTGATGCCGTAGCGCACTCGGCAGTCGTAGAACATGCGGCTCGGATCGTTGCAGTCCACCACGGCCATGAGCGTCGACTCGGCCAGGTCAGACGGCCCCACTTCTCCTCGCCTGGCAGCGGTCATGCGGCGGTCGCGCAGCACGTTCCGCTCCAGCAAATAGCTGAGACGGGCGTCAAAGTACATCTCTCGGCCTTCCCACACGAACAGCACGATGCGCTGCCACGGCTTGCTCAGCACGGGCAGCATAAGAGTGTTGACCAAGTCGGCCACTGTGTGCCCCACGTCCACGGCCAGGGGCTGCACGGGGTGGCCTACGGCGAGCTGTGCAGCCTCCAGTGCGCGTTTGGGGATCTCGTAGAGCACGTACGCGTCCGACTGGGGCACGCTCTTCTTGTAAAAGTAGTAAGGCTTCTGGTTGTTGACGCGATCGACCAGCACGATGGGGCTGCACGAGGCTACGCCGTCGAACCACTCGATGCGCGGCCGGCGGCTGTACGTGGACACGAGGAACTCGTCGAAGCGGCGCCGGTACACGGCCTGTCGGTCGTCTTTCCCGGACACGGTGCCAACGTAGACGCGGTCCGACTCGGGCACCGTGTAAGGAACGTGGATAGACTTTAGCCGGCGCAGCATTCCGGCGTACGACTCGTAACCGTACTGAATCACGTGCGAGATGACTTTGAATTCTCGGTTGGTGAGCACGCGATTGCGCGTCGGTCTCATGTCCAGGTAAACGCTCGAGAGCACGCTCTCGCCGAAATGCCTGGTCACCTTGGCGCGGTCCGAATCGCGGTAGCGCGACGCGACGCACACCGACACGTAGCCCGCGCTGTGCCTGTTGTGCGCGATGATGCGCGTGCCCTTGTCTAGCGAGGCGACGTAGGCGTCCGCGGCCCCCGGAACCCACCACCACTGCTTTCGCCACTGTCCGCGACGCGTGGGCTGATCTCCTCGATATTGACTCTGCGAGTCGCGCACCATGACTCTCGCAATGCCTTCTTCGCCGGGCTTGGCTTCGGCAATGATGCGGGCCATCATCACGTCCATGGCGCCGACCACGGCCTCCCAGCACGGGTCCGTTTCCTGTTCGCCGCCGCCCGTTGCGGTGTTCCGCTGCTGAAGCATTACGACTCGGGACCGTTTGGCCGGACCGCCGTCCCAATCCTGCTCGGCATCGTCGTCGTCTTCTTCGTCTCCTTGGTCGTCTTCCTCGTCCTCTTCGTCAGAGTACGCGTATAAATCGCGCTCCTCGCCCTCCTCCTCCTCCTCTTCGTCGTCCTCTCGATCGTCGCCCTGACCCTCGTCCTCTGCGTGGTCGCCTTGGCCCTGGTCCTCTTCGTCGTCGTCCTCCTCGAACGAGGCGCTCGTACCGGTGGGAAACACGTACCACTCGTTGACGATCACGTCGATGAGATCGTCGGCCATCAGTACCGCGTTGGTAATGAGCACGGGGCAATTGCGGTCGTCGTACGCCTCGTACACCACCTTGTTTGTGGTCGCGATGCCCACGTCGTGGCCGTCCGTCGTGTACTGGTAGTGTTGCCGGTGTCCGTGACAGTTGGTTGCGAACGTGTAGTCTGCGTAGGCGCCCACGATAGTCTCGCGAGCCGCGTCGTCCCACCACCAACGCGGTCGCATGATACGCAACATGCGCCTGAACTGGGTGCTCGAGTGTACGTTGTAAGTGACGTAGCCCTCGGCGGGGATGGGGGCTCGCTGTCGTACATAGCAGAACTCGTTGCCGTAGCCGCTCACCATGGTGACGCTTTCCTTACTCTCCGAGAGCAGCTGGGGTTGCAGGGGCGCCCTTCCGAAAACGGCCGTGATGATGGGCACGTACATGGAATAAGGATACACGTACCACGTCTTGCTGTCGATCGGGGACAACTCTCCGTCCACGTCCATGTACGTCTCGGACGCCGGAGCCCTGCCGGAATCGGGGCCTCCGAGCAGCGCGTCGGTAGCCATCGCGATGCGGCCGCCCATGTATTTGTTGAGAACGCGATAGTGGTACGAAATGACATTTCTCGCCGTGACGAAGCGAACGTGGTCGAGCAGTTCGCGCTTGTGCAGTTTGGGATAGCGATGCTTGAGAGCGCGCACCAGGTTGGCTACCCATCCCCCGCGTTTGAAACCGTCCACGATGGCCACATCTTCGGCCGCCTCGTTGTTGCCGCTGCCTCCGTGCTGCTGTTCCAAGGCCAAGAGTCGCTTGCGTTCGTTGCAGGCGTGTACGATGGCGTCGAGCAGGTATTGGCCCGTTACGACGTCGTAGTACTCGGGACATATTTGAGACAGATCGGAGGCAAAGTCGTACCCGCTTTCTCGCGGCATGTTTGATAGTTAGCCGCTGTGGAACGGTGCTTCTTTATGCCTCGCGCCACCTTGCCCCGCCCGCGTATTTTCACTCGCCTTCGCTATACTGCCGTAAACAACATCGCTGCTATTTCCTTGCGCTGTCTTCTTGGAGAAGAGACTACAAGAGGTAGACGATAAGGCGATGGAGGAGGCGGAGGAAGAGGAGGAGGGCGGAGAAGACGCGACCAAAGAGCAGCAGCAGCAGCAGCCCCCGTGCTTTGGGGTGGGTCTCTGGCGCAGGGACACGGACATGCGCATGCCGGCCAAGACGTGGCGCGTAAGCATGCCCGCGTATTTCACCGTTACCGGCTCGGTGCTCATGGCCGTGAAGCGCGCCTTGCAGCTGCTGCACGATTCTCTGCGACGCTGCGTGCCCGTGTACCACTTACTGGGTGCCGTGCATTTCGTGCACGATGTTCATGGGCACCCCGTTTGTGGCCGAGTAGGATTTGACGGTGCACGAGATGCGCTTGCGCCGCGTTTCGCGAGAGTCTCGAGCCGCCCGTGTAGTCCGTGCCCCAGAGCGTGACGTGCTCGGAGGAGGCGCACCGTCGTTTTCCGCCCTCCTGTCCAGCGGCGGCGGCGGCGGCCCGCGCCAGGTCTCTCGCGGCGCGTACGGCGTGGGGGCCGAATCGCTGATACGAGAGACCGTTGTCGCGGACAGGGAATGTCGGGCGAGATTCCCTCGAACGTCGTAAAGTGCTTCTCTGGCGCGCACTAGGATACTGCCGAGCAGGCCGCGCGAGCCGTCCTGGAAGAAGCTGCCGATGGGCATGTAGTAGGCCCTGTGGTACAAATCTGTGACGCTTCCGTCGCTGTCCTGCAGGCGCAGGTACACAAAGCCCAGGAAGCCTGGGTGCGTCGCGGCGCACTGCTCCACCGAGTACGGCACGTACAGCCACGAGATTGCGCCGCGCAACCCGTGTTGGCGAGTGTCGTACTCGAATAGGCGGCACAGGAGCGACTCGCACAGGATCGTGTAGAGCCCCGAGCAGCGCGACAGTTGCATGGTCAGGGGAAAGCTGTATCGCACCGCGTTCACCTCTGAGCACACGCACGGTTCGTCGAGCTTCCCGCCACCCCACTGCGAAGCGGCAAAGCAGCCCGTGCACACGGGCAGGCCGTAGAAGAAGGCTAGATCCTTGAGTATCGGCGTGGCGACTTTCTCCGCCGACGTCTCACAACCGCTAGGAATGTAAACGACCCACCACCTGTCTCCGCCCCCCTTTCCCATCGCCTCCCTCGAGCCAGCGAGAAGAGGCAAGGAAAACAGACAGGAATTACGGTACCAGAGGATCGTCTTTATTTGCCGAGTTGCATTTGGAGTAGGAGAGCCGTCTCCGCGGTTTGGGATTTCTGGGCATGTGTACCTGGGAATGTTCGTACACGAAAGGTGTGTCGCACGGGCCGTGGTAAGGCAGTAGCTTGGGCACGGCTCTGGCGGCGGGCATGTTGGCTCGGCAGCACTGCTCGGCCGGCGTCGTGACGGCATCATCGTCACAGAGCATTTCGACATTTTCGGGCAGTGGCAACCGCGTTACCACCACGCACAATGCGCGACCACCGTCGTCGTCGTCGAGCAGAGGCGGCGACCGTCGTTCCGGCGGCGTAACGATAGCCGCTAGCAGGACGAGTCTCGGGTCCTCGCTCGGTGTGCCGATAACGTCGACGTCCTCGTCTTCTTCTTCTTCTTCTTCTTCTTCTTCGTCGTCGTCGAAAAAGTAATCCTCCTGCTCCTCCACTTTGGAGCATTGGTAGGGCTCAAACGTGACCGGCTCCACGTAGGGATCCGCCAAGTCCGGTAACGGAGGCAGATGGAGACCCAGTCCGACGATGGCTGCTAGGCGACGGCGCTTTGCGGGTCTCGGGACGAGAGGAGGAGCAGGAGGAGGAGCAGGAGCAGGGGCCCGTCGACGGTGGGTCGGCCGCTCTTTGTCAAATCTCCGCAACACCGCGCCCAGGGCAACGGTCCGCTGTTCGCCGCCAAACTGGGTGGCGTCGAGGCAGGCAAACAGCTGGCGCCTGAGCAGTCCGTTGCAAGTGGTCCGCGGGGAGAATTTAGAGGTAGCGGAAATACGCGTCCCACGCCGCGTCACGGCCTCCATCGTTGTTGCCCACTTGGCCGAGAAGCAACGTCGGATTCGATATTCCAATGTAATTCTCTCTGCGTCGTCTGTCTCGGTCGCTGCGTTCGACAAATTTCCAAATGCAGTCATCGCAGCGAGCAACCCATCCAGCGGGATAGCCGTCTGCGCCGAGAGCGCCGGCGTACAACTTGCCGTTATACGGTTGTCTATTCGGTCCGCGTCCTCGTCGTCCACGCGCGGCGTGTTTCGCAGCTCGTGCATGGCCTGCAGTTGCTGAGCAATTTGCTTCCTCTGGGCCTTGAGAGCATTCTTGTCGCACGCCAGGGTTGAGCCGCATTCGATGCAGTAGTCGATCGGCAAACTGTTTCTCGAGCCGAGTGCTGAGCGCGCGCACTTGCGCGATCGCGCCACCCGGGGCTTTGCATTGGAAGAGAACGGTCGCCGCAAACACGAGGCCACCATCCTCGTGGCGCAGGTAGCGCAGCTCGTGCGCGAGCGAAGAGTCTGCGCCGCGACAGCCGAGGAGATGGGCCGCGTACTCGACGTCGAACGCGGCGTGCACCACGCCAGGTCGAACGGCGACGGGCAAATGCAGACAGCGCGCGATGAGTGCGGCTACACCTTCTACTTCGTCCTTGGAATCCACCCAGTGGTCTACGCGCACGACCAGCCACCTCGTCAGCGGCGACGTGGCGTGTGAGAAGCGAGCCTCGCGCATCCTGACTTCTATAGCGTTAATGTATGCTTCCCGGATATAGTCGTGACGACTCTTGAGATAGGCCGCCACCAAGGCGTCTTGAGTGATTGGCGTGGAGACGTGTTGTAGAAGGAACGTCTTCCAGCGTTTGAGCACCTCGGGGTCTAGCGCGTGTGGGCCCCATTTGCGGCACACCTCTTCGGCAAGAGTCATAGATGCGCACCCAAGTCTCCCCGGGGGCAGCGTGTTGGTTGTGGTGGCTGGCGGGGTCGCCGAGTCGACGACATCGTCTACCTGGTCCAACAAGCGCTCTCTCCAATCGTCGCCGCACAGCCGTCGCAGTTGTTGGCATATTTCGGGGCGCGTCGGTGGAAATTGGAGGCGCCCGTTCTTTCGGCCGTCGTCAGTATCATCGTTTTCTTTTTCTTCTTTGTGTTTTCCTCCTTTGCCTTCTTTTTCTTGTGCACCTTGGGCGTCGTCGCCAGACTGTAGAACGTAAGCGAGTAGCTCGTAGTCGACACCCGTGCCGTCTGCGCGCAGACCGCTGCGACGCAAATCTAATACGCCGCCCCGCAGTCGCCGGACCGCAAAACGAGGCAGGCACAGCCCCAATAATCTTCTGCGGTCCACATCGAGGTACCGGGCACTGTGCTGCATCGTCTTTGGGAGCAGCGACAAGAGGCGGACACCCCTACAGCGGGTTCACCTTGTGTATAGTGCTCTAGAAGATTGGGCAGTGTAATCTTCTGCGGTCCGCATCGAGGTACCGGGCACTGTGCTGCATCGTCTTTGGGAGCAGCGACAAGAGGCGGACACCCCTACAGCGGGTTCACCTTGTGTATAGTGCTCTAGAAAATTGGGCAGTGTAATCTTCTGCGGTCCGCATCGGGGTACCGGGCACTGTGCTGCATCGTCTTTGGGAGCAGCGACAAGAGGCGGACACCCCTACAGCGGGTTCACCTTGTGTATAGTGCTCTAGAAGATTGGGCAGTGTAATCTTCTGCGGTCCGCATCGAGGTACCGGGCACTGTGCTGCATCGTCTTTGGGAGCAGCGACAAGAGGCGGACACCCCTACAGCGGGTTCACCTTGTGTATAGTGCTCTAGAAGATTGGGCAGTGTAATCTTCTGCGGTCCGCATCGAGGTACCGGGCACTGTGCTGCATCGTCTTTGGGAGCAGCGACAAGAGGCGGACACCCCTACAGCGGGTTCACCTTGTGTATATTGCACTAGAAGATTGGGCAGTGTAATCTTCTGCGGTCCGCATCGAGGTACCGGGCACTGTGCTGCATTGTCTTTGGGAGCAGCGACAAGAGGCGGACACCCCTACAGCGGGTTCACCTTGTGTATAGTGCTCTAGAAGATTGGGCAGTGTGTCGACCGCGCCGCGAAATGCATGGGAGCAAGGGGCCACTATTGCGATGACGGAGGCGGCGCAGCGCAGAGGGCGCCACAAGCAACTAGTGTGTCAGCCGTCCGGGCGCCCGCGTATGCTCGCTGAGCGGCGGGGCGGATACCGCGCCGTCTGTACGTTCTTGTTCGCATGTGCGTCGTCTCAAGCTGTTCGCGACAAGATTTTACTGATATGCCGGTTAACGGTGCTCAGTACTGTAAGCAATCACCTAATTTATATTCCATTTTGGCCGTCGGCAACACCTCGGGGAAATAACATGACAGGAGTTGGCTCGGAAGAAAACAGCTTGGAGAGAGCCGGCGTACGACTCGCACAGCACGCTTCACTCACCATACAGCTTGCTTTAGCATTCATAAAGCACCTAATTCACGTCCAGAAATGTAGTCTATTTGAAAAGAGGGCAGTGTAAAGGCAGGATGTATGAAGAAGTGAAACATACAACACGTGCGTTCGAGCACTGACTAAATTAAACTGGTCACAGTAACCCCATCATCAAAACAGTCCAAAATGGTACCTTCCGTTGTTTCCCACGCCAACTATGCCTACTACAGTACGTCACTGAAGCCACAAGAGAAGTCGGAATTCAGTTGGAACGATTCCGCTTCCGCTAGATCATCCTTCTGCGAAAGAGAGGTTGTGAGGCCAGCACGGTTTCTCACCACGAACAAAAATAGCGCTGTAGGTTCCAAGATAGGTCGCAATTTATTCAAAGATTTGGCTCGGATGCACAGTCCTTTTCGACTGTATTTTGCACTTCAGATTTTGCAAATTTCCTGTAAAATGTTAAGGTTCAAAAAGTTTACCTACTTGGAGCACCAGAAAAGCTCCAGTTGAAGCAATGAAATTTAATGTGTTTTTTCCGAATTCGCTCTTTGCGAAGTAAGCGAATGACGACAAGAGTTTCCAGCCCGATTATACCCACTACAGGGCGAAGGCCTCTCCCATATTTCTAGCTCCACCTAACCCGGTTCTGTGCTAACTGCATGCACTTGATCCTTGCGAACTTCGTAATCTCATCCGCCCACCTAATGTACGGTAGTGAATGAATGTGTTTTGCTCGCGCACTGTATTTGTAATTTATATAAGCGCTGATTAGGGCACATAAAGAACACCCATTAAAGAGATATATTACAGATTACCACAGTGCTTTAAATTAGTACGGTAGTGAATAAATGTGTTTTGCTCGCACACTGTATTTGTAATTTATATACGCGGTGATTAGAACACCTAATAAAGAGATATATTACAGATTAGTGCAGATTTAGGATAAACGTTGATATGTAGTAATAAGCGCAAGCTGCAAAATGTTAGCAGGTGTTCGTAAATAGGTTTGCAAAACATAGGTGTTCATAAAGAGGCCTTACGAAGCACAAGCTTTGATTCGCATATGTGCACTGTTTTTCTCCGCGTGTTACTAGCGCTCCTGGGCAGTCGCCTTTAATCCCCTACGGGAAACGAATGCAAAACACCACGATTCCTTGCAAACATTAAGCACAAATTGCTGATCTGGACGATTTGTAACTGTCCGCAGGAAGAACTGTTGAGTTTCATTTAACGATTCAAACATCGCGCGCTGCTCCGAAGGACAACCCAAGCGTGCACGATGTCTCCAGATAGACGTAAACAAACGGCAGGGATCAGTTTAAGCACCTGGAATAAGTCGCCTCTTTATTAATTATCACAGTAATTGCGTGGCGTCTGAAAATCGCACCAAAGAGAACCGCGCCCCTCCTCTGTACCCCCGCTATCCCGCGGC
The DNA here is from genome assembly GCF_055883805.1 of Amblyomma maculatum. Taxonomy (NCBI): domain Eukaryota; kingdom Metazoa; phylum Arthropoda; class Arachnida; order Ixodida; family Ixodidae; genus Amblyomma; species Amblyomma maculatum. The sequence continues at coordinate 28,145,709 of NC_139348.1, forward strand.
CGCTACGCGCCGAGCGGCGGACGTGGTCGGTTCTTGTCATCGCAAAAGCGGCCCGCTCTCCGGCGCCGGTCGTCACACTGCCCAATATTCTAGAGCACTATACCTTTCTCTCTTGTTGTCGTTTAAATAGCGCGCGCGCTCCAGGCTCCGCCCCACGCGCCCCGGTCACCGCCTTGAGCAGTTTGGCGCTCCGCCCCACGCGCCCCGGTCACCGCCTTGAGCAGTTTGGCGCTCCGCCCCACGCGCCCCGGTCACCGCCTTGAGCAGTTCGGCGCTCCGCCCCACGCGCCCCGGTCACGGCCTTGAGCAGCTGGGATAAAAATGACGACGAGAAAGCTAGCGGCGGCAGTGTAGTAAGAAATGGGGCCTCGCCGACCACGTACATCTCTCGAACCTGTACCAGCGCAAGCCGATGACAGTGCGTGCTTTCATTTCAACGGCCGCGGCCCTAGTAGATGTGACAACAGCAACGGCTCGTCGCTAGGCAGCGGTCGCCCGCGGAGCAACGCGGATCACGATGCCGCCGAGCAACGTAGAAGTGAGTACTCCATGTCGCGCGTCGCATTTGTCATAATGATATTGCTGCCGCCGCTTTCGGTGTTAGCAAAGTCGAGCGACAATTCAGGGTTGTTGTGTGACAGCATTCTTTATTTTTCACAAACCTACGTCTATTGCGCTCTTCTTCATTCTCTTGCTCTCCGAAGACGAATGATCGCTGCTCGCCGCCTGATCGAATACAAGCTCCTGCGGCTGCTGCTGGACGGGCTTGTAGCCGGCACGTACTCTTTCGCTGTGCTGGATGGCGCGCTTGGCTTCCCGATATATGCGGCCCATGACTGCTTCCTCGAGCAGCCACTGGCCGGGCGGACGGTAGCATTCGCGACTGTTACTGTCGTAGGAAAGCTGCACGATGTGTTCGCAGTAATTGGAGTCGTAGTGCGGCACGGGGGCTCCGTAAGGAACCGCGTCGTGTCCGAGCCAATCGTAAAATCCTTTGTACTCGGCCGTGTGATCTAGCACTCGCTCTCGGTCGGCGCTTAGCGTATAGGCAAACGAGACCGGGTACTCGCTCCCGTACAACAATCGCGGTGCAATGTAACAGCCGTGGCCGTCCCAGAAGTGCGCGTACGTGTCCGGGGCGTCTTTGTGAGGCTCGACGACCACCTGCTGCTGCTGCTGCTGCTTCTTGCCTTGTTCTGCTTCTTCTTCCTGTGCGGGGCCGAGGCCGAGAAACGCGCTGCGCTTGTTGCGGTCCGCAAAGTCCTCGCCTAAACTGGTGGCGTCCAGGTAACAGTACGGATCAAACAGTTTGCGAGTGGCCCTCGTGACGGATATGGTTTCCGCATCGCTCTCACCCTCGGTGCCGATGCGTTTGGCCCCCGCGCACGACACTCGCAAACAGCCCCGCGCGGTAAAGTAATAGTCGCCCTGGGGACAGGGTGCCAGAGTTTCTGGGCACCGGTATCGCGTGGGTTCGTCTTTCCACACCACGTCCCACTGGGCCGGGAAGGGCGGGCGTAGCTTCGCTTTGTGGCGCTCCAAGAGCAGCATTTGCTCGGCGTATTGCGCTGCGTTGTCTAGGTCGACACTCGTAGGGTGAGCTGCCGCCATGATGACCGCTCCCCCTTGTGCCGATGACTGTTTGCCGGGTTCTAACATTGTTGTATTTTTCCAGAAATGCGGTACGTGGCCAGCCTGTACCACAGTGCATCGCAGTCGTCCGAGGGTTGGCAGCCCAAGGAGGAAGCCCGGTCGCTGAGCTCGTGCTTTGGAGAGGACGACGACATTATATACGACGGCGGCGCCAACAACTCGTCCTCTGCGACGGCTAGGCGTGGCCCCTCGTCAGAGTCGCAGTGGGGATTCTTGCTGGCGGGTACCTCGCAGGCGTCGTCTTCTTGTTCCTCTTCGCCGCCGACGGCGATCATCAAGAAGACGAGTGACGAGATCGCGCCAGACGACTGTCGGGAGCCGCCCGCCAAACGAAATAAGACGGCGACGAAGCGAAAGGCCGCGCAGAGCGATTACCCGCGCGCCACGGTCGCGTGGCGCAAAAAGAGAGAGACCGCCCGCCGACTCGAGGATTCAAATCTAGCCATATGCCAGGCATTTCCCTGGTTGTTGCTGCGAGGCCCCGGAATGCCCATTGATATTTCCGGAGGAGCCCAGCTTATAGTTCTCTTTGTCATCGTTTTCGACGAGCGGCGCTGTGCCTCGCTAACGTCCACCCCGACCAAGGGAGCCGTCGCATCTTATCTGGCAGGCCGAGTGACACCGGACCCGGACTTGGACGCCCCCTTCGACGCCTGCTCGGGCATCTCTGGATGGCAAGCTACGCAGAAGGCGCCTCGGTGCTTCGTGGAGCAGTTTGGCAAGACGGCGGATCAGCTTAAACAGGCACGAGGCTATAAGCCCGAGCTGTTTGCACGTGAAGTAGAAGGGGTCCAGCGGCTCTTCGTGGTCGATATCAGGAGTCGGTGCGAATTGGAGCGCCTCTTGTACAGGGCTGTGGGCGGTGGCAAGTGCAACTGTATTTCTTTCGCACTCAACTGGATGCCCGTCGCCACAGCCGTACAAGGGTGCGTCCTTACACCGCGTACTATAGGACAGATGTTGCCTGCTACTAGGCGTCAGCGACAGGCATACAACCTGCCCATGATATGGGACCCACGCACACTGGCTTCGACCAGGTTCGGAACCGCCGTCCCAGACTCGCTTCGTTGCCCGACGGCAGAAACGGCGGAGAGTTTGGCGCGCAGCACTGCCAAGTTACGGCAAGTGATTGGCGCCCAAAAACGAGCAGGCGTCGAACCAGATGCCCCCAAGATGATCGTTGCTGCGGACACACATGATTAAAGATTATGTTCCCTCGCGCACTGATTGTGGTAATATGAGCAAACCATGATAATTATCGGGCAACTTGTATTGTTGCGCTTCTGTGAGATCATCCTGTAGTTTTGTTAACTCTACAATACTCCCTTTAATGCCTTGCTCAATTACGGCATAGTGCTCTGCAAGCTCTGCCTGATTTCTTTTCGGCAACCACAGGATGTTCTTGATCGTTTGTCGTGTAGATTTGATTATATTGCGGAACGCTGTGCTCAGCACCTTCCAGGGATGGGAATCTACCTCGCCCCTGTATACTTGTGCATCGTTGTGTGCGTCGGGGACTGTGGCATGGAATCGTTCGAGATCGTCCATAAGCACGCCCAACTGCTTCATGTCCACTTTCTGAAGGAATTCGTCAGGGACGGCCACGTTTGTATTGCGCCACGTAAATCCGAATATGCTCTCTCGGCCAGATGGGAGTTCACCGCCTGCATTGAGTGCAATTACCGGACCTTTTTCGGCCGCCGCACCACCCGGAATGACTAACGTCGACTGGTAGGTCTCAGCTGACTCGGAGTCGTCCATCGGCTCTGGCGCGAGCGCATCCCTTCTTGCTTTTGCGAGTGCCACCGATTTGAAACCGCCCTTAACAGCCATCCCCGAAGCGAACGGATAGGAGCTGGGGTGGGCGAACCTGGGGCGGCGGCCTTGGAGATCGCGTTTCTGCGGTACGTTGTATATGTAAGGGCGCGAATTCATGCGTGCGTTGAGGTAGACCGAGTCCTTGGGGAGGTAGGGGCGCTTGAAGTCGTTTTCGGTCGTATAATTCAGATTGGAGACGACGCGCAAAAATAGGTCGTATGCGTCGCGATGTAATTTGCTGTCCGTCAGAGCTCGGAAGCGATCGCGGGCCGCGTCTACCACGCGCTGACCATTGGGTTCGCGCGACAACACGTCTCTCACGATGGACGTGTAGTCGCCGCCCAAAGTGAGCGCCTCGTCCAAAACTCCGGCGCTGGATCCCTCGTGGATGCTGGCGTGTCGGATTGCCGCCGACACTATTCTGCTGACGGGGTCGCGCACCTCGAAACAGTCGCCCGGCTGTGCACAGTCTACGGTGGAGACGCGTCGCGAGTCCACCGTGCCCGTTTCGAAGCGAGGCACGGTGCGCGCCGCCACCCCCGTGAGCAGCACCTCGGACGGGGGCATCACGTACATGGGGTCTACGAGCTCGGCCGAAGCCTGGCGGTTGCGTTGCAATCTGCGAATGTACTCTTGCTGCGCGCGCTGGGACTCGGAGCGTCGCAAGTGTGCGCCCATGGGATGCTCGCGGTACAGCGTGATGCGGCCCGTTACGCGGTCAATGTGGAAGCTAGCGTTTTCGTCCTTCTCGTCGCACGGCTGAATGTTGTGCAGCACGACTCGGCTCATGCTCGTGTACGGGTTGAATCCGTTGTCAAAGTTTGCCACGTAGAAAGCGTTGTGCGTGCGACAAATGTTGTTGGACTTTACGTTGCGGTTGATGTACTGCGTCATGTGCATCGTGTTGGGCGTCGGTATGTCCATCATGAACATCTTGTTGTCTAACGTGTACGGCTTGCTCTGCATGTCTGCGAGCGCGCCGCATATCATGTCGCCCACCATTTGCACGTTGGACGGCGGCGCGTACGTGAAGAACTTTGGGTGTAGCATTGCTGCACTCGCCGCTTTGGAGAGAAGGCGCGCTGTTATCAAAGAGATGGCGACGAGAGAGGGAGACTGTTTTTTTTTGTGCACAACCTCGTTTATATTTATTGATTTCATCGTTACTTCCACGACATTGCCTGCTCCATCACCAGGTCCATGGCCAGGTCTGTAGTCGAATCGGCAGCCGCGTCGCTCGTCGCTTCGCTCACGAGGTAGTCGAGATGAGACGACATGATGGCGCCCAGCGCCACCTTCCACGGTTCGGCGACGACGAGCGGATCGTGCGGCCGCGAGACCAGCATCGTGGTGTCGGAAACGAGTCCAACGGCGTGGGCGCGGCGCGTTTCTTCCGAACACCAAGGCGCGGGCGGCATTCCCAGGGCGTTCCACGTGGACACGTAGCCGCGACACATGTTTAGCGCGTATTGCGCCAGCATACCGGGCATGGCGCCGCGCATTATGGCGCGCGAGGTCTCTTCTTCATGTCGAGCGGCGGCCAATCTGACGGTCTCGTCGAAGCGGTCGATGGTAGCCAGTATTTGCGCCTCTTCTTCTTCTTCTTCTCCTCCTCCTTCGTCGTCGTTGCGGCGCTCCTCTTGTTTCTTGCGTTGGTTGGCCAGCTCGCGCTCGTGGTGCACGGCCCGCTGCAGCAGCATCACCTTGCGCCGGTTGCGCAGGTACGAGTGCGACATGATCAGGTCGACCCAGCCGCGAGCCTCGTCCGATTCGAAATCGGGCATGCGGAAGCTGCGCTTTCCGTACACCAGTCGCTGCACGATCTGGGCGCGAGCCCAAGTTTCGTGCGTGGCCAAGACGACCGTGTCTCCAAGCACGTCGGCCAGAATATGTAGCACCTTGTTGAGGTCCTGGATTCGGTAGTGCACTCCGCAGGCCATCTCGACGAGCACGGAGTGGTGCTGCGTGCCGGACACGAGGGGCATGGTGACGGGCGCTCTTCTCTCCTGCGGAGCGGCGGCGGCATCGTCGTAGTCGGGATTGTCGGCGTCCCCGTACACTAGCATCAGCGACAGCAGTTGGTGCTCGTTGCACTCGAACATGAGATCTGCGGCCTCTTGAGACTGCACAAAGTACGAGGCGTAATCGCCCAGACAGGAACCTTCCGCGTCCGGGTAGCGATCTCGGCAGCGGTGAGGCACCAGCTCTGCCTGAGTGAGCCACGTGTTGACGCTCGCCTTGCACGGGTCGCACAAGTAGTGGGCGCACCAGACCTTGCGTCCCCGCTCCAATTCTTCGTCGCCCGCGCACGTGTGGGAGCACCAGCAGCGCGCGTAGTGGGGCTCGGGCTCGTCCGCCCGTCTCGGCTGCAGGGCGCAGGACAGGGCGGTGACGATGGGCGCTGCGGCGTCCACGGCCGCGTTCCTCACTCCCGAACAGCACGCGCATCGCGAGTCTCGTATGGCCCAGCGCCCTTGTTGGAAATCGGGTGCGTGGTCGCAAAGCAGCACGGGGCCCGAGCAATCGCACTCGTTACTGTCGCCGACGCTAGAGAAGAAGGGTACGCATGACAGGGGTCGCAAATCCGGGTACTCGGCGCTGGGCCTGCTCTCGGGGTGTTTGCAGACGAGTGCGACGTTGGGCCTAGGTAGGCGCGGGTCGGTGACGAGCACCTGCGTGTGCGGCTTCCTGCAGCGCGCCAGCACGGCCATCACGTCCGGCGTGACCCATCGTTCGTAGCCCTTGGCGTACAGCTCGGGCCACCGATCGGCCACGAACGCCGGCACCATGACGGTGAGAAACAAGTGCCCCATCAAGTCGATGGCCGTGCCGCCAAAGTAGGCGCATTCGAATCCTTCTACCGATGTCTGCGTAAACAGGCTTCGCGCCAGGGTCAGCGTGTCTTCGCCTAGTCGGGGACTGCACCATTCCGCGTGCTCCAGGTACTCGGCGACGTAGTCTGCAAACAGCTTACCGGGCGGCCCGTACTCGTTGAAGAGCACGGCCAGGCGAGACACGAGATAGAATGGCGCGAAGCATAGGTTTCTGCCCAGCGCAACGAGCGCACGTTCGTCGTTGTTGTACATGTCTGTCTTTGATCGCAGAAGAAGAATCGCGAGTCGAGATTTTTGCCACGGCTACGCAAATTCTTTATTTCAAGCTAACGCGTCGCAGTTTGGCCACGATTCTGTACAGTAAAGGCCGACGCCGTCGCTGCTGCTGCGTCTGCGACTGTTGTACCGGGGGCGGAGGCTCCTGTTTGGTTGTGGTTTCCGCGATTCAGATGGAAAAGGACCGCTGCGCGTACTGTACCCGTGCCATGCACAGGGCTCGATGACCGCTGGCCGGGGTGAACATGACCATTTCGTCGTGCACCTCTCTCTCAAAGGACAGAGAGGTGTGCAGCCGCCCGAAGCATTGCCAAGACTCTTCGTCGTCTGTTCGCTGGAGCACCAGGTCCATGGCCATCTCCCTGACTCAAGAGTTGCGCTCTACCACGAAGCGCAATATTCGGGCCACCTGCAAAACGCGGACAACGTCGTAATGCGTCCGGGCACGACTGCCCCGTAATGCGTCCGGGTGCAACTGGGCACGACTGCCCCGTTGCACCAGTGTTTCTGGACCGCACCTTACTGTGCTGAGGGACAAAGTAAATCGCCAAAGTACTTGCATGACTTGCAGCACTATTTGTATTACGAACTTGTATGCGTGGTCTCTATTTGGAAGTGTTGCTCCACCTGCTGCTGCGCCGATGGACTCGCCGGGCTTAACGGAGGTAGTTGCGAGCAATATAGGAGCTCGTCAGTCGTTGCAGCTTCCTCTGACTCCTGACGTTCTTCTTCTTAGGGTGGAATTCTCATTGTGTGTGTGTGTTTGTAGTGCAATTCTCATTGTGTGTGTGTGTTGTAGTGCAATTCTCCACGGTATCATCGTCGTCCACCTGCTGCTGCGGCGATGGACTCGCCGGGCTTAATGGAGGTAGTTCGGAGCAATATAGGAGCTCGTCAGTCGTTGCAGCTTCCTCTGACTCCTCACGTTCTTCTTCTTGGGGTGGAATTCTCATTGTGTGTGTGTGTTTGTAGTGCAATTCTTATTGTGTGTGTGTGTTGTAGTGCAATCTCATTGTGTGTGTGTGTGTTGTAGTGCAATCTCATTGTGTGTGTGTGTGTGTTTGTAGTGCAATTCTCATTGTGTGTGTGTGTTGTAGTGCAATCTCATAGTGTGTGTGTGTGTTTGTAGTGCAATTCTCATTGTGTGTGTGTGTGTATGTAGTGCAATTCTCATTGTGTGTGTGTGTGTTTGTAGTGCACACAGACACTTGTGGCATGCTGCCGACGGGGAACTCGGGAGTCGTTTGCGTTGCTGCTAGGGCACCTCACCTCCTGTACCGCTCTCCTCCTATGTTGCTCCCCCTCTCACTATTTCTTTCTTTAGCACTTTGTCATCGTTTCGCTAGGCGGGGCTTGTGTGCCGTGTGTTTGCGCGGTCGATAGAGGGCGTTGCCGCCACCCCAGCCCTAGTGTTCCTGTATATGCTCCCGCAGGGAGCAGAGTTGCGCGAAGGTCCGCCATTATGTTCCAAGCTCTACGGGAAAGCCGCTTCTACAGGGGGCTCTGCGGGAAAGCCACTCCTTGGGCGTACAGGGGCTGTGATCACGGCGGGGCAGACGATGTAAAGCAGTTCGCTTTATTTTATTGCCATGTACATCGCGCTCTATTTACAGGCATCCTTTTTCCTTGCGCTGTATAAAGGCGCAGGCATCGATGCCAAGCGCATCGTGCATTTTTCTGGAAAACATAACATCGAAAACACATGTGATTCGCATAACATGCTGGCACAGCATGATCTGTCAGAGATGGCAAAACGGTTGCAGTAGCTCCTAGCTGTGACATTAATGATGTAAAAATACAAGTAATGAAACCTGCGTGGAAACGTTTTGCAACCCCCGGCAGAAAGAACATTACCATGCACGATTTTCTAGGGATCGTCTGTAATATTAGACGAAGCTTACAACGAAACCCCGCTGCACGCAATGCAAAGCCAGGCAGTCTAAAGCAACGCAATTGACAGACAGGCGAATTGAACCAATAGCACAGGTCGCAGACTTACTCGCGCTCCATTATCTTGCAATATTTAAAGGCGGGGGCGCGTGCACTGTGACTATGAAAATAAAGACAGATGTTTAACCAACGACTCTTTATTTATCAGCATGTTCGCAAGCGCTTTGCGGGCGACTGTTCGCTGTCGCATTTACATACCATCCACGCCACACCATCCAAGTCTTTCAAATTTTCATTCAGCGCAATGCTGGTGGGAGCAGCAGCAGCAGCATGCGGAACGGGGAGACAGGTTTGCTGGAGCAACAGGGCTTCCATGGGCACCATGCGAACTGCTGCTTTGCAGGCACAATTCAGGCAACGCGCCCCCGGAAACGGGCTCTCGTCCTCGACCACATAACTCACGATGCGGTCCAGGCATTCGGCGGGCAGGTCGTTCACGGTCTTTCCATTTTCGAGAGCGCAGCACAGCAGTCCAGCCTGCTCCAAAAGCACGCGGCCGGCTTCGGTGCGAGTGTAGCGCAGCGCCCGCTTGACATCGCTTTGCGAATGTACTCTTGCAAAGCGTCCGACAAACGCTTCGAATGCGGGCGTCTCGGAGATGGCCAGGAACGCTGCAGCCGCGTCGATGTTGTCGAATTTAGGGGGGTTGTGCTCGACCGCTTCGCTCGCCGCCGCCGCCACCGCCAAGAAGGGTCGCCATACCCACTGTGCCCCGAGAAAGAAATGCAGGGCCAGCTGCTGCACCACGAGGTTCCGGATGCACATTTGCACAATCATTTCGTTGATGCGCGTGTTGCGCACCACTTCCCCGTTCGAAAAGCGCACGTCGTCCACTGGACCGATGCTCGTTAGGGTCCAGTTGGTGTGAACAAGTTCTGTCGACACCAGGTCGGAAGCGCTAGCGTCCGTCACCATGTCGACGAGCCCGCGAAACGTCGTCAGTCTGCCGTTCCCCGACAACAACTTGTGAAGAGATAAATATTGATTATTGCTTGCTGAGGCTGCGTGCAAACAACTCACGTTCGCAATGGCTCTGCCAAGTCCGTGTCCTCGTCGTCCCCGGCCATGCGCAGTAACGTTAGGGTGTGGATAGACGTGCTATCCGCCACTGCCAACAGCAGGTCCGAAAGTTTCAGCACAGCGCAGGCGAAGCACGTCAGCGTCTGCAGGGTTGGCGTCTCTCGAATAGCGCTACAGAGGCGCCGCTGTTCTTCGTCCGTCCACAAGATGACCATTGCTAGATCCAAATCCACGAGCTGCCTCGCTGTCTGCAGCTCCAAAAGGGGCGCGTCCCTGGTGTTGCGGTGCAGTTGTACCGAGGCATGAAGTGTCACGCCCGGGCAGCACTGTACTGCAGCGCCCAGGATGGTGCAGCTGGACCCGACAAAGCCGAGGAGCGATTCGCTGCCGCGGGGCCGCTGTGTCGTCTCGTCCCACAGGGAAGCCAGGAAGTCGGGCAACGCTTCCTGTATGAATTGTCGCTGAGCCTTGATCCATACGTCCAGCGGCGGCCGTGCCGTGGCTGCCGCAAGACGTTGCCGTACGTAGTCCACGGCGCCGACGGTTGTTAGTCCGGGCAGCACGAGTTCCCGCAGCGGCGAGTCGGCAGAAAGGCCTAGCTCCACAAAGGGGAGTAGCGCCCGCCCGTCAAACAGAGCGGCGGCCCGGAAATTTTGCGCCAGGCCGGAACAGTCGAGTCGGTAGAGATGGCGGTGCAGTGGCAGCGCGGCTGCCAGGACGGAGAGGTCCGAGCTTATCTGGCAGTACCTGCATACGTTTTCGAGTTGTGGGCCGCCGCAAGGAAAACAACGCCCCACAAACCATACCTCAATGTGTACGTGTACAAACGTGGGTTAGCAGCCATCCAGAAGGAGTCCAGTGCCGCTCCGCAAATCCGTCTTTGTGGAAGTCGCTGCTCACTGCCATATACACGAGCGTTACGCCAAGCAGCCTGGGCAAAATCGTAGGGCCGCGTCGTTCCGGGATCGTAGCGCTCTGCAGTCTCGTTGGGCGGAGCATTATTTACTACAGGGGATAGAAATGTTAGCATTGTCCCGGCAGTACCGACTGCTATCTCCATTTCGGACACCATCGTGCCCATGGCTGCGGGACGGTGCGGGGGGTAGGGGCAGTAACAGCACACAGCAGCAGCGGAATAGCAGTAATGGAACGTGTGTGTGTAGGGGGAGGGTGGGCTCAGGTGGCGCTACGATCGAGGGAGGGAGAGAAAGACAGCGCGCGCGCGCGAGAGCGTGTCCGCGCTTGCCCGGCTAGACAGGATGTCTTTCCCCAACACTGCCCACCTTTATCTCCTTCGTCGGGCCGCGCGTACACGGCCGATAAGTGAGTCACACAGATTCACACAATTATCTTTATCGAAAACGCCCATTGTACTGAAAGCGCTCGTTCTAATGAAAGCGCTCGGCGAGCTGCATGAGCACTGTGGTTACGTCTGTGCAATATGTATTAAAGAGCCAAATACGCATCAGTATCATAATCTTTTCCAGGTGAGAAGTGGTCGAGTATGCCGGGCCGTTGGTAAAGTTGAGGAACGCCATGACGTTCTCTCGGAACGCCTTGAAACTCGGGCAATTGATGATGATGGTGAGCAGGTCGCACATGACGTACTGGTTGATGGGCGTCAGCGACCCGGGCACGTAGCTGCTCTTTTTGGGCGCGTTGTCGACGGCCCAGCTGACGTTGCGAAGGTGATTATCGCTGTAACTCTGGTCTTGCCGAATCGACATGAGCGCCCACCAGGCGAGCAGCACGACGAGCCAGTCTCTGCCGCACACGACGCTGTAATTGCTGTAGCGATCTCCGATGGGCACCCAGTCGCCCCACTGGGAGATGAGGGCTTCGGCCCTGGCGTCCTCGTCGACGCTGGTGCGTGGGTTGCAGGCCACGCGCGTTAGGCGGTGCAGACTGAAGGCAATTGCGCCGGCGTCGCTGTCACACTGGGGCACGATTCGCTGGGCCACGACGCCCAGCATGTCGGCGCTGACGGGGCGCGCGTGGCCCGCGGCGGGTTCGTGTTCGTTGGGGTGGCGGCCGCCCGTGCGCTTGCGCTGCATCGCGTCTCGCTGGGTCTGCAGCAGGCCCACGTACGAAGGGTCGGACGCCCTGTACCGAATGACGCCGCCCTCGAGCACGTGCGATCGTACGAGGCGCTCTAGACAGGCCACCGACACGACCGGTAGCACGCGGTTGCACAGCTCCATGTGGAAGCGGTCCGTGTGGCCCAGCGCGTAGGGATCGAAGAAGCCGTCGGGCGTCCCCGAGCTGGCTCCAAACACGAGGGCGACCGGCGTGCCGAACGTGTAGTTGCGGTGGCCGGTCGTGTCGTCGACGCCGCCCCTGGGGTCGAACTTGATCACCTCGTGCAGCGTCATGACGGGCGCGAAGCGCACCGGCGAGGACACGGCGCTGTAGCCCCACTGGTCGAGCAGGTAATGCTGCGTCGACGGCGTTCGGCGGGCGGGCGGGCGCAGAGACCAGCAGCCCGCGCGGCCGCTCTCTCTCTCGCGCACGTCCCAGTCGGCCCACAGCGTGCGCATGGCGTTTACGAAAGCCCTGGCGTGGCTGCCGCACACGCAGACAAAGGCCATGGCTTCGCCGCCGGCGTCGAGCATTTCGAGCGGGTCGATGTTGCGACACTCCTTGAGCGCCGTGACCATGAATTCCCAGGCGACCGGGCCGACGGCAGCCGGAATGTTTGTGACCGTGGCCGTGGCAAACTCGGGTGCGACCAGGTTGCGAGCGTGCGCGTCCACGCTGGCAGTAACGATCGCCGCGTTGGGCACGAATCGCGAGCCCGACCCGTTGACGGAGAAGGTGATGCAGCCGTCGCGGACGCACGTGTCGGACGCGAGGAGAACGCGGCGCAGATCGGCCAGCACGGACTCGGCGAGCGAGGAGCCGTACACGAGGTTGACGATGTGTTTGAAGCAGGCCAGAGTCTGCTGGCGCACCAACTCGGGATTGTTGCTGGGGTAGGTGTTGAGCACGGCGTCCGGATCGCTCAGCATGGTCTGAAACTTGCTGCGAGACAGTGCGTTCCTATACATTTCTTCGCACCAGTATCGCAGCAAGTAGCGCATGCGATCCGTGCGCGTCATAGTGGTTGCTGCGGCCGCCATGGTTGTTGTTGCCCCGCTTTCGCGGCAGGCAAAAGCGGCTGTTTTTTGCAGCGGCGACAGGCGTGTGAAAGAAAAGATATTTATGGCCGAGCAGCAGCAGCAGCAGCAGCAGCAGCAGCAGCAGCAGCAGCGCGACGGCTGGCATAGCCTACAATACACAAAGTGCGCTTACTACTGCAGAAACGACGGTTTCGGACAAATACAGTGGTTCGCCGTTCCTTTCACGCAGCACTTGTACTACCACCGCGCGGTGCCGCCGCCGCCACCGCCGCCGCCGCCGCCGCTCGCGGCCTTGGTGACGTTGTTGGCCGCTCCGCCGGCAGCAACCGTCGCCGGCGATGGCAAGCGCGATATGGCTACGTCCACGAATGATTTAGAGCAGAACGAAGCGTTGCGAGGCCTTCCTCGGAAACAAGACGAACAACGGGGAGAAGACAACGACGACGAGGAGCCCGCGGCGAAACGCGCTAGACTTGCCGCCGTCTTTCCCGCGAAAAAGATAAAGAACAATAGGAGATCATCGCAGCCGCCGGCAACGTCGTCTCCAAAGATTCGCATGGAACCGTGGGCGTGGTATGAAGACGCCCGAACAACTTCTGGGGACGTACCCACAGGACGACGAGCAGTATCCGGTGGAGGAAATACAAGACGCCGCCCACCGATGCCCGCCAGACTTGTGGTATTGGGTGGCGATTTGTCCCTATAACTGCTCAGCCTCTTGGCGAAAATGTGACAAGGCAAATCTCGATAGCATTTCTTGAAGGCTGTTCTTGGTAAACGCCTCCAACAATGGTCCTGCACATCTTACCGCCCGCCGACGGCGCCCCGAAGGGACACCAGCCGCCGGGCAGCCTGCCGCCCAAGGGAGCACCGGGTCTGCCCGAAGGAGCGCGCACCGACAGAGGACCTCGCTGAAAATTGGCCGCACCGCAAGGGGATGGGGGGGGGGGTTAGGGGGAACGGTCTTCCGCCCCGCTCACTCTTCGCAGGTGCTGCGTCCTCGCTAGCGACCCGCAGAGGGGAACAAAGGGACAAAGGACGGGGACGACACATCGTTACTACTCGAATGCTATTTATTGCACTTGCAAATAATACAGAGCATGCTGGCTAGCTATACATCAACAAGGTTTTCCTTGGAAGGGCAAGGCTACGTAAGAAGGACTCTTGGACTCACCGGCTGGGTAATGGGGGTGCGACTTCGGCGGCGGACATTTGCACGCGCCGTGAATATGGCGGCCGGGATCTCCCGTGCGCGCCGCATTCTTCGGACAAAGCCATACCGCGGCGTTTGCCGCGGGAGGCGGCGAGAGCGTGCGGTATTTACCGGTCGCTTCACCGTTGGGAACCAGAAGATGGGCGGTCGTGCACGACGGGTCCTGCCGTGTGCGCTGCGTACTCCGTGCACGCTATCCCCCGGCATTTGCCGGGAGAGGCGGCGGGAGACGACCGCTCTCGCTGCCGGCTGGATCCAGAAGCTCCCTCTCGTCTTCTCGCGGGAACCCGCGTAGACCTCTTGGCGGCGCACCCATCGCTGGTCTCCTTCCCCCAAGGGGAGGTATTTACCTCCTCTCCCAGCCGGCGCTGCCATGAAGCTCGTTGGGGTGGTGCTGGTCGGTCGCGGGGAAGGGGGCGGAAACTGGTTTTCCACAGGGGGGCAAAAAACGCCGGTTATCTCTCGGAAACGCAAGTGAGCAGCGAGCAGCAACTACAATGAATCTATCCGCACTGCTGTCGTTGGCCGTCGTCGCCCTGGGCGCCGACACGTCCACGGTTCACTGCATCGACTGGACCACTCGACTGAGCCCGACCGTGTACCAGTACGCCTCTCGCCTGGCTCCGGAATACTTTGGCGTCACAGAGTTCAACACGTCGATATTCGTGCACCCGGACGAGTACCGCGCTCGCATCGAACAGGCCGCGTTGCCCGTGGGCGTCTGCAACACGGCCGCCTGTTTGCGGATGAGGAAAGATGCCAAGGATCTTCGCGACGGAGTGTCCATCAAGGTGGTGCGCGACCTCATGCCGGAGACGGTGCTCAAGCTGGCTTTCGAAGACGACCGCACCCTCACCTGTGACCGGGATCCCCAGGCAACCTCGTTCGGCTTCCTGGCGTTCAGCGCCATGCGCGCGGCTTTCCAGGTGTACGCCATCGACACGAGGGCCACGGGAACGACGGTTTCCAAGCGCGCCATCAGCGTTGCCGACCCCGAAGGCAGCCAACAGAGCTTTTGCGCCGTCAACGAGGCGCGTAGCACCAACATCGCGGCGGTGTGCGTCGATGTTGGCGGCACCATCGTCATCGTGCCCTCCGACACGATCGTGTTCGCGCCCCTCGTGCACTCCTCGGTGTACTGCAAGGACGACGAGCTCCTCAACGACGGCCACCTGACGTACCGAGGCAACGGCATCTGCCCCGTCTACTTGGGCGCCGACGAATACGAGCCCGACTCTGTGGTGAAGGCAACCTGCTCGGAAGGGACGACTACCGTGATACTGGGACGGTACGTGTGCGGCTCGGACGGCAGGTGGACCATCGCCAGCAAGCGCGTTTGCGCCGGGCACTGCAGCACCTACAACGTGGTCGCGGCCCTAGGGGATCCCAACGTCAAGGAGTACCGCGTGGTGCGAGACCCTTACGAACCGTACCGAGACATTGGCGTCACCGTGCACTGCGAGCGCGGCTTGTTGGTTCGGGGCCACTACGATCGCTACACGCTGCTGTGCGACCCGCGCACGAGATCCTGGCCCAGGGAGGCGGCCAAGCGGGTCATCTGCAGCCCGGCAGCTTCGTGCGACGAGTTCCGGCTGTCGACGCCGCACTTTGTGCTGCGCGGACAGAACTGGGAGCGCATGCCCAAGATCGGGGCGACGCAGCTGCGCGTCGGCGACTTTGTCAACGTGCGCGACGACTACGGCAGGGCCGGTCGCATAGTGTGCCGCGGCGGGCCGGCCGACCTGAGTGCGCGCTACCTGCCCGAGCGGTCGCTCGTGTCGGACGTGAGCACGCTTCTAGACGACGGCGAGCTCTTGCTGGGCAACGAGGACGCGACGTGGCTCGCGTACTTTGAAGACGCCGAAAGCGAAGAGAGCGGCAAAGAGGAGCTCATCCTCCCGAGCGAAGTGGAGCGGCGCAATTTGCGAAACGCGTCCTCCGACGACCTCGTGGCGGGCGTGCGCGTCTACGACCTGCCCGACAACGGCCGCTTCCTGGTGTGGCCGCGGACCCAGCTCAAGTTGGACAGCGGCATGACGCTGTACCGGGACCCCGACCGCTTCGAGCGAGTCGCGTACGCGCGGATCCGAGAAGACGCCGTCGAGTGCCACCTCGAGAACGGCGTGTGGGCCAACGTGACGGGACTCGTGGATCCCCTGGCTTACGCCGTGGGCGCAGTGTGCGGTGGCGGTGGCGAGCACCCGGACGAGTATGTGAAGCGACTCAACGCCAGCAGTCCGGAGCTGGTGGCTAGCCTGCAACGAGAGCTGGACGATCTCTCTACCCGCGAGCACCGAGAATACCGAGGCGTCTTCTGCTCGCCCTCGTCGTTCGACCTGTATCCGCCGGTGCACCAGGAGGTGAACTTGGGCGTCTTCAAGCGGCGCCACTACTACTACGAGCGCACGGCCAACGCTACGACCGACCGACAGGGCCTGTGGGAAGTGCAATACTTTCCCCACTACGCGGGCGTGGACGGCTGGATCGGCGAGGCGATGCGCAGCCTGTTTACGCATTTACGCGCGGCGCCCGGAGGCAACGTGTTTAACGCTTACAAGACTTACGAAGCGCTGTGCGGGGTGCACGGCTACCGCGGCGACTTGCACGTGACGCCCGGCGACGCCAGAGTGCTGCTGTCGGCCTCTTCGTACTTTAACGCGCTCTCGCGCGCCGACGTTCAGCGCTTGCGCGCCGTGGCCGAGGCGAAGGCGCACAACGGCTCCTTTCAGGGCGCCACGATGCTGCGCATTGCGTTGGGCGTCCTCATAGTAGTGCTAATCTGCGTGTTGTTGACGCTCGCCTTCATCGCCTACAAATATTGTCACAAGTCTCGAGCCATCAAGGTGGAGCTGAACCACGCGCGCGACATGCACGAAGCCCAAGTTAAGCGCGTCGTCCAGATCCACAGGGCCGGCGCCTACACCTTGGACGGTCGCAACAGGGCTGCCGACGGGAGCGCGCCGACTAATACCGCCGCCGTAGTCGGTGGTGGGGGAAACAGCAACAACGCCATTTACCCACAAAGGCCTTCGGCGGGCAGTGTGTACATAGAATAGAGTGCTTGGTAGTGCGTGTGTGGTGTGTGTGTGTGTGGTGTGTGCTAGAAAAGAAATAAAGGAAATATGGCAGCTGCTCGCCAAATATTTCTTTATTGTGTGATCACTGCACTAGGTGTGGCGGTCGGTCCTATGGGCACTTTGTAGCACATGGGCTCGTGGTCCCACGTCATTTCTTGTAGGTCGTACGGGGGCCCGTCGTCGTAATAATAGTCGTCTTTTCGTCGGTGATGATGATGTCTGTGTCTGCGGTGTCGCGGCGGCAAAGAATCGGTGTTCCACGGTTCGCTATGAGGAGGAGCAATGGGAACAACCGGTGCCACCTCGGGCATGGCACTCTTGCAGCCCACAAATTTGTAGAGACAGGCGCACGCCGTGGTTAGGGCGCCGCAGCCGCCCAAGATACCCAATATCATCTTTATTAGCCCGTCCGTATCGTTGACGGTTGTCTCGACGGTCTTGAACACGCCGTCCAGCGTACTGGTGGGCATCTGGGGCCGACAATTTGGAGGCAGCGCCGCCGGGCACACGGGACATTTCGGGCAAAATAGCATGGGGTCCATCCACGGTATATACGGCATTTTGATGTGCTGGTCAGGCGGCCGCAGCGGCGTTGCCTCGTCCTCCTCTTGTTCTTCTTCTTGCTCTTCGTACGATGGAGGCAGCAGCGATCCCGGTTTCGCCAGCGGCGGCAAGGGGTCCGCCTCGCACTCGCATTCCTCGCACGTAGGTGGTGGTGGTCGGTTGCGCAGAAGCTGCAGCTCGATCTCGCAGGCCGCGTACTGCGTGGCGTTGCATTGTTGGCGTTGTTGGTGCTCCTTTTCCCTGGCCCGATCTTTCTTGCACGCTTCGAGCTCGAAATTTAGCAGCCGCGTGTCCACCGTTACGCAGCGATCTCTCTCGAGCTCGACCTCCGACTTTGTCTTGCGCAAATCGCTCAGCTCGCCGGACATTCTCCTGTTGTCGGCGCGCAGACCCTGGCACTCCGCGTGGCCCTCGAGTTGTGCGCGCGCGTCCTGCAACGAGACGTTGTGCTCGAGGTACAAGTCGTCCAACTCGCGTTGCATTTGCGCGCGCAACTCGGGCAGCAGCGTGTCGTTGTGGTATTGCAGCTCGGCCTGCATTTCCTGCCTGAGCAGTCGCAAGGTCTCGTTGTGCGCCCGGCGCATGTCGTCGAGCTCCTGGCGTTGCTTCTCTTGCAACTCGGGCAACGTGACACGCTCGTACCTGTCCCGAGCGGCCTGCAACTGGCCGTCAAACTGCTGGCGCGCCGCGGTCAGCGAAGCGTTGTGTACGCGCTCGGCTTCGAGCATAGAGTCCCTCCAGAGCTGGCGCGTCTCCGTCTCGTTGCCGTCAAGCCAGGCGAGGCGCTCGTCGAGCCGCTTGCGCGCCTCGCTCTCCCGCGCGGCCACCCAGCGGCCCACGACAGTCGCGTCGTCGTCGGCCAACAGCACGCGGCCGTCCAGGCGGTTCTGCACCAGCTTTTGCGCCCTGGCCTCCTCGGCGTCCAGCCACTCGGCCACCGAGCCGTACTGCTCGGCGTCCAGGCGTCGCATCAATTCGCGCCGCACTTGTTGCTCGCGTTCGATGAGCCACTCTCTCACCATGCCCGGCGGCGACACCGCCTGGGCAGTTTCGTTGCGGAGCCGGCGGAGCAGCGCGCGCTCGGCCTGCTCGCGACGCTCGTCTACCCACTCGTCGACCGTGGCGTCCGCCAGATGCCTGGTCCTGCCCGCACGCAGGCGACCGGCCAGCTGCCAACGCGCCTTGTGCTCGACCTCGTTGAGCCACGCTTTGACGGTCTCGTCCTGGGCGACCAGCGTCGGGTTGCGCAGGCGCCCGGCGAGCAGTTGCCTGGCCTCTGACTCGCGTTCGCGCAGCCACAGCGCGGTAATGTTTTCCAGGCGCGAACCGACGATTTGCATGATTCGCGACTCGTGAAATTCTAGTTCGCGCAGGTGCCTGTACTGCTCGTCAAACTCGACGCGCAATTCGCTCAGGTTGAAGCTCAGAGAATTGAGCTCGGCGAGCAGGCCGGCCTTCTCGACGAGCAGCACCTCGATGCTGTCGTTTAGCTGTTGCTCGAGCAGCTCGAGGTCGGCCAGGCTGCCCCCGATTACTTTTCGCGCGCGACTCTCGTCTACCTCGGCTTTGAGTTGCTCGGCGCGCTTCGTGTAAAGCTCGAGCCACGCGGTGGAATTCTTCATTCGCAGGTCAAGGGACCGAACCTCTTCCGAAAGGTACGCCTCCCTGTCGGCGAGCCGCTTGGTCTCGGTCAGCAATCGCGTCTCGTTGGCGCTCAGGCTTTCGGTGGAATTGAGCAGTCTGGCCTGCTCCAGTGCGAGCCGGCGCGTTTCGTTCTGCAGCCGCGTCTCGTTGGCGGCCAGGGTCTGGGTGGAATTGTAGAGTCGTTGCTCGCTCAACGAGAGTCGCTGCGTTTCGTTGAGCAGCCGCGTTTCGTTGGCAGCCAGGATCTCTGTGCTTTTACGCAGCGTTTCCTGTAATCGGGTGAGATTCTCGTTCGCCTCGCGCAGCGACTGCTCGGTGGCGCGTAGCTGCGGCAGTTGGTCTTCGCGCAGCGACTTGCTGGCATTGCGCAGGGTCGCCTCTTCCTTGCGCAGTTTCTGCACAGCCGACTTATCTATCTTGCACGTTCGCCAACGCTTGTTGGGCTTTGCTCTGGCTGGTTTGGCCGCCGCCGCCGCCACTGGTCTGGCGGTGGTCGTAGTTGTTGTTGTTGTTGTTATTGTGTGCCCTGGCTGCTTGCTGGCCGGCGGCGGCGGCGGCGGCGCCGAACAGGGTATCTTGCCCAAGCGCGAGACAAACGCAGACTCCTTTGCAGGATCGGACGCGTACCTGCCGCAATCGCGCAGGCGGAAATGCGGCAGTTTGCAAGCCTTCGCGTCACCGCTACAACATACACGCATGGTCGCCGAGTCGAGCCCATTAGAGTCCAGGGGATGCGATTCTATACACTCGCTAACGTGTCTTATAGGCAGCATTTTGCCGCGCGGACAGCGGCGGTCTAGATCGACGCACAGAGCCTGGCCCGCTAACGTGTTTACCACAAAGTCTGGCAGTGACATCTTCTCCGCGTGTGCAAAGTGCCTCGCCAGTTTGCCGCCATCGTTGTCTCGGAAGCGGCGCTCGGCCGCCACTCGGCCCAGTTCGCACACTACCAACACGTACGAGTACACGAGCTTGCGAGCGCACGCCGACTCTGCGATGCCGCATTCCGAGGCCACCGCAGAGGCCTCTTTGGCCACTGCGTCCACGGTGATGCGTCCCTCGAGCTCGTCGCGTAATACGCGCCAAGGCCACGGCGTAGGGTCCGAGGTAAACATTTCGGAGGGCACCTTTTCAAGGCTAGTGAAACGTTTAGAGTACTCCAAGTATTGGATCGCGCGCATCGCGGCTTGGACGCCCCCCGGGCAGTTGATGTTGCGGAAATTGGAAAAGCGGCCGCACGTGTAATTGAGGCGCGCCTCGGGCGAAGCGCGAAAGGCGCGCATTCGGGTCTCCGCGCCGCTCAGCAAGAAAGTGAGTGTACGCACGGCCAGCTCCATGTCTTCCAGAGGCTTCACTTCGCTCCCGTCCGCTTCTCGCACAAAGCCCGAGGCGGACGGGGATGCGATGGCCGCCGAAGCCAGCAGCGTAAATATTGTCAGCACAGTTATGGCCGCGGCCGACATCGCGGTACACCAGGACCGCCGTCGCCGACGACGACCGCGGCTTACTGCCATTGCTCTTATCGGTCGCCGGTGTTGTTTGTGATGCCATGGTTTAGCAACGACGTCCTCTTTAATCATATCTGTAATTATTGACTTGGTTGTTGCTGCCAGAGCTACAAGTCCAGATGCCCGCGATGAAGGCCACCAGGCCGCACAGTGCCCACGTGGTCATGGCGGCCAGCTTCCAGTGCCAGGCTCGCAGCTCCAAATGCCGCAGCTGCGGCAACGCCAGGGGCTCGCAAGATTCGGCAGTGGCCTGCAGCCGCCCCGTTGCGAGCAAATCTCCACACTGGTCCAACAGTCCGACTCGCGGCAAAAGCCTTCTGCGTTGCTCGGCCAATGCACCTGTGCACGAGGGCGACGTGGCACTAGTCCCTTGGCGAAGCAGCTTCTTCCGCAGCGGACTCAGCCACGGTTCGCACTTTTCTTCGTCGGGTGGCATCAGGGCGGGTCGACAAAGCTCGTCCAGAAAGGGTTCGCAGCGATCCTTGATGTCGGCGGCCACCGGCGGAGAGCACGTTTCCAGCCGGTCCAGTGCGTCCTCGAGTTCCGACACGTTTGCATAGAGATGAACGTCGCACCGCTCCAAGTCCTCTTCGACGCGAGCCAGGAAGCGACGGCAGTGGACCAGTTCGGAGACGTTGCCCTGCAGTTGCTTCGAGCAGAAGGCGTAATCTCCAAACGCGTATTGGGGAAAGCCCCGTCTGTTCCACTCCAGATCGCCTTGGCATTTACGCAACAAGGAAGCGTTGGCCATGCGCTCGCGCTGGCATTCAAACAGAAGGAACGCGTTGTGCAACCGGTCGGGCTCGGCGAGCGTTGCGCGGCATTCGCTCAATTGGTTCTCCGTTATCGTAGCGTTGTCCTTCCACAGCGTCTCGTTGCCGGCCATCCATCGGTGAAACTGGGTGGCGTTGCCGCTCAATTGTTTCTCCAACGCGGTTAGGTCACCCTTCCACATGGTCGCGTTACCCCCTAACCACTGCTGATATTGGGTCACGTTGCCGTGCAAATGCTTCCTGCACGATTCCAGCCTGGCCGTCCTGCGACTCAGGGACGCGTTGCACGCCTCGCACTGCGCGGCGGTGGTCGAGCGGCACTCGCTCAGCTGTTCGACCGCGTCCGCGTGCTCCTCGCGCTTGTCGTCCAGCTCGGTTTGCAGGCGCTTGGCGGCCAGCTCGGCCGCGGCTACCTTCTCGTTGCACGCAGACTCTAGATCTCGGCTCTCCGTCTGCAGCCGCCGCGTTTCCCGATTGAGGGTGCTTTGGCATTGACTCAATTCCTGGCCCAATCTATGGGTCTCGGACTTTTCCGCGTCGAGAGCAGTCTCGGACGCGTTGCACTGCTTCCAGCAGTCTTGCAACTCGGCACCGCAAGAGAGCCGCTCGTTGTAGCATTGGTCCCGAGCCTGCTGTGCAGACGCGCGTTCGTCATTTAGCACAGCTCGGACGTTGACCAATTCGGCGCGTTCCTTTTCCAGCGCCTCGTCCGTGTCGTTCCAATTGGAAATGCATGCGTCCAGGTCCCGCTTGCACGCCGCGTTGGCGTCTCTCTCGGTGCGATAGCTTGACTGGGCCGATTGGATGTCGGACACGCACTTCATCACTTGTGACATGCACCAATCGTTGCTTTCGTCGTGTTCTCTGCGCTCCTCTTCTAGTTCCGCGTTCGCGCTCGACGCGCGCTGCCGAGTCGAATTGTACTCGGACACGCAGTGCTCCAGGTCTCGCCGGGCCTCGTCGCGATCCTGCGAGCACTGCCCGGCCGTTTCCCTTTCGGCGTCCAGCTCCACACGGCAACTGGCCAGCGAGTCGTTAAGCTCGGACGTGGTCTGTTGTTCGAGCGCGAACAAGCCACTAAGGCGAGCCACCTCTTGCTGTTCGCGCTCGACGCCCGCGGCGGTGCCGTTGTACGCCTCCAGACAGCCTTGCAGATCGACGCGAAGTGTGTTCAGCTCGACGCCCCGATCCAACCACGCCTGGTGCGTGTCGTTGTACGCCGCGTAACACAGTTTGAGCTGGTTCTCGCGCACGGCCCACGCGCCGTCCGTGCCGTTGTAGTAGCTGTCGAGACACGACTTTAGTTGAGCGCGGACCGAGTCGAGGCTCCGCGTAAAGTTGTCGCGCTGCGCATCCGACAGGCGCCTATCGTCGCTTTGCATCTGTCGCAGCCGGTCCGATTCGAGCTTCTCCGCGTCGTAAAGCCCCTCAAATCGCAACGACTCGTTCTTCTCCTTGTCGCACTGCTGTAGCTTTAGTTTGTCCCGGTCGTGGGATCCTCGGGAATCGTTCAAATCTTTGTCGCACTGCTGTAGCTTTAGTTTGTCCTGGTCGTGCGAGCCTCGGGAATCGTTCAAATCGTTGTCGCACTGCTGTAGCTTGCGTTTGTCTCCATTGTGCGAGCCGCGGCAAGTGTTGAAATTTTTGTTGCATTGCTGTAGCTTTCGTTTGTCTCTGTTGTGCGAGCGGCGGCAATTGTTCAAATCTTTGTTGCGTTGCAGTAGTTTTCGTTTGTCCTCGTTGTGCGAGCCTCGGGAATCGTTCAAATCATTGTCGCACTGCTGTAGCTTTAGGTTGTCCTGGTCGTGCGAGCCTCGGGAATCGTTCAAATCTTTGTCGCACTGCTGTAGCTTTAGGTTGTCCTGGTCGTGCGAGCCTCGGGAATCGTTCAAATCTTTGTCGCACTGCTGCAGCTTTAGTTTGTCTTCGTTGTGCGAGCCGCGGCAAGTGTTGAAATCTTTGTTGCGTTGCTGTAGCTTTAGGTTGTCCTCGTTGTGCGAGCCTCGGGAATCGTTCAAATCTTTGTCGCACTGCTGTAGCTTTAGTTTGTCCTGGTCGTGCGAGCCTCGGGAATCGTTCAAATCTTTGTCGCACTGCTGTAGCTTTAGGTTGTCCTGGTCGTGCGAGCCTCGGGAATCGTTCAAATCTATGTCGCACTGTTGCAGCTTTAGTTTGTCCTGGTCGTGCGAGCCTCGGGAATCGTTCAAATCTTTGTCGCACTGCTGCAGCTTTAGTTTGTCCTGGTCGTGCGAGCCTCGGGAATCGTTCAAATCTTTGTCGCACTGCTGCAGCTTTAGTTTGTCCTGGTCGTGCGAGCCGCGGCAAGTGTTGAAATTTTTGTTGCATTGCTGTAGCTTTCGTTTGTCTGTGTTGTGCGAGCGGCGGCAATTGTTCAAATCTTTGTTGCGTTGCTGTAGCTTTAGGTTGTCCTCGTTGTGCGAGCCTCGGGAATCGTTCAAATCTTTGTCGCACTGCTGTAGCTTTAGGTTGTCCTGGTCGTGCGAGCCTCGGGAATCGTTCAAATCTTTGTCGCACTGCTGTAGCTTTAGGTTGTCCTGGTCGTGCGAGCCTCGGGAATCGTTCAAATCTTTGTCGCACTGCTGTAGCTTTAGGTTGTCCTGGTCGTGCGAGCCTCGGCAATCGTTCAAATCTTTGTCGCACTGTTGCAGCTTTAGTTTGTCCTGGTCGTGCGAGCCTCGGGAATCGTTCAAATCTTTGTCGCATTGTTCGTGCGAGTTCCGCGAGGCGTTGTATTCAGTGTAGCAACGATCGATCTCGCGCGTGCAGTTATCGTGCTCGTTCTGGCAAATGTCGCAGTCCAGGCCGCACGCGCTAAATCTAACGGCAGTCTCGTTCTTTGATTTGATACATTGTATCACCTCGTTGCATCTGTCATTGCGCTCCTGGAGGTAGCGATTGCTTTGCGCATTACAAGAATCCAACTCATATTTCTTAGTGGTGCCCTCCTGGATATATATGGCACGCTCAACGCGACAAAAGACAAGCTCCGTATGGTTTGAGTCGCGTTCCCTAAAGCATTGTTCGCGCGTATCGTAACAGGACTGCAGGGCGTTATCGCATTCGTTCCTGTTGAACTCACAGACGCCGATGTCAATCTTGCAACGATCCAGTTCGTTGTGACTGGAGAACGTGTCAGACTGTGCTGTCAAGTAGTATTTGTTCGTATCGGCAGCGCAGTGCTTCAACGTTTCCTCGCACGAGAGGCAAGACTCGCGCGCTGTGCGCCAGATGCGCGCGTAGTCGAGTTCCTGATCGCAGCGCTTGAGCATGTCCCTGTACGATTCATTGCTGCACATGGACATTTTCAGTTTGGACATGGCCGACGCCAAGCGGTAGCACAGCCACTTCGATTGGTCGGCAACGGTTGTGATACCCCCCGTGAGGTGGCACGGCACCGAGGTCGCGGTGCGAACCATTCCGGCCATCCCGACAAACATCCCGGGCACCAATACGCGGTGCTCATTGAGTGACCCAGTGTTCGAGCTGGCGTTCGAGTGGTCGCGAAGATACTGTTTGTCCAGCACCCAGACGGGCTGGCCGACGGTGCGCCATATATGTTCGTACGTCGCAATGCCTATGGCGGCCACGGCGCCCGCCGACACGTCCCACTCATCGGTGTCCGAGAGCTGTCCGAAGGCGGCAGGCGCGAGGACGGCGTACTGCTCCAACATGGCCCACACCATGTCGCGCAGGGCGAACGGCGCCACCGCGCCGCAGTCCTTTGCCAGGTCGGGCCCGGCGGTCTCGGGAGCGCTGCTCTGCGACGGCAAACTGTTGAGTCGTTCGCCGAGGGCAAACAGGACCTGTTTGTAGTATATGTGCGTTTCCTGGCAACTCGAGTAGGCCAGCTGAGCCTCTGTGCCGCACCGGCCCAAGTATTGGGCCGCACATTGCACGATTGCCTCGACGCACGCGTCCCACACGGGCGTGACGAAAGCCATTCCGCGGGCATGGCCAAACAGGAGATTGAACGACTTGTCGTAGGGCCTCGAGGTGTTCCGAATGGCGGGCACGACGTAGTCCTGCATGAGCCGATTCCATTGCGAACACATGCTACCCAATTTTGCCGCCAGGTACGCCTCGTACGGTGAGCATTTGCCCGACGACGTAATGTTGGGCAGTTGATTGTTGAGGCGCGGGTCGGCTCTGGGACCTTTCATGCCGAAAATGTGTTTGAGATACAGATACGAGACGGCCACCGCGCTGGTGGCCGTGTAGTGGCCCACGAACAGAGACTTTTCGTTGCCGTTCTCGTAGGGCCACTGGTATTCTATAATGATATCTCGCTGACGACATTGGCGCCGCTGCTGCTGTGCCGACGCTCGCACAAGCAGCAGCGATACACAAGAAACAACGAAACACACCAACAGCTGTGTTGTCGTCGTCGTCTTCATGATATCGCACGTTTCGTTGGGCACGACAAGCAGGCTTAATACATCATTTCTTTATTTCGCTAAGCCGCCGACTTTTCGCCCTCGTCGTCGGTGCCGCTCACGTGGGGTGCGTAAAGGTGCGGCACGTACTTGCACGTATTGCGCCGTGCAAAGTCGTCGTGAATGTTGACCACGTTGCGCACGGCAGAGAGCGAGTGCACCGCCTTGTTGTACCTGAACGGACAGCCCGTGCACACGATGTGCGGGGTGGAGAATATGCAGAGCACTTCGCTGATCACCTCGAAGCCCATGAGCCACAGCGCCGCCGCCTCGTTCACGTTAAAGTGCAGCAGCATAATTTGGAAGCCCCTGTCGTGGTGCAGTTTGCGCGTTCGCCTGCGCGGTTCCACGGGGTCGTGTTCTTGTATTTCGTACGCCGCCCCATCTTGCCCTTCTTCTTCTTCTTCTTCTTCTTCGTCGTCGTCTTCGCCGTCGTCCTCGCGCTCGTCGTCCACGTTCGCGTGGAAAGGCATTGTGGCACGGTGGTCGCGCGTTATCGCCAGGCTGTACTCTGTCCAGCGGCGAGCCTGTTCCTCGCGTGCGGCCGCTCGCTTGAGCTGGTTGCGGCGCTGCTTGCGTTCCTGGCGCGCGGCCGCTAGCGGGTCGATGACGTGGTCGACGCCGCTCGCGACGGGCTGCGGGCCCTTCAGTTTGTCGGGCGCGATGCCGGCTCCGACGTAGAGCCGTTGCATCCACAGCGCCGACGCGGAAGCGGCCGCCGAGTTGACGATTGCCTCAAACTCCTCCCCTCCTCCGTTGGTTGCTGCGGCAGTCATGATTGCAGTAAGCAGCGTGTGTGGAAAAATAGTATCGTTTTTGACCACACCGGCCCCTCGTTCACGAAAGATGCTCCTGAGAAGCGGCAGGGTCTACGGCGAAAACAACGGAACACGAATAGCCCCACCTCCACTACAACAGGTAGCCGAGGAGGACGATTGGCTGCCACCCGCTCGACGGCAGCAGCAGCGGAAACGAAAACGCGAACGGTTCACGCTGTGGGTCCTACGAAACGTTATCGTTCCTCTGTATCTGCTGCTATGCGTTCGTCCAAGACGATTCTTGTCTCGCACGAGTTCGTGGTTGGCGACCCCCTTGCGTTGGCTCGTCAATTCCGTAACGAGGCGCCGACCGATCACGAGCAACTTGCCGCAGCCGCCGACAGCCACGCGATGCACACGCGTCCCGGTGGGATTCCTGGTGGCGGGGGAGGAGTGGGCGACTCCCACAGTTACGAATGCGACGTGGCGGCCAAGTCGTGTCGCTCGGACGACGATTGCGCCGTGTGCGGGGTCCCGGGCTACCGCTGCATCGCACAGCCGGGGGCCCCGTCCTCTTCGGGCGGCGTTTGCGGCGTGCTCACTTCGCGCCTGCACCCGCCGTGCCCGTCGGCGTTTGGCGTTCAGTACCCGCACACGATAGCTGGCGTGATCGAGTGGAAGTGCGAATCCAAGTACCCGACTCTGGTCGAAGCGCCGAGCGGCAAACCGCGCTGTTGTATCGGCGGCCGCTTCGTTCACGAGACCTCGGGCGCGCCGTACGTCCCGGGCTACCACGACCCCAACCAATGCCGCTGCGTGGATTGTCCGCCGGGAACCGTGTCCGACGGCAAGTACGACTGCGTGCGCGACCCGTGCTATCCGGGCGTCACTGCGGCGGCGGCGGCGGCGGGAGAAGGGGGTGGCGTCTCTTGCGACTGCCCGGTGGGCTACGTCTCGTGTCCCGGCCCGGCGTTCGCGGGTCTCTCTTCGGACGACATGACGGCCATTTGCCCGCGCGCCATGCGCGCCAACAAGCCCGTGTGCGTGCGCGATCCGTGCGACCCGGCCTGGGCCAAGGAACGCTGGCCGGGCGAAGGGCCCTTTGCGCGCTACGACGCGTATCGCGGCCGCTGCGTTCTCACTCACGCGGGCCGCAAGAAGGGACTGCGCATCGTATTTGGGGACTTGGCGGGCCACCGTCCGTTTGCGGCCCCTCAACGGGGCCACGTAGTTTTGGGCAACATGCGAATGTGCGGCGGCCCCGGTCGCATAGCACCGGTGCGCATGCCGCCGCTGGATCCCGAAGAATGGTGGCACGAGTGGGTCGACCGCGTCAATCCGGTGAGCGGCGATGCGTTCGATCGCTTCTACAACTCTCTGCGGGCCGACTACCTGGAACAGGGCCGGCGCTACGTCTACTGATTACATTCAGTAGTCGCCCGGATCGGCGGGCGCGGCGGCCACGGGCTCCGGGGCCGGAGCCGATGGCGTGACGGGGTGCGCCTCGTCTCCTTCTTCTTCTTCTTCTTCTTCGTCCCTCAGGACGACAAAGTTCTGAAACTCTGGCGACAGGGCGAGCAATTGATCGAGTAGCGGGCCCGTCGGGAAACGCGAGCGGTACTCCATGGTGGGGCCGACAGAGTTGTATCCGTACACGGCAATCTGCACCGTGGTGCGGTCGCGCCGGCCGCCCCCGCGCGGATAGTAGTGTGGCGAGTCTACGGGGCCTCGTTCGGGATCCAGGCGCGGCACGCATTTCTGCAGCAGCATGCCCGTGGCGCGATCCAGCGAGAACAACACGTCACTCTTGTTTGGGTCGCAGGACCTGTGATCGCGCAGAGCGGGCGGGAGGCAACGCAGCACCCCTGCGCCGTAGTCGAAGCACTTTCCCCCGGTTCCGCTGGCGTTGTCGCACAGCGTCGCGCAGTCGGCGTCCGACAGACAGGGCATGGACGCTGCTCTGCAATCTGCCATTGTTAAAGGAATTGAGAAAAAAAAAAGATGCAACACCAACAGGCCGGTGACGGTCTCAAGGGCCACGATGCACCGCTCCGATAACTCGTCAAGTTAATGGAGCACGCATTTTGGAAATTGACCTCGCGCAACCTGTACGCGGAGGTCGATTCTTCGTACGTCATGTACGACTACCAGGACGCGGCCGCGCTGCGGGAGCAGCAGCAACAGCAATTAGCCGGACAACCGCTGCACGCCCCGTTCCGCCACCTCCTGTTCAATCTGGTGCGCGCCGTGTTCGACGACGTGAGAAACGCCGAAGACGTGCGCGTCGTGGAAATACACGAGAACTCGGCGCTGCCCGTGAGCGTCGAGGTGCCGCTGAACGGATCGACCAACCCGACGACGTTCGTTTCGTTGGGCCGCCGCCTGCTCGACAAGGAGGCCGTCCAGGTCGCGCAACGAGGCGGCCGCGTACTTTCTTTTCGAAACGCCGTTCCTGGAAATGTCTGCTCAGCGCAACGTCTTCTTTCGGGCGTCGATGCCGTGCAATCGATTCATGCTTTCGGTCGAGGAAGGCGTTCGCATATTGTATTATCTGTTGATTGGGCGCAAGAATTGAAAATACGGCTGCAAAACACTACACTCGGGGGGGGGTGCAGTTTCGCCAAAAGAACAACATCATGGGGATCCCAACGCTGTGGCGGATGCTGAACGCACGATGCCTGCACGCCACGCGCAAAGACATTGCGACCATGCTTCGCGCCGACGCGGGCGCGGACCAATTGGAGAACGAGGCGCGCATCAACAGAACGGTTGCCCGGTGCCTGATGCGGCCCGCGTTCGGCTCGTACCGCGGCACGGACGGCGGCGCCGAAGCGGTGGGTGAAGCAGACCAGCGGCACGCGCGAGAGGAAGCAGGAGAAGAAGAACAAGACGACGACGAAGACGGGGGTGAACAAGAGGACGGGGCGGCGGAGGGTCCAAAGCGTCGCGCCGCAGCAGCGCGCGCCAGTAAGCGCCTCCGTCTCGCAGTAACAGACGATTCGGAGGACGACGCGAGCAGCGACGATTTCTCTGCCGGCGACATTGATGCGCTGCCGGGGCCCTCCAGAGCGCCGCCGCCGCGCAAACCCACCGCCGCTGCTGCTGCTGCTGCTGCTGCTGCTGCTGCTAGAACGGCCAAGCAGCGTCGCGCTACGGCAGAGGTGGAACGCCGCGAAATAGCGGAACTCACGGGCCACGGACACGCGCGACACTTGCTCATTTCGGTGGATGCCAACGTGTTCATGTACCACAACCTACGCGCATTCCCCGACGACAAACGGCCCGATTACGCGGCGGCCGCAGCGGCTCGCCAGCGCCGCGAACACGGCGAGAGTGGTAGCGAAGAAGAGTACGAGATGGACGAGGAGGACCACCGACTCGTGCCCGTGCCCCGCGAACAGCCGACGTGTCGGGGAACGGCCGAGCAGCCGCAGCAGCGCTGCGGAACTTACGACATGTTCTTCGAGAGCGTGTTTGCAACCGTGTTCAATAGGGTGCACTATCTGGTCAAGTCCGGAGTCCTGCCCGTGGCGCCGTTGCCCACCGTGGACGTGATCGTGTGCTTCGACGGCGTGCCGCCCGTGTTCAAGTGGGCGTCGCAACTGTACCGGCGCCGGGCCTGCGTCGCAAAGGTGCAGGACGATCCCGTGCAGGTGATGCGAGAGGCGTGCCGCCTGACCGCGTTCGGGGACGCGATGCTGCACTTGCAGGACTTTGTGTCGCGCCGCCTGTTCTCGGCCGAGGCGCGCATCTCGTATCGGACGGCGTCCGTGATCGACACCATCACGGTGTTGCCTCCGTCGTTTGCCGGAGAGGGCGAGGTCAAGATGGTAGACGCGCTCGCGCACTCGTCGGGCGGCCGCTGGGACTTGGCGGTGGCCATCACGGACGACTCGGACGCGCTGCTGCAGATGGCCGCGCGAATCGACCAGATCCCCGCGCGAGACGTCTATCTCTATTCGCCGCGCCAGGCCGAGGTGCTGCAGGAGAAGCCGCCGGGGCCCGAAGGGTCGTATCGCGCCGACGGGGTCGAGGTGCTGTTCAAATCGCTGCCGGGCCCGCACCGCTACAACGGCATGTTTCACATTCGCGACGACTTCTTTGTGCGCTTCCTGGGCCACGCCACGTGGCGCGACGGCCCCGTGGGCTTCGTCGTGCCGCTGCTCCTGTACGGGGCCTTCGAGATGGTGCCCGCGCTCATTCCGGGCGGCACCTCGGCGGCGCACCTGAAGGCCCTCAAGAGGGCCCTGACGGCTTGTCGCGACGAGAGCGACTTTCTGGGCGCTCTGATGCGGGCGTTGGAGGTGCACGCGCCGGCGCAAAAGGCCACGTCTACTCGCCGCGAAAACGCCATGCTGCGCAGGGCGCGCGGAAACGCGGCCGAGGCACAGCGCATGATGGACGCCGCGTGCCGAGAATATCTGGGGCTGCTGCTGTGGGCCACAAACTACGCGACGGGCGACCCGGAGTGGCGCATCAAGTGGTACGCCAACCCGGGCAATGGCGGTGAGAGCGGAGGCGGCGGCCTGCCGCACCAGGCCAGTCCGGTGAGCGTGCGCGCGCTGCTGCGTTACATTTCCGCGGTGGGCGAAGAGCTCCGGCTCGACCAAGGGCCCATGATGCGCTCGGCGCAGGAGGAGCAGCAGCGGGTGCAAGCGCTGCTGGCCCGCGGAGTCGAGATGAGCGTGCGCAAGTGCAATCGAGTGCTCAACGGCCTGTACCTGTCGCACCTTCACGAGGGCGACACTTCGGCCTGGCACGACTCGGACGCGATCGAGCGCGAATGCCGCAACTACGAGACCCGGTGCCTGTGCACGTGTTCGGCCATGGCGTACGACCCGCGGGCCGCCATCTCTCTGTCGCACCATTCCAAGGATTCGTTCCTGGACCTGGGCGCCCTGGCCGACACGCTCATTTCCTTCAACATGAAGCGACTGCGCGCGGTGGCTCTCGAGTTTCCCGAGCGCACGACCGCGCGCACCCGCAGAGCCAGGCGCCGCGCCGAGCGGGCCTCCCGACGGGCGGGCTCCGACGACGATTCGGACAGCATCGACGGGGAAGGAGAAGAAGGAGAAGAAGAAGGCGACGCCGAATACCGCTAAAGAGAGGAATAAAGAAATGTCTTTATTTGCCGTGCTTTTCTCACATTGTGTACATGACGGGCATGAGATTGCCCAGGCCCACGGACGCCACGTTGGCCGCCGCCGCCGCGCGGTTGGACCGGGGGTGTTCTCCGGACGCGATGAAGCGCTGAAACACTCCCGGCACAAACGCGGGGATGCTGGGCAACACGGAGGGCACGAATCCGCTGCGGCCGCGATAGGTCTTGTGCAGATGTTCGAGCAGGAGGTACTCGTCCACGTCCATGACGGACATGTAGGTCGAGTAATCACCCATGCGGGTCTGCAGCAGTTCGTGCACGCCGACCCAGAAGCGTTCGCTGTAACGCGGCGGCTCTCCGCGGCTCCGCGGGGGGTTGAGAAATTTGACGAGCTGCTCGTGAGACGGGCAGACGACGCGAAACATACCGAGGAAGCAGCAGCTGGCCGCAAAGTAGCTATCCAGCACCGCGTGGACAAATTGCTCGACGACGCACTTTGCATTCTTGGTGGAGGCCAGCACGCACACAAAGAGCGTGTAGCGCTTGACGATCACGTCCAGCACACACACGTGTCGGCAACAGTTGACAAAGGCGATGGCGTCCACGATCATGCGGGCCACCGAGGGGGAACGCACGTTCTCGAATTGCAGCACATACTCGGTGACCAACGCGTCGCTGCTGGGCTCTGTCGAGGAGCTGTAGTCGTTTGCCGCGCCGTCTTCTTCCTCGCGCTCTTCGCCCTCTTCCCGTTCTTCCTCGATGCTTTCTTCCGAGTTGCTGCCGTGTTCTAGCACCTCGTCGGCCGTCGGAGAAATGTCGAGCACGTCGAAGGCGGCCGCATCTCCTTGCTCTTGCTGCGGTTGCTTCTTGCTTTCGAAAACTACGCTGCTCAGTCGCCGAGGCCTGCTCTGTTCCTCGCTGCTATCCGAATCTTCGGCAGGAGGCGACGGCGGCGGCACGGAGGAGGACGATGCAAAGTATTGGGCGATACAAGCCCACAGCCGGTTGGCGATTCCCGAGGAGGTTTCGTGGCGCTCGCAATCAATGGACATGTAATCGGCGAGACGGCCGGGCCCGCGCGCCGACGACAGCAGACTTACGGGCACAAAGTGCGACGAACATTTTGCACGCCACAAAGCGTCGCTGTGGTAGTCGCTGTCGGTGTTGTTCTCGCTGTTGGTGTCGGGCACGGGCGGCGGCGGAGGAGACTGCACTCTTCTCGGCGGTAGGTAGTGAGGGTACCTCCCCTTGTTGCGGCGGCCGCGGCGGCCGTAATGCGATCTCGGGGGAAAATGATATTCTCCTCCTGCGTACATGGTCTCTTCGCCTTCGTCGCCTGGAGATGTTCTCGTTCTTATTCGTCCTCTCCTTCGCGGCCGTGTTCGCGGTTTGTGGTGGTTGCTGTGGTTATTGACTGCAGCTAGGTGTGTGTGTGGTACGATACATACATTTGGAACCGGCCGACTGGTGCTGCGTCGACAGTACTCGCACCAAAGTCGCGTTGGACGCCAGCTGCAAGGCGTCTGGCGCATTTTCTTGCACTACGATGCGAATGGTGATGCCGGCCTTGTCGCCGAGCTCCTTGAGTCTGTACCACATTTGGTGGCCCAGGTCGGAGCCGTCGCGCAAAGAGAAATGTTTGGTGACGATACATACATTTGGAGCAAGCATTCGCACGGCTTTTGGTCACCCGACCCCACCCCCAAAGCTATGATACATACATTTGGAGCAAGCATTCACACGGCTTTTGTTTACCCGACCCCACCCCAAGCCCTCCCCTTAGCATCATACAGAACCCTCTCCTACGCCATTCGGGGGGGACATCTGCGGCCAAGAAGGAGGCCGCAAGAAAAAGAAGGGAGAAACAACGTCTAGGTAGCGTCTATAATTCAAATTTTCAAATTCATGTCAATTATGGGCGCAGGTGCCGACGGTGGTTTCACGAGATCGGGAATCACTTGAGTGCTAGACAACAGATCGCCCGTAGGATTGTAGGTTCCCTCGACGCCCATGTCGGCGAGCGACTGGGCCACGGCAACGTCGTCGTCGCGAAGAGCTCCCAACTGGCTGGGCACAGAAGTGAGATCCGACAGCGGGTTGACGCCCGCCGCGTCGGCAAATTTTCGCTGCTGCTCGAGCTGAATGCGGCGCTGCTTCTGCGCAAAGGCATCCACGCCCGCGCGCGTGTAACCGTCAATGAGCACGCGCGCAGTCTCTCGCTGGCGCCGCACTTCTTCCGAGTCGGCCTCGGACAGCGGTGCCGTGATGAGGCGCATGATGAACGCGTCCTCGTTGGGCACCGAGATGTTGATCTCGTCCGCGTACAGCGACTTGCACTTGGACAGGAACAGGCGAAACGCCGTGTTGGAGATGAAGCGACACGTGGTGATGTAGTCGGAGCGAAAGACGCCCTTGTAGGCGCGCAGTATGACCATTTCGAGGAAGCCCTTTGTGAGCACGTTCAGCTCGCTCTCGTCCTCGATGACGTCGCGAATGATTTGGTTGAAGGTGGTGGTGAGCGAGCGCTGGTCCATGTTTAGCCTCGTTATGGCCGCGCTCGTCGTGGCGTGCGGCCGCAGGTACATGTTGGACGACACGATCGACTGCGACACGAGCACGGCCGGCACTCGGTACGGAATCGTGTACTCGATCTGGTGCATCGAGCCGAGCCACGCGCCGAAGCGCTCGAAGAAGGCGCCGTCGTACAGGTGGTACTCGGGCCCCTTGCCCAGCGCGCGAGAAAAGTAGGTGTGATAGAAGACGTTCATGGCCATGCGGAATCGCGTCGAGCTAGGGTGGTACATGACGAGCGTGGTTCGCGGCACGGGCAGGCCCGCGCAAGAGTACATGGCCGCATACATCTCGAGGAAGGCGCGCGTGTCCATGTGTTCGAAATTGAGGCAGCGCAGCCACATGGCGATGTTGCCCGGAGACACGCAGCAGCCCTGCGTGATGAAGCGCATAAAGTCCTGCGGATACTTTGTCACGAAGGCGAACACGAAGCGCCGCTCTTCGTGGTTGGTGACGCCCAACACGACGACGTTCATGCTGAGCGACAGCGGTTCCACGATCGTCTCGGACGCGTTCATCTTGTTCAGGCGGTGGTAGTTGGAAATGTCCGTCGTCACGGGCAGCGAGTCGCGCGCCGTCTTTATGGCGCGGTTGTGCAGGCACAGCGTGGTCGCCACGGCCGGGTCGTGCAGCTCGCGCATGTGCATGTCGCTCGTGGACGAGTGCGGGTCCGAGGCCGCCACGTCCGTGCGGATCGTCAGGAAATTGGTGTCGCACTGGCCCGGCATGAGGCACGCGATCGAGTCGAGGAACGCCGACGAGCAGTCGTGCTGCAGCCTCTCGATGATGTTGAGCATGGTGTAGCGCTCGCGCAGCACGGCGCTCGCGCTCACCGCGGCCGCGTGGTACGTCGTCTCGCTCATGACGCGCTCCTTGGTCACGTACTCGTACTTGGACAGCAGCTCGATCAGGGCCTGCCACTTGACGTGGTCCGAGGCCGGCGCGATGCAGCCGCTGCGCGAGCCCGACGTCAGCCTGCTGGCGTACTGCAGCAGGGCGCGCAGCGCGGCGCAGCGCAGCTTCATCGGCGCGTCCAGGCGGCCGTCGATGTCGCGCTCCAGCTTGGCGCGGATCGTGTCCGTGTGCAGCACGATGGTGCGCATTAGCGCCGTGGCAAAGGCCAGCAAGTAGCGCTTCAGGTCCCCGAGCAGCCTCTGCACCGCGCCCGAGCGCCTAGTGCGCTGGATGCGGTCGCACAGATCCACGCACCGGTAAATGGCCACGAGCGAGCCGAACAGCTCGCCGCGCCCGAGCGGTCGGTCTCCCTCCTGGCCCGCGATGACCGCGTAGTTTGCGTCCTCCATGATGAGTAGCGTGCGCGCGCTCGTGTCCATGGCCGAGAAACTCCAGCCGGCCAGGTTGCGCACCTCCTCGTACTGAACGCCGTTGACCATTTCGGCGAGAACGTTGAGAATGTTCTTGCACGCAATGCCGAAAATATTGTTGAGCCGACAGCGCTTGATGAACATTTGTTCCATGGAGTGCAGCCCGTCGACCACGCTGCCGTAGTACTGGCGAACGGTTTCCGAGATTGAGTGCAGGAAGCCGATGTAGCGGCAGTAGAACGGCGTGAGCGTGAATATGCGGCTCACCGTGTCCTCGGACGGCGTGCTCTTTGTGTCTCCGCGCGTGACGTCGATGTACGCGGCAAACAGCGACTTTTCGGCCGTCCGCTTGAACACCTCGCCCACCTTGTCCGACGCGTCGGGCACGCGATTCTTGCGCGCCACGCTGGCGGTGGCGGCGGCGCCAGGATCCCCCATTTCTTTGTTGTTGTAGTAGCAGTAGTATAGTTCGACGACCCTACTCTATTTCTTTTTGAGCGGCGCCGCCTATTTTGGTATTATTTTTATCCCTTGACGACCAAGCGCTGCCGCCCGGCACCCACGGCCACGAGCAGAGCGCCCACGGCGGCGCACGCGCCTCCCAGGGGTAGCAGCAGCTCCCAGTGGCGATTGTGGTCGCCGCGGACCCCCTTGCGCACCGACAGTTCGTTGAAGGCGGCCGCGATCCTGTTGCGCACGGGCAGCGCTAGTTCGTACTTGTCGCGATCGTTGATGCGCACCGCCACCTCCGAGCGCGTGGTGGAGCGCAAGCTCAACTCTTCGTCTACGCGGTTCAAATCGAGCTGCTTGCTCAGAGCGGCCAACGCTGCGTGCGGGTCCGCGGCCACGAAGATGGGCTCGTCGGGCGGCGGCACCTGGCCGGACCACCGCGAGGGCGGCAGCTGGCCGTGCGCGCCGTCTTGGGGCCGGACCGGGTACTCGCGCTGTACGAGTTGGCTAAATTCTGCACCCGTCATTATGTCTGCCTTGACGGTACGCAACATGTTGCGCAGGGCCTCGTTAATCGCGGAATCCATGGTTCCGTCGTGTGGCAAGGTCCAAATGCCATATAATATTATTTTTTTGCCTTGGGTCACTGCAACACGTGCACGGCCATTGCCGCCGCGGCGTCGGCCAAGCGGATGTGCGCGGCAGTGGAGCGTAATTGTTCATCGGGTAAACAGCCGAGAACGAAACCGACAGGTGGGCGCTCCTCTCCCGCTGCCCAGATTCCAGACGAGTGTGTTGCGCACGCTCAGGAAGGCCTGTATAGCCCGCGTTGCCTCTGCGCGGCGAACGCGTAGCTCCTGCGAAATGTAGCTGCAAAAAAAAAGAAGAACAAGAAGAGGGAAGCGCACTTTCTAGGAGCAGCACAGTGCACAGTGAGGAGGCGGTGGCTGCGGCGGCGGCGGCAATACTCACCACTCAAACGATGTATAATTAGAGACGGCCATTGAAGAGACTGCGTCGATACTGCGAACAAATTCTTCGCGATTTCAGGGTCCTCCGGTGAAAGTCGATGAACGCAGACTTTCAATATTGCGCGCCGTGACACTTGCATATACGCTGCCAACCAAGAGAGCCGCCGCGGCCGCATCACCACCGCTCGCCATGACACGCGCTGTGGCTCATCTCATTATTCATGTCAACCGAGTCTGCGGCTTTACCCCGTGCACTTTGACTGAAAAAAAAATTTGGTGAATTATGCGCACGCGCGAGAGAGCACACTGGGCGAAAATAATAAGACATTGTTGAAAAGCTTTCACGGGCAAACTTTATTGATCTCGGAGCCGCTCGTACAGTACGGCTTCTTTCAAAATGTGGGCGCGGGGGAGGATGGAGAATCGTCTTGTACTATAGCAAATCCTCCAAAGGCGCGCATCGCACTGTCTGGTCCGACGTACTGCACGAGCTTGTCCCATGCGGGTCGATGCCTATACAAGAGTCCGAGTCGATCAAAGTGGGGCGCGGCGGCGTCTAGCACCGCGCGCGTGTGCTCTTCGCAAACTTCGCTTACTATTCTCCTGCCGCGGGCGCCCGACACGTGGCCGGCGAGTCTGCACACTTGGGAGAGAAATACGGGGTGTCGGCGCCACTTGGAAATGCTCACTTCGTTTCTGCTGCCGTGGCGGGCCCAGTCGTGTGCGCGCTTTCGTAGCTTCTCTTTCCCCACACGCCACATGTTGACGACTCGTCGGGCGGCCGCCAACATATTCTGTCGCTGCTCCTTACTGGCAATGCTGCACAAACTGTATCGGCAGTCCGTCAACGGCGTTTCTTCGCTGGAAAGCGTGACGCTCGGCCAAAGCGCCCCGGGCGGACGCAGTCGCGCAACGGGTTCCACCGAGCCGTCCCAGGGCATGCTTTCCACCTTGTCGCCCACGCAAACGCAGTAAGCGGTGCGGCGCCCGTCGTTGGCTGTCAGTCCCCAGGTGCGCGACGGGTCGAGCGTCGTCACTAGCGGGTCGCTCTGCGGTAAACACGTTACGTGGGGCAGCCGTAGCTCGCCGCTGTACTGGGCAATGTGGTTGCGCAGGACGAGTTCGGCCTCGGCGGAGACGCCGATTGCCACGTGGACCAGGCAGTCTCTGTTGTTGGGACACACGCTCAGCAGACGCGCGTACAGGCGAGCCTCGTCCGCGCACAGCTCAAACGCACCCCTGCTACGCGTCACGACCAAACACAACACCACCTCGAAGCCCGGCGCTACTGCAAAGGCCATCGTGAACGAGACGGTGGCAAATTCCACTTGCACCGCGATGACGCGCTTCAGGGCGCGGGGCAGAGGTTCGCGCACGTTGTCTGGCATCCGCGCAGGAGGCCCCTTGGTCTTGGCTCCCTCGTAAGCGAAAGCGTAGGCAGCGCCGATCGTCTCTAGCCACCGGATCGGCTCTTGCTCGTCCTGTCCGGCTGTTGCTGCTGCTGCTGCTGCTGTTGCTGCTGCTGCTGCTCCGGGCCACTTGACATCCACAAACAATTGCCTCAGTCCGGGGTACAGCTTGTAGGTGTTCCTCGCCAACGCCCATACCTCGCGCAGGTCTCCCTTCATAGGCACCGTGAACGTGACCATTTCCAAGTGCAAACAGCCCGGCCCTATGACTTGCGACAGTACCGTGGTGCACGCGGAGCCGCTCAGCGTCACTCGCCGGCACGCGGGGCCCGCCGCTTCCATTCCGCCGCGAATCTCTGCGACGATCTTGTGCTCGTAGCTGAAGTGCACGCAGAAACGTTCGCAGCGAACAAGCAGCGTCGACATGCAATCCAGAATTCGACGCGGAGAAATCTTTGTGCCGCTCACGATGCGTACTGTCACGTCCAATTCCTCGGTCGCCATGCGCCAAAGCTTGGTGCTGTGCACGGACAATTTCTCGAGCTGCGAGGCGTAGAGTCTCACCGAAAAGCGGGACAGCTTCCAGGGTGTGTTCAGTGCCGAAAGCAGGGTCAGCCAGCACGGTTCGCTTTCGTTGCGCAGTACCAGGTAGACGACGCCTACGCACGTGTGCGTCTGGAGCACGAGTCGCGTGAACGTAGCCGTCTCATGGTCCTCTTGTTGCGAATGCACCGGATAATAGCACATGGCCACAAAGCGTCCGGGGGCTTGATCCTGGGCCGCAATGTCGCACACGTACAGATACGTATCCTTGATTTTGAAAGCCTTGCAATCGGCTCCTGTTGCGTGCGTTGCACAAATAATGTGTGTCATCCAACAGTCGTACGGACCCGGACATCTCATGTAGTCCAAATCCATGGCGTGCTCTATGTTAACTCGCTTCGCGACTAACGACTATATATATACGTACCCGTTGCTCCTCCTTAACTACCGATATCACTCACGCCATCCCCCGTTGTGGCTCGCGCGCGGCTGGTTTCACTCCGTTATCGGTCTTCTCCCTCCCCATTCCTTTGTATTGCTTTGCGTACCGCTTCTCGGTGGGCAGCCCCGCCGAGGAGTGATGCACACACACACACAGAATGATGACAACAACGGGGAGGTCGGGACCGAATCAATCTTTTTTTATTGCCGCTTCTTGGAGTGACTGCAAATCCTGTAGAGTTAGATACTGCAGCACGGCATCGAGCGCGTACTTGTCCAGGCACGTAGTCAGGTCGCTGTGCATGGTGTGTGCTAGATGCAATAGCTGAGTCCTGCGCTGGCAGAGAACCCAATCGACCACTCGTCGAGTCTCTTCTTCGCAAACCCAGTCCAGCTCTCGCTGCAGCAGTTTGGTAAAGACGGGGCAGTGGATCCAGTCGAGTAACGCGCCCGGTTCGGTCAGCACCAATTCTCCGGCAGGCCAACTGAACGCTACTTGTTGCACGAGTTGCTCCAGGGCCTGCCAGGCGTTGTCACTGCAATATATATACACATACATACTCTTAGTGGTTTCACCGCCGCCATAGAATTTGCTACTAACCTCGTGGCTGTTCCCCCACCGGGAACATCCATGATCCGCGCGTGCGAAGCGAGATTGCGCAGTAGCCTGTTGTCGCACCGTCGCACGGCTTGCGGTGGAGCCTGGATGCACCACAGCCTGGGGTTGGAAGCGGCAGCCTCTAGGAACGCCTCGTCGTCGTACCCTCCGTTGAACACGACCGAGGATACCTTCGAAATGAGGCGACTCGTGAGTCGGACGCCTTCCTCGTCCAGCGCTGGCCTGTGCACCGTCAACTTGGGGTACACCGTAGTGCCGGGCGCGTCCAACAGGGCATCGAGATTGCGCAGCAACGCGTTGTTGATTTGGGGAACGCGTACCTTTAGGATCATCTTCACGTCGTCGGGGCCTCTGAGCGCCACGCGAACGACGGCGTTGTTGGGTCGCAAATCTACCTCGACGAGTCCGAGCAAGACGTCGGAGCTCGGAGGTACGTCCGGGTCTGCGCTGCACAGTTGTTGGCCGAGATTGGAAACCCAGTGTGCGGTGGCGATGGCCCGGTCCGAGCACACAGTGCTTCTGGTGCTCAGGTATTGCAGAGAGTTGGCCGGGTACCACTGTTGCGCGATCACGTAGTTTGGCTCGACGAGAAACACAATTTCTCGCAACGCGGGTGCCGTCTCGAGAAATAGCACGCGAGTCCATTCGAACGCGTGGCAATAAGAGACGGGAGGCACGCCCGTCGTTACGGTGCGCAGTTCGGGCAGGCGTCGGCCAGCGTACTCGACTGGCCGCATGGACGAGAGCGAGCGCACCGAGTCCAACAGAGGGCTGACGCCGTCGTAGGAAATGCCGCATGCCGTCGTGTCGCTCATGGTGACGGTGAAACGGCGCTTGCCCAAAGTCAGTAGGCGCTTCTCTTCGGCCGTGAGCGAGTCGAGAGTGGCACCGCATCTGTGCACGCGCAAATCCACCTCGTCGCACGATAGCTCGATGACGACCGGCGCTGCCGAGAAAGAGCAGGGCGCGGGCAAAACTAGGGTCAGGGCGCGGACGTGCGCCTCGATGGCGAGCAGGCCGGCCATGTCCGTGCACGTGTCTACGCAGTAAAAGACGTCGTCCACACAGGCCACGTGTTGCGATTGCAGAATTGCGGCCAGTGCTTGGTTTCCAAAGAGTCGCTGAACGTCGTGCGCGTTGATTCCCATGTTGCTCGCGTACACGTACACGTCGCTTAGCGGCAGCAGGCGCTTGTTGCACGGACACAGGGCGTCGAGCTTGCTCACGAAAGGGCAGTTGGCGTAGCGGCCGAGGCACGGGCTCGCGGCGGCCGCGAATAGACGGCGTCGTTTCTCTTCCATGTCTCTGTCGGTGTCTGAAACGGAGCGACCAAAGGTTTCCGTTTGCGGTTTCGCGGATGTCGCGCTCTCTATCTCTCGATATCGTGCGCGCGCGCAGGATGCGGAGGGCTAGCGCAACAACCGGTGTGCTCGAGCCCAGTCGCGCTCAAACAGGTTGACCAGCTGTCGCTGCAGCGGCTGGTGTCTGCGCACGACGAGCGCTATTCCGGCCGAGTGCAGAAAGTCTTTGGGGCGCCAGGCAGA
Source organism: Amblyomma maculatum (assembly GCF_055883805.1). Classification (NCBI taxonomy): domain Eukaryota; kingdom Metazoa; phylum Arthropoda; class Arachnida; order Ixodida; family Ixodidae; genus Amblyomma; species Amblyomma maculatum. Next base: position 28,187,344 of record NC_139348.1, read on the forward strand.
CGAACCGACGTAGACGGCATTGTCCGTTACCACGAAAGAGGCGCGGTTGTGTCGCGAGCGCTCGGGGGACGCGTTAATCTTTACGGACACGGAATAGCCGAGAGCAGCGAGGGACTTGGCGTATCGCGAATTGTTTGTCGCCTGGCCCAGGAGGAGTCGCAGGCGCTTGCCCCTGATCGCGGCTTCGCGCAGCGCGTTATCTAGCAAGGGCCAATATTGCAGTGCCGTCGTCGCGTCGCACTGGTCCTCGAACGTTGCGTAGTCGGGCACCGCAATGTCTACGGTGCTTCGTGCCTCCGGAATAATGTATTCGACCAGCGCGTCGGCCGTCCAGGTTCGCGAAAGCGTGCACATGGTTCGCGGAGAGGCGGCCACGTACGTTTCGGCGCGGCTTCCGTTGAAGCGCAGCAGCGCCGGCCAATCTGCGTATACGTCCGTGTCCAACGTTTCCGGCAGGGCACTGGCGATGCCGCCTCGCGCTCCGGCCACCATCCAATAGATGGCAAACATGCGGCGCAGGTCTTGGCCCAGCCGAGGACAGTCGAGCATCACCGCGCCCACTTCCCTGTCGTCGGTGAAGGAACGCGTGTGCACGTTAGCGCTGCCCACGTACGCGTGCGTGTCGTCCACTACCCAGAAACTAGAGTCTAGCTCCCCGCCGGCCGACAGGTGCTGCGTCGACAGTACTCGCACCAAAGTCGCGTTGGACGCCAGCTGCAAGGCGTCTTGCGCATTTTCTTGCACTACGATGCGAATGGTGATGCCGGCCTTTTCGCCGAGCTCCTTGAGTCTGTACCACATTTGGTGGCCCAGTTCGGAGCCGTCGCGCAAAGAGAAATGTTTGGTGACGATGTCTAGCGATCGTCTAGTCTTGTTGACGAGAGTGAGCATGGCGTCGTACGTCGTCGCGTACTGCACCGGGGGCGCGTCGTCGCTCTGCGGAACGGTTTCTACCAACGAATAGATGCACGCGTCCTGAGTGGGCACCGCTGCGGGGCCCGTCGGCCGTCGCCCTCTCAACGCGAGCGACGCCCGCAAAGGATGCGGCGCCGTGGCCGCCAAAGCGGAGGCCAATAGCATTACCGCTGCTGCCGGCGTCATTGTGACATACAGACACACATATACAAAATCCAGATATTGGAACAGTTTATTGTATATTGGTTATTGTAAACAGGCCGCTATCGCGGCGGCCGCGGCGGCCTGCGTTTCCCAATCCATGAGGTTGGCCACCGCAGTCCGAAACTCTCCGCAGTGTGAATAGGCGCGCACCAAAGCTTGTAATTTGATCGGAGGAGTGCCGGCGGCCGCGACGGCTAGCGCTGCCTCGTGCATGGCGTGCAATCGATCTATGCGGGTACCGCGTAGACATCTTTGTTGTTGCTGCTGCTGCGAGAAACACGAATCGGAAGGTAACGCCGCGCACAGCGCAGCTCGCGCTTCGCCGCAGTGACGCTGCTGCGCGCCAAATGCAAAGTAAGGGTTTGCCATGCAGCGCACCCAAAGCATGTTGTCCGTGGTGTACGATGGCTCTTCGTCAATCAGGGAGGACAGGTCGATGGCGTTGATGCAGCGCAGGGCCGGATTGGCCGAGAGCGCGTGCAGAGCCGTCGACTCGATGGGAGCGGTGAGCGACCACAATTTGGAGCTGTGGCGCAGGGCGTCGACCACTGCGTCGGGCACGCGCGTGCCCGGCACCACGATGAGCCTGTTTGTCAGCGACGCCGCCAAGAGCCCCAGTTGCTCGGCCGCTAGACGCTGGCTTTTGGGCATGTCCAAAGCGAACATCAGTTCCGAGTCGTACGCGCTCGGGTTGCTGCAGCTCTCGACGATCCTCTCGCGCAGGTTGCGCAAGAACGTGGGGCCCCAGTAGCTGCCGGTCGCGTTCCAAGTGAGGGCCAGTCTGAGCGCTACGTCGCCGGGTCCCCGGATCACTAGCTGCGAAAAAGACAAGGGGCCCCGATTTGAAACAAAGGGGCGTTCTCCTGCTTAGGGGGAACGACATACCTCCATCAGCGGCGCCGTCTTGCTCAGCACCAGCCTCGTAACTGCTAGCAGCGCGTTGGGCACGGGTAGCGGCAGCTGGTGAAGGGTGCCCATGCGTTCGCACAGCGTGTGCAGCCACATAAAGGTCCACTGAAGGCGCAGACCTTCCATGCCTTCCTCTTCGAGCACGCTGTTGGAGGGCCCCGTGTCGATGGTCATGTCGATGACGTTGGTGAACGAAACCTCGCGCAGCCGGGGACAGTTCCGTCGCAGGCGCGCGGCCAACGCCCAACATTCGGCGAGCGAGCTCTCGTGGACGTACGCGGTGACCGAGCGTAGCTGTGCCGCCGGAGCGGCCATCGCGAACGGCCTGTATATTGCAGGGTCCGAGGCGCTGGTGACTACGCGACGCAGTTCGCCGGCCCAGAGTTCGTCCAAGCTTTGTAGCGGATCTCTGCCGCGTCGGCTTCCGTACAGGGTGACCGGCACGTTCTCCTCGTACGAAATGCGGTAGGGGCCGCCGCAGCAATTGAGCAGTCGCAGTATCGTTGCCTCGTCTTGGCGCCACGGATTACTGGGCAGATACAGGTCCAGCGCTCCGACCGTCAGCCACGAGTCGTCGTCCTCCGCGCTCAGCTTTGTGTCGGGCTCTAGCACGACGCCCAGAATTTGCACCGAGGCGCTGGGCAGCCGCAGCAGTTCCTGCAGGCCGCCGCTACCCGGGTGCACGCATTGCGTTACGCACCAATGATGGACGAGCGCTTGGCGCATCGTTTCGGGCGGGCATAGCGACGCGTCCAAAGTAAAGGTGTGTGCCGAGATGGGCGACAACATGGGCATCGAGCGCCACAACACAGAAGCGTCGGCGTGTACTAGTTTGCGCAGCAGAGAACATCGTCTCGGACCTCTGCACTCTTCCATGGTTATGCGTGCGACTCTCGGCCGGCCGGCCGGCCGGCAACGCGACGGGGGGAAGGCAGCCTTATGGCCCCTTCCCCCGTTTAGGAACCGACAACCCAGCGGAAAGGAAACTCTTTCACTCTCTCTTTATTTCGCGGCAGTGTTGCTTTGCGCTCGGCGACGCGCTGGACGGCTTCCACACGAGCGGAAGGAAATTCTTTCACTCGCTCTTTATTTCGCGGCAACGTTGCTTGGGCTCGGCGACGCGCTGTAAGGCTTCCACGGTCGAGTCGCAACGCGGACAGGTAGCCCCGACGAGGTCTGTGTATTTCACCTCGGCCAAGTGGTGTCCGCACGGCATTAGCAGAACCAAGGGGGCCACTTCGGGAGGTGTGTCTTTCTCGCTGCTGGGCCATCCGTCCTGCTGCTTGAACATGGTGCGCACGTAGGCCGCTCCCAGGGTAAACAACACAAACGGACACACGGCGTTGGTGGTGGCGTGAACTAGCCACGGGTTGCTTTGCGGGTTCCACTTTCGACGTTGGCAGTCTTGTCTGTCGGGCGCGAAGAAGCCGCATTGGAAGCAGCACACCCAATCGGCGTACTGGCGAAAGTAGCCAGCGCGAGCCCACTCTGCGGGTACGTTGGTCGCCAGGCGCGCTTGCACATCCTTGTACTCTGGGTGTACGCTCTTGACGCAGGGCACCAGGTTGCTTTTCATGTCTCTCAACTGGAACCAGCGGAACATGTAGTCGGGCGTGTCGGACTCGTCGAAGCCCTCGCTCGGGTAAGGATACATGACGAACGGTCGGCAGCCCGGCGAACGCTCGCAATGTATGCGCGCCGGCGCCCTGATGTCGCTCGAGGTCCACGGCCCCGAGAGGACGAGGTTGCAGCGCAGGCATTCCACGGTATCGCCGTATCCCCTGTACTTGAATCCGGCGAGGCGCATGACGCCCCAGCTAGGCTGGTACACGGGCCACAGTCGATTTGCCATGCTGTCAGTCATTTCCATGGCTGCTTCTTGTCTACTGTTCGCGCTGCTGCCGAAGAGGCTCTAGTATTGCCAGGGGGGGCGGTGAGTAGATACTGCCGCGGGAACCCGCCCGCCGGCGACGTTGATCAAGGCCAGCGTGAAGGTCCGCAGGAAGCATTCCACCGTATCGCCGCCGGCGTCCACCATGGCGAGAAAGAGCGGCAGGTTGGAGATTGCCTCCACGGCCGCCACGGTGTCGCGCACCTTGCTGCTGCTGCTGCTATCGGCCACGACGAGTTCGGCGGAGGCCCACTGTTCGAAGCGGCCCAACGCCTGCACCGACGAGGCGCGCGCAAATTCGTTGGTCGCTCCGGTCGCGCGTATAGCTCGGGCAGACTCGTCACGGGCTCGGGCACAGAGAGAAGCGTGGCTGCCGAAGCATATAATGTTTAGGAGAAGGCGGCCTCCACCATCGTCAGGGCGTCTGAGGCGTGCGCGTAACCGGCGTACACCTGCACGGCCTTTACGAGGCGGTCCAGATCTCGGGGTAGCAGCACTCCGGCGGCTCCCTTGCGACGACGTTTGTTGTCGGGTAGGCCCAACACGCGCAGAGCGAGTGCGGCCACGGACGACTCGTCCAGCACGACCAGGTCCGTGTCGTGGCGGCCCCTGTCGTTGCGAATGGTGCTGCGAAGCTGTTCGCAAAGACGCCTCGGTGCCAGAGGGTGACGGCGCGCCGAGGGCAGTCGAACGCGGTACTCGACGAGCACGCGGGACGCGCTCTCGAACATTGTAAATTCCACGAAGCGGCCGTCGCCCTCGTCGTAGCGGCAGTCGAGCACCGCGGCCGGCGCGGGCGGCGGAGGCGCTTCGTCGCCGGTCTCGGCAGCGTGGACGAGTTGCTTGCGGAGCTGCAGGTCCCACAGCGCGACGTCGTCAATCGTTTCACCCCGCAGAGGCGGCTCCTCGGTCGTCGGGCAGCCGCTGTTGCCAACAAACGCCAGAGTTCGCAACGCCGGCATGCACCCGCGCTTGAGCCACGCCGCGAGCTCCCAGCCGTCGCGAAACGGAATGTCGGGTGCCCTGGTCAAATCGAGCGTGTGCAATTGGGGCCAGACGGGCAGGACAGTCATGCGGCCCAGGTCCGTGCACATTGCGTATCCCGCAAACTGGCTAAGGGTGCGCGCGTCTTTCTCGTCTAGGCTTTCGTTCGCCGCCGAGAGACAACCGGCCGCGTGCACCACGAGGTTGTCCCGGCTGGCCACTTCTGCGCGGTAGCGGGTGCGTTTGAGCAGGGCCACGACTAGGCCGACGGGGATTTCGTTTGCCCGCAACACGACGAGCGTGTCGATGCTCTCCGGCAGCAGCAGCTCTCGCTCCCAGCAGTCGTGGTCGTCGCCCCCGCCGTCCACGACGAGCGCCCCGAGCGGGCTCGCTCGGCGCTGAGAGAGGAGCGACGAGAGACGAGACCAAGACCCCCTGAGCGCGATTATGCATTGGACGGCATTGGCGTCGGCAGGCGGCGGCTGGGCAGCTTCTTCGTCGTCCGCCGTCACGAGCAGCGCCGGCACGTCGAGAATTTCCGTGCTGGCCACCGCCGATAGAGGCGGCCACTGCCTTTGGCGCAACAGCTGGCCGGCATTGTGCACGTAAAGGTAGCCGCTAGCTCTATTGCCCATATTATGACATTGCACTAGGAGTGTGGTAAGCCTTTATTCATATCATTGGGAAAGAAGGATTACTCATTCATCGGAGGATGCGGAGAGGGACGTTAGGTATTGCCGGACTTGATTTCTCGACACGCAACCCAGCTCGAGGCGCACGACGTCCAGCAAGGTGTTGTCCTCGCTGTAATGTTCGAGGACTGCCTTGCACGGACACGCAGACTCGCAGTTGCGGCGCCCACCCTTGACGATGCATTTCAGTATATTCTTGGCGCGCGCTAGCTCCAGGGGCCGGCGTACATCGCCGACGCCAAACGATTGGGCCAAGAACGAGTCCACGGCCTCGTGGTCGTAGCGGCCTGGGTCACAGCAAATCTTGCATTCGTACTCGATCGTCAGGTCTTGCTTGTTGAACCGCGCGAGCCACGTGACGCCTTCCTCGGTGTGCCGAACCCAAACGAGCCGCGCGCGCAGCTCTGGGGGGATCTGTTCGGGGAGCTTCAGTGGGAACCCACGGTGCATTACTGTCAGCACGCCCTTGCGCAAGTCCTCGTCCCACTCTTTGAGTTTCGGCGGTGCATCGGAGATGGATGGCACCCACGGACACGGGTCGATGCCGCCAAAGTATTCGATTTTGAGCAACTCCAGTTTGGGCATCTGTGCGCACAGCAGGTAATCGGCCAGTTGCCAGCCACGTGCCAGCGGGATGGCCCCGGACACGTGCGCGCTGTTGGCCTGATCCCACCTGATGCATTTGTGACATCCGAGCGCAAGCGGCTCTTGCAAGTAGATCATGCGATCGTTCTGACTGCAGCACCCGCTGCCGTATTTCTCGCAAACTTTGTGCACGGTCACGGCGCCGCAATGGACGAATCCGAGAGTTACGAGAACGTTCACGCTGCATTTGGGGACCCTTGCAGCCTTTTCGGCGCTGTTGAATATGACGAGCGCGTCTAATCTGCCATCGGCAAGTTTGAGCGCTTCCTTCAGGATCTTCTTGTTTCTCGCGGTAAGCTCTTGGACAATGACAACCTTTGGCACACGTGCTGCTTCGAGAGCCGGAGAATTGGTCGACGTGATAATCGTGGCGGGCTGGTTCATGTACTGCGACATGTCAAGCATGCTCGCGGGGGCCCATATTTCGTCCCCTAGCTTGAGCTTTAGGTAGCTATAGGCGTCGACCTTCAAAGACATTGTGGGTTGTGCGCGGGCGTGCAGGGATGTGCCTTGCAACGCACTGCGTCACCCAGAGTTTAATATTGGCCGCTGTGTAAAGAAACATTTTATTGCCTCGGTCACAACTCGCGTACTGCGCCCACAAAGAGCAAGAGATTGGGATTCGCATTGCGTATTGCAAACAGGAACGAGCGGTTGACGTTGACCGTGGCCTCGCACGGCGGCTCCATTCCGTCGCACATGCACAGGCACGTGGCCGCGGCCGCCTCCGTGCCTGTTTCGTTGACATCGACAACCGTCTTGTGCGCAAGCGTGTGCACAAAGGCGTCCTTGGATGCAAACAGGCGACGCAGGTCCGCCTCGGGCCCAAACAGGGAGCGCACGCCCATGTCTTGTGCGAGCGCCGGCACCAAATTGATAGGCTCCGAAGGGTCGAGCCTGAAGCGTGGCAGCGTGACGAGGACTCGCACGAATTTCATCTGCCTCATCGCGTCGCCAATCACCTGAGGCTCCTCCGGCAGCCGGTACTCGTCCACGTGTGCGTCCGCTGGCGGCAGGATAATGAGCATGCCTGCCGCGCCGCCTTTGTACGGCATCTCGATGAGAGTAGCTCCTCCGAGGGCGTCGCAATCCGGTAGAAAGCGCATGTAGGAACAACTGCGTATACATGGCAAGCGGTTAGCGTGAGCGAAAAATTAGAAAAGGAGAGAGTACGTACCACTTCATGGTGGGCACCAGATATTCTTTACCCGAGGCACCGACGAAAGGAAGGTCCCGGGTGTCGCTCTCCAAAAACGGCGTCCACCAGCGCGCCAGAAAATAGACGGCGTTGGCGAGCGTAATCACGGTATTCGTGTCGGGCTTTGCCATGTCTCTAATCTTGCCGTGCGTGTGTGCGCTGACCCACTCGTTGACCCGGGCCGCTGCAGAGAATGGGTCTCTGCGAAAGTCGCACGCCTCTGCGAACATCATCGTTTCTTGGCCCACTGTGTCAGCCAGCGGCAGAGAGCAGTCGTAGAACAGGCGCGTGGCCACGTCCAGCACGACGTCGTCTTCCCTCTTCAAAGACGAGTGAATCTGTAGCACTTGTGAACGTATCGACGCGCCATCGTTCTCGGCGTATCCGAGGACCCGTTGGATCTCTGACGCAGTCTCGCCTTCGGCCACGTCCAGGGAGATGGCCAAGGCAGTGTACACTCCTACGGGCGACACGCAAACACTCGGCGTGTCGCGTGGACGGCGCCTCGCGAATACGCTGTTGAAAAGCCGCAGGCCAAACGCGTTGACAGCTTGCGTGATTGCCATGGCGCGTTCCTTCCCGAAACCTCAATGCCGCTGCTCATATACAAGCGGCGCGTGGCGACCGGAGAGAGGCGTTGCTGTGATAACGTGGGCACCGCCTACTGCCGTTACGTAATAAGCGAGGCCTTGCTGTGATAACGTGGCACCGCCCACTGCCGGTAGGTAATAAGAGGGGCGCTGTGGTCGCTTTCAGTACAGCCGTAACCATGGCCAAGTGCAACCAACACGTTGTGTATGTGACTCCTTTGTCAGGGACAGCAGCTGCATTGGAGAAAATGTGTAATATCAGTGGGAGCAGCAAAGGCATTGTGGTGGCCGCCGGACAAAAGGTTGCGGGTTACGACTTTTCCTGGAGGCGGCTCAAGGATTTCTTTTGCGACAGTGATACCAGCCAGCAGCAGCAGCAGCGAGAAGAAAAAGAAGAGGAGCCTGCGCAGAAGCTAGAGGAGAAGAAAGAGTCTCCACGGCAGCAACGAGAAGAAAAGAACCAGTCCCCGCAGCAGCAGCAGCAGCAGCCAGCGCAAGCAGAGCGCAAGGAGAAAGGGAAAGGCAAAAAGAAACGCAAGAACAAGAATAAAAAGATTGGCTATGGCAGCGACTATGCCTTTAGGCTAACGCCGATCGAGCGAATCAACCTAGAGGAATGCGTCCGCTCCCGAGTTCCCACCACTGCGAACAACGAGATCATTGCAACACCGCCGTGGCTGTTTCCGGCCACCGATTATGACTACGATTGGAGAGCCGCCGCTCGTTCAAAGTCCGGCATAGAAGAGCCCGATTAGAAATCAATAAAGACAAATTGTGTGTTGTTATTATGTCTAGTGTCTCACTCCCCTCTCTTTCTCTCTCCTCTCTTCTCTCTCTGTCTCCCTCTCTTTCTCTCTCTCCTCCCTCTTCTCCCCCTCTCTCTCTCTCTCTGCTGTCTGGCGAGCGCACACAACCGCCGCCGGCGTCGCGTAACACCCCCTGAAAACGGTTCGCGCATAATTGTCGGCGGCGCTCAACTTGTGCACCTGTGTCTCGTTCACTCGTCGCCATGGGGCTACAAGATAGAGAGTGGCAAGCCGCTTTCGGGCCGTGCATGGGCCTCGACGCTTGCCCCGTGGGTAAAGAATGTGCAAACACTCTTTCGGCTGCCATGAGGCCCTGGGCGACAATTTTACACGGACCGCCACCGCCGCTACAGCCCGCGTTGTATATCGATCCACCTCTCAGAGGTCTCTTTGATGACGGAAGTCCGACGTTGTTTCTCAGTAGGGACGCCGAAGACGACGACGAAGATGAAGCCTACTCTCCCGAACGCAGGGCCACGGCGTTAGACCTGTTGCAGGCCGTGGCGTTGAAGCACCGCGCCTGCGTGCCCCAATTGCGCGTCGTTTGGAAATCGTGCAGGCCGCCCACCGACGACGGCGGCGCGCACGCTGGAGTACGGCGGGCTCTCGGCTTGGTGCTACAATGCCAGGGCCACTGGCGTTCGCTCGTGCTCGACGTGCAGGGAACAACGGCTTCAATCACCAACATGCTGGCTCCGCTCGGCTGGGACGCCGATCGAGTGCCTTCTTGCGGCACGCTGGTGGTTCGGCAACTCGGAGACGTCAATCCAAACCCCATGGCCGACTACATGTACATAGGCTCCCTCGTGGTTCGCGCCTGGGAGTGCGCCGAGATCGTCTACACCGACATGAACGAAGGGGCTCACGGCGTAGTCGCTGTGTTCCCCAAGGACTGCCGACAGGTAAAGAGGGCTGTCTTTATTGGCAATTCCATATAATCTTCCTATTTGCAGAAAGAGCCCGGACGCGGGGAAGCCGCGTGTTCGCAGCCGCCGCGCCACGGCTGGCGCCGCTCGGCCATGGATCCCGCTGTGGACTGCATCGCCACGATGGTGCGCAGCCGGGACACGCCCGATTACCAGTCTGCCTTTGACGACCTGCGCCGGTGGGCCAAGGTTGTGGTCGCGGGCAACGCTTTGCTACCCGTCAACGCCATGGCCGGTGCTCTAGCGTCCAGAGGAGCGACAGCACTGGTGGACTGGACGGGCGGCTCGTGGCCGCTTCTACACACCGTGGACCTGACGAGCGGCGCTCGCATAACGCTGCACGGTGCTTGGAATCTGGCCTGGTGGTTTGCCGACAACCGAGCGCAGATATTTCCCCAACTCAAGTCACTCGCCTTGCCCGTGTGCAGGGCGCCGGCGCTGGACTTTTTTGCGGCTGGCCTGCGAGAGCGGCCCGTGCCCGAGGCGCTTTCGCGCTACTGGGACGAGGTTAGTGTTGTGCGCACGATTTGTGTGTGTGTGTGTGTCTCTAACCCCTGTTGTTTACCGCAGCTGTACGAGTCTCTACTGGCCGCGACCATCGGACTGGAGAGCCCGGCGATGCCAGAGGCCCCCGCCGAGTACGTCAGGTCGGTTACCAGATTGCAGGCCACGCACGTGCCCGACCGAAACGAAATGTTCGTGTCGTGGCACGTGGACGTGGTATTTCCCGAGTTGCACGACTTCACTCTGTTAATGAGCGTCGAGCTGCCCAGCGTCAGGAACCCTCCGCCCGTCGAGCTCGTGCGAGCCTGTCGCGTGCTCGGACAATTGGAGACGCAGTCGGTCCACTGCTGCAGACACGACATTTGCCTTGGTATCAGCTACCACCCTTCGCTCCTCTCCGAATTTGAGGTAGCCGCTTCGGCGCCCACCACCGGTTTGCGGCTGGGTGCAGTGTCGGATCGTGTCCCGAGCGGAAGCGTGAGTATTCCTTGCAAACCCACTCGACTACGCCTCTCACATATATAATATGTCGTTGTTTCAGTGGGTCGACGATCAACTGGGCCGGGTGCTCGAAGCGGCGGCGTCCAACCCGGTGCTCACGGACCTGTGCATCGAGTACGACGAGTTTCGAGAGCCCAGGGCCAAACTAATCGACGTGGTGCAGGACCGACTGGCGCTGAACAAGTTGCACTCGCTGTCCATACGCATGCAACTGTGCCCCCAACTGTCGGCGTCGTCGCTACTTTTGCACAGCGCGCAGTTGTACGCTAGCGAGCTCAATTTGGAAGTGAACCAGCTGGGGCTGAGGGCCGCCGCGTGCGCCGTCGTCTACGAGGCCCGGGGCGGAGACACGACCCTCTTGCAGCTGGCAACGCCAGAGGACCGCGTATTGCTCCCCTTGACCCGGGCGTACAGAACGGCGCCCGTGTTTCTCAACCTGGTGGCATCGTTCAGCGATTACTGCTCCGAGGCCGAGGCCGCAGACATGGTGTCTAGCGTGCTTGGCCGTTACGACCGGCTCGTCGCGGAGACGAGGCCGCCCCCTCCCGAAAAGAGCGGCAAGACCAAGAGCCCGCACAAGTCGGCCGACTGCGAGTGATGGAAAGAAACAGTTAGCAATACGAATAAAGACAGGTTTTTATTTCATATTATTCGTTCTTGTGGCTCATTATTGCGCAGCGAGGAACGCACCGCTTCGACGAGGTGCTGCACGATGGCCAAGCGGCCCCTGGCTGTTGCTGCGCCCCATTGCTGCCTCTGAGAATGTGTCTTGCTGAGCTGTGCAGAGGCGAGAAAATAAGAAGAAGGAGCGCGCGCCCGGCACAGTTGGCTAACAGCTGCTGCCTTTGGCGTTCTTGTTGTTGTGCGCGCCGGCTAATCGCAGTCGGATGCCCGTGTCGTTTAGGCAAGCGTAATCCAATTCGGCCGCTAGGCTGCCCACGACGACCTGGTCTTCCCAAACGTTGCGCGACAGAGGAACGCCCTGCTCCGCGTCGCCTTGCAATAGGCGTTTGTACACCGCTTCCAGCGCGGGCCGCAGGTCGCGCAGCCACACGGATTCGTCCACGAGCGGATCCGTGAACTTGGTAGGCTTGAGCAGCAACGGCCTGCGCAGAGCCATGTTAGGCCCGTTGAGCAGACTGAGCTGTAAGCGGCCGATAGACATGGGATTTTCAAACAAGTTCCAGCCGGCGCTCACTAGGCCCGTGCCGGCCAGACGCAAATACGACACGGAGGCCGCGGCTTCGGTTAAGAGCAGTTCGCGCACTTTATGCAGCTGTCTCTCGTGAAGGCTGTCGATTTCCAACCAGCGCGGCTCCTCCGCCTTTTCTCCGTCTTCGCAGTCGTCGAAAGCGGCCAGCGCTTTGTCCAGTAGAACGGCGGGGTCTTGGCCGGCTGGCAGCGAAACGACCACGTCTTTCTGGCTCGCCACGCTCGTGTCGCGGTTCACGTAAAAGCGCACCACGCACTTGCTGCGCTGCGCGGCCAGCTCGAGCCGAATGCCCACCGCTCTAGCGTGACGCGGCACCGGCGGGGGAAAATCCGCGTCGCATTCTTCTTCGCCCAGAAATGTGTACCATTGTCGAAAATCCTCGTCGTCGTCGCCGTCGCCTGAGGAGCAGGAGGCAGCGGGCGGCGCCGGGCTCCGATTATCGAACGTTATGCGCACGTCTCCGTCGAATCCGTTGCAGCGCCGCAGAGACTGCACCATTTCCTGCGCTTCCACCTCGCTCGAGGCGCTGCACTGAACGGCTCGTAATTGGGGCCAGTCTAGGCGCGCCACGGTGGCTGCGTCGCTAGGACCGCCGTCGCTCAACTCCAGCACGGCCGCTGCTCGCTGCAGGGTTGCGAGCACGAGAAACGTGTCTCCGTCGGCTTCCTCGAGGCGTCTTTTTAGAGCGGCCGCGGTGCTGGCCACGAAAGCGCTGCCCCGCATGAAACGCGCGGGGCCACACCACGGCTGCAGCAGAACAGGTACGCGCGCTCTCTTGCTCCCACAGTGCCGCACAAGCGTTGCCACGGCCGCGGCGTCCTCGCGCAGGGTCTGGCAATGGGGCGGCGGCGCGTGAACGTGTAGCAGGCTCCCGACTCGGGGCAGCGCGTCGGGCGGTCCCGCCACCAGGCTAGCCAGGTCTCCCGCGCGGCCCGGGATTAGTTCGAGCATGTCGAAGCGGCGATTTTGCTGCATTAGCAGGCGCACCAGGGCCGGCGGCGCGTCCAAGTGCAGCCGATAGCTTCCAATGCATTCGGCGTGTTTGTCCAACAACAGGGTCACCAGCTCCTCGGCTGCCTCGACTGCGATCTCGTCGCAGTGGGGCGAACTGCCCAAGACGACTCGCGGTAGGACGTGCAGCGCGGGCTCAAAGCGCTCGCCCGCAGAGTCCAGTGCGTGGCCTCGCTTCACTTGCAGCACGAGCCTGTGTTCGGAAAAGAAGCGGCACATTTCTCGCAGATGCGCTGCCGCGTTGCAGTGCGGGCCCTCGCACGGGCCTACGATGTGCTTGAGCGCGGGCAATAGTTGCACTTGACCGCAAAGCGCGAGCACGAGGTTGGGTGCTACGCTCTGCAATTGGTCTCGCACGGTCTCTAAGAATTCCTTTGGCTCGTCCCCATCATCATCTTCTTCTTCTTCTTCTTCCTGTTCCGATGGCGACGACGAGCTTTCCTCGTCGCAGTATTGTTTTTCAGATTCGTCGTCTTTCTCTTTCAATGCAGCGGGCACATCAAACACCCCGTACGTGGCTTGTGCGGAATCTTGCGCGATGCGCGCGGCGTCTAGAGCTGTCGCCGCCGCTTCGAAAGCCAGCCGTATGCTCTGCACAACGAGGGGATCCATGCGTGCTGATGACAATTCGTCTTGGCGTTGTTGTTGGCCGCAGACTAACTTTACTGTCGTGACGTTTGCGTCCTATATACACAACCCGAATCCCCGCACAGTGGCTTATTAATTCCATGCGTGTAATAGTAAATGGAGGGGGAGGGACTACCGCCGACACCACGGTCGCGGCGCGTGCGCGCACGCAGCGTCGAGGAGAACGCCAGCCTACAGCGGGCCTCTCCAGCGGTCGCAACTTCCCCTTTCCTTCTCGACGTTCACTCGCTCGCTCGCTCCCAACCCTCGCGAAGCGGACAGAGGTTCCCATACCACAGCAAGGCAGCTGCATTCACATACAAACACAATACTTTCTATTCGCACACAGTCCAGACGCTCTCTGCATGAACGCCATGGCGCGGAGGGCCGATCGCTGCCTTTGTATGCTGTGTCCTTACGACGGGCCCTGCATTTATACATACTGCATTATCGACAATCGCTGGGCCGGAGCTTGGATCGACCACTCGCCCGTGCACCCGTCTGTGGAATACGTGGGTAGGCATCCTCTGGATCTGACCTCTATTCCGCTGGGGATCGACGTGTACACCAAATCTAGGCTGCCGCCATGCGCCTGCATCACTCGGCTCAACATCGTCGTGCTCCAAGACATGCCCGACTTGCAGATGCTCGGCAAGCTCCTGGCTAACGGTCGCCGCTACACCAACGTCAGCATCGAGTTTCAGTGCTGCGTTTCTCACGCCTTTCCGTGCCTCTTCGATCATGATGACGACGCCTACCTCGGTGACTTGGACAACGGCCGCGCGTGTAACATACCGGCCAAGATTCTACAAATGGTGGGAAATTTCAAGTGCGACTCTCTCGAACTTTACCTAGCCAACGCGACCGGCGACCAGTTGGTGGCATCGCTTCAACAACGACTCGTGGAACGCTGCAGCATGGCCGTCACTTTGGGTAGCTGCGGTTCGGTCTTCCAACTCGGATCTCCGCCACCCAACCACGAGGTACGTCAGTTACGTCTCGCCGCCAGCTGCCAATGCGTTTTCAAGCTGGCTCCGCTGCCCTCGGTGCACACCGTCACGGTGCCGCCCGCCAGAGCCAGCGACCAGGCTATGCATTTGCTCTGGACATTGCCCTCGAGCATGTCCGCTAAGACCGGCCCCACGCCCAACCTGCGCACGGTCGAGGTACCCGGAAAATTCTGGGCCGAATATATCGTCGCGCTCTCCGAGAACGCGCACGTAGATCGCGCCCTGGCCAGAGCGTGTCGGTGGCTGTCGGACCTGGACGACGTGGCGCGCGTATTGCTGCCCGGGGGGTCGCTGGACGACGTGCCCCCGGACTTGCAACTCGTGAGACTGCACTTGACGAAGGACCTGATCGAACTGCAGGTGTGCGTGTCGACGCTGCGCTGGCAAATCGAGTTTGCCGTCATGCACCGCAACATCGACAGTACCGGGCGCAGTCATCGCCTCGCCCGAATCTGCCCGCTCGCCCTGTCTGCTTTCGTCGCGCGGTGCGGCCATCGCGAGCGAGGCGTGCAACTCACGGTGGGGCTGCTGTTTCGCCGAAACCCCGAGGACGACTGCACCAAAGAGTTGAGCAAGACCACCACCACCAGCAGGGATTGGATGACAAGCGACTACGAGCTGGCCGTCGAAGCGGCCGTCACGCAGCAGCTCGTTCCCCGGTGCCGCAAAATACACGTGATACTCTTAACGTTCGGCAACAAGGACGCGCGCGAAGACATGACTCGATTGTACGGCGCATGCATGTGGCCGGAAGCGTGGCGCAAATGGGAAAGCGACAGCGCAATGCAATACCCGCCGCAAGACGAGCGGGAGCCAGGTGCTGCGCCAGGTCTGCTCGAGTGCGTCACCGAAACCGTGGACATGTGGGGCTCTCGCTCGGTGCCCGATTGTCTGCGAAAAGCATTCCCGGGGCTGCTCCACGAAAACGCGTACGACAACCCAGAGCGCTGGATAGGCTGTGCCGTGCGCGCCTGGCTCTACCCCGAAACGCACGGCTGTCAGGAAGACGAATGGGTGCTCAGCAAGACCTGGGGCAAAGACGTGGTCGCCAGGCACGCCAGCGAGGCGTTGGGCTTTGTGCCGCGCCAAGAAGCCGTCAACGTTCTGTGGCGCAAGTTGCAAGAACGCTCCCTGTTCCTGGTGCGCCAAGCATACGATGCCGGCGCGCTGGGCGTGTTGGGCGCCAAGCTAGACGCCGGCAGCGTGGACGCCATAGCCCGGTTCCTCCTCCCGTGGGAGGTGCGCCGGCTCCTGCAATAATAATAATAATAATAATAAATATATCTTGTGTGCGTTTCATTCTTCTCTGCGTTGTGTATGTTTGCTGCATGTGTGGCGGCGGCAACCTCCGAGGAGCCCCCTTCTGTGTATAGTACTGAGCGTAGCCATGTCTGATGACGAGGACCAAGTCAAAGCGGCCGCGTTCCAGGAGTGCGGCCGCCGCGAATGCCCGCTCGACAGCGCGGGCCTGCGCGGTTACCTTTCCCACTGGGGCACCTCGGAAGATGCCGGCAGCCTGACGCCGCCGAGGCTGCGGCCGTACTTTGCCATGGCCCGGCAGATTTACGGGGGCACGTTTCTGGGAGTGACGTGCCGCGCGCCCCCCGACGACGGCCGCAACGCCGGCTCAGTTATGCGAGCCGTGGCCGAGAATCATCGCTCGTGTCACCAGAGCCTGCGCATCGACATGAGCTGCCCGCACGGCCTCGTCGACACCGCAAACGCGCGCGCCGTGCTCGAGAAAGGCGGCCACTGGAAAATTCTCGAGATCGAGTCGTACGGGAACCCCCTGACGCCCCTGCTCAGCGACTTGACCGCGGTGCCCACGTGCGACGTGCTCGTCGTGTCGGCAATGCAGATTCCACCCGTTTGGCCGGGCGAGGAGTACGACCTGCTCGAAGAATTTGTCCGCGCCGCGGCTCCGACGCGCCACATTGAAATTGTGCACTACTTCAAGAACGGCTCCGAGGAAGACGGACAACGAATCTTTCCAGACTTGGGCGGCGTGGTTCTGGACCGACAGGCGTTTCTCGAACAGCAGCCAGAGCGACGGCATACTACTCCGCTGGAGCGCTTCAGGCGCGCGGCGGTGGTGTGCGCGCCGCGAAGGCTGGCCCACGTACTGCTGGACCAGTGGCCCCTCGTGCACACGCTAGACCTAAACATGGCCGGCCAAGTTCCGCTGCAGGACGCGCTCGCTTACCGAGAAGTTGCCAAGCGCCAATACATGCCCGCGCTTCGCAAAATGCTGGCGCGCGGCAGCTCCAGGTACAGAAGAAGATATTTCCACTCGGTTCCCGGCGACGTGCAAGGCATGGCGCCGAGACCGTCGACCGCGCCCAAGCCCTGCGAGGCGCCGCGACTGGTTGCGTGGATAGAACACGTGCGCGATTACATGTACGGCTCGAGGTTAGACACTCCGAAAACGCCCGACGGAGTGGCCGTGTCGTTTGCCTACTTGCACAACGAATGCGACGACCCCGACCGCCTGCCCCTTCGTCAAGTGATCGACTACACCGTAGTCGTTTCGCCTTCCTACGTGGCGAGCGAAGGAACGCCGCTTGGCGTCGAGTTGAGATTTTCCGACGTGTTTGTGAGCCGCACATCGGGATCGATGCGGGACCATCGTGCTCTTCAACAGATCTCTAGCTACGACGACCTCAAGGACATTTTGGCGCGCCTCGAAGGGTACGACGAGGGCTTCGGTGCGGACCTGGAGGCCGCTCAACGGCGCCGAGACGAAATTCGTTCGGCCATCGCCGTCACGCCGGAAAAGGTGGATCGACTGCGTACAATATGTCTCCTGGGTAACGACGAGCTCGTGCCGCACGGCCGCGAAATGGCATTACTTGTCGAGGACGGCCGACTGTACGCGGACAAAGACGTGGTGAGCGAGCTGGCCCTGTGCGCAGCCCACCCCTCGATATCTTCGTTCTGGACGTCGGCTCGGGCCGTGTCAGACAGCGTCCGCACGGAGCTGGCCGAGCCGTACCCGCTGCTGCCCGTGTTCGAGGCGGCCGCGTCTAATCCGAACCTGCGATTCTTTTCTCTCATGGAGCCGTTGCAGCTGTGCGGGGCGACGGAACAAGAACAACAAGACAGTTCTGCGGTAGGCTCGGATGCGTGGCGTTATCGCCGAGCCGTTGTGACGCTCGCCCGGCGCGTGCACGCGTTGGGAGCGAGCATTACGGGCCGCGACAAGGATTGGGACGGTGCGCGAACCGAAATCGCGAGCG
Organism: Amblyomma maculatum; assembly: GCF_055883805.1. NCBI lineage: Eukaryota > Metazoa > Arthropoda > Arachnida > Ixodida > Ixodidae > Amblyomma > Amblyomma maculatum. The sequence continues at coordinate 28,205,206 of NC_139348.1, forward strand.
GCATTTCCGAGAACGCCGCTCTCGTGGCCGCCGCGCCTCTCGACATTCTCTGGGGTCACGAAGAACGAGGCTGTCCCGTCAGTAGCCGCACGTCCCTGCGCGCGGCCATGTGCAACTACTACCTCATCGAGGAGAACGCTCCGCACATTTACGAGGACGGCTATTGGAAATACGACATTTGGCCCGTGCGAGAGTTCTACGATTGCAAGTGCCAGCATTCGAGCCACCAGAAACAAGCGATGGACAAGCTCTCGGATCCCGCTACCACACAGCTCTTCGGAACGTGGGCTCCGTACAGACTAGCCTTGCTCTGCGTATGAGACACACACACACAGAAATAAAGAGACGTGTCTTTATTCATTCGTTTGTCGCTTCGTTCAACAGCCGCTTCTTCATGCGGTCGCTGAGGTAACATCCCGACATCATGGTGGCAATTTTGCCCACGTCGTCGTCGGCGGCGGCGGCCCCCGAGATCTCGGACGCCAATCGGTCGCGGTGTTGATTAAGGAACGCCGACACGGCGTTGCATGCCTCGCTCGGTAGAACGTAGCCCATGCACGTGGCTACGAGCCGCAGAAACACGGGGTCCTGTCGGTACACGTTGGTTGCGAGCAGCACCCTGTTGGCTCCGGCGACAGCTCCCACGGCGTCGGCCAGCAGGGCGTCGCGCGGGTCTCGGGCCTTCATGCCGGAGCCCGTCTGGTGTCGCCAGTAGTTTGCCACCGTGCGCGCGGCCGCGTTCATGACGAGCCTGTTGGTCCAGACGTACACGCCTGCCAGGGCTCCGCTGTTTGGTGGCGCGCAGTAGAGCGCCGGCGTCGCCACAGTTGCAGCGGGATCCACCAACATCACGTAGCACACGTGCATGCGACCCATTAGCTGTCCGAGCAGCTCTTTGGCGGTGTCGCTAACGCTCGCGACGGGATAGTGGACCACGAGAGAGTGCATTCGCGGATTGCGCAGGCACGCCCGGAGCAAAGGCACCACGTCCCAGGGCTTGGCGAAGCTGTTATTGCCGTTGCCCACAGTCAGGCTCGACACTCGGCCGGCTGCCTCTGCAAACGCCGCGTCCAGCCCGTTCCCGGTGCCCAGAGAAATGCTCAGCTCGCTCTTGCACAAGGTGGTCGTGTCTGGGCGGCAGAGGCCCAGCGCACGCAGGACCAGCGCAGGGCCGGGCTCGAACCAGGTGGCCTCGCAGTGCTCCGTGGCGAGCAAACGCAGGCGTCCCACGCGCAGCTCCGTCACCCACCGTACTTTAAGCAGGGGCAGCGAATTTGGTGGGTAGTCTTCGTACACGGCAACGTCTGAGGTTCTGCACAACACACAGAGAGACGGTTACCCACAACACACACACCGCGTAATGCTTACTTACCCGAGTATGTGATCTTCGGGTGGAGCAGGGAGGGCTCGAACGTCCGGGTTGCGGGACAGCAACGTAACGTGCACACGCTCGCGCCAATCTTGCACCGGCTCGGGAACGCGGCGCCGGTCGCTGAAACCGGAGCCAGGCAAGAGATCCACGAAAACGCGAGCCAGCGCGGGCAAGTTGCCAGAATCGCTTTCCAGCTTGGCGGCCAGCGCGTACGCCGAGCCCAGAGCCATGGGGCCGACTCGGCGAAGGTCCAGCGTGTGCAACTCGGGATGGGGCCGCGAATAAGATGCCACCGCTTTACCGTGCTGCTGAAATTCGGGGATCAGGTAGCGAGCGCTCCTCGCCAGATCAGCCACGCCGTCGCGTTTGCGACGCACCTTGGCCGAGTGCACGAACGCGATCGTGGTCCCCTCGGGCGCCCCTTCGAAGAGCGGGCCCACGCTAATCTCGGCGCACAGTCTGGTGCGATTTACGAGCGCGCCCAACTCTGCGCGGACTCGGCGTTCCTCGTCGGGGCTGCCGCTGCCGTCCCCGCGTTGCTCGAAGCGCAGCGTGTCGCATGTCGGCGCCATTTGCGGAGCCCAGTCTCCCTCGACCACGTCGTCGGTACCCAACAACTCCGTGGCCCGGGCGCCGTTCGTGAACGTTAGCGACAGCACTCGCCAGTGCGACGTCGTCTGCATAAGCCGTCGAGCGGCACGGCGCGCCCGCGGCGTCACCCCCGGGTGGGACCACGTCACGCTGGCGTTGGGTATGCATTCCCCTGCGTGTCCGCTTTCGAGCAGCGTCCGCAGCGTTTCCATGGCGCGCACGAGACACGCGGCGTTGCAGTGCTCGATGGCCGCGTTCGAGTGGGCGTCGTGCTTCACGACCAGCGTGGGCACGAACAGAGCGTCGCTGGGCCAGGCGAGACCGTGGCTGTCGTCGGCCACTCTCTCGGCGTCCACCAGCGCGGCCCCGCACGGCTCCAGCAGAGACGACAGTTTGGCCACGTCTACGGAAACCGCCGTCACGGGACAGCGGCCGAATCCGGCGCACGGGAGTATGAGGTTACGCATCTTGCAGCGAGCGCGGCAGCGTAGCGTATGACGCCACAATACTATCACAGCCAGGAAGGGGCGGCGTGTGTGTGTGTGTATTTCGCAAGAGGCTGTTGGAGCGCGCGCGCTTATATATCTCCTTTGTCGCGCCAAGAAGATCGGTCTGTCTTTCTTCCAAGACGCAATGTCGGCGCACAGCGTCTTGGGGCCCTGGTTCGCCTTGTACCCTGCTGCGCAAGAGGTTAAGAGCGGCGAATGCCTGGACGAACGCTTCTTGGCTCCAGTGTTGTGCTTGAGTTGTCAGCCGTCGTGTTGCTCGCCGGGGACGACAATTGACAATGCCTTATCGGCGGTGCGCGACATATCGGCGGAGCACGAGCGCCTCAGTCTGTGTCTGCGATGGAGCACCAATACCACCAACAACAACGACCAGGAGTGGCGTCGCGGTTTGCGAGCCCTGTCCGAGTTGAACAAGACGTGGCACGTTCTCAGCGTCTACGTTGCAGACAACGCACCCCTGAACGAGCTCGAGGAAGCCTTTGTTCACCAGTGGCGAGACAGCAGCCCTTGGCGCCACCTTCGCGTGTACGCGCGCGACAGAAAGGTGGAAACGTACTCGACCGACGTGCGCCTCATGGACCGCCTGCTCGAGTTGTGCCAGGTGGACGCCCTGCTCCACTACACGGTTCCGCAGAACCCAATCTTCTCTTTGGGCACCGTGACCGTGTCGCTCAACGACGATACTTTACTGCGACGAGAGAGCTGCAACCGAGTGACGGTGACCAGCTTGCCAATGTTTGCGAGAGCCCTGGTCGTGCACAGCGCTCAAACGCTGTTTCACCTGGCCCTGTCGCGCTGGGCCAGAGTGCACACGCTCACGTGCGACTGGCAAATGACACTCGAGACCTCGTGGCTCCTGGCGCAGGGCGTGCGGCGCTCGTTCCCCGCGCTCGAGAGGATTTTGGCCACCGGGGTGGCCGCGTGGCCTAGCGGAGGAGCCTATTGCTCCGTCAAGGACGCGCGCGCAATGCTGGAACCGCTGCGCGTATTGCAGGACGACTACGGCCGAGACGTCTCGCTGTCAACAGACTTTGAAGCTCCCCTATCCCTGCTCGAGTGGAACGCCGAGGTGGAAACCTGGCTGCTGGGCTCCGCCAAACACGAGTTGCGGCCGCCTCGTAACTCTTGTGTGCGAGCGGTTCCCAGAATCAGCGTTGGCAGCCACGGCGCAATGATACGCGCCGCGTGGACCGTTCATCTCCGTCTTCCTGTTATTTACGGCGGCGGAGACGATTCCCACGACTACGTGGTACTAGAATACATCAATTACGCTACGCAACGGGGGGCCTCGCTCACCCCCGCTGATCTGGCGCGGTGCCTACAGCTGCTCGAGTGCGTTGACGGAGTGGACGTCGGGCACCACGCTGATTTCCGAAGACTCCTGGAGCTGTGCGTGCCAGTGTGGGAACAAGGAAGCCGCGGCGCTGACTCGTCGTCGTCGTTTGATGCACTGCTGGAACGGGCCGCCGGAGAGGTGTGCACCGAACTCTTGGCTCCGTACGTGGACCCCGAGTCGTGCGCCTTCTCTCGAGCTCTCGTGGCTGCCGCGACAAACGACCGACTCGTGGCCTTGGACCTGGCGAGTAATGCACAAACTCCGCTCAGGTTTGGCGCGCTCCCGGAGGCCGCTCGGCAGGCGATCGCTCGGTTAGCGCGGACGCTGCACCGGCTAGACCTGCCGCTGGGCAAAGTGGACGACTCTGTGGCCAACCTGCTGTTGGGCACGGAAACGTACGGATCGTCGTTTACGCGCCCGGACCTGGAAATGCTGCGCATCAATCGCGCAAGACTCAACGCGGCGGCTCGGCGCGTGGCCCTGTACGAAGACGAACTTAACGCCGCCGTGCGCAACATGCTGTCGTCGGCCGAACCGCCGTCGTCGCCACCGCCGCAGCATGACAACGGCGGCAATAATTTGCAACTGCTAAATGCGGCCATGGAAGAAGAATACGTGGCCGTCGCCTCGTCGTACAGACACGACCGCAACTTTGTGCGCATCGTTTCCGCCAACATGGGCCACGCGTCTCGCAACGAAACCAATCGAGCCGTGAGCCGGTTCCTGGCGCGAGACCGCTACGCAGTGCTGGGCCGTCGCCAGCGGCGATGTTGAATAAAGACGATTTTCGTGCAAAATTTTGTTATTGTCGAAACAACAAATACGCGTTGGGGGGAGGCCAAACTCCAAAGCGACCCCTGTTGATGGTTGCTTTCATGCGTTCACGTCGCTTTGCCATATTCCGAGCGATGTTGTAGGCCTTTGCTACGGCCTCTTCAAGGGTCTCGCCCGCGTTATTGTGCATGTGCTCAATGTCTCGAAGAAAGGTGTCCACAAACAGGTCTGCGTCCCTGCCCTGTATTTGCGGCGGCCTGTCGTCGATCGCTGCAATTGTTCTCCCCGCGAGTAGTAGTAGTAGTAGTATTAGTAGCAGCGTCGGTAGCGGTGCCATGCTGTCAGAAGCGCTTTCTGCGATCGCGAATTTTGCGCGCCAATTCCTTGATGCGACGCCGAAAATCTGCCACGTCGGGCTTTGGGTTGCCCGTGTACAGTTTAGCAGCCGCGGCGATGGGGTCGGGCTGTTTGGCAATGTACTTTAGTACGACGGCAAGTCGCCTGACAAATGTCTCCAGCGTAAACAGGTGTAGTTTACCTCGGTGCTTGCGTATCATGCCGCGCGCAACTACCGTCACGACCGCGTCCTGGTACGCAGGCGTGAATAGGACGAAGCGTTGTTTCAATGCCCGCGCTGCCTGTAATGCTCTTGCGTAGGCTATGCTGCGCCGGTACTGTTCGTAGTCAAAGTGTTCTGCCGCCGAGTACTGGGGCTGGCTATTTGCCGCCGCCAGCGCTGTCGCGCCGACCAATAAATAATAATACAGGGCGTGCATTGTTTGTGCGTGTGTGAGGGGTTACGCCTATTTGCTATGCCGGGTCTTTATCGTCGCCTTGTTCTTCCGCGATCGACTCGAGCGGTGCAGGCGACGGAGGAAAGTCCACGATGGGCTGCAGCGAGCCCCAACAGCCGGCCGCCCCGCTCGTGACGAGGGGCTCTTCTTCCCCCTCCTGTAACAATTCGCAGCTGCAGTCGAGCACACCTCCGTCGGGTGGTGTTGCGTCGGCGTCGTCGTCGTCAGCCGTGGCAGTGCTCACAATGGCAACGGCTCGCAGGAGCGAATCCAGCCTGTGCCACGTGTCCGAGTGCTGGACGCGCGGCTGCTTGGCGGGGCTCTCTCCAGCATCGCCGCCGTTGCTGCTGTTGGCTAAGGCGCGTTCGTAAATTTCTGCAGCGCTGACGGCCGGATCCGACTTGGCACATTTGCGCACCTCGTTCACGAACGCGTTTACCCTGCCCTCGATTCTGAAATGTTCGGGCACGTCTCGTTCGAGGCGTTCCGCGGCGAGCTTGGCGAGCCTTGCAATTTCGGCGACCAGGCTCAACTCGCGCTCCGTATAATCGTGTTGCTGCGCCTCGGTCAGCTCCCCTACCGTTCGGCGCATGTCGTCCCGCAGTTGCGCCGCGGCCTCTCTATCGTCCCACTCGTCGTTGCCGCCGCCGTCGGCGAGCGCCACGGAAAGCATGGTGTGTACGCGTTTCTCGAGCTCGGAATCGCCTTCTGCGTTGCCGGTGAGTCGGCGATAGGTGGCCATTACGATACCCAGTAAACACCAACCCATCTATGAGACGGCTATAAACTGTCTTGCCAAGACAAGCAAGATGCCCGATAGATGTCTCAGTAGACCTCTGAGATGGCTACTAAACGTATATAATATGTCTCGACAAGATATGCAAGACATTGCCAGATGTCTTGATATTTCTTGTAGTGATCTTGTAGCTCAGCTAATGCACCCACTTTTTTAGGCTACAAGACGTCTTGCAAGATATCTCCTAGAAATCTGGAAGACAAATAACTTACTAAACGTAAGTCAGTCTAGCAGATAGCTATAAGGCATCTTGCCCAAGATAAACAAGTCACCTTATAGACATCTGAAGTGGCACCCAAGACAGCTGATAGACATTTAAAAGATGCTTTGACAAGATATGAAAGATGTTTTTATATGTCTTGGTACTTCTTGTAGCTGCCTTCTAGCTCAGCTAATGCACCAACTTTTTTAAGCTGCAAGACGTCTTGCAAGTCATCATCTAGAGATCATTAAAATAGATTCTGAATGTCTAAAATGAGCTCTAGAATCTCCTGCAATGCTCTAAATTATTTATTCCCTGCTATTTCTCGCAAAACTGTCTGAAATGCTTATGTATTTGCAGAGGTTTTCAACACCACTGCCAGACAAAAAATATAGTCTCATCAGATGCTACTACAACTAAAGCTGTATTGCCGTCACACACCCACAGTGCTCTTTCACACATTCAGTTATGATGCAAGCTCAACTGATGTACAATTGTAAATCATTAATTCTCATGCACTACAACTGTTGTCTAGTAATGAGAACTGTATGTTTTTATTACAAAGCGTGCCACATTTCACTGTTAATGGCCATCAGGTGCTCTTTAGAAAGTTTGGTAGTAACTGCACCCAATGCTAGAAAATGAGATGAGTAAACTATTATACATTGCAAATAGGCAACTTAAACAATCTCATGCATGTTAAAAGCAAGGAAAGCCACAAGCAACAGTATGCAAATTAAAAAATGTGGTTCTCTGAAGCCTAATATTGTACCAAGGAAGAAAACACCAGAAAGAGCAAGCTCATGAACACATGCCATGTAAAGAATGATGCACATTGTCATTCATTCTTACAGACATTAAAACTGCAAACAGTAAGTGAGAACTGCACACATTCTTTGTTACAAAACATGCCACACTGTACGGTGGACAGCCATGGTTGGGTGCTGTCTGGGAGATTCGGCAATAACTACAAAAGGTGCTAGGAAACAAAATGTGTAAATCATATATTTGACTTTTTTTCAACAATGCACTACGAAGTTACAAGCACAGAAACTAGACACTACAAGTGGTATGAAAATGACAAAATAATAATGCAGTTCTCTCCAAGCTTAAAATGATCTGTTTACAAAAGAATGACAACATCCATACTCCAAACAACAGGAAATGACTAGAAATAAACAGGGATAGGTATGCAAAAGTGTACAAAACTGGTTGAGTGGTTGAACGAACTATCTGCATAATGTTTGTACAAAATAAAACAAAGCAACAAATTCGAATGAAAAAGCTTCAGTATACAGAAAAAGGCGCTTTCACAAAGAACCATCATCACGTGTTGCATTTCATACTATATGTGCATGCATGTCACCAACTGAATGCTGGTCATACATACATCTTGTAGAAACTGCACAAACACTTGAGCAATAGGCACGACATCAAATCCATTAAAAAATCTACACTGCAAAAAAAGAAGCCAAGACTGCTTCACTGCTGCTGTTCCTGTTAGCATGACTAGAATGCACTGAAAAAAAAATGCAATGGCTGCATGCCTGTCATAGTTACATTCTACTATCATAACTAAAAAGTACTAAGGAAAAGGTAGCAGGTAAGGGTCATACATCACTCTACAAGAAACACTAGAAGGCACCATAAGAAAAAAAAAAGGACGGAGCAAAAGTTTTGCATCCCTGTCATTGTACATACCAACCACTATATTCCCCATCAAAAGCTTTTTGCAGCACTACAAAAGATAAGGGCAGCATGAACCAGCCATGATGGCACCAACTGCCCTTACCTTTTGTAGTGCAGCAAACAGCTTGCGAGGAGTACAGAAGGCACAGCCAAAAAAAAAGAGAATAAAATTCAGTGTTGCACACCGTGCTGCTCTTCACATTCTGCTGGTATAAAAAGAAGGAAGGTAACTGCTGAGATAGTTGGTTTTCAGAAATAAAAAAGGTATTTAGCATAACACAGACACACACAAGAAAGAAGACACCACGTGTACTTACTACAACTGTTTATTTAGGCAACTGTTTATTTAGGGGAAAGCAGTCGATGCATAGCTTTCACTGCTGATGTGCACATGTACAAGGCAACAGGAAAACAGCACCAATCTTATCAAAGAAGGTATGAGAAATATCTGTTCAGCCTCAAAGAAAAGCTGGAGTGTCACTGACACAGCTCAAACCTGTTTAATGTATAGATGGTATTCTCTGCTCCCTGAAAGCTTGCTCAGCTAAGCCATCACATAAGCTACGAAAGCAAACAGGTCGGCTGTCAGAAGAGACATGGCCAGCATTTCGTAAAGTGCACCACCGTCTATAAAATTCTACTGTCACGTAGAAAAATCTTATTTTGCACAAGCAGGATTCTGCGTCAATGGCCAACTTAGGAAACATGCAAAAGACATTAACAATGAAGGTGAGCGACTTCTCTTGCACCGTAGGGTTTGCACCAATTGTGAAAACTGTGGGTAACGGCTCATGAAACACTAGAAGCCCTTCATATAAAAAAGCAGGTTGCAGCTGTGGCAGCAGCAAATTGGTTTTTCTTATGAGACTGAAGAAAAATTTCTCACGCATAGTTTGACAAAATGGTGCTGTTTCCATGTTGCCTTGTACCCGTGCACATCACCTGAGTAGGCTATGTATATCGGCTGCTTTCCGCTGAACAGTTGTAAGCGCTGATGGTGTCCTCTGTCTTGTGTGCGACTGTGTTACGCTAAATAGCCTGTTATTATGCATGGAGAAAAGGCATTGAAAAAAAAACAAGGTCTGAATACCACTGCCAACATTCTGGCATGAAAGCATTGTAAAATGAGGGAGCTGGCATGGGTTGTGCATCTGTTATTTTGTACAACCCTAGAGGGCCGAGAAAATTTAAAAAAAAAAAAAAAACTTCCGGGGCTATCAGATCCACTGCAGTCAGTTACAAATTAAGAATGAAGGGGCGAATATCCCTCAAAGGAGGCTTTTCTGCCAATCAGATCGTTCTCAACACTGATACCACTCCAGCCCTTGTCCACAGCTAACTAGGCTGGGCAGCTTTTTCTTTATTGGTACTGAACACCAGCTGCACTGCCTCTTTTTGTCACCTACTGCTATGAAAGGGGGAATTCCTTTGTGGCTCAATTGATTGGGAGGCTCCTCTCTGTCAATTGTTGGAGGCCTACCTTTGCAAAATTACAAAGCTTCAAACTTGAGTTGTAAATGAGCACAGAAGGTGCCTTGATCCCAGCTGCTTGCTATTGTGGCACTGTTCATGGTGGCTGTGCAGCGCCTTTAGATGTGGACTTGGTCTTTGTCACAAGGCAAACACCAACCACTCTTTTGTGACGTCGGCAAAACTAAGTTTGATTGGTGTTGAAGGCTTTCCATGTCACACCTGCCAGGATTAAAATCAAAAGCACGATTTAGATATATGAGCTCCCAAACAGAAGGAAAAAGTCCCACTGTTGGCAACTCTAAGTTTTTGGCACAGTCAAACCATACCTGTGTATTCAGTCAGTAGCCCGCGACTGGCCAGGGAGATGTCAGTCCTGTGGCCCTCATTGCTAAGTTGTGTTTGCAGCACAGACAGGAAAAGGATAGTTGCTAGGCAGCCGTGGAGGTGGTGGCAACCTGCAAGGTGTTCCAATGCTTTAACGATTTCTTGTGAAGTTTAATAAAGCAAATCACTGACTACAAAACATAGGATATGAATTTAACCTCAAAATATGTCACATAAGGTTGAGAGTACTGAGTACACAATAGAAATATGTTTAACCAAGATACGCACTAGCAGCACAAAATAGTGCCGAGTATAATATATGTATATTAATAACTCCTTGATGACCTCGAAGGCTAAAACATTTTCTTGTCTTCCCCAACAGACACACCTGTAGAGAACCACCATTTTCCTGATTTATACATTTCTTTTTTTTTTATTGAGAGTCACTTTCTATGCTGGGTAAGGTTCCTGCCTCTGAGTTTGCTAAGTGTTTCATTCGACATATGTAGAGAAGAAATAAATCTATGTATCATGTATCTATGTATGGATGCATTACCTATGTATGTATCTATGCATGTATATATGTAGGTACCTATGTATGTATGCATCACCAGTTTTTCCTAGAACAAATGAAAGCAATATTTTAAACAGTGAGCATGCACCCAGAGCAAAAAAAAAAAAAAAAAGAATGCATAGCTCACTTGCTTGAGCTGTTGGGTAAGTGTTTTGTTTACATGAAAATTCGCGCAGACACAAAATAACAAGAGCACCAAACACAGACACAACAGCACAATGTGAAAAAGAGCATTAAATTCTAAATTCTAAACTTAATTCTAAGTTAATTAATTCTAAAGTCAAAGCTCAGCTACTTTGGTCATCTGATGAGAAGAGAGGAGTCGCTGGAGAAAGATTTGATGCTGGAAAAGGTTGAGGGTCGCCGGAGAAGGGGTAGGCAGCGAACGCGATGGTTAGATGGCATCCTTGAGGCACTGCAGATGAAGTTATGTGATGTTAGGAAGATAGTGAGAGACCGGAAAGCGTGGCGTGACATGGTCCATAGGGTCACGAAGAGTCGGACACGACTGAACTGAACTGAAATTAAATGAAGGTATTTCACCTTTGATGCCAAACACCTTCACTTCGGGAGGAGTCCATATGCTATCAAAAGGTTTGCGTGGAGTCACAGCTTTGTTGTTGAGGACAGCCAGAAGGCATACACTGAACCCATTTATAACATGGCTACATTTTATACGCCTTAAAAGTAAGTTATGGTTCAGTACTCTCTTTTCTTTTCCCAGTTCTGGATAGGAAGAGTCTATTGGCCCTGAAGCAAGAAAACAAATGAAATTGATATGTTTTTGTGTATTATAATAGGCTTTTCGTTATATGAGGTCCGTCCGAAAGATTTGATTTCGATTTCTTTCTGTACCAATTCAACTGAAGCTTAATTTCTTAAAACATTTCCGCCAATAAAAAAAAAAAAAAAAAAAAGCCTGAGGACCAAAGCAAATAGAGCACCAGCACATCACACAGCATGCAGTTCAGGAACTTATAAGAACTAAATTGTGCTTTCTGACTATATGAAAATGTAAAATCACTTAATCACGGCAATGTAATGGCTGACTGTAAACATTTTATGAACTATTAAAATTAAATCACTGCAGAATGTTTGTACGCCGTTCCTATCTCGCTATGTGTTTAAACTTGTGCCTGTGAACAGGCAGAGAGTATTTTGCGAGCAGTTGGGAGAGTCGCTGTGGCCAGAATGCACCTTACCCTCCCCTCTAAGGCGGCTTATTGAGATCGTTCTCTTTCTTTTTCGCAACCGCGGCATAACTTAGCGCGTATAGAGCTCTGCAGGCTGACAAACAATGCACGGCTTCCACTCGACGGTGCGCATTTTCTGTATCTTGCTGCACAGTGAAGGCCACACTAAGCATGCAGACTTTCGTGCTCAGTTGTGTTTCCTGGGAAAGCGTTAGAACCAGCGGCAATCAACGAAAGACGTCGGATCGCCAAGCTCATTTTGAAGAATTACATCGCGAGGTTCCGCCGCCAATGGCAGTTCACGAAACGCGGCGAGTGGAATTACAAGCGAAAAACCTTCCTGCATGCACAAAACTGTAGATGCGCCATAAAACACCGCCTTTCGTACTGACTAAACGGTCCGCGCGCGCTATCTTGCTCGCCCATACAGCCTGCGCCGGCGGATGCAAACAGCGGTCCTTGCAGCATTTTTATCGGAAAAAGAAAACACTCAGTCACTTTACTGCTCCATTAAGTGACTCATTTAGAAGAAACAATTTCTTACTCACCCAGCGAAGCTTGCCTTGCAGCCAGAAGTAGCAGCCGCTGTGCGGGATACATTTTCAACGCAGTCACAAACCAACGGCCTAACGTGCAGACACGACTAGACACGACGAAAATTTGAAATGGCCAGCCGCCGAGCAGCGCATTGATACAATAACTTTAAAAACAATAGAAATCTAAAATATATTTCATAAAACAAGCTATACAAGTAAAATGTAACTGTTGCTTATGACGTATTTGTTTCAAAACGGTAAATACAACCTGCGTCTTGCGTAATTATTTTGGCGCACTATTTTCTATCTCGCTGTAAAGAGGAGGGGTGCGAAAAGGCCACGGCGCGCGAAGTTTGGGAATAGCGGATCGTGCATAGCTGGCGTTCCGTATTAACATCGGCGCAGCAAATCTTTCCTCTGTGCGAACTACTGGCTTTTATCACACACGGATACATCGCTAGCTTACTTTGTCGTTGTGAACACTCGGAGTTTGGAGTCTTCCGGCGGACTGGACTGCGTCCAGCGAGGTCGAACACAGTACGCGTGTGGATATCGGCTGCAGAAATGAAGGTGTCAGCGGCTTTTGTACATTATGTTGAGATACCCATCGCCTAAACAGCATTTCTTGGTGCCATATTGGTCCTGCATGCTGGAAACAGCCCAAATTGCATGCTTAATTCAAAAGCGCAGGCACTTTGGATACAGTATTTTGCAAGCTGAAAAATTGCTAGAACAAACCTTCGACAATTTATGCTTAGAGTATGCAGAACAGTGTCGTCCAGTTAAATTGTGTACATATTGCACTATAGGCGCATATGTGACCCTGACACGTCTTGTTAGGAAGTATGGTAGACTTCTGAAGCAGAACTCTAGAAGACATCTGGCGTAAGCCGGCTAATAACTGTCTTGCGTAGCTGAAGACATAAAAATTCTTCACTAGACAGATTCCAGACATCTTGCCGATGATGTCTTCTAGACTAGCACCAAGCGACGTCTTGTAGATGTCTTTGATAGCTCAAGATATATGTGACCAATATAGACATATCAAGACAGCTACAAGATATTCTGTGCTCAGTGGGTAGCGGTACACGCTTTGGCATCGTCGGCCATAATTATACGAGGACAATGCAAAGAGAGCAACTGTGCAACTATTTTCAATATTTATTTCGATTTGTCTCACTGCCGCTCTGCAGATTCCTCGTGCTCTGTAGGTTTCTCCTTCTCCTCCTCCTCCTCCTCCGCCGCCGCCGCCGCCGCCAATGCTGGCTCTTGTTCGATTTCATCCATCGTCTGCAGCAGGTTGGAAATGTTGTCGGCGATTTGTTGCACTTGTTCGCGAGTCCCACGATTCACCGTGCGTTGTAGCAAATCGACGCAGTTTTCGATGGCCTCGGCTACGGCGGGAACGTTGTCCACTTCTTCTAACATGGCCATCTTCATCGCCGGCTCATTTTCAACGTCGCATATGGTATCGACCAACTTGCGCCGCCGCTCCTCCTTTGTCAACTGTTTGTTCGTAGTGATTTCCACGATGTTGTCGCGAAGCTGGCGGCGGCCATCGGCTGACATGGGGGGCGTGTGTTTCACCAATCCGGCCATCTCCTTTGCAAACTCCATAAAGCATGGGTTGAAGTTGGTGATGAAGTAATCCGTGAAATCGGCATCGCTGCAGTCCACGTAGCGGTCGCGCACATCTATAAAGAAATTGCTGATGCGATCAACCATGTTCCGGCCAACAGTTCGGATGTTTTCATCATGCACTCGTTCCAAGATACTGACGCCGTACATTACGCCGTCGTATTTGAGCGCATAGTCGGCCATTTCCATATCTATACGCTGCTCCTCGTCCTTTACGGCTTCATCCTTTGCAGCAGCCATCTCCTTCATGTGCTTGCTCAAACGAACGATGCTCACGTGCATAATTTCACGGCACTCGAGAAGATTGGGCATGTTGGCTAGATTGAGCTCGTGCCGTCTCATGTTGACAGCCACCGATTCCAGCATCTGACGCACGTTGCATGCTTCCTCTTGGGAAACTGTGCGCAACAGTCTCTGGATCTCCAACTTGGCGGCTACCAACTTGCGCATGCTGACGTCGGACTGCAAGATCGTTTTCAAGAGAGCCTCAAACTCCATCTCTTGTTGCTCCGACGCTGCCATGGTACAACACGACTATGTAGTCCTCGCCAGAGGAATCAGCACGGTATCGTTTGAGAAACGTGCAGCACGGTGTTCGTCTGAGAAATCTGTTTATTCGTACGATATCTAGATCCCCCCTCCCCTACTGCTCTTCCTCTTCTTCGCTGCTGCTGCTGCCGTCGCCCTCCTCACCCTCTTCTTCGCTACTGCTCCACACGCCGTCGGTGATGAGTTCGGAGAGCACGTAATTCTTGTTGTACATGTGTAGCGACTGTGCAGCGTGCACAGCACTTGCGACGAAACCCAAAGCATTGACTTGTCGCTCGGCGTCCGCTTCCACGATGGCTTTCAGGATGCGCAGCTTTACAAACTTTGCCAACTCGTTCAGACACGCGAGCATCTCTTGAATGGTCAGTTTGCTCATCTGCTCGAGCTTGGCAAAGTGTTCCTGCAATTGACGACGCAGCTGTACCAGGCGTGGATCACCGTAACTCATCAAATCGTCCGCCTGCGCAAGCTGTCGTTGCATAAAGTCGCACAACGTGAACGCACACGTTCTGTGCAGAGTCATCGCCGCCCACATCAAAGCTCGGCTGTACCGACGAGGGAAATCCACATCGTGTTGTACATCCTTGGACCAGCGAAACGGTAGCACCCACGACAGAAGGTTGCCCATGGTCGCTGTGCACGAGCGTATGCACGAGCGTACCTGACGCACCGCGTTTCTTATATACAGCAGCCCCCGCTCACCACCCAACACTGTCACGAAGATATGAGGTGAGGGTTCTGCAGAACCTGGTCTACAAGGCGTTCCACTTGAGCCTTATCGTAAGTAGGGAACGCATTCATCACTCGGCGCACGGCGCGAGCGTACAGCTTGTCCGAAAACTTGCGCTTGTAGCGGGTCGGGCCCAAGTCGCACAGTGCGAGTGCGGCCATGAGTATGGGGTCTCGGTCGGACTGCTGCTGCTGCTGCTGCTGCTGCTGCTGCTGCTGCGGCAGACAACCCCACTTGCCTTCTCCCTGCCTGGAGTGGTAGTCGTCTAAAGCCCTGCGCATGTCGCACAGTGCAATCTCGGCATTTCCGTGAAGCTCGGCTTCGGCTGCAGCAACCAATTGACGAAGACGCGTCAGCGTGTCGTCCAACGAAGCGTTAACGCGGCGCTCAAATTCCGCCAACTCTCGTGCGTCGGAACACATTGCGAGCGGCAACGCTTGTAAAAGCACCCCTCCGCCATATATATTATTATTATTATTATTATTATTATTCGCAGCGTGCAGCGACACCTGCAGCTGGCCTCGCGCTTATACAGACAGTACAGAGTAAGAATGATACCCGACGCCTGCATGGGGCCCGATGCCTGCCCCGTCGTTAATTGCATGCGTAGCAACGTCAACGGGATCCTGCAGCCATGGATGAGGATTGTACGAACAGACCTCGGTGGCAGAGAGACCCTGCTTCCGTGCAACCGCTTCTACGTGCCCACGTTAGTGTGCGCAGCCTACGCCGCGGCCGCCGCCTCCGACGACGACGACGACAAGGAGCCCTCCGACGACGACGACGACGAGGAGCGCCGACGGACGGCGCTCGATCTAGGCGAGTTCCTGCTCAAGCACCACCGCCACTGCATGCCCCAGGCTGCCGTAATCGTGAACGCGAGGGGATCGCTGTTGCCGGTCACGGACAACGACGAACGAGCGGCACGGCTACCTGCGACCACATGAGACTGCAGCTTACGGGACTGCCGGTCGCCGCCGCCACCGAGCAAGAAGCCCTGAACGCCACGGTCGGCCACCTGCTCGATTGCGCCGTAGAGTCGGCGATGGTCGACACGGGCGACATGAGTGCACGGTTGGACTTTTTGACGGCTCGTACCAGCACGTACGCCGTCGGGCCCCGGTCGCTGCTCAAGCTATCGCGCTTTGCAACGCAGGTAAGCCCCCCCCCCCCCTCCCACACCAAAGTATTGACGTGTAACACTTTGTCTTGCAGGTTCCACTACCAATGCCTGCGCCGATCCTGGACATGCTGTGCGGCTTCTGGCCCAAACTGCACACCCTCGACCTGAGCGCTTGGCACAATCTCATCCTCGACTCCGTGTGTAAGCTGGCGGCCGCGGCGCGAGCGTGTTTTCCAAATCTCGAGCGGGTGCTGCTGTCGCTCACCATACCCGAACCGCCCGACGCCGTCTCTGCGGAAGACGTCGAGTCCCTGTTCAGGCCCAGGCTGTCAGAATGCGTGCTCGAGAGATGGCCGTGTGCCTAGCACGGTGCACTTGGGTGGCGGCAGCGCAATGGACGCGCTGCGATCCTCTGCTGTTTCGCTCCGCTTTGGCAAACAGACTGCACACTCTAGACATGCCAAGTTGCGATCCACAGCGCTGCGTCGCCGACACGCGCCAAGAGGTGGCCCTGCACCTGAGAAATCTTATAGGGGGCGACGACAGTGCGCTGTGCGCGTTGCGGCTGGCTCGACAGGTCGTCGACGACGATGCTGCTCCGCCGCCGTTTCCGACAAACAGACTGGTGGCACTGCACTACCAAGAGGAAGATCCCACGGCTTCCCTCGTGCAGGCCTTCATAAAGGTCAAGCGAAACGTTGACGCGTTCAATATTACGGCTCGCGCCGTTGCCAGATACGCCCTGCAGGCGACGCGCACAGAGGACGCTGCAGTGGCGGTCATCGACAAGCATTCCAAGCGCGATCGTTATCGACGCAACATGCTGCGCCGTCGACTGCGGCAAGAAAGAAACGTAACGCTAGACGACGATTACGACGACGACGTGTCGCCGAGCCAAGTCTACTCTACTATGAACAATTTCGCCAACTTACCCGTATTTGCATTTGCAATTTCAGTCTACATGGGTTTCGCGTTGCTTGGAACGGCGAGACGGGCCTTGGCCTCCGTATTCGCCGCTCAGCATCGGCAACAGCCACAAAGCGAGAGGTCTCCGTGCTCGCTCCGAAATGAAAGCTTCCGATGTGTGTACATCTTTATTGAACATCCCAATGCAAAGGGGGGGGGGGGACGGCCCTCGGTCTCGGTGCTCGTGTGAATCTCCACTTAAAGTGTTGCCCACCCAAACTGTCGCTTGAAGCGCCGAAACAACGGGCCTTCGCCCTGCATGGCTCGCTCAGCATCAATAACCGACAATAAAGAGTGTGAAACAGAACGTAATGTGTGTGTGTACATCTTTATTGAATCCCCACCCCACCCCCGCTAACTGCCTCTTTATGCCGCTGCCTTTTCTTGTCTTCTTCCTTGTGGTCGACAAAGCCCGATGCGACGGCGATGGAGGAGGCTCGCTGATGTAATAATATAGGCGCTCCCTCGACACGACTTGGGAGGCACCACCGGTGGTGCGCAAACTATTCGTCCCCCATTTGCTAGACTGAGTGAGAGGGCGGGTGGAGAAGCTCAACACCTAACGCAAGCCGAGTCGGTAAGACCCCCGACCTCGCCAAATGCCAAACTTCCACCAACGCCACACATCAGCTTTGCCTATAGAAGGCGAATACTTTGCTCATAACAACTGTCTCCCTCGACACGCCCTGGGATCAACAGCTGTAGTAGGCATCTCGCCCCAAAGACGAGACGCAAAACGGTTTATGTGGTGTAATGCGTAAACTACTCGTCCCGCATTTGCTAATCCGGGAAAGGCGGGCGGAGAAGCTCAACACCCGGCGCAAGCCGAGCCGGTAAGACCCCCGACCTCGCCAAATGCCAAACTTCCGCCAACGGTATCCCATTTCACCTATACGGGGCGAGTACTTTACCACCACGGGTGGTAAATGGACGCTCGCGCGCGGCGCCCAAACGGATCCCTGGCATCTCTCTTCTGAGTGGCACTCCCCATTGTGAGAGCAGAGGCGGGTGGAGAAGCCCAGAGACCCAGTGAAAGCCGAGTCAGCGTGAAAACCCACGCCCCCGACCGCACCAAATCCCAGACTTCCACCAACGTCCAACTCTCTCGTGCACTCTCCGATCGAGCCTCACCGTTCGGGCATCCCAAACCGCAGCGCTCACGTCAGTAAAGTCTTCTTCTTGGCTTGAATCCCTTGAACACTTGCACGGATCCCTTGAGACACTGTATCCCTTGCAGCACTTTATCCCTTGCGGCACTTGAAATGGAGGCAGTCCCTTGTACACTTGGATCCCTTGAGACACTGTATCCCTTGCAACACTTTATCCCTTGCATCACTTGAAAACGGAGGCATCCCTTGTACACTTGGATCCCTTGAGACACTGTATCCCTTGCAACACTTTATCCCTTGCATCACTTGAAAACGGAGGCATCCCTTGTACACTTGGATCCCTTGCAACTCTTGGTAAACGCATGCACGTGCCCTCGGAGTAGTGAAACACTTGGAAGGTATGGAGAAAGATGTTCCTGTACTGTGACCGAAGTCGCGTAGCTCGGAACGAAAATGATAAATGTGACAGAAAAGATGTTCCTGTACTGTGACACATGTCACGTAGCTCGGAACGAAGGAAGGATGGCAAGAGAAGAGACAGACAAGGTAGAACACCAAGGGAGGGCACATGTGCGTGTCTTCTTCTTGCGGCGATGACGAAAGGCCCTATCTTGCGGCCTTTCTGGAAAAGGCAGCGGCAGCAGGTGGGGGATGGGGATGGGGTGCGGGGGGGGGGGGGGGGGGGGGGCTCTCTCGTACAGCCCGTGCAGTTAAGGGAGGGGGGGGGAGATCTCTACGGCACCGACAAGGGGAAGCTGGCAAAGTAACTGCTTACGCAGTAATAGCAGGATGGTACGGAAGGTGTGGGCCAAGCCCTGTTGCATCGCCCGCAATGTGACGACACCCCGTGCCCCGCTTCATTGCGGGATCCTGCCTACCAGCCCCCTTCTTGTCGTGCGTACACACACACACACACACGGTCCGACCTGCACTCTCTCGTACAGCTCACCGCAGCAGGGGTATGCCATCTCTTACGGCCACCCCTGGCTAATATCTCGTACGGCCCCAACAGCAACTCTCGTTCGACCGGCGGTGACACAAAGTATCACAGAAGTGGGATGGTACGGAAGGTGTGGGCCAAGCCCTGTTGCATCGCCCGCAATGTGTGACGACACCCCGTGCCCCGCCTCATTGCGGGATCCCGCCTACCGGTCTCGCGATCGTCACTGGTTGCAGTAGTCGGAGGACGATTGTATTGCAAGGTTCGCTACGGAGGGATACCGAAGCCGGCCGTCTCCGATAACCGTGCCCGCAAACGCCTTGCAATACAATCGTCTTCTTTGCAACATTGCTCAGCACTGCATCTTGGTTGCAGGAGTCGGAGGACGATTGTATTGCAAGGTTCGCTACGGAGGGATACCGAAGCCGGCCGTCTCCGATAACCGTGCCCGCAAACGCCTTGCAATACAATCGTCTTCTTTGCAACATTGCTCAGCACTGCATCTTGACGCAGGTCAACACTTGACTTCTTGACGCATGCCTGTAAACAATGGCGTAACTTGATGGGGTTATTTTCGCCGGTGCGACTGCGGCACTCTCACTGGCTTTGCAGCCTTTCACTTCACGTGCATCTTCACTGGCTGTGCAGCCTTCACTTGACACGTCGCCCGACCTGCGTTGTCCGCTAACACTTACTTGAATTGCGTTCATCTTGATTGGCCTTTCACCTGGGTTGTCCGCTAAGCACTTCACTTTCATTACAGACATCTTCACAGGCCTTGCAGCATTTCACTTGACACGTGCAGCTTGACTCCTTTCACTTCACTTGCATTGCAGGCTTTGCAGCCTTTCACTTCACTTGCATTGCAGGCTTTGCAGCCTTTCACTTGACACGTGGTCCACCTGATTTGTCCGCTAACACTTCCCGTGCATTGCAGGCTTTGCAGCCTTTCACCTGACACCTCGCTTGTTCGATAATTCACCTCTATCGCAGGCACCTGTGTTGTCCCCTAAGCACTTCAGCTAACACTTCACTTGCATTGCAGGCTTTGCAGCCTTTCACTTGACACGTGGTCCACCAGATTTGTCCGCTAACACTTCCCGTGCATTGCAGGCTTTGCAGCCTGTCACTTGACAAGTGGTCCACCAGATTTGTACGCTAACACTTCACTTGAATTGCGTGCATCTTCACTGGCTTTGCAGCCTTCACTTCACACCTGGGTTGTCCGCTGAGCACTTCACTTGTATCGCAGACACCTGGGTTGTCCACTAATTCACTTGCATTGCACGCATCTTTCACTGCCTTTGCAGCCAACACCTCACACATGGCTTGTCCGCTAAGGGCACCTTCCGCGCAAAATTACCGCATGCAAGGGTTGTTAGCTACCGGGCCGGCCTCCCGATAACCGTACAACGCCGCGCAATATGGCAACCTTGCACTGATCCATCACACTGCACGCTTTTTGTATTCTCGCTCCCGGAACGCTGTATGTGCGAAGCCGTTGCCACCGAGGAAAGGAGGAAGCGTGACCGTTGGGATTCCGTTTTCAAATCTCACGCCCGCTGTTGAAGTCGGCCGCTTGTGCAGAGGAAATTCCGATTGATTGCGCCGGTTCCGTAGAAGGGGGCTGTTCACATGACACCGAAAACATCACTGGTTACACTGGGGCGACGCGAAAGACGTGCACGGAGCGACGAGCGACGTGACCTGACCGCGTGGAAACTACCGGACGACTGACGAGAGGGCGGTGAGCGGCGAGCGTGTAGTTATTGTTACCTCTCACCTGCCCTAAATCTCCTCTCCCGTCCCTTGCGCGCTACAGGTTATCGCGCGCTCTCGCCTCCTCTCTTGTCCCTTACCAGTTATCGTTTTGGCGGGGCGCCTTCTCGCCCCCCGTCCGTCTCGCGGCGGCGCGCATCGGGTATCGGCGCCCATTCTCATTCTAGAAGTTTCCATCGCGCCGGGCGGGAAAACAACTTTTGTTTGGGGTTGATGCTACATTCACACCATACCGGTCTAGGGGCGGGGCCTCCGCTTTCACGTGATCAGTGACGTCATGGCGTCGGCAAAAAATACATCCCATAAAAAAGCGCGCTCCTCGCGTTCCTTTCGGTCGTCGATCCGCGCGCGCGCTTCTCGATCTTCTCTATCCATTCCACTGTTTCCTCGCGACCATGAGTGACGCTCCTGAACGTCAGGAGCTCATTTTGCGATGCTACATCAGCGACATACATGATGAAGGAGGCTACTGACATTGATACTTGAAAGAAGATTGTAGAAAGTTGGAGAGATCTCGGCTGACAACTAAAGTAGCTGTGCGGACTTCAGGAGAGTTCGATGCGTTACCCAAAGGTAAGCTCCTTTCTCAGTGTTGGCGCTTATAGCCAGTAATATACGTATGTGTATACGCATGCAAGCATCACTCGATGTTTCTTGTGCCATTTAGCTGCAGCACGACAGCATTAAGGCGAACTGTGCAATGCTGTAATGTGAATATACTGTACATAATAGCAATAATTTCGCTTTTCGATTGTAGCAAGGATTGCGCAAAATTTATTTGTGTGCGCGCGAAAGAGAGAGAGAGAGTATGTGTGTGTGAGTCATTTATACGAACCTGATAAATGCGTACCTCTTTACATGTTCTCCATGATTCATCATATGACGGAAAAATTCTTATGGACGTGCTTTTCTGGGTAGAGAAAGAAGTTGTAAAAATCTGCATCCTCGACGAAGACTACTGGAAGAATGACAACTCGGTATGTGCAAGATTTGAAATTGATGATGGTTATACCCAGCTGATTTTCTTTTTTTTTCATTCACCTAGCGTTAGGAATTTAGCCTTTCTGTAACCGCCTGTAACTACATATACAAATCTGCATGTACATGCATATAGATTCAGGAATGATATCAGGGGCCCTATATATATATATATATATATATATATATATATATATATATATATATATATATATGTGTGTGTGTGTGTGTGTGTGTGTGATAAGGTAACTGCACTGCATTTCAAGAGAAGGCAAACGTCACAGAGGGAGGCAGAAAGGTGGGCGGATGAGATCAAGAAGTTTGTGAGGACTAGGCGGGTGCAGCTGGCACAAGATACGGTTAATTAGCTGATGTATATGGCAGAGGTATTTGCCCTGCACACCTGATGGCAATGGTGTGAATTGAAAAGCACTCGTAATACTTCCCTAAAAAAAAGAGTGTTTACCATGTTATGCCATTATTGCTATGCATACACCTGAGTCACACGCACTGTATGCCATGTGCGAATTAGCCTTTCTTTAGCTGGTTTTTACAGACAGTGCATACTATATATCTGGAAATTAGAGTATGTTTCTGGTGCATTTTTTTATTGCATGCATAGTTCATCTCTGTCTTTAATTCCTGCGTATGGCTTCATTTTTTTGTTCTTTGTAATAAAATTGTGTTCATTACAATGTAAATAATGTACATAATAAATAAACTTGAATTTTCAATGACTTCGAAGTCTTCCCTGCATATCATGCCTTCTTCGAGAAAATGAATGCATCGATTGCTTTTACTTGCATAGAAAAGTTGATGCATTGTGTGAAAGCTACAGGTACTGTATGTTCTGCTAACTTTGTGAAGGGCATGGGGGTTATGCTTTCAGTTCTGAGATTTTGTTATTAATTATATCAAGCAGGAATCTTCACCATCTAGGGTATAGTTTATGGGAAAATCCTCAGTTGGTTCCAGCTAAAGCCAGTTAGGTCCAGAATAGCCCCACGAGCTTAACTAGCTGGTCAAGATTTTTGTCCTGTTAAAATAATTGAATTCTTTAAATTAGAACGGTATGATCGAATGAGAGCAGGCATAATAAAAATGCAGCTTTGATGAATGCTGCTGTGAGAGACATAGTAAACATAGCCGTTATAATTAGCTCATTTTCTTTATTTCTTTTTCTTAACGGTTTAATTAATATTGTTAATAACTGGAAGCAAACCATTTTTCTTGCCCCAGGATATGGTATTGAAGAATGCATGAAACACCTGAGCTGCAGCTAGAAGAAAATATGATGAGCACAGCATAAGAACGCACAAGTGGTATTAGGTATAGGACCATATACATATGTATAAAATGAAATAAAGTAAGATCTGAGAGTAAAATTGATATATATATATGCCAGCTGGTGAATTCAATGACGATCTCATCATGAAGGTTCTGTGCATGATTGAGGTAAGTGCCGACGAAACGCCATGCCAGCTAAAAATGTGCCATTTGATTAGGTGCACGGAATTAAGTTGCGCAATATGCAGCTATAGATCAGTAAGCCTATAATTTTGATGATCGGCGTAGCTCCGCAAATGCGCGGTTCGAATGATCACAATTAAAGGTATCGTTCAAGAACAATATCTCTAAGCTCACATCGAATGCGCATAGTAAGTTTGTATAATCATCACGCACATTTCTGTTGCCGGAGCTATATTGTGAAACTGAACGAGATTCGCGCGCTCTTTCGGCGAAGATTTGCAAAAAAAAAGTGAATAAATAGCTGGAAAGACTGCTTATGCTAGCATAAGGAATTTTAAGTTCCCGCTGCTGGCTAGCTACAACGAGTGCACGGTACACAAGCGGACGTTATAGCTCTAAAAAGTTGAAGCAGGCGACTTACCTCGGCGACACTTTCCGCGCAGCCGCCGCGCCGGAGCAAAGCATTTTTTAATGTGTTTTTTGCCGATGCCATGACGTCATTGGTCACGTGAAAAGCGGAGGCTCCGCCCCTAGACCGATTTGGTGTGAAGTTACCATCACCCTTTGTTTGGGGTTGTTGCTGGCGCGTCGTTTTGCGCAAGCGCCTTCGCACGCTACACTCTTTTATTAATAATCTGGGTAGCGCTTTGGAATACGACAAATGCCGTTGTGCGCCGCGTTGTTGCAAATGGGTAACATGTTTACGCGCCGTAAGCGGAGGGCCTCGGAAATGAGCGACGACGAGGAGAACGGCGGGACGCCGCTCATGGACGATCCCGAGACCCCGGCTAGCAAACGGTGGAGCGATCCTCCGTCGCCTCGCGCCGTCCCCGTAACTGACGACGACTGCACGCCTCCCGAGAGCGAGACGTTGATGCTGTTGGAATCTCCACAGGAGGACATATTAATTTGCAACTATACCGATGACAGCAATGGGAACGGCAGCAGCAGCGATAGCAGCGGTACCGAGAGCGCTGGCCCAAACTATGGGCGCGAGAGCGAAGAGAACGACTTGTCATACTTTTACAAATTATTGGAGAGCGCAGAGGCTGACATTGAATACGAAGCGGTTTCCGGGGAGGCGGAACCCACGCCGTCCTTATAAGACGGACGACGGCGTCCACCCAACGAAAAATGTTCGCGCTTCCAACCACGTGCAAGGGCCCTGAAAAATGCGAGCTGCTGCGGCAGAACCACTCATCGCTTTCGGCGGAGCTGTTCGATGCCGGAACTCTATGCTTTGGCGGGAAGAATAACAGCAACGACGAAAACAGCGACTTGGTGTCCGAAGCGGGATCCGTGCCGACGTTGTGCATCAACTACCACCACTGGCGGGCCGGGCATTCCTTCGAATATTGGGAGCGCCGTTTGGAGTTGCTGAGGGACCTGTTGCGTCTGCATTGGCGATGCATCGGAGCCGTCGTTTACGTCGGCGGCCCGCCCAACGCAAATGCCTTCTCTTTGCGAGCTCTGCAAACTGTCCTGGAGTGCGGCGCGCCCTGTCTCTCGTACTTGGAGCTGACGCTGACGGACGCGGCGCTGGACGCCCTGGCCGACGTGGTCGATACCAAGCTGTTGCCACGGTGCGCGACGCTCAAAGCTCGAGTCCTGGGCGACGTGCAGCGACCAGACTTGTTTGAGACCATCGTAGCCACTTGCCCCCTACGCAGAGTTGTGGCCACGTCGGTGCTAGCGCCATTCCCAAACTGCTACAGAGAGGTAGCGCTGGTCAACGGGCCGTCTGCAAAATGCGCGCGCGTGGTCGTCGCGACCAATGCCGCGGCGCTGCGCATGTATTGGCCGGAAGCGCACACGCTCGGAATCGAGCCGGCGTGCCTGTGCGCAGCCAGGGCCACCGCGGAAAAGGCGTTGCGCAACTTCCCCAAGCTGCGCGACGTGCACACATCTCCGTCGCCGCCGCGAATCTGCCGTCGCGCAGGCGGCTGCCGCGAAAGTGCGGCATGGCTCGCTGCCCTGGCTAACGCGGATTTCTCGAAGCCGCCGCCGTCCAGCGTTGTGGACCTGTTTCGCGTCGCCGCGTATCGCAAGAGCGACGGCGCCTGCACCCTGAAATTGGGAGCGTCCTACCGGCTTTCCAACGGAGCGCTGCTACACTACAGCGCGGAGACGGACACCAGTGAAGCAGCGGCCGTTCGCGCGGCTCTGGGCCAACTTCGCCACGTGGCCGCATCGCCGCCGTCCGTCGTTCTCGGCCGGGCGGTGATCGTGCACGACGAGTGTGCCGACGGCGACGACTGGGCCGACGGCGACGAACTGGCCTTTGCTGCGGCTCGCTGCACGACGCTAGACTACGCAGCGCCTGCGCCCGCGCCCCGGTGCACTTTCTCATTGCTGCAGGCTGCGCTCGACAATCCGTGGCTGTGCGCGTTTTCGTTGCGATCGCGAGGCGGCCCCGTGGCTACCTTGTTTGAAAAGTGGGGACTGCCGTCTTCCTTGCAGCTCGCGGACGCCAACAACAACAACGCGCCAACGCCGGTGCTGTGCAAACTACGCGCCTTGGTGTCCGCACTGTCCGAGAAATGTACGCTGCACGCTTACAGAGTGGTGCTTCCCGAAAAGCTGTTGATGCGTCACCGTGGCTGCGCGTACGACTGGGCGGCGCAAGAGCAGGACGACTACCTCGCTACTGAGCTAGAAGCTGTGCATCCTGGGAAACATCTGACCGAGCTAGCGCGCACCGTGGTGCAAAAAGAAGAGTCGTCGCCCGCAGCAGCGTACGCCGTGCACGTGTGGAGCAACAGCCCCGCATTTCGACGAGCCGTCGCCTTCGAGATGGGCTACGTTCACGAGACGGAGGCAGCTGACGCGATGGCGGCCTTTGCTCTACGCGGATGGCACAGGGGAGAGGAGGCATAAGGAATCCGCGACACGAGAATGGAATAAAGTTTTCAACTTTGGCATTGGTGCATTTCTCTCAGTTGGGGGCGGGTCCCCCCTCCTGCAATGGGCTAACAGGGAGAGTGAGAAGAGATCCGCGACACGAGAATGGAATAAAGTTTTCAACTCTGGCATTGGTGCATTTCTCTCAGTTGGGGGCGGGTCCCCCCTCCTGCAATGGGCTAACAGGGAGAGTGAGAAGAGATCCGCGACACGGATATGTTGGCCTCTCGCATTGGGGGGAGAGGGCGAGCCGCGAAACGAGAATGGAAGTTTCGGACTCTGGTATCATTGCACTTCGCTGTGGGGCGGGCCCCCGCCCGGATCCCGCCCTGCACTTCCGTGTAGGTATATTAGACGGACAGGGTACACAACAGGCAAATACATCACCATGTGTTCCTCCACAGTAACCCTCAGGTGCCGCGGGGGCCCAGCGTGCAAACTGCTCACCGACGAGAAGCATCTCTCGGAGGCGCAGCTAGTGGTAGCCGACGTATTTGTAACAAAGGGTACTGTCACCGTCGTAGTGCGGGAAATCGACACCCACATCATAGATCCGGCCAAGGGAGAAGCGCACGTTCAACTCTTGCGCCGATTGTTGAACGTGCATTCCGAATGCATCGACCGCATCGTCGTGATGCCCGGCAAGAGCTACGTGTGGACTCTTGCCCTGATAGCCGTGTTGCAGCAGCCGCAACTTCACCTGTCGTCCCTGGAGCTCGAAATGGACGACCCGTCGCTGCGGATGGTGCGATTGGACATGTCTGCAATGACCCGCTGTCGCGCACTCAAGATGCGGCTGCGCAACAGCGAAGCGCTCATCGGTGATAAGGCAGCAAACGTGCTTGCGGACATCGTGCGCTGGTGTCCCACTGAACGCGTGTTTGACACGAGCGTCCTAGAGCGGCAATATCCCATCTGGCGCGTGCGAGCAGAGGTGTGCGCTCCGTGGGGCACTCGGCCGTCGTTGGAGGCCACATGCCCGCCCTGGAATGCTCTGCAGCGATTGGCTCGCGTAGTGACTTTCACGAGAGGCCCAAAGGCGCCCAACGACTACACCTGGCCCGAGGTGCACACCGTATTCCTGCCGCGGTGTCCGTGTTCCTGCAGCGCGCTCGACGTGGCCGCTCTGCCGGTCCTGCCAAAGTTGCGCTACGTGTTTGTGCTCCAGAGGCTGACGCGCAAGAATCTGGAGCAGTGCTCGACCTGCGAGGACGGCCCGCTCGCCCGCTGGCTCGATTGGCTGCTAGAGAAGAAGAACGATCCACCTTTGCCCAGGCCCTACGGGGACATTTTCCGACTGCAGGTGCGCCAGCCGTCGCGGCTATGCTTCGACAACCACGTCGTGGTGGGAGTCGCCGTCGCAACGCCTTTGCCGAGCGTCACGACGTTCTACGAGTTCGACCTGAAGACTACCACCGAAGGGCGATCGGTGCGCTCGTTGCTGAGCGAGTTTGCACTGGTGCCTCCGCGCCCGTCGCTCGTCAGCGGTCGCCACGTGTCCCTGATGACCAACGCATTCCTGCCCGTGCCGTGGCTCGAGATCGAACAGGCCGCTCGCCGCTGCAGCACGTTTTCCCTGTCGGTCGCGCAACTGACGCCCTACGTGATACCGACCGCATTAGCCCTGGTCGAGAACCCGTACCTAACGGCTGTAACGCTGCACCCACTCAGCCTGGCGTCGTGGACCACGGAGCTAGAAGACGACGACGTCGTCGTGTCCAACATCCGAGCACTGGTCTCGCAACACGCGGTGTACAAGATCGTGGTGGCCGTGCCCTCTCCCATGAGCGACAACAACACGGCCATAGAGGAAATGCGACAGCTCGTCGGCCAGCTGTGGTGCAAGGAAAGCATTCACGCCATGTCCGTCAACGAGCAGCTGACGCAATACCTCGGCTTAGACCCCGACCTCTCGAAGCCGCGCTTTCGCTGCACCGTGGCCAACTGCGCGGGCGACGCGCTGGTGAACGCGCACGAGGCGGTGCACGAAACCATGTGCTACGGCTGCAGAATTGTGACGGACGTTTCGCGAGAAATGGCCCAGCTCGCGCGTAGGGTGGCTTCCGGCCGCATCCACGAGTCGACCAGCGACATTGTCTGGGCGATCGACGCCTGGAAGAACAGTCTAACCTTCAGGAAGGCCGTCGCCGTCGAGATGGGATTCGTCACCGCGGAAGACGCGGCGCGCTCCATCGAGGCGTTTCTCAAACGACAGTGGAGTAGGTTGGCGGAATGCTGCCGCGAAAAGCTCGACTCTTTGGTGTTGTGTTAGGACAAAATTTTCTTTACGCGCGCTGGCGTGCGGATCATGAATAAAGATGTACTCTGATACTCTGGGCGTCGTGTCGGAAATTTCTGGGACTGCATGGCGGAGCGCTGCACTGCCAACACCCAGCACGACGGCGCGTTGATGCAACCTCTGGCTAACGCGCTCGAGCAAATTTCCACGGCTCTCGACGACGAGCGCGAGGCCGCGGCAGTGCGCGAGCAGGTGGGAGACACTCTTCGCCGAGTCCTGTCGCTAACGCGCTGCAGACAATAGGTGGCGACCACAAATTTTCCCTCCTAGTGTTCCTGTATATGCTGCCGCAGGGAGCAGAGTTGCGCGAAGGTCCGCCATTATGTTCAGAGCTCTACGGGAAAGCCGCTCCTTGCGTCTACAGGGGGGATTTGCGGGAAAGCCACTCCTTGGGCGTACAGGGGCTGTGATCACGGCGGGGCAGACGATGTAAAGCAGTTCGCTTTTTTTTTCGTGCATTTTTCTGGAAAACATAACATCGAAAACACATGTGATTCGCATAACATGCTGGCACAGCATGATCTGTCAGAGATGGCGAAACGGTTGCAGTAGCTCGTAGCTGTGACATTAATGATGTAAAAATACAAGTAATGACAATACTAGGCAAGTTTTGTGTGGAAACGTTTTGCACCCCCTGGCAGAAAGAACATTACAATGCACAATTCTGTAGGGATTGTCTGTAATATTAGACGAAGCTTAGAAACCCCGCTGCACGCAATGCAAAGCCAGGCAGTCTAAAGCAATGCATTTGACAGACATGCGAATGGTGGAAACGTTTTGCAACCCCCGGCAGAAAGAACATTACAATGCACAATTCTGTAGGGATTGTCTGTAATATTAGACGAAGCTTACAACGAAACCCCGCTGCACGCAATGCAAAGCCAGGCAGTCTAAAGCAATGCAATTGACAGACATGCGAATTGAACCAATAGCACAGGTCGCAGACTTGCTCGCGCTCCATTATCTTGCAATATATTACCCATAGCACCATATATGACTTGCATTCGTCCACTGAAACTTTTCCATGCTGCGATCGTTCAAACTGCCCTTATCCAGTCGCGTGCTTTTTGTAAGCATCATTTCGTTTTTATTATATGAATGTTTTTGTCTAACGGCTGCATTCACTGTAACGCAAAATGCTACGATTGTAGCATCCCAATTTGTATTTTAATATTCATCTCATTTTCTGTACCCCCCCCCCTAAATACCATCGTTATCAGAGGGTCCTTCAGGGGTTTTTGATAAGTAGAACAGTTAACCAAAGTAGGCAAATCTAGTTAGCATGCAGACATAGACTGACAACCTACTTCTGTGCAGGAGTAGGGATTAGAAAAACACTTTACAAACAGCTGGTATTTAGAACTTTATTCTATACAGCCGAACAGTGCTCCTGTAACAGGTACATTACATAACACCATTACTGCAGAATAAGTAGAGAGGCTAAAGAGATTGTACTTGACAATCACTGTACACTTCACTGTAATGCTGAACACACAGATGGACATGCAGGCCCTGTGCAGAAACACTGGTAGTCATTAAAGTCCATAACACCATAGAGGTGTAAACACTAGTTTTCCATAGACTTTTTTTATTTGGGATAATGCATAGTGTAGAAAGACAAAGGTTATTTCTGAAAGGTAAGCACGACTCACCACGTTGAAGTTTGTGTGTGGCTGATTAATATTATAGAGCATCTATTTTCAGTTTCAGACTAAGCTGCCAAATGGTGGTTGCAGCGTCAGGGGGAAGTAGACACAATGTCAGCCATACAAATATCATTTGAGTACAATACTGGAGTAAATCATAGGCGCTGCACTGTTATAAAAGAAAAAGAGAAACCAGGAATGACATTCAACATGGTTAAGTGTCTTCAGCTGAGAGCTGTTTGAGGAGGTCCAGGTTGATCGGTCGTCCAGCTCTAGCATCCGGTCTTTTTTTCGAGGTTCCTGCACAGAGATAAAAATATGTTGCCTGAAGACACACTTCATGCTTAACCACAGTGCGAGAAGTGCAATAGTTTAAGTGACAGAAGGAGAATCTGTGGCACAATAAGGGTCAGCTACCCAACCTAACGTCGGTGGGGACAGCTCATCAGCCATGCTGTTTTACCTCACAATTTTCATGCACGACAAAGCTACAGCCTGATCGAGCTGAATGTATTAGCCTAACTCGGTGGGGACGGCTCATCAGCCATGCTGTTTTCCAGTGCCTGCAAAGGCATGTGTGCATTAAAAAGATTACATTGTTGACATTGCAATGAATGAAGAGTTATTTCCAAGCCTACACAATTATTATTATACAAAGAAAAGCCTAATGTTCAGTATTCATATTGTGCACTGGACACTAACGATCTCATATGCTGATACTGAATGCATGTTCTGGGCAGTCACAGGCGCAGCACACTGATACGGCTGTTCAGGTGAAAGAGGCAGAATGAAAAATGTGCACCTCACAATTTTCATGCATGACACAGCTATTGAGTGATTGAGCTGAATGTATTCACCTAACGTCTGTGTGGACGGCACAACAGCCATGTTTTCCAGTGCCTGCAAAGGCATGCCTGTATGAGCAAGAGTACACTGTTGGTATTCCAATGAACGGAAAGTTAAGAGCAATGCAAGTTTGGAAATTACAAGTGGTTCACTCACCAGAAAAGATGGTAGGCACATCTGGCTTGAGTAGTTTCCTTCCTTTGAAGTAGGACCACTCAAACTGCATGGTCTGCTGTGAAATGATCCTGCATAGGATTATGTGCAGATGAAAACATGTACCAACATTGTTGACTGGATTTGTATTTAAATAAGGTCCATGTGCAACAGGTGATGCACAGTGCAATCATGGTTCGTTTGTGGGGTTTAACGCGACAGTGCAATCATGAATTCATGACCATATTTTATGACCCCCGCAATAGAAGTGTGCAAAAAATAGCAGTAATCCTGCATTACCACGTTCCGTGCATTTTTCCAGGGTTCCCGCTGGTGAAGTTACGATCAGAATTTTAACCGTAGCTTCGCGGTGACATTAACTGTAGTACACATTAGCGAATGAACAGCAACAACTACACGCAACTGAGCCGCAAGTAAGAAAATCGAGACATTAAAATTACAGAAAAGGATGCAATTTACACCTGTTAAAACCAGTCAGCCAGAGAAAAAGCCAGCACAACAGATAGTTTTTGTGCAAGTCATGAATCGCGTTGTTCAGTTATACTTTAAGACGTACATTAGCTTCGCATTAAATTCTGCACTTCACTGTCGTTCGTGACCCTCTTCACTAAACGGCGATGCTAGAGTGAAATCAGACTTACATTAGAGGAAAGTTAATATTGCACTGGAAGTAATAATGTGGTTCACGAAACGCTGAGGTGACAGTCAGTAAAAGCAGGCGATGTAGCATTATATACCGCCAACATATTATACTGCAGGAGCTGTTGTCTTACACTCGGAAAAAGAGCAGTTCTCAAGTGCATCGCGACGAATTCGAGCGATGAAGTCGGCAGATGCGCAAGCAAATTAACGTGTCTATGGATCGCACAAAATTTAATAAACAAAGCCATTTTACAGAAAATAAGCGCAAAGAATGCATTAAGATGAAATAAAAACAACATACCTCGCATATTCGAGCTCCTTTCGGGGCTGTTTCACGCGGCCCATACTTAAAAGCCACTGCAGTCGCCGACGTAGGACTAACCTTCCGCAGGGCACTGAATAAAACACTTTGCCGCTTTCGGTGCGGTTTATGCAGTTCGGCGCACTGCACCCCGTCATATTTGAAGAGAACGTTCTGCACTGCACAGCCATGCCATTAGAGCGCACAAAAAAGTGGTAACACACTGTAGAAACCGATGCGACGACAGCTGACGGCACTGCAAGCGGCGAGAAAAATGTTTCTCCTGTAAAGTTGGCTCCTCCTGTTGCGCTAGGCAAGTTGACTCCTCCTTCGAATGGAACGTTTGACGTCATCGCCAAGAGCGGCGCAGGGATGTCAGTCGCGCAACTCTGCTCCCTAGGGAGCATATACAGGAACACTATTCCCTCCCTCCCCCAAATATTTTTATTATTAGGAAGGAGAACACCACCGCGTCCCACAGTCATAACCATGCTAGTGGACCCCCGCTTTACAAAGTGCGATGCCGCTGGAGCGCCGTCGAGCGAGGCGGAAGGCGATTCCATAGAACAGCGCATGAGATGTTGGCTCTACAAACGGGGCCACCGCGCCGCGGCGTCGTCGACGACCGAACCGGTCGCCAGGGGGGCCGACCTCGCGGGCACTCTGAGCATTGGTCCCTGTCCCGAGTACCCAAACAGCGAGGTCGCGTTGTACGTGCACTGCGACGCCGAGTCCGCCTCGGATCTGGCGAGGAGGCACACGCTGGAATTGCTAGCGGTGCACACGTGTGTGCAGAGTTTCGACGTGATCGTCGCCGGCACGGCCACACATTTCGGTAAGCAGGTGCTGGAGCGGTTGCTGCGTCGCCCCAGGCTGTGCTCGCTAGCGCTGCGTTTCAATTCGGCCGACGCGCTGCCAGACGCGGTGCCCATGTACGCGTGCGGTCGCTGGGCGGTGCTCGAACTGTGCTGCGCCGCATCGTCGCCGCCGTGCGAAACAAAGATCGTAGACGCGCTCGTGGCCTGCACCAATCGGCGCTTCACCTTGCGCGCGGGCAGGCACGTGCAGTATCGGGGCCCGGGCCCGTCGTTCAACCGAGGAGACGCGGCCCTCGTTCCGCCCGTGCCGGGCGCGCTGGTGGCCAACACTCGAGTTCTCCGAGTGCCCGACGCGGAGGCCGCGCGCGTCGCGCTACCGATTCCGCTCTCCAAGAGCGACCGCATCGCTAGCCTGGGCGTCGCCCACTGCGGCCCCGAAGCCGTCCACCTTACCAGGCCGCTATCCGACCCGACCGAGCTGTGGCGCCAGGCGGAATCCCTGCACCAAGCCTACCCGGAGACTCTGCGCGAGGTTCACGGCCAGCTTCAATTCCCCACCGCCAACAGCGGGCCGCTGCCGGACGACGACGACGGCACAGACGGCAGGCTGTGGCTGCTACAGCTGGCCGACGCATTCGCCAAGCGATGCTTCGATGACCTGACGACGCCGGCGCAAGGGTTCGTCAAGCACGTGGAACGCGTCGAGCTCGTGCCCAGTCACTACGTGTTTGTGCTGCGCTGTGCCACCGACACGCCCGTCGACGTGGTCGTGACGCTGAGAGTCGTTGTGGGCGCCGGACCGGTTCCCGAGATGGACGAGGAGATGCTTCAGAACGCGGCCGGACTGCTGTGGGGCTATGACGACGACGACCACGCGCGGTCGCCGCCCGAGCTGGTGCTGGGCCTGCCCGTCGACCGAGAAGAAGCAGACGAGGACGCCGTGGCGACAGCGCTGGTGCACCTGGCCGGCATTTGCGGAAGCCTGCGCCTGCAACACCGCTCGCTGACCGATGCCATCGGCGACAACCTGCCGGCGTTCGTGCGCGCCGCGGCCGACAACGAAGCGCTTTGGGGCATCGAGCTGGCCGACGCGGACCTGCCTCGGCCGGCCAGCTCGGCGACGGCCGTGGCTAGGCGGCGAAACGGCGAGGCCCACAACGACGCCGTGCTCGCGCTGCTGCGCCGCAAGACCCTGCACGAGTGCCGGCTGCCGCGCCTCGACGGCTTCGACGTGATCACAGGCATGCGCAACAGGTACCTGACCCAAGTGTCGCCGCTCGACGCGGTGGGCGCGGGCCGGTCGCAAGTGTGGCTGCATTTTGCGCAGAGCAACAAGAGCCGCATGATGCGCGTGGCGCACTACGTGGCCGAGCACGCGCGCGTACCTTTCGGCCCGCTGCGAACCGAGGCGCTCGCGTGGAGCCGCGCCTGGGTCAAGGAGGAGGCCCTCGAGCCGGGCTCCGGCTACGTGCCGGACGTGGTGCACGACATGGAAAGCTGGGCCGACTACCCGGCCTTCCGGGACGCCGTCGCCGAGCTGCTGGGCTTTGCGCTGCCGGCCACCGCGCGCAGGGCGGTGGACGAGGCCCTCGACGTGTGCGCCCGGGCCATGCTGTTCGCCGTGCCCAGGACGTGGCTCGGCTCGGGCACGTACGAGCACCTGGTCAACGAGCTCGGCAGCAACAGGCGCTGGCTGCGGCCGTGGCACATTCGCGAGGCGGCCGCCAACAGGCAGTGTGATGATGGCGATGACGATAAGTGCCGACGACAAGAGCGCAAGCGCGTCAGACCCAACGATGAAGACGAACAAAGAAAGTGTTTGCCCCAGTCGGAGTAGTTACTGTCGCGGATGGCATTTGTGTTATGACCAATAAATACACACACACACACGGGCGCACCGTTTGTCTTTATTGTAATTGTCGCGCTTGTAAAGGAAACGCACTGCGCACCACGCGAACAAGCTTCTCGGCTGCTCTGTTTGCTAGGTTGTGGTCCGGCGACGTTTCCACGCTGACTTCGGACAGAAGGCAATGCCGCCGATGAAACACGTAGTCTACTCCTCCGGTGCGCGTCACCTCGTCGTACACGGCCAGGCGCGCGTCGAGGACGCAATTGCCGCTGTTCGAAAAGGTCCGCTTGCGCCCCGTGGCCCAGTTGAGTGTCTTGGCCGGCACCGTCACGAGCGCGATGACGCCCAAACCCCGATGTAGCCCGTCTACCAGGTACAGATGTCTCGACAGTTCCAATATCGATTGGCCGCGCGGCGCCTCCTCTAGCGCCGGCCGCTGCGGCGGCGGCTCCGCCAACGGCGCGGGAGAATAATAGAAATCTATACTCTCTTCTGGGGCACCTCGAATGTGGTAGGCGCCCTTGGTGGTCACGACGTCGTCTACGGGGACCGAGACCCCTCTTCGCGGCCTCGCCTTGGCTCGGCGGTACAGCAAGTAGTGCTTCCGACTGTTTGCCAAGGCATCGAGCGGTGGGGCTGGCGCGTCGTCCTCGAGTAGAGACGTGTCCAATTCCCACACCGGCGAATCGGGCCTCTTTCTCCTGGGCTTTTTGGGTCTCGTCGTCCTGCGGCGCTCTTGGCGCATCTCCTCTGCTCGCTCGGCCCATCTTTTAGCGCGCTCGCCCAACAACGATGTGACGACCAGGTCCTCTCCCGCCTTGGCGAACGCGCTTGGCAATTGTAGATGCGCAAATATCTTGTCCACGTCCAAGCCCCGTGTTGGTTTGCGAGCCAAGTGTTGTGCCACGAGAGCGGGATTCGTGCCAGAATTTTCAACGCTGCGCGGCTCCGTAGGCCGGGGCGGCAGTGGCTCGGGCACGGCCTCTCCCCTGGCGATTGCCTCGAGCCACGCAGGCACCTCGTGTCGTTGGCGTTTGAGCGCCCGCGAGCATAACGACGGCAGTATATCCTCGTCGTCTTCGCTGCTGCTCCACGGGGAGTACGATTTGTAGCGGCGTCTACTCGAGGACCGAAGCAGCACTTTGGGTCTGCTCGTTGTTTCGCGCGAACCGCTACCGCTGCTGCTTTCGCTCTTGCTACTTTCCTCCCGGCTGCTTTCGTCCTTACGGGGGCTACTGCCAGGCCTGTAGTAGCCGCGCGCAACAACGTCCGGCGCTCGACCCGCAATTTCGCGAGACCCAAAAGCTGACGCGTACGGTATTGACGGCCGTTCCTTTGGCGGCGGTCCGAAGCGGTGCACGTCGGAAGAGAACGTTATCGGAGAAGAAGGCGAGATGACACTCCGCTTCCGTGGCTCAGACCGCTGCTTGGTGGGAAGACCAAACTTGTGCAATTCGGAGCCCTCTTTACCGGTCGCCAACAAGCGAGCCACGCGACCAATAGCGGACAGAGGCGGCGGGGCAAACAGCACCGCCCTGTCGGGTGGATCCGGTGCAGCGAGAACATCCTCTCGCGTACTTGCTCTAGGCCTACGCCGCGCGGAACGAGCGACTGTGATACGAACGTCATTCAAACGACAGCGATCTTTCTTTTCCAACCGTCTACGTTTCGATGCTTCCCCCTGCTCTCCCGGCCTCTTTGCGCTTTGCAGTGCCATCGCAACACGTCACCTGTCACCTATCGCCATCGGGTTGTTGTTTGTCGGCACTGCCCAGGCACTGTAGTCCGGCAACGGGCGTGGACGTAGACGGGGGGGGGGGGGGGGGTGGAGTTATCCCCGACCGGCGTCGACCAATAGCGGACAGAGGCGGCGGGGCAACCCGACCGGCGTCGATAAAGAGGGTCGTGGGCGCCGCGGCGGCACCAGGCGTAGCATGGCCGACTCAGAGGACAGTATGTCGTCTTCGACAAGCGAGGACTCGTCCTCGCCACTTCAGCTTTCCGACGAACAGGTATGGCAATTGTCGGGCGTCAAGCGCAAACTGTTCGACGACGAAGAAATAGAAGGCGGCGAGTCGCCCAAGAAACGCTTGGCCAAGACCCTGGATCGCATGCGTGCCATCGTATCTGGAGCCCCGCTCATATTTCAATCATCGGAGAAGCAGCAGCAGCGACGAGGGAAATACGAGGCCTTCGCTCAACTGCACGAGGCGTTCGACCCGGACGTGGAGGTGGTGTTCGTCGAGGGCCCAGTCAACGCCGTGCCCGACGAGATTGTTCACCACCCGGTGTCTGCGGCGCCAGACGATTTGCCCGTCACTCCGCAGCTCGTCGTTCGGCCCGCCTGCTGCGGCCGAGAACCGCAGCTGGGCCACGATCACTGCGACGCCACGCGTCTCGTGCTACAGCACTTGCTGACGGAATTCAAGCAAGAAGTGAGATGCGTAAAGCTTCCGTCCATCATCAGCGACTGCGACTTGAAAGCAGTGTGCGCGGTGCTGACGGCAAACCGCGACTACGACCACATTTCCGTCCAGCTCCCCAGAAACGAGCGAATGCTGGCCCTCTATGCAAAGCTATTGGACGAGGCAAAGGCACGCTGTGTTTCGTTTGCTGAAATGGTCATAGAGGATGCGACGATGACCAACTTTGCTGACGCCATCGAGTACCACGCGGCAATCTTGGCGGTGCTCAAGCTGTGCAGCCCCGGAGCTCGCTACGCGCTGCGCTACCGACCCGCCGGTGCACCGCGACCCGTCTCGTTGTTGGGCTGCGTCGAGGAGGGCGAAGGAGGACGCTCCTCGATACTTTCCGTGGCCGCGGAATTGCGGCGCATCACGCTGCCGTGGCGTACGTTCGTCGAACCGCCGTTCCTCCACATGCCCCGACTGCACCGCATCGACGTAGGCGAGAGCTGGCAATTGACCGATCTGTGGAACCTGGCCGCGCATTGGAAGAAAGTGGCCCCGGCCCTCTCCGAAGTGCACGCGGACGACACGTGCCGACTCGCCGGAAATCCCGCGCAAGGCGATCCGAGTTGGGTTCACTTTGGGGCAACGGTTGCCTGGCTGCGGGAGTTGAGCGCGACACTTCTCGATCCGGAAAACGAGACGCGCACGGCGAGGTGTCCCCCGCTGTTGTTGCAGCAGCCGCAGCAGCCGCAGCAGCAGCAGCAGCAGCAGCCGATGCAGCAGCGAAAGGAAGATGCCACGCTGCTTAGGCAACTGTTGAGCAATCAGCCCGTTCCCCAGGACAACAATTGTGCACAGACGACGTCCTCGAGGAAGCCCGAAAAGCCACAGCTCACGATTCCCAGGCATCGGCTAACTTCGGACACGAACGGCGCATTCGTCATAGTGTCTGAGCAACAGCCCACGTCGCTCAGGGACGTTTGCGAGCTCGTCGTCTCGCCCGAAGGTTCAGCCTGCAAGATTCAACTGGTGGGGCCCCTAGACGTGACTCTCACGGTCACAGTGCCCATCGACACTCCGGCAACGTTAACCCCGGCGACGCTGTGTCGCTGCGCCTCGCTAATTGCAATGGGGCTGCGCGTCACTTCCCTGCGGCTATCGTTACCCTTGCACGTCCCCTTCGACAACAACGCGAGTGAGGTGTCCTATGCACTGTGCGAGTGCGCGACGCGGTGCCGTTCCATGTTGGTAACCGACATGTCGTACAGGCTGTACTGCGACGACGTGACCAAGCTACTGGCCATCGCCGCAAAGTCGCCCCTGATGGAAAGCTTTGCCTTTCCCGGAATGCCCGAACCGTCGCGCGTTCGCATGCTGGACGTCATCTCCGTGCGCATCGAGGCGGCGCTACGCATGGAGTTTGCCCGAAGACCCTCCGTACACATGCACACTGCAAGCGACCAAGAGGAACTCGACGCTGTCCGAGCAAACCCGGGCGTGGCGTTCACGGCACCTCACATGGAATGCTGTTCGGACAGAGAAGCGGTGTGTTGCTGTTGGAACATGTACAGAAACCGCAGGGAAATGTTTGAAACGGCCAGGCAGACGGCGCTCGCCTGGAAGCAGAAAGAAATTCTACCCGGCAGGTACTTGCTAACGCTGGAACACTGGGGAATCTCGCCAACATTTCTTACCGCGGTTGCCGCATACATTGGATGGGCCACCGAAGAAGAGGCACGGGAAGCTACCAACTGGGTGTTGACCGAATACACGCGACACATTTTAATGCAGGCCATCGACAAGGGACTGCTGCGCGACATAGGCAGCTACTTGCAGAGACTCAATATTCAAG
The DNA here is from genome assembly GCF_055883805.1 of Amblyomma maculatum. Taxonomy (NCBI): domain Eukaryota; kingdom Metazoa; phylum Arthropoda; class Arachnida; order Ixodida; family Ixodidae; genus Amblyomma; species Amblyomma maculatum. The sequence continues at coordinate 28,244,390 of NC_139348.1, forward strand.
TCATTTCAGAACTTTTAAGACCCAGCGACCTGGTGCGAGCTCTGGGTGATATGACGTCAATAGACTATAAATAAATGTTTTCCTTGACTAAACATTTTCTGATTGAGACACACATAGACACACCTGCAGTTGAAAAACTTTATTTCAGCATTTCTCAACTCGAGTTCGCGCACAAAGCTAAGGGGTCGAGTGTGCACTGCGCGAGCGCCCGTCTCTTTAGACAAGGGGACCCGTAGTACGGCTAGCGGCAAAAGTTTCTGGCCCACATTTGTGGAAATGAAAACTCGAGTGTGCACTGCGCGAGCGCCCGCCTCTTTACACAAGGGGGCCCGTAGTACAGATAGCGTGAAACGTTTTTGGGCCGCTGTTGCGGAAATGAAAACTCGGCTGTGGCCTGCGCGAGCGCCCGCCTCTTGCACAAGTGGACCCGTAGTACATATAGTGCCAAAAGTTTCTGGGCCACATTGCGTAAATGGACGAGGGCCCCCTCTTTTAAAGATACGAGCGCACGCGCAGTGAACTATTCAGTTTTCGTGGCCACAAATGACAAATTAGAAAGTCAGCTGTTTATTTGCGTCTCAATTTCTTGTTTGCTGAACTGCCGCCCGATGCTGGTATTTTGCTCGGTTGCTCGATGGCAGTGAGGGCCATGGAAATATTCCTGACGGACGATGGCTTGAGGTAGCTGGCAATGATTTCCATAACGTCGGGCACCAGCTTTCTACCGAGGGGCCCAAACAAGTCGTGGCGGCTCACGGCTTTCAACAGCACGTCTCTGCAGTATGCTCGCAGACACCACTCGATAGCGTGGCGGCCGGTTGAAAGTCTCTCAAAGCCAAGATTGTCGGCAACCCGTTTCACAAACGAAGGATTGCGGGCCCAGTACTCGGCAATCTCCAGCTCTCGCACACAAGGTGGTAAGCGGCGCTCCCGCCAAGCACGTGCGACGCTCTCGGCCGCTCGTTTCATTTCACTCTTTGCAATTGATGCGCGCCAGCATAAACATGATTTTGAACACCCGTTCCAACTGCAGGAGTGCACTTTTTCCAGGCCAAAAGCCATGCCTGGGTTGGCGGCCAATGCAGATATCATGCCCGCGTAGCGCGACCACCAGAACAACACTTCCACGCCGTTCAGCGACGGTCTACTGTACGCAGCACACATTGCCTTGTATTCTTCTTCCTCGATCATCCCACAGCCTTTGACAATTGGCAGAAATCCCTCGTCGCCATCATCCATGTCCTCGGGGCGTAAATCGTGTACCTCGTCTTCGCCTTGTTGTAGCTCTTCCCGATCCCATTCTTCTTCGTTTTCTCCTTGGTTTGGCAGAGATGTCCCGAAAAGTGAAAATCTTGCATCGGGCGCCATTCCAAAGACGGAAATGCCCGTCTCTCTGGCCACCAACTTGTACAGCTCGATGGGAGGGCAGGCATTTCGTATGGATTCGTGAAGGAAGCGGAGCTCGTTGCAATGAGACGCGAGGGCTAGTACGCTTTTGCTGCAATCTCCTCGCTTGTCGATGTGCGCTTGTAGGCTGAAAGAAAAGTCGCCCCTGCTTCCCACTGCATTTAGGAGGCGCACCCAGGCTTCAAAATGTTCCTTGCACACGGTGCCGTCCTCTGCATGTCCCAGATGTCGCTCGCGCAGATCGACGTTCACGGACAGGTCGGTGTTGGCGGGCCCACCGACCACGACGCCCAGAACGCTGCGGTGAAATGTCCTGTCAATGTCGAGATGCCGCAGTGCCAACACGTTGTCTACGCCCGAAGAAACGGCCCGCGGTTCGGCCATCACGCTGTCTCGCAGAAAGCGCAGAGAGACTTGGGTGCGAAGCACCAAACTGTCCTCCTGCTGCTTCGACGACGATCGTACCTCGTCAAAGTCCAAATCCAGCTCGGATCCGTCCACAGTGTCCAGGCTGGGAGCGATCGATTTCTTGAGTCTGTCGACTGCGCGGTACACGGCCGAAATGTTTGTGCGGCGTTCGGGCGTCGCGCTAAACGCAATGCTGTGCATTTGTGGAACACCCGTCGGGAATAACGTCTCTGGAAACAGGGCCTCGAGCTCCGCTTGTAGAGGTATCGTGGCTGCGCGCACCAACAGACCCATGTTTTCCATGCTAGATCCAGCGACGCAACGCACGGTCACCACTTGGTCGCCGCCACATTTGTAACGCACGACGAAACGTCCCACGCACTGCTTGACGAGCAATTTGAGCAGAGCCAGGTACCGCCACCGCTCGTCGCAGATGTCTCCGCGCAGTAGCCAAATTTCGAGATACTCAAACTTGCACAGGCCGCCACCGCCGTCGCGCAAGTCGTCCACAACCCGAGAAGCCATGTCGGGCGAAATGTCTCTGATCACCAGGCTGTTTCGGCCACCGCCGGACGTCAACGCGGTGACCAAGAGAACGGCGTCGCACTGACACTGCAGCTTCACAAAGTGGAGATTGTTGCTGTAGCAAATGTGCAGCTCCAGTGCAGTGGCAAAGTGACGTACCTCGGGCGACTTTTGCGTCAGGTGAGTCTCGTGATTGTGCCGATTGCCTCCATTTGCGACGAACAACAGCACGGTGTCCGGGGCCAGGCGGGGGTGCTTGGATGCCGATCTCAACGAAGAAGACGGTAGGCTGCCCGGTTCGAACCCTACATACACTTTGACTGCGGGTTGCAGCGTGAGCTCTAAAGTCGAAAGATTCCTCCATGAGTTTGCCGAGCAAACGGCTGTGCCAGCGCAGTACAACTCCATGACTGAATGTTAGATCAATCGAGAACCGACATCACGTTATAATGCGTCAAAGAAGACCTCTAGGCCTCGCGCAGGGAAGCCTGAGCCCCCTCTCTCCGTACGGCATGTTACCGCGAGCTCCGCCCGCCGGCGCGCGCGCTCCGCCCCTTCGTCCGGTTCCTCCTCTCTACCCCTTGCGTTCGCAAATGCTCGCTTGCAAAGTGCACGTGCAGCCGTCAGTCATCTGTTCAGTCGCACCATGTATCGCATCGTGTACCCCCCTTCGTCGCTACTAAAGATTGAAAATTGCAGCAATACAAAGACGTTCATCTTGCACGGCTACGGCGGGTTGAGTCTCCTGCACTGGGAGCATTTCGGGTATGTGCCAGAAATCACTGTCGTCTCATCACCGCACCCCGCTCGCAACACAAAGGTGCACCCTTCTCATCCGTGTTACTCGGAGAATCTGCGCTTTGCCGAAGTCACCTGTGCCTGCCACATGACCATGCTTCAAATTTGCCTGCGATCCCCGCTCAAGCGAGACAGCCTAATCGTCGAGGGCGTGACACCACACCTGGCCAGCAACTTGGTTCACGATGCGGAATCAATCAACGGGGTCTGGAATTCCATCATCCTCGAACTGCAAGGGGACATTCGGAGCGACGGCTTCCCGCAACTCCTGCGCTTGTTTCGCGGCCGCTGCAAGCAACGGTTGGTCGTTACTTACAACGTGCGAGACGTCGGCAAAGTAGAGTTGCGCTGCGACGCCAGCGCCTACGAAGACGACCTGGCATCCATAGCCCGCTATGCCCTGGTGCCCCTTGACGCTGACGTACGAGCGCTCTTCCCGCCCGAAGTGTTTCCGAACGGACTGCCCGGCCTGCACACTGTGGAATATGTCGTCCACCATCGGTCCCAGACGTCTCTAGCTGCGGTTTGGGCGCGCATCGACCAGTTCAAGTGTCGGCTGGCTCCCGCGCTGCAAACCGTCGAATTGACGGCCTACGTAGGCACGCTGACCATCAACAACGCCGGCAGAGACATGGCGGCAGCAAAATCTCAGCTTCGTGGCAAGGACTACGAGTTGCTATTTCGGCAACAGCGTTGGATCTCCGACTGGGCTCAACATCTGCTCGGAAGACCCAGCAAAATGTCCGACCTGGCGGCCACCAAGACCGAGGGTGCCCTGAACGTCCAATTTCTCTACGTAGCCGAGCAATACAGCAACAGCAAGATGGGCCTGTGTCTGCGCGGGCCTCGCCAGGTCGAAGTACGCGGGGTGCAAATCGAGATCTACGCTCCTGCGCCCGAGTGCGGTCCAACTGTCGGCGACTGCACGGCAACCCTGGCCGGCCTGTGCAAGGGACACCTGTCCAACTTTGTCAAGCTGCTCGACGCCGTGGGCACTGGAGGAGAGCTCGAAGTCCGCATTTCGTGCCCGTTCAACGAGAACCAAGATTGCACGAGCGAGGTGTTGATTCTCGTCCCCCACTGCAGCGCCCTGCACGTGGATCACCCTTCCATCCGTAAAGTGGCAAGTCCCGTTGCAGTGTACGAGTGCGTGGCCGTGGAAACCAGGCTATGCTCGTTCGGCATTCCCCTAGACGACGACATGTCCGAAGACGAAGAAGAAGCGGCGGCGCAAATAGCACAGTACGAGCGGGAAGAAGAAGAGGAAGAAGGCGATTTGGATATGTGGGACGAGCAGCTAGAGGTGCAACCCGTCGCCTTGTCAATGCAAGATCTGCCACGCACTGTCGGCGACGTCGTGTACGGCGACCTGGAAAGCTATTCCCAAACTATGGGCCGCATGATCGGCGACTCAAAGGAGTGGAAGGCGGCAATCGATGCCTACTCGCGGCCGTCACTTAATCAGGTGTTCTTCAAGAGTTCTTGGACCCGCTACACCCCGCACACGGCCGCCCTGATGAGCAATCCCGGCATGGCGTTTGGAACCAGCCTTCTGCACCCCTTCTGCGAGCCCGGCATTTGTGCTTTGGACTGCATGGCTCTGCGAGCCAGAGAAGCATTCAACCGAATGGTGCACGCCGCCGTTCAATTGAGCCGCGCTTGGAAGCGGCGAAGGACGATCACGTTGTCGCGAATTGTGACAGTCGTTGAATACTGGGCGCACAACCCCATGTTCGTCAAGACCGTGAGTCAGGCTCTCAACTACGAGCCGCTGGCCACGGCAAAGTGAGCAATTCACTGGTGCCTGCGATCACACACAAGGAGCGTTCTGGAGCAAGCCGCCTCGAGAAACATGCTGGGCTCGGCCAGCATTCACCTCGGCAGCGACGTGCTATCTACGGTGGCAAGCTTTCTCAGTCCCAGCGATTTGAGAAAGCTCGCGTGTGCCCTTGAAGAAATGAACATATCCAGCCAGCGCAAGCGGCAACAATCGTCCAGATGTTGTGCATCTAGGCCGCCGCCAAACAAGACAAGCAAATTGTCCTCGAATACAGATTGATCGTTTCCTATATTGCCGCCTTTCTCTTGCTCGCGGCGCCCATTCCCAGCGCAAGCGGCAACAATCGTCCAGATGTTGTGCATCTAGGCCGCCGCCAAACAAGATAAGCAAATTGTCCTCGAATAAAGATTGATCGTTTCCTATATTGCCGCCTTTCTCTTGCTCGCGGCGCCCATTCCCAGCGCCGCGCGGCACTTTGAAAACGCGTCGCTTGAGGGCGCACCGTAACTGCGGCGGTGGCCGGCAACGCAACGCTCCCCTCTCTCCCTCCCCGCGCGGGGCCGCAAGAATGCGGAATAGCGGGAAGCGTGGTCGGTAGGCGGGAGTGTGCCTCGGGGTGTCATGTGGCAAGAATGGCGGGCGCCGGCCATGCAGTGTAGGGGGCCGGTTCAGTGTGAGCTTTTGGGGCCAAAGACGGATATTCCGCGTGCGGATGTCCGGTCTTCCGTAGTGCTGGGAGCGGGGGTTAGAATACGCTTTCTCATGGAGCCAGGGAGCGACGACTACTGTACGCGACATACCTGCGTGGTACCAGAGCTCTATGTGGACGGTGAAAAGGCAACCAATGCTGCCGTAAAGGCGGCCCTCTATGTAACATGCAATCACCACTGTCTGCAGCGCTTTGACATCCCGGCGCCCGACACTGCTGTGCGCACGGCTCTACTGGAGAACGTGCTGGCCACCAGTCGACACTTGGACAAGCTTTGTGTCGAAATCCGGGATGATCAGGTAACGTTCCCGCCTATTTCCCGTCGTCGACTCTCACAATATATTTTCCCCTATCCTGGTGCAGATTCTAGGGGTACTGCATTTGCTGCAAACGCAGACGCGCTGTCATTACGACATTGTCGACGTAGACATCAACGGCATAGACCTGGACCAGGCTCTGTTTGCAAACATCCCCGGTCTCAACGAACTGCTGGCACGCTTCCTGGCCCGCTGTCGCCGCCGCGCCGCAGTGGGCATGGAGACTGGCGACGGCCGCCGGCTAACCTTCTGGTTGTCATGTACGGGCGGCCCACCGCCGGCATCCACATCCCTGCTCGACATCGCGGCCAAAGCAGCCATCGTCGAGGAGCAGATGGAAGGCACGGCGCTGAGCAAGCCCCTGCCCTTACCCAACATGCACACGCTGTGGATGACCACTCCGAAGAATCCAGCACTGGCGTGGGCGCACGCTGCGTCCTACGCGGCGCGGTACCCACTGCTCACTGACGTTCATTGCAAAGCTCCCTTTCAGCACAACTCTTGGTACGCGGAACCGTCGATCCAGCTCCCACTGGGCGGTCGTTTGGCGAGCGGCGAGACTCTGGACCCAGATTGTGCAAAGTGGCTGACTGAACTGTGTCAATACAGACCGTACAAGTACCCCCCGCCGGGATTCCTGAGCGATGTGTTGTACCTCGTTATCGAAGAAGAGGGCTGGCGAGTCACTTTCCTGCTCAACGGGCCCGGCAAGACCAAGGTGTGGTTGACAATTTCCACAGCCCACCCCAATCAATTAATGACGGCCGGGCTTGCCGAGTGGTGCGCTTGGTTGGTCAAGTTGGGTCAACGAGGCAGCTGCCAATTTGTGGCGCGCTCGGCAGTGGCGGGCGGCTTCGTCGAGACGTGGCTCTGCGAACTTGCTGCCTGGTGCGGCGGCTTCAAGTTGGATCACTACACCTACGAGCAAAGTATCAACGACCAGGTTGGCCTCCTAAGGTAAGTAGTAATGTACAAATTTCAGGCTTGCAAATATTACTGTGTTGCAGGGCCGCCGCCAACAACCCAAACCTGTGGCTCCCTTCTACCAATGTGTACCCGTACTGTGCCGACCGCATCGACGACAGCAGCGACTCGACCGACGACGATTCGCCTTCCGTGGCCTACAACAAGAGGCCGCGATGGGCCCCGAGGTTTCGCGCCAGCGTAGCTGCCGACGACGAGGCTTCGGTGAGCGGCGTGGCCGCCGCCTGGACCGCGTCGGCAGCCAGCGTCGTCATGCGGGAAGCCATGCACCGTCTCCTGGGACCCCTGTCTCCCCTGCGATCGTGCACCCTGCCGCTGACGGAGGAGGATCCGTACCATCGACTGCTCGTGCACAACACCAGGATCACTCACGGGGCCGAGTGGTATTCGAGCAAGCGCTCGGCCTCCTGGCACGGCGTCGTGGCGCGCAACCGCCACTGCATGTACGCCATTGCTCGCCGACTGGCTTATGCAAACTGCAGCAAGGACGGCGACAAATATTTGCGAGAGCAAGAGGAACTCGATAGGTGAGCGGCGGCGATAAGCGGGCTCGCTGGCGCCTAGGCCTAACCGCTAGGCCTTTCTTTTTGTTCGCAGGTACGCCGTCGCCTTGGACAACGTGGTGGTGGAGGCCCCCGCGTTCATGGATCGACTAACCGAGCTAATGGGCTACGCCAACGCCAAGCAGGCGTCTCGGCTCGCGTGGAGCACGGTGAATGGCGGCAGCCGCCGTCTCATGAGCCTGGCCCTGGCCCAAGGGCGTCTGGGCAGTCTCGGCACCAGCATGGACGAGCCGTCGCTGTGCACGCTGGCTACGTACTTGAGACCGTTGACCATTATGAGAATATTCTTCCCCGAAATTCCCCGATAATAAAGTTCCCCAATAATAAAGGGCAATTTTCCAACAATACCCCCTTGTGCAACTCGAATCAATCCCCCGAAGCGCCATGACAACAGCCTTGTTGGTTCCGCTGCTGACGCTGTCAGCTGCCGCCCTGGCAGTCGTCGAACAGAACTACGAGGCTGTTGAATACCTAAAGCGCTACGGCTACTATTACACAGCAGAACACAGTCTCGTGTTCAACCCACAATCTCGCGTGCACAATGCGCTGCGCCGCTTTCAGGAATTTCTCCGGCTGCCCGTCACGGGCGAGCTGGACGAGGCAACCCTCGCTGCCATGCGGAGGCCTCGATGTGGCCTGCCCGACCTGTTGCCTCCGCAGGGCGCCAGGCACCGCCGTTTCGCCCTGCAAGGTTCCCAGTGGGACAGGAGCAACCTGACGTGGAGCTTCCAGCCGGGCATGCCGGGTGCCTGGATCCACCACGCGCGCAAGGCCTTCCAAGTGTGGAGCAATTATACGGTGCTCAGATTTCAATACCTCCCGTGGCACTCGCCCGACGTAGACATCAGAATTTCTCTGGCCAGGGGCGACCACGGCGACGGCTACTCGTTCGACGGCCCGGGACACACGCTGGCGCACGCATTCTTTCCGGGCAAACAGCTGGGCGGAGACGTGCACTTGGACGCCGACGAACGCTGGCTCGAACCGCACGAGCTGGACGTGAACGGCGCCAACGGCGTCTCCATATTTCACGTCATTTTACACGAACTCGGTCACTCGTTCGGCCTGCTACATACGAGCGTGGAGGGAGCCGTCATGCACCCTTATTACAGCCACAGCATCAAGGAACCGTACGTGCTGCCGTACGACGACGCCATGGGCATTGCTCGCATCTACGGTTTGCCCGGCGTCCCGAACCCGTACCCCAACTACGCCCGAAACCGCACCACGTGGCGCCGAAAGAGACCCTCGCAGAAGAAGAAGAAGAAGAAGCGGCTAGACCTGTGCAACGGCACGGTGCGCGCGCTGGACGCCGTGGTCACGTTGCGCGGCGAGCTGTTTGCATTCCAAGGTAACAGCATGTGGCGGCGTAGCCGACAAACAAAGAGAGTGGACCCCACGCTCTACCCGGTTTCCATAACCTCCATGTGGACGGGTGGGCCAGAGCGGGTCGACGCGGCGTTCGACTGGAGTCAGGGCACGGTGCTCGTGTCCGGGGACCGCTACTGGCTGTACCGCGACGACGTTCTCGAGGGCAACACTTCCAAGCCCCTTTCGGAATTGGGGCTCCCCGAACACGTGTACAAGATCGACGCGGCGGTAGAATTGCACATGGCGGAACTGGGGCAGCGCACGCAGAGGCGAGTGCACCTCATTAGCGGGCCCAGCATTTGGCGCATGTCCGCCCACGCCAATCGCGTGGATGGTCCCGCGTACAGCACGTCCGACATCAAGAACTATCCGCGATCCAGAATACTGGCCGCCTTTGTGGACGACGACGAGCGAGTCTACGTTTGCGACGGATCGGAAAGTTGTTGGCACTTTTCGGATCAGTGTTTCAAGCTGGACAACAAGGCGCGACGCATTGGGTCCTGGTTCGGCTGCGAGGACAAGCCCAGTGCAGCCAAATTATTGCAGGAGCCCACCACCAAGGGGGGGGGGGCCAGTCGGACCGTTTTGTCCTTTTGGTCGTTATTGCTTTCCACAGTTTGGTCGTTATTGCTTTCCACGCTTTCCACACTTCAGGAACCCATGAGCTAAGACAACGTTTCCAGGAACGAGCGCGGGGGCGGCCGCACTCGAATGAGCGAGCGAATTGAGCGCGCCGAGCGTTATCGTCTGCGATTGCGCCGGGCATGCGAATGTTGAACACGTTGCGCGGTCGATCGTAACGTGTGGCGCCTTCGGTGTGATATGGGGGCTCTTTGAAGGTCCGGATTTGGGGATCCTCGTAGGTGCAATCGCAACCCTTGCGACTGCTGTCGCAGTCGCACGATCACGACTGTGCGATGGTAATGTAGCGACCTTCATCGGTCTCGCCTTGGGCACCGGCCGACACGTAGATGACTGCCTCCCAACGCGGGGCAGATGGTTTGCGCCCGCTGTCATTAATGAAAGAAGACATTTGACAATGTGACACAAGCTTCTTTTATTTGACGACGCCTTCAGGGAGCCACGGTATCGTTGAAACGCCGAGCGTTGTTACGCCGCACGGGCAAAGTGAACGGAGCCCGTTCGTGCGTTGCCGACCAAGTGGCCGTCTGCACGTTGCTGGCGCGACGGCCCATGCCGGGCGGCGCGGGGCGAGTCGCGTTGACGCACGTCCAGGTAGCCGCAGGCCTAGGCGACACGGCGGTCGGTAGCAGGAAGAAACACGTGGGGCAGTAGAGACGCCATCCCGAGTCGTACTCCTCGTTGGCTGCGTCTTGTGTCGAGGGCACTCGCAGACAGGTCGGACAGCTCGTTCCGTCCAGCCACCAACGACAACCGATTTCCTCGTCTTCGCTACCGCAATAGTGAGGGACGCACCACCAACGATGCTCTTCTTTTCCCGTGGCCTCGTCTCGGACAATGTGATGATAATAGTGAGTGCGCCTCTGCAATGCTCCGTGCGTGGACGGGGAGCGCGACGCGAGTGCTTGGAATCTGGGTGGACGGTCTGTAGCCGATGTCTGTGCAAACGCAGCAGCGGTAAAGCCTGGTCGCTGCTGCTGCTGCTGTTGCTGCTGCTGTTGCTGCTGCTGCTGCTGCTGCTGCGCCAATTGTATGGGGACGTACACTGTGGGATACACATATTGCGGCGGCTGCTGCGCGGTCGCCTGTGCCGAGTGTACCGGAGGCATATTATAGGTACTAGTGATGCCCACGCCGTCGCTCATTTTCATCCCTTACGTCTGTTTCGCACAGCGTCTGCGGCTTTTTCACACCATCAATGAATGCACAGCTGCGGCCACCCGCGGCGGCGACGCGCGCCCGTCAAAATGTTTGTGCCATCGAAGCTGCTGCTGCTGCTGCTGCTGCTGTTTCTGTACAGCGGCGCGTGGGCTCGATTTCGAGTACCGGAAAGTTTCAAGCTAGCCGCCAGCCCATTGGAAATTGTGGAGAATCGGTCCGCGCTATATCCACTGGTTTCGCTCCGCATGTGCGATTACCGAGCCACGCACGCTCTCGTAAACGAAGGACACCGCATAGCCATCCACCCCACGACAGCGGTGGACGTTATGGGACAACTCTGCTTCGAAGATGTACTTCCCGAACAACGTGAGCAGCAGCAGCAACAGCAACAACAATCCGTGTCGTGTCACGCCATGCCTGGTAACACATACGTGTTCCTCGTACACCACCCCGGAAGTATGGTGCGGCGCGGAGTGGATGCCGTGTGGGCCGAACCTCCGCTCACAGACCAACCCGTGGTGGCGTCGGGCCCCGGAGAATGTCCGACGGTGCGGTACTCTCCGGGCCACTGGTTCACCACCGCTTGTCATGGAGGCCGAGGAGGAAATTCTACGATTGTGTGCAACGAGCACGGCCGCTGGCTGCAAACGCAAACGTTACCCAGCTTTCGTCGCACACGAAAACGGCAAAATGCATTTCGTAGTTACGGCGTGCCTCTTGGTGACATGCATTGTGTTGCTCGCTTTACAACCATTTCTCAAGCACCAGCGCTGCTGCTCTCCGCCCAGCGGCAGTAAAGTTTGCGGCCGGGACAACAGTAACGATTCCGGCATATCATATGGAGAACGCGCTGAAATGTCTGCGTAGGAGGGGATGGCGCTGACGGCAGTTGTTGCCAAGTATTCACGAAACAGCAGCATCACAAACACACTCTTCTCTCGTTGCCCCTCCCCCTCTTCCAATCCGAGCGCTGATTCGGATGCTGCGCACGCCGCTCGGGCGGGCCTTCCTTTCTCGGTACTACAAGAGAGGCGAGCGGGCGGGTCCTTCGCTCTCGATACAAGACTCCTCCGTCGCCGGCCGAGCTAGGGTCACAAACTCGCCTCCCACCAAAGAGTGTGGTTGAACATGACCACCCTGACTGAAGAGTCTCTAGCCAACTTTCAGTCCCCACTGGGCCACATTTACGAAAGTTTGAGCAACATTCCCCCCTTCGTAGAGTGTCCGCATTGTCGAGGCACCGGCAAGGTGCCGAGACCCGCACACACGGTGACGTCGCGCTTGGCCCAGGCTATTAAGAAAGGCGTTGACATGGCAAAGCGCCCCGCCGGAGATTTCTTGGCTTCTCTCAAGCGCCGTTACGCCGCGTCCAGAGGAGCCAGCATGTTGTCAATGTCTCTGCAGAGACAGCCCGAGCCGCCGCCGCTGCCGCCGCCGATTCGCTACCGGACCCCTTCCATGACCGACTACGAAGAGATCGTGGAGCCGCCGGACGAACGGTTGTCCCACAGCACCGCGGACTACGTTCCGTGCACCGCTATCAGAGGGGTGACCGACTACGAAGAGATCGTGGAGCCGCCGGACGAACGGTTGTCCCACAGCACCGCGGACTACGTTCCGTGCACCGCTATCAGAGGGGAGGAGCCCGAGTACAGCAACATAGAGTCGACGCCTTCCAGCCCCCCGAAGTGTTCCTGGGATCCCGTGCCCGACAACCTCAACTGCGTCAAAGTCCCCGAGAAGCAAGTGCGCGCGGCCACCGCGTGGATCGCCTACCGCTTTGGAACGTTTGAAATTTCCGGGTGCGAAAAGTGGGTGCCCGACGATCACGTACTCGTCTACGTCGACACGTTCCACCCGGCCGGGGCCGCAGACCTGCCCTTGGGACGCCACCAACACGCGGACGGCATGCGAGCGACCATCGCGCACGGCTGTCACTGCACCGTTCGCTGGCGGCCCGATCCGGCGCCCAACATGTGCTCCTACCCGATGCTGGCGTGGACCGTGTTCGGGCGCCGCGTGCTGGGATGCACGCTGCAGCAAGGGGGCATCGAGGTCCTCTACGTGTATTCTGCTCGCGGCGACCACTGCATGAGCCGCCCGAGCGTCGTCCTGGGCGAGACGTTACAAGAGCTCAAGAAGGTGCCGTACCGCGCGAGCGTAGTGCAGAACGCACTGCAGTACCAGGAGCGCCGGCTCTCCATTTTGGACACTTCGCAACTGAACAACGACGCTGCCCGCTTTCTGACCCGGCTGCAACCAGGCTCGAGGAACAACGTGCTACCCAGCAACCCCGACTGGCTCTCGCTCTTGATGGTCGCGTCAGGACCGTTTGCCTGCCACGTGAGCGTGCTTCGCAACGTCGTCGCTCGCGATCGCATACGAGTTGGGAACATAGAAGTGCTGGCTAGTCGCGGGCCCATCCCGGCGCCGATGCGAGTGCCGCAGGAGACGGAACCAAGCAGAGCTTCCTTTGTGGACATTGTGTACGACGATCAGCTGTACCAAATGACGCTGTTTCACGACCACCGAATAGCGGTCGTCTTTTCCGTGCACTCGAGCTCCACGCGATCCGTGATGAACACTCTCGTTATGCATTTCTTTACGTGCCTGGCTACGGATGCTAACCGCAAGGAACGGCTTTGGCGAGCAATATGATGAATAAAGATGTCTGTTTGTTTGCTTTGCTGAATAAGGCGCGGCTGTCGTTTCACAATGGGAGGGAGGAGCGCACGCTCGTGATAAAAGAAAGTGCAATGGAGAGCCACGGCCGCTCAATGGAGGCGCACTTGGTGCGGCCCGTCGCGTCGCGCCTCAATGGCTGGGGAAGCGCGTATTGGGAGAAGTTACAGTTTCCGCCGCGGGGGCGCCACCACTCCAGGACAAGGCGCCGCCGCCACAAGCGAGCAGACGACGCGGAAGGAGCGCGCTGGCTGGGTTGGCGCGTGTTATTGTTTTGACTACTCAGCCACGGCCGCTCAATGGAGGCGCACTTGGTGCGGCCCGTCGCGTCGCGTCTCAATGGTTGGGGAAGCGCGTATTGGGATAAGTTACTGTTTCCGCCGCGGGGGCGCCACCACTCCAGGACAAGGCGCCGCCGCCACAAGCGAGCAGACGACGCGGAAGGAGCGCGCTGGCTGGGTTGGCGCGTGTTATTGTTTTGACTACTCAGCATAACCGCGTGGTTCTGATAGTTCTGCATGCGTGTCATCGATGCCTGTGTCAACAGCGTCCTAAACGTATGCAGCACCATGCCAGGCAACTGCTGTGTGCCGCTGTGCACCACGAAAGCAAGAAAAGATCGGTTACCATGGGTTCCCGTGCGATTCACAACGTCGAGCAGCATGGCTGAAAAACATATCTCGGGAAGGTTAGGACGGAAAAGGAAGCCGGTGGGAGCCGAGTGACAAGTCACTGGTATACTCACTGCACTTCACAGATGACGATTACAGGAAGAACATAAAACTGAAGATCCTGGTTCCTTCAGCTGTCCCCTCCGTGTTCCCGAACTGCCTAAATTACAAGTTGAGTTACTCATGCGGGCTCATGTTGAGTCAAACAACCTTGAAAAAAAGAATGTGCGCAGGTCAATAGCTTTATTTTCCCCACTTGTTATAGCTACACTTCATTTCCTCCTGGACAACCCCCCGTGTCATCTTGTGTGTTTCAAGATAGCTGCGCCACGATCACTTTTATGACGATGATATCAAAATGGTATGCCTTGCCCAACATCGCATAAGTGAAGCCATAGAGACACCAAGAGCAGCCGCTCTATTTGTCAGATGACGAGTGACTCTCTTGGTTAGAGTTGGACTTTGCCATATCAAAGACATTCAGGTCCTAGGAGGCACGTCGAAGCAAAGGCTAACCAAGCAAATTAACGTACGAAGCAACAATCATGACAACCAGATCCACAGTGGTGCAAATTAAGTACCTTCTTGATCACATCAAGTATCTTGGAACGTCTTCTCTGTGCCTTACAAGTGCATTGCGTTTAACCGAATCTTATTTTCAGCTTCCGATACGCCCTAAAGCAGGCCCTCAACAGCAGGCCTGTAGTATCGCTTTTTAGCAGCCTAAGGCAATTCAAAGGCGGGAACGACAGAGTTGACGCAAGGGCTGCAGTTTTCACCTCGGAGAAAATACTGAGGGTACAACTAGCGAAAAAAATATATATCGACTGAGATACACAATTTGCCATGCTTTGTGCAGGTTGGCATCTTGCAAGCATCACTCTGCAAATGCACCTATCAACAATAGACAGCTATAAAACTTGACATTCGTGATTATGAAAGTCGTACCTTGCCAACTGCCATATCACGTCTGCAGCGAGAGAGTTTTCGACTCAGCTTGGATTCATTCATGTGTGGTGTGAGCCAGCAGCTGACATTGAGTTAGCACCGATTGAATTTTTGGCTGGTTACCTTGCATGTCCATTTGAAGAGAAAGTGTGAATAGTTTAACAGAATCTCATGAAACATTTTTATTTATTCTGTTTTCAGTGCCTGCCCGTGTTCTCATTATTTATATGTTACCAAAGTTTAAATAACTTCTAGTGCTTACTTTAGAGTGTCAATAATTTTATTTTATTAGTCCCCATCCAGTTATTAACTTTGTGCCTTGTGATTCCTGCAAAACCCTGGACTTATCAAAATTCTTGATGATGGACGCCTATGGTATCTCAAAATCACCATGCACCTTTGTTAGCAAGGTGATGAAGTTCCTGCAGGTCACAAGAAGCAGCAAGCTATGCAACATGTTAATTTCATCCCTTCTTCCCTATTTTGTGCAATTTCCAGAGTTGATTTGCGAGAGAAAAGACCTCAGTCACACTAAGGACCTAACTAAACTAATGCGACCACTGCTGACCAACTGGACAGGCAACATTAATCAGACAGTGGAAAAAATCACGCTTGCACATAAACCTTTTTCGAGAAAAGTTCTTCGCTTGTAAAATAAGCGTGTCTTCTGTGCATCACGCGGCTTCATAAACGAGAAAAAAATTGCCTGAGCCTGTGGGCGTGTCGTTGAACTGGCTGTCTTGTGTTGTTTCTTTTGCAACAGTTTGTGTTAGCTAGTATGTTTTGGTGGTGGTACCCACTTGAATATTATTTCCAGTGAAACCGGAGGAACAGGCTGAACAATAATGTTGAACGCTACGTCCAGAAAAGTGCACGCTGAATAAATGGCCCCAAACCATGTCCCGATTTCAAGATTGCAATATCTAATACGTTATTACAGTGGTTGAAACGCAACTAAATGGGTGCGCACTCAGCGAAGCACACGACTGCCCCGTTCTCGTTGTAAACGGATGACCACGAATGACTTGGAAAAGCCTAGTGATGATGACTTGCCGCTATCACCTTATCAATAGCAAACTTGCACATAGCATCACATACTGAGTGAAACGCCGCTCATAATCCTAAATTGAGCAAGCGCCGACCACGCGGACGCCGAAACGAAAGCACAGCCACGGCCGCTGCGCGCAGCTCTCCGCCCGAACTCGTCCCGGAGCGGTGGCGCCGCAGCGGTGGCGATGAGAACTAGGCGCAATGCGGCTCTTCTGGGCGACGCGACGGGCCGCACCCAAGTGCGCCTCCATTGAGCGGGCCGCACCCAAGTGCGCCTCCATTGAGCGGCCGTGGGAGAGCAGTCGCTCTAATACTCGCTCGCTCACAGCGAACGATTTAGTAGAGCTGTTCGCATTCGAGCGCATACTAGACGCCTGCCAGACAGCCTGCCAGACAGTGAACGCCTGCGTGCATGCCTTTCTAGAGGCCGTGGAGAAAGTTGCTTTTGCCTCGTCTCTCTACATCTCGTGCATAGACGGTCCGAGGCGCTGGGGGCACGGCTTCCTGCATGGTTCCGAGGACGAAGAAGACAACGCAAGCAATTCCTCTTCGCGCAATCGGTGGTGGTGCGGCCTGCTAGCAGCCCCAACCGACGGGCTCGGGAATCCCCTGTTCCAAAGCACCTACGTGGAAACTAGGCCAGTGGGCACTTCGCACTTTAGGTCTACGTTGTTGCGCGAAAAGTGCGCCAGGATTTGCTTTGCCGTACAGGGCAATCGCAACTACGCCGAGTTACTGCATTGGTACTGCGAGTTCCTGGCCAGGCGCATTTACGTGTTGCGTCTCGAGCGACGAAACTTTGCGTACAGCCCTCCCACGGACAGCCCGGCTTCGGCTTCGACAGCAAGCGAGAGTAGCGCGGCGCCGTGATGTCCCCCTTGCTCTCGACTTTCACCGCCAGTCCCGCGGCGCTCCCCACTGCGTCGGCGGCGGAGGAGAACGCAGCAATGCTACCGAGCTCCTGGCCCATGGAGCCTCGTGACCAGCCGTCGCCCACACCTTCGCTGCCGCCTCCGCTGCTAATGGAATCTCTTGCAGCGCTGTGGCCCTCGGCGACTGCTACGCTCAAGCGCCACCGCGACGAGCAATTGCAGCACAGGGTCGAAGTTGACAGCATTCCCTGTAGCGTCGACAGCCGGCGACATCTGCTGAGCCAAATGCTGGGGCGAAGCTGGAGCATGATCGCCAGCAGGGACAAACAACAGGAGCAACGCAAGCCCGGGCAGCGCAAAGTGACTTGTTTCAGCCGCGCAATGGCCATGATGTTCTTGTTTGCCTTGGGCGTATTTTTGGGGGTCTCGGTCATCTACAGTATACGACAAGGCTGGGTCCATCTCCACCCCAAGCAACAATGCTGCGACGACGTGGTCGCGCACGGCCTCAAGCAAGACCAGCCGCGCCCGCAGAATCAGTTGTCGGAGCAGAAGCCGCGAAAACAGAAGCAGCCTCTGGTGATTGTAAATCACCACACGACGTATTTGCAGCCGGACTGTCCCAGCCTGTTCCAGTGCCCGTACATCGAGGGTTCCTGGCGCATAGCGTGGCCCCGGTCGCGAAGTGACATCGAGCGCATCGTGGGCAGCGTTTACGCCGTGTCGTGCGGCTTGTCGGCCATCGGATATATGGTTTGCACGCACGCGGGATGGGTGGACGCCATCGACGGCAGACGCTTGCCACAGCGCGGAGGCTCGTATCTTCTTTCGGCACACATGAAATGCAGAAAGAGCGAGCACGAGTACACGATAGGCTCGGTGCCAGTGGACGTGTTTGGAGAAAGCTTTGTCTACAAGAGCGACAGTACCGCGGGACTGGTGCTTACGGGGAACCACGAGCCCGTGCAAATTCTCGAGAAGAATTTCCTACGCCAGCTCCCGGATTCCGAGCGACAGCTGACCGTGTGGGGACGCGCCAACGACTCGGTTCCTCGAGCGTGGATGTCGCACGAGCTCAACAACGAACTGCAAAGCAAAGAGCAGCTCATCCCCTGCGTCGAGGGCGACCGAATCGTGTGGCCGTACTATATCCGCTCCTGCATGCTCGTCATGCATCGCCACAAAGTACGCATCACTGGCGTAGTGCAGGGTCAAAAGCGCTATCCCACTGCTTGTCCCAGATGGATTGTGCAGCAAGACGGGCGCGTTAAGGTGTCTGCGGGCCTCGTCTTTTCAGTGGTGCCCACCGACAGTCACGAACCAGTGCACAGGATGTGGTGCGCCTTGAACAAGGACGGTGAACGGCTCGAGCCCCTTGTTGAAGATGTGAGATTGTGAACAGTGAAGCGCGTTTCTGATGCAATAAAGAGTGTGTGTTTGCAGGAAACGGTGCCTTGATCAATAGACCGACACTCCGGTCGACGATTGCAGGCAGTTGTCGCTATGCATCACGTATCGCAATGGCCACTAACGCAGCCCGTGCAACCATCCGCGCCATTGAAACAATCACAACACAAGGCCTCGACGTGCCTTATAGTCATGTCCATCGTGTTCGGATACACGGCCCTGTTTGCTGTAGTTTGGGCGTGCTCGCTCATGACAGAGACGCGCGCGTATCGCCAGTGTAGATTGCGACGCGACGGCGCTTCGTCGGTTGCACACTGCGTGTTGGAAGCGTTCCTAGCTCACTATAGATCGCTAACTGTGGCCGACGACGAATTCGACGAGCCGCCGTCGCTCAGCTCGAGAGGCGCGTGTGAACCGCTCTCCTTTACAACGCGAACTATAGTGTCGCGAGCCGTGGCGTGGCCTCGCGCAGCCCGGACTCTCGATAACGGTGCCGTGCACGCCATCGTATGCCACAAGGACAGCGTTGTTTACGTGGTTTGCGACGGCGGCCGATGGGTGTACGTTTCGAAACCCGATCTGCCGCTGTATCGACGCGGACAACCGGCGTGCGAGTTGTCCGTGTGTGGGTGCGGCTTGGCAACCCCCTTGCGCCGGTCGTACTCGATCGCGGGATTCGTTGTAGACGCCAGCGCCGAGAACATCGGTTACCGCGCTTTGCGCCGAGAAATGGAAGGCCCCTACCAACTCGAGTGGATCGTGCGCAAACACATTGCACAGCATCAGAGCTTTTCTCGCCACTCCGATATGGTGCAGCTGTACGCCACCAAAGACGACAGCCATCCTTCGGGCTACATTCATGCCTCCGACGTGAGCGCGCTCAATGCGATCCCCCAGACCGCTGCGTGCATTGTGGGAAGCGATCGCAAACTGGTAATGCCGTACTTTGTGCGACTGTGTAAATGGGTGGTTCCCGAACGCATTAGAATTGAAACGGTAGGAACGAAGCAGGACGACTGCCCCGTACAATTTGCGTCCGACGACGGCAACGTATATCCACGGGCGGGCCTCACGTTTCGTTTGAACAATACTTGGCTACACAGAGGAGCCGCGACCCTGCTGACGTGCTCCCCGCAAGGAACTACCCTCCAGAGTAACTCCGCCCCTGACGCTGCTGCCTAGGGATTGCAACGCGGCATATACCGAAACAGTGTGCGTCGTCGGCAGCATGGCTGCTTTCACCGACAACGCGATACTCGCGGAGGTGGTAGCTTTAGTGGGGCGCCATCTCGTCTGGGGATTTCAGCCGCTCAAATTGGATTGCGCATCACACAGCACTTCGAAGGATCTGCAGTTGATCGTCGAGGGAGTGGTAATGCAATACATGCAGCGTACTCGCGTGTGTTACGCGGGCACTACTCCGTTCGAAGTCATGCGCACCCTGTACTGCGAATTTCACAAGGACCAAGACAAGAGCGAGGCACGCACACTCCACTTCATGGGTATGGCATTTCGGCTGGCTTCGGAAATGTGCCGCGGCTGGCTCGACTTTAGCGCCGACCGCGTAGCCGAATTTGAAAACATTCCGTACCCAAATTTGCTAGGCCACTTGGAGGACGAATTACGCGTGTGGTTCGACGACGTACACGAGGAGAAGCTGCGCGCTAACCTGAATCGCACCATCAACGAGTTGGACAAGCACGCGCGGGAATTTCGATTGCAAGTCAAGAGGCTTTGTCGGAGCCGCCGCATGGTTCCCCTCCGCGATGTGTTGAACGAGTTGCACGAATCGGAACTGGCGCGTCTACGGAATGCGCTGAACGCACACCGGGAACACCCAGCGGACCCGGCGTTGTTTGGGAAAGACGTGGACCTAGCGTACTCGGATCGGGACAAGTTACCGTCGTGCGCCAACCTGCCGAGGCGCGATTCGTCCATAGTAAGGCTAGTACTGAGAGCAGCCGCTGCAGCCGAGTGTAAGCTTGCGGAAAGAGAGCAAGACATGATGGTGGATGAAGACGAGCTGCTATCGTCCGTACCGTCGCCCAGGCATGTAACGCCGTCCAGGCCAGTAACGTCGTCTGGGCCCGTATCGTCGGCCAAGCCCGTACCGTCGCCCAGGCCCGTCTCGTCGCCCAGGCCCGTAACATCGCCCAGGCGCGTCTCGTCGCCCAAGCCCGTAACATCGCCCAGGCCCGTCTCGTCGCCCAAGCCAACGGTCCCACCGCCGCTCACAGTGCTTGAGGATAAGGCAACCAGTCACGCCATTGGGCGCGTGGCCACCAGCGTATTGTGCTTGTCGCCACTGGAAATGCAGCGCGACCCCGAATTGGCAGCTACGTTGTTGCGGGCGCGCAACGGAGAAGGTATGAGCCGCCCGTGCTATACTACAGTGGCTAAAGCCAAGCGCATGTCGTCGGCCCTGTGGAACCACATTAATAGCAACGCTGCCGTTCTCAATCCCTGCAAGGCGAGGGCCTCCGAAATACGCTCCGTGTTCATCTACACCTTTCGCACGTTTCTCGAGGAACGGTCGTGGAGTACGTGTAACGACGTCGCCATTGCCGAGCCGCGGGCTATAGCGTTCGCCAAAGCAAACAGCCGCCACCCGTCGTGCAAGCCCAGTGTCACCGGGACGCCCCAAGATTTACTACCGTGCAGCAACAGCTCGGCGTGGTCCATGCAGGATGCCTGCAAGTTGGCTGCAGCAACTACACCTGCCCCAAACGACAGTGTTCCATTATAATAATATCATCTACAATGATTAACAGTAGCAATAACATAACCACCACAATAAAGATAGTTATGCAACGCGTTGTTGTTTGTGTACTGTATCGCACCTGCGAGCTGCAGCAGCAGCTGTGGCGCGCTTGCGTAAGCAAGCAGGTGTTGCGGCGTCTTAGTCTTATTGTTTGTGCTGTAAATGTTATGCCGAATATGGGGTTCTAGAAGGTTCTGGGAGGTTCGAGAACGATACGAGGATTGTGACCCTAGTGACACGACGGGGATGACGCGTGATTGGTCGAGCTCGTGGCGTTATGTTGTCCTTCTCGTTCTCTAACGCAAGTGGTCGGACGCTATAAAGAGACCCGGGCCACGGGTCCGGGCTTTGTTCTTCTGCTCGTGCCCGCGCTGCCCGACGACGTAGTAATGCCGCCGCGCCATATAGGGACCCCCGCCCCGGGGCTAGCTTGTAGGAAAAGCCCAAGTGTGCCTTAATATGCGGCCCTTAAATATTTAGCTAGCGCTAGCTTCGAAGGTTCGAAGCGCCCGTGCATTTCCCCCAGAGGCTCGCAGCGCCCATGTATTGCGCGTGGCTCGAAGAGCCCGTGCATTTCACCCAGAGGCTCGTAGCGCCCATGTATTGCCCGTGGCTCGAAGCGCCCGGTGCTTTCCGTCCCTCTCCACTCGTTCCATTCTCGGCTTCGTTTCCATTCCTTCGTTTCCTCGATGGCTTCCATCCTCGGCTTCCGAAAAACCACCGACAACTGACCGATACAAAGGCAGCACATCAGCGGGCACGGCACAGAACCCCGTGAGTACTCTGCGGCTTGGGATATGGGTTAGGCACCGGTCGTGACGGAGGACGAAAGTGCGGACGTGCTCAGAGAGTCAGCGTACGCGCGTTATGGTTGGGTGCCGCAGTAGTCGGAGTAGAGGTACTAGACCTGGGTCCGACAAACCGAGCACGTCCACAGCTTCACAGCTGTAGTGTGCGCTTAAGAGAGGGATCGGTGGCGACCACGGCTTAGGGCGATAGGATTGTATGTCAGGCTTGTAGAGGTCGCAACCACATACACCGTCTCCATAGGGCAACGTGTACGGAAGTTAACTGCAAGTGCAGTGGCGTTAGCTTAGCTACTCTCTCTACCCCCTCGCGCGCAACAGCCTAAAAGCCTATCGCGGTGGCACTAGACGAAATCGAGCGATAGCAAATCTGTAAAGTCGACGATGCTTACACATCGGCAAAGGCCAGATCGCCGACTCGTAAGGTATAGCGCGCACGGGGGCACCGTACACGCCCCCAGGGCTGCATAGATGGAGCAAGACGAACGGTGGTGTGCATAATGGTAACGTTACATAGGAGTAGGATAGAATGCCCATGAAACGATTGGTTGTGATTCCACGTCCCTAGTGGGTAATGTACAGGGGAGTAAAAGTCGTGGCTCGCACTATAATACGTCCTACACCTAGTTTCGGGGATTCGTAAATGTAATGGGGGGAGTTCGGGGTTACTGACACGGCAATGGTCCGTGTCACAGTGGGTTGGGAATTGCTGGGTTGATTAAGGGGTCCGGCCACATCCGCTCATGGGCAGCACACCACGCAAGGAAGAAATCAGTCGCACTAAAAGCGCGTACGCACGGGGTTCGATTGGCAACGGGGGCTTAACGTAAGGGGGCAGAAGACCACCTTAAGGCTAGAATCTGTAGGGCCGCTAGGGTTTCAGGAGGACCAGCAGGCCACATCAGCGCCGGGAGGGTCGGCGCCGCACCTGGACCGTCTTGAGTGTCCACCGGGCGTGAGGATTTCGCTGCGCCTCGGATCTCGGTGCGGCGCCGTTAAGTACGGTGGACACGTCTGTACCGAGCGCGAAGGGCTCCTCGGACAGACTGACATGACGCCGTCACCCAGTCGCTCCGGTAGCAGTTTCGTATTACTCTTCCGTGGGCTGCACCGGTAAGCGCCGAGGTCGGCACGAGCCTGAGGGCGTTTCTCTTTCAGCGCGCACGTGCCTATGGATGGGACGGGACTGTGGGTCTGCGGAGGAACCTGTGTCGACGTTGTGCAGGGGTGCAGAGTCTGTGTATATCGTTCTTGTTATGTGTGTGTGTCGCGTGCGACGGTGGCCCCACGGCTGCCGCACAGACTCTTCTGCGCTTTGTACAACGCACAGATTTCTCCTTGTCACGGTCGCCAAGCCTTGCACGGTAATGAATGTGCATCGCTCTTTAAGTGGTGGGGTTACGGGAACATTGGCAAAGTCGAGTCACGCAGCGGCAAGAATTAGTCGCCCAGATTTGGGCGTCTGTCACTTGCGTTGCCTTGTTATGTGACGTGACCGTGAACGCAGACCTTCGCGGGGGGGGGGCGAGTACCGGCCAGTGCCCAGGCCCCATTCACGACCGGTCGTGCAATAACGTAAAATGTAAGCACCTTGTGTGCACAGGGGCCCAACTAGTAACATAGGGGGCCACGGGCACTGGTTCCGAGACATGTGTGTGTATGTATTCTATATTGCACCTACATAGCTATGTGCCAACATTGGCGGAACGTGTGTAACCTAGAGCTCTCGGCGAGAATGAAATTGGCGTGTGTGGCTCAAGAGGCACGTTATTGGGGTTGGGAGATTGCCCACATTCTCGCTCGAGGTTCGGTGGATATTTTCCCAAATTCCCGGTCGAGGCTCTCTGTCTCGGTCGACCGGGCGTTATTCTTGAACGTCAGTTGTGTAATCTAGGATGGTCACTGCAGCAGCAACACACGGGGATAAGGCACACGTCACGCGCTGAAACGGAGCAGGTGGCCGTGACTGTTGTGCAAGGGGTTGGGTTCGCGGAAAACACTTTTTGGGGGAACCGGCGGTGACCATACCGGTGAACTGGTGCACATTTCTGGCTGCATTGGGTTAACGTAATCTAGGACGAGCCTTGGTGAAAGAAAAGTCGCTCCATAGTCTAAAGCCACACGCGCTGTCCTTACTACTCGGAGCTGAGTGAGGCGACCTAATAGCGGCGCGCGATGGACAACCGAAAGGTTGTCACCGGCCCTTCGCGTTGCCGTGGTCGTGGGACAATAATCTCAAGGCTCGTTCGGTGAAAGTGTGGAGACGGAGGCGTGGAGAGGAGTGGACGTCTCCCTAACCTACGCCTCGGGTAAGGTCGCTGTCCCGGCGCTGTTATATATATATATTGCGCCAGGCGGTAGAGCTTCTCCGAGACGTTGATTGTCGTTATTCACCGGACCGAAGAATTCATCGGACCGAAGAGGATTCAGACCATCAGTAAAGAAAGATTGTTGTGGAGACACAGAGCGTCGTGTGAATTTCTGCAAATGTATGCTTCTGAGGCATACCGGTCGCTTTCCTTTATTTGAGTAACCAAACACACTGCGCAGCTGACACGATTCCGTCGATGGCGCGCGCACAGGTATCGAGTTCGAAATTGCACAGCTTGCTATTGGCGTCGGTCACCACAGCCCAGTCCCCGTCGACGACCCGGACGCCCATTTCTCCGCGAGCAATAGCTTCCAACTCCGAGCACTGGGGATCGTAGGCAACAGCGTCAGCACCGATAATTTCGACGGCGTTCCCCTGGCGCACCCAGCGTCCCCAATATCCGTTGCGGTAGAACACGACATATTGAGCGCGTTGAGGCTTGGCGGTACCAGCTAGAAAGTAGTGAGCTATCACAGATAGGAACGTGTTCGTAAAAGCAGCGGCGTCCCATGCGTTCTGGGTGGGGGGATGATCGCTCTGGCAGCAACGCACGGAGCCGCGAACTGCGAACGTCTCTTGTATTTCAAAGTTGCGCTTAGCTAAACACTTGACGCGCTCGAGCGCACTTCGCGTGTCTTCAGGGCGCGCACACTGCCACACAACGGCCCACACAGACATTGGGTCGTCCAAAGCCGGGTGATCTCCCACCAGGTCCGACGCAGTGTCGACTAGTTGCGCGGAGCAGTGGTGCACCCAGACCGCCAAGCGATCGTACACGAGCGTCAACTCGTGAACGTAGGCTGCCCGAGTGAACGACGATGCCGATCGCACAATGCGTTCACCCATGGAGCCCAGCCAGGTTGCCCGGGGGGCGCACGGAGAGCCGGCGTAGAACGTGGTGAGCTGCTGCGGCATCCCTGGCGACAGTTGTAGAATCTGCACAGAAGCGTGACAATGTACAGCGGGACAGAGGAGAGAAGAGAGGACGCACACTCACCTGATTGAGCCGATACGAGCACACGGTCTCGTTGGAGCGCCCCCAGAACAGGGCCTCTGTTTGCAGGTCGTTGTACAACTGCCGCGGCAGCTTGAGCGGCTTCAGTCGCGGTTCCGGCTGCACTCCCAATCGTTCGCCCAAAGGTCGGGCGAAATCGTAATCGTCGCCACCGCCGGACACGGTGCTCCTGCAGCCTAGCAGCACGCTGATGCGGGTGGCGTGGGGGCGCAGACGAAATCGAACGCAGCGCATCGGCGCTTCTCCGGCGACCATGGCTCGCAGTGTCACCATGTCGGTCGAATCCTTCGCCTTGGAAGCGGCAGTGAAGGCCGGCGTGTTACTATAGAGGTATGCGCGATTGTGCATGACGAACGCGGCCTGACCATTGCTCCAAAGCACTAGGGCGGCTAGCTGCGCTTGGGCCGTGGCGTAACAGACTTCGACGAGCACGCTCACGTACTCCGCGAGCGGGTGGTCGCTGCCGAGGTCCTCGCGCGCGACCTCCAGTCCGGACGGCCAATCGTTCGGGAACGGAGCCGTGCACGATGAGCACGGTTCCAGCGCGTATTGTGCGTCGCACACTTCAGCGATCCGCGTTTGCATGTCGTCTATGTCTTCTTCGGCGGTCGCGGCGAACGCGAGCGTCGTACAGCGCGTGCCGTCCCCCACGTCGAACGTCCTGTCCAGTCCCCTGGCAACTAGCCACGCAGCGTCCACATGCACAAAGCTCAGCAAGCTTCGGCGGCGTTGCCGACACAGCCCCCACTCGCAGCCCCGTGCCATCTCAAAGGCACGCATCACTACAAACACCTCGAGTGGCAGCTCGTTGTGTGCCATGCGCGTTTTGAGCGACTTTGTGGGCGCCGGCCACACTCTTAAGGAGAAACGAGAAAGGGGAGGGGGAGATATACTTTATTCAGATTATGAAGTCGCGGCCAAATTTCATTTCCGCAATGTGCACCACTGCCATTTCTTTGGTTTCGTCCAAGTAGTTGCCAAACAATCCGGCCAGGGAATGACACACCACCGAAGGATATGTGTCAATATCCATTAACTTTAGGGTATAGCTGACGGCGCGGGCCACGTCTCCGTGCGGGTCTGTGAGCACGGGGTCGTAGCTAGGCCACAGCAAACACCACTTGTCGTTCCGAGCTCGCAGTCCGACACGGCCCTTTTCCATGGCACTAATCACGTCCGGGGCGCACAACATTTCTGCGTGGGCCCTGTCGACGAGCGAAACGCAATGCTGGCCTCCGTCGCGCACACACCAGCGGCCCAGGTATCCGTCGCTGTACCACAAGCATTCGGAATCGTCGACGATGCGTCGCGGCGCCGCTTCCAAGATGTGACACTGGAGAATGGCAGTAAAGGTCCGGCTAAACGATTTGCATTTACGCATGAAATAGTAGTAGACATCGGTGTCGGGCACACAGGAAGAATCGAATGTCTCCATCACCTCGAAAATGGCTTTGACAAACGCGACCGCATCGTCTCCAACCTCCGCGGCCTTCTCGAGCGAAGTGAACTTCAACATCGCGAAATTCACGAAAAGGTTCGATTGCATTTTAGCAACAATCTTGAACGCTTCGTTGTCTGACGAGTATTCCATCATGATCGTGACGACACCTCGCTCTTGCGCCAGGCTAATCGCCGAGGCAATGGCCCACGATAGTATCGCCGATTTCATTGCCATTTTAGCGACCCCTGCCTCAATTGGGAAGCATAAAGACGTTAGTTTCACTTTGCATCCGGGATCCACCGTAGTCACAGCCTTGGTCAGCAATTCCTCGAACGCTTCACAACAGCGACGTTGTTGCTGCGGTCCCCAATACAGCGCTTCTGCTTGCAGTATTGTGTGCGCGTCGGCGAACGAAAGCGTCTCATCGGCGGTGCACCACCGCAGCCGCCGCCTAGGCGTGTCGCCGGCAGTGTCCTTGAGGGGCATTACCGGCGCTCTGTCGGTGAACACGGCATTTCCAAACGTGTTGGCTATCGTCTCGGAGAGCTGTGGCGAGGACGCGGTAACGTGATGGCCGAGTACGACGCGTATACTGAGTTGTCCGCAGCGCACCTCGCACACACACGAAGGCAAGTCTGGGGTGCTCGTAACCATGTCCCCAAATACGCAGACGTCGGGGTCGTCGGTTGTTCTGGGAAAGTTGGCAAAGATGCGCACGGCCTCGGGGTGGGTAAAGACGTACGCTCGGTTGTGCGTCACAAACAATGCCCCGAAAGCATCAGTTTGCTCCGGGGTGCACATGAAGGCACAGTACAGCGGGTTGGCCACGGCCTCGCACGTGTTGGCGAACGCAGTGAGAACTGCGTGATCGATTCTTGCGAGTTCGGCGTTCACTTGTGCGGAGATGCGCGTTCCGCAGCCGCACCGGTGGGCGTTCAAGCCTCGGTACTCCTCGTGGACCAGTCTCTGCGCGGCTCCCCTGTCCATAACGTGAAACTCCCTGTAGTCCGTCTCGGGGCAGGGGAAGCGTGTGAACAAGACGGTCTCCTTGCTGTCACAATAGCGCACAAACACGTAGTCGGCGTCGACGTGTAGGAAGACGCACTGGCCGCGTCTGCGATTCTTACGCAGTCCCCAGTCCGTAGCATTGGCTCCGGTAGCGTCCAGCAAACGACTCAGCCATTCGGTTGTCGGCTCGGGGCAATGCGAGCAGTGTAATTGTTGCATCTCCATGGTGTTTGAAGATCGACACTGCTGCGAACCGCGCGTCCCTATGTACTACCGGCAGGCCCCCCTCCCCCGACGACGTCTACTGCCACGCCCCGTACAGCGAACGCCCAGTACAGCGAATGGATCCGTCCCCGTTTCGTTGCCGCAAATAGTAGAAGCGATTGCAAATAGTAGAAGCGATTCACGTGTACGTTGATACAGTTTCTGCCCGTGCCCTTGGTCACGCACTTTTGCACGTCGCTTTCGAATTCGTTCTTCTCCGCGTCTGCGCCGAGCAGGGCAACGAGGTTCAGTTCTGGCGTCTCTTGCCAGCCGTGAACCACCCCCGAGGCGACGGCTTCGGCAAGCTCCTCGATGAGCACGGCGTTGCTGCTTGCAAGCATCGCGAAAGCGCAGCAGCCACCTGCGCATGCGATCGGTGAGCACGCACCAACCGTCCGTACTCGCCGACGGGAGCATTTCGGCGCTCTCTTATTCGGTCTCGCCACCTGTTGGGGGAGACTTTTGAACGATCGGAGACTGCTTGGGGGGGGGGGGGGGGGGAACTCTTTATTCAGGTTGTTGCCGTGTCCGTCGGCCAGGCCGGCCTGACGTCGCGCACGGAGAGAAACGACGCCACCAGAGCCATGCAATCGTCATTGAGGGATCCGAGCGTTGTCGTTTCTCTCCAGTCGAGACAGCCGATAACGCGCATGTAGTTGTAGCGCAGAAATCGGCGGCCGGCCGCCACCGCCTGGGAGCCCACTTGGCGCTCGAACCAGTCGAAGGACGCGAGCTGTTCAAAGGCCGCGGCGCACTCGAGCGCGACTCCTCGTTCCACGGTGTCTTCGGGGTCGCGCGCAAACTGCTCGGCTCGTTGGCCGAGCACGCGATTCCGAAACAGCACCTCGCTCACTTGGCCGTAGGCGGCGGAATCCATGCAGGCGCGCGGGTGCTGTCCCGCGCCGGGCCGTTCCACAGCGAACATGGTGGTGAGCTCAAACTCGCGCAGCGCGTAATTATCGACCAGCGGCACGAGACTGCACGGGCACGGGCGGTCGCACAACAACACGCGCAGCGAGTGCAGTTGGTTGCACGTCCACAGTACGGTAAAGAGCTGCACGTTGTTTAGCGCGCTCAAACTGGCCGATCGCAGTTCTCGACTCAAGCCGACCACCAACACGAGCATGTCTGCCATGTCGTCGTCTCCGTTGGAAGGCAGTAGCCCCATGACGTGGAGATCGCGGCCCGTGCGATTGTTAACGGAAGCGAGAACGTGCGTCAAGTGCGAGCGGTACTCTTCGTCCCGCGGCTGCGGGTTGTGTAAAAGCATGAGCTTTGTGCCGCACGTCGGCGCCCCGTATCGATCGATCACTGCTTGCAGAGCCGAGAACTCGACCGTTAGGTTGAGCAGAATTCGGCGGTTGTCCCCGGGCACAAAGCGCACGCTAGTCACCAGGACAGACGTAGCAAACGTGTCGTCGAACGTGGGCGATTCGATTTCCCGTATCTCGATCCCCGGCACGTCGCGCAGCGCAATCCACATGCTTTCCTGGCCTTCTTCCAAGGCCAGGGCCGCGTTGTGAAAGTCTAGTTCGACGTCCACCGTCAGCTCGCCCCGCTGCCAGGCGGCCAGAAACGTGTGAAACGTGGCCGTCTGGTCCTGCGTGCAACGGAGCAACAATTCGGGGTGCGTCACCGGGCCGGAAATGCGGCACCTCCAACCGGTCGCGAGCCACTGTGCCGGCGCGCCGCCGCGGTAAATCATACTGAGTCTCTCCACGGCCGACAGGGCGGTCAACGCTTCGGCGTCGAGCTCCAGGGTCGGTAGCCGCAGCTCTCGTCTCACCACGGGAATGCGCGTTACGCGTTCCGGGGTAACCGCGTCGAGTTCGAGCACGTCTAGGTTCGCGGGCAACGAATCTAGCGCATCGTTGGTGCGCACGATGGAAAGGTCGCGCAACTTGGGCGTTCGCTCGATCAGCACCGCTGCGTCGGTCGCGCCCAGCTGCGTGCAGTTGAGCGCCAGCGATCGCAGTTCGGGCAGGCCGCCGGGAAACGTCTGGCGCGTGGACCGCCGGCGCCCTTGGTTTCCGGACGTAACGGGGCCGATGGGGCCCTTGAGCACGAGCTTAGTGACGGGCGCTCTGGCAGCGACGAGCGCGGCCAGGATGCTCTCGGCTCCCAATCCGTTAGTAATGGTGACGCTACTGAAGCAGCGGTGGGTCCGCACGAGGCCGGCTACCACTCGTATGCGGGCTTGCAGCGCTCGGCGACTGATACTGCTGGGTGAAGCGATCTCGCAAAAGCGCGGCGTGAGCTCTAGCAGCATGGAGCGCATGTCGTCCGCGGGCATCACCGAGTAAGGGCTCGCGCGCAGATACAGATTGATGTTACGCCAGGTGTTCGGCAGCAGGCCGCACGCGACGGGGTCGCCCGTGCACACCGTGTCGCTCGACACGATGCTGCGAGCGAACACGCGCTCCTTGTACGAATCGCGGTCCACGACTGCATTGTCGGGCAAGAGCTGCAACTGCGGAGGTACCGCGACCAGGATTACCCGTACTCCATTGTCATCTGCTTCGACGGCTTCGTTGTGGGCCTGCATTATTTTGCCCGACGACCGGTGTGCTGTGTATTCGTGCGTCTCGCAATCTAAGTAATACGAACGAACGAATGACGATAGGAAATCTTTATTTGGCGTTAAAAGAAATTTCGGCCTCGATGTCGCTGCCGGCTTCGCTTTCGGAAGTCGGCCGTGCCTCTGTGGTGTCGATGTCGCGCAGGCAAGTTTCGAGATCCGCATCGTCTGACATGACGGATTCCGTGGCGGCGGCGAACTCGGGCTCGGCTGCGGCGCCGTTGCCAGACATGGCGGCCCGAATTTCGTGTTCGGGAATGTTGTACGAAGACATGTCGATGTCTTCCATGATGGAGCGCTCGGTGGCCACGCAGCGCTTGAACATGGACGGGCCGATGTTGAAGCGCAGGCAAATGCCCGACTGGTGAAAGAACGGCTCGATGTAGAATGTGCAGACGCCCCGGAATTCTTCACGCAGCTCGGTGCCGATAGAAGCCACGTCCCAGAGCTGTCGCAGGCGAGTGGTCGCCTTGCCGTTCACGTAGGTGAGCGTCGGCTCAATGTACATGTTGGGCAGCAGAACCCTTGCCGACTGGCGCTTCATGGAATCGGGCATTTGCTGCAGGCGCTTCCAATCCGCCTCGCTCACCGAGGGAGCCCGCGCGCCGCCGAGGCGCGTGGCAAAGCCCAGCACGGCGTTAACCATGCTGGGGAAATTGGCAGAAAACATTTTGGCGCGCAGTTTCCTGAGCGCGGGCACCAGGCACTTGAACGTGGCGTCGCGGGGCTTCACCGGGCAACTGCTCGACGTTTCCGTGCACACGAACTCGACCAGCATGCGCACGAGAGACATGCACACTCCGAAAGCGTGCTCGTTGCCCATGACCGCCTGAACGTCGACGCCGACGTCTCCGTCGCTCTTGAACAGGAACGTGGGATCGCTGGGCTTGAGATCGCGCTGTCGGATGCCTTCGCCCCAGCGTTCCATGTGCAGGCCGCCGCGCACGTCCACCGTGGACGACGGCATAAAGAGGATGCCCGAGAAGCTGCTGTTGGCGCGCATTCCCGAAGTGAGGCCTCGGCGGTACGCACCGTACAGCGAGTTGTAATAGGACGGCGCTCCCGAGGCGGCGGGGTCTCCGTCTTCGCCGGTGTGCCACTCGAACGACAGCCGGCACTTGTCGCGCACCTCTGTCCACGCGAGTCGTAGGTGGCTGAGGTCGTCTAGCTGAACCGAGTTGACTTCCTCGAGGGTCCGCAGTTCGCCCATGTCGCCGACGGGCTGCGGGGCGACCGAGCGAGGAAACGCCTCGGGCACCGTGCGCCCTTGGTGAAAGCGCGACGGCGCATTGCTGCCGCGGCCGTGGAAGGTGCGGTGGACGTTCATCATGGATTCGAGCAAATGATTCTGAAACATGCGCACGATGTTGGGCTGGCTCATTTCTACCGGCGGGTCGGCGCGAACCTGGTACGGCTCTCCCAGCAGCTGGTGTTCTCGCGGAGAGTCGAACGACCAACCGTTGGCCGCTACAGACCACAGCTTCGTCCGCTCGATGTGTTCGGGGATTACGTGATTGAGATCCTCGGAATTGCCGAACGAAACGCCGGCGCGCTTGCACAGCTGCCGGCGAAGCATGGGCGCCACGGCGTAGATGACGTCGTCGTGAGCGTCTGCCAACACCAGGCTCAAGGCCTGCCAGTCCCAGCTTTGCGCATCGGGTATGCGAGAGGTGCCCCGCGATCCTTTCTTTACCGGCGGCTGGGAGTCCTCGGCGGCACAGTTGAGCGAGCGAAGGTACACGACGCTGGACAGCGTGTTGTCGCGTTCCAGACGACGGGGGTTCAGGTCGAAAAGTTTGGCCGCATCCACAAAGTACTCCATGGGTCCGTTGCTGCTCCCGAGCGTGGCTACGGTGATGCACCAGGTAAAGTGGACATACGCGAACAAAGACCCCGGCGCGACGCTGTGCAGGAGGTTGCCGGACAGTAGCGTGGAGCAAGTGCCTCTCGCCGAGATGTTTCCGTGTAAGGATTTGATGTGCAACTACTCACTTTATAGCAACCGAATGCCGACCACTTCCAGGGAGGAGCCCTCTACGGTTTGCTCTCCCTTTCCCGGCGTTTCGAGAGCAAGGCTCCGCAACAACAGCAGCAGGAACAATATCCGGGCCCCGCCCCGCCGATGTGTGGAATAAAGACGAGGCAAGGAACCTTCCCGGTGCCGGTGCTCTGATCGTGACTCAGAGTGCGCAGCATGTAAGATGCGTAGTGCACCATCCACTGTAGCGCGGCCACCTCGGTTTCGCCGTCGGTGATGTCCTCGTTGCAAAGCGCATCAGTGGCGTACGAGGGAACGAGGCTTGGCTCTTTGGGCGCCTGCTTGAAAAATGCGACCAGTGGGGGGGTGGGGGGGGGGGGGGGTAGCATGTGCACGTCCGGTGCGTATGGCGTCAGCGTCAGGAACGGCAACAGCTCGACCCCGCGCTGACTCTCGGTGCACGCCGCAGCCTGCTGCTGAAGGCAATTGCTGTGCAAGTTAGCGGCGTACACCGCGGAGGCGAGCAGCGAGCCCCTGAAGGCCACGTTGCCGAAACCGTTGCACGCGATGGCCGCCGCCAGGGACGTGCCAAAGAGGATTCCCGGGGGAAACGATTCGTGGAGTTTCAAGAGCAGCGCGGCGCGCCAGTGATGAAGCGGGACGTAGGCGCGAGCGGCCAGTGCCGTCACCGTGGAGTCGACAAACATGGCGACATTCTTCTGCGGCTTTGTGTGTTGTGCTTTAACCCGTAACCCTTAGGGTCGAAGGAACATTTCGAAGCATGGCTGCCATTCTAGGAGCCGTGCGCACGCTGTGTAAACTGTTGCGATCCTCCGGCGACGCGCCACCGCCCGGAATCGGCGAGATCGTCAATTGCCTGCTCGCGCGAGCCGAGGCCAGCGCGGTAGCGTCGCGTTCGCTGACCAAGACTTTGCTCGTGGCCAGCGTTTCTGCAAAGGCGCAGCAGCCTCCCACCCTAATCGGCGACCGTGGCGTCGAAACTAGCACCGAGGCGTATCTCACGCAGGACGACATCGACGTGTTCCTTTCGCTTTTCGATTCGCAATTTGCAGTGCTCCAGTGCGAGCGCGGCAAGACGCGGTTTCTGCGTCGCGTGACGAGCTGCATCGCCGATCAGTGTTGCGACAGCGTGGATAGACTAGCCAGGTACCCCGGCAACACGCCCGAGGAGACGCGCACGCTACAGAGACTGCGCGGCCTCCTCGAGCGAGTGCGCGTAAAGTACGGCGATCTGGAATGCTCGGAGGAGGAAAGCCTCCCCGGCTTTGACTGCGCGCCCGACGGAGGTTGCTGCGCGGCGCTGGACACGGTAAAGAGATACGGGCGGCAATGCATTGGTGCCCGAACCCGTGCCGTGTTCTACGCTTTACACGGATTGCCGATGCCGCCCTACGAGCCGCGGCACGTTCTCGTCGCCAAGCGTAGCAGCGACGGCGGCGCCGCCGAAGAAGCTTTAGCTGCCGCGATCGACCCACCGCGCTCGGTTCGCAGCGCACACAGCAAATCCAGCAGCCGTCGCTGGATCGAATGAAGAAAGAAAGAAAAGACATTTTCAATAAAGGAATCACTTTATTCTAAACTTAACGTGTCGCGTCTCTTAATCGGAGGAATGTCGATGACGAGGGATCGCCTCTTGGCCGGGGGCCCGACGTCGTCGTCTTCGAAATCATCGGACTCTCTGCGCTCGTTGACTACGTAGTAGCCGATGAGTAAGTTGTAGAGACGAGCTAGCTCGATCATCTTGCTCAGTGCTTGCAGGTCTGCCACGTTAACGTTCTTGGCGCGCAGAGCGGAGAGGAGGGGAGACAAGCACGACTCTTGCGACTGCTCGTTGCTGCACGCTGTGAAACCGACTACGCTGCTGAGAAGCTTGAAGCGGCGCATCGCTCGGGTGTGCCGGGCGTGGTCGCGATTGAAATCGAGTACCTCTGCCCACAGGGCTACTTTGGGAGCCTCGGCCAAGTGGCGAACGATCTCAAACACGTTGAACAGAGTTTTCATGTACGCGCGCAGAGGATGCTGATCGTTGCCTTCGGTGAGCAACATGTTGCGCAACTGCTCCACGGTGTGCGCCGTGCTCTGTGAGCATTCGCGGAAATTATCCGTGAGTTGCTCGACGTCAACGCACATGGGGCAGTCCCCTTTCTCGTCCGAGTAGGCGGTCATGTCGACTCCCTCGTAGAGAGTCAAGAGTGCGCGCGCGAGGTTTTCGGGGCACGCCTACCTCCGTAATATAGCAGACAGCTCGCGGCAGCACCGACTGAGAAGCCATCATGTCCGACAACGATCACCTCGTGTTGTCCGACGATAGCGACGATGAGGTATTGACTGCCAGCGACCAGTCTTCTTCGTCTGACGAGAACAGCATCTCCGACGAGGAATTTGGCGAGTATGATGACAACGTGAGAAACATCACTAGCAGCGATTTGATCATGTATGAAATTGGCATCCCCGCACATGTAGAGATCTGCCGTAATATGTATATGCGACAACGCATTCAGATTACGCACGAGCATCCGCTGACTAGCAATTCACGATCGCAATTGACTGTGCCAGACCTGTTGCAGGCAAGTTCCTGTCCCCAAACCCACGACGACAGCGTGCTCATGACGCTGGCGCACAACTTGTTTGCGGGCTTTAGCTTGTCGCTGACCGAGCAGTTGGAGGTGATCGGCCAGACGAAAGCAGACCCGGCCGCCGTGTTTCGAGCGGTAAACGTTACGCACCGAGCGCCTTGTCCCGAACCGCCCGTGAAGGCGTCCTGCATCGCGCCCTTGATCCAGCATGCCAAGCAGCGTAACCGCTATCCGCTGAGCTACCTCAGCGGGGAACCGTTCGAGCCCAACGCGCCGGTGCCTTCGTTTCGGGGAGACGGAATGATTTTCACGGACGTGCCCTTCAACGGCGTGTTAAGCCATTGCTTTTTCCCCTACGACTCGGCCAGCGGACTTAAGAACACGCCGACTACGGTACGCCCGCAAGAACAAAGTGCCGTGTTGTCGGCACTGGGACTACAGCCCCGAACCAAGAGGTTGCGCCCGTGCCTGGAGAGACAGATAGCCCACAACGTGAACCCCCGCTCCGTGCCCTCGCACGTGATAGCTCGCGAGCTAGGCGGTGAGCTTCATCGCAGGAGTAGATTTAGCGAGCGGGGAGGTTCGCAGGCCGACGAGAATCCCTCGCTCGAGCTGTTCAAGTGTCGACTCACCCACTACCCCCTAGACGTGATTGCCCCCGGATGGCTGATGGACCGCATCGACCGCATGGGCGAAGAGCGCTGGCAATGGTCGTTCGAACAGTTTGAGGTAACCTTTTCGTCGCAGTACCCAAAGTGGTGGTACTACTGGAGCACCGTGGTTACGCGAGGGATGCCTAGCTTGTCGAATCTGGGATTCGCGTGGATCGGCGGTAGCTTTGAGACGGCCGTCAAGAGCTTCTACCCGGAGACGTACATGTGCTCCGTGGAGAATCACGCGAACGAAATATGTGACAATTGCTGCGTACTGAGCGACCAACGCAACAGGGACGCGAGGGGCCATCTGCGAGACATCCCGGTGGATTACTGGCGAGACAGCGTGTTGTGTGTGCATTGCGGGGTGGCGTTTGCAAACTGGTGGCCTCGCATCCACCCGGCAATACTTCACTGGCGTATGCAATCCGCCACGGGAAACTGCAGGCAGGCTCTCGCGGCCGTGGTGGAGACTTTGGAAGAGTCGTCGCATGGTAGGACATTGGAACTGAGCAGGTACGTTTCCAAGTCGAACGGATTGCCCGCGCAGTACGCAATTCACTGCTCGGAGCCAAGCGACAAATACTGCCTCGACGTTCTGCAACTGTACTTGACGACGAAAGCCGTAAATCAGCCCATGACGTGCGTACACCCGCGCTCGTTCTACAAAGACCGAGCGGACAAGATGATTCCACCGCGCAACGTTCGCGGACCCGCGTACCGCCACCGGCCGTCTTCCAACGCCTTTCCACACATGACTTTCGGAATATAGCGCTCCACATCGATTCTCGCGCGGCCAAAGTAAAGCAGGAAAACAGAGGCAGCGTTTTGTCCGCCCACACGGCAACAAAGAGTGATCTGTCAATTGTTTCTCTCCAGCCGAGCAGTCGGTCGCGTCACCTAGTCGCCGCCTCGCCGCCGCAACGTGCACTTCTCCTCGAGGCGCGCCGTGGAACATCCACGTCGAGCGACGGAGAACGTGGACGTCCTTACAACCCGGCCGCGCAAGACGTCGGTGGTTCGTTGGTGGAAGCGGTAGTACAAGAATCGGCGTCGCAAACGCAGCAAGAACAGCAGCATGCGATGGCAGCATTTGTTTCTCAGCAGCAACAACAGCACAGCGCGTTCAGGCCCGTACACCCTATCACTGTGCGAGCAGAGGAGCGCATTTACAAACGCAGGCCCGCCGTAGACGGCTGGCAGACCCCTTCTTCGTTCTCTTCGTCGTCTTCCTCGTCATCTTCCTCGTCGTCTTTCTCGTGGTCGTCGCCGGGGCTAGGGCGCGGCGACGCGCAGCAGCGAGAACGATGTCAAGTGTACATGCAAATTCGGCGGCTCTACTTCAGCGACCACCAGCGGCAGCGAATAGTGGACGCACAGCGGCTGTTTCTGCCCGAGGCTCGGCAGCGCGGATTGCATTCTTTCAAGGTGGAAGTGGTGCCCCGGCACGCGTGGCAGTGGTCCCTGTTGTTGTGGTACCCAGAGCGATGCGGTTACATCCGAGTCAGACCCGTAATCGTGGGCGGCGTGCGCGTGTCCGTCAAATTGGCTGCGGGACCCGTGACGTCTTTGAGTTCGCTCTTTTCTGACAGTGCGGACAGCACCTTTCTGTGCGAAGTGGCTATTGCTCTCCGAGACGTGTACGCCAACTACGAACTGTTTTGCCGCCGCCAGCGACTACGCGTCGACCAACCCATGCAACTGTACAGCAAGCCCCACAAATCGTGGTGCCACAAATTTCTACTGCTATTCCCAGACATCGAAGCGACGCACGTGCGTCAGATGCTGCTGCGAGCGTCGGAATAAAGATGACACATGAGCGTTGGTCGTGTCTTTATTGACAGCTTCTGTGGTTGTGCCACCAGCGGCGCACGAGAGGCTGATCGGGCACTGAAAACGTCATGTTGGCATCCAGGATTGGGGCCGGGTGGGTCACGCCGTCGAGCACGAGCATGGCCGAAGGTAGGTGCGGTTCCGAGCCTCCGCTGTTGAGCACGGCATAGCGGTATCCGACTTCGGCGGGCGCTCGCAACAGGTGCCACACGCGAGGAACGAGGAGCCAGGCGTCCAAATCCGCTACCGCCGACACACTCCTTTGTTCACACTTCTGCGCCAACATATCGCCGCCGTTGCCGCTTCGACTGCGACCTGACCGCTTGACTGCAGCTACGTACGCCACGAAAAGCATACATATGCTAAGTACCGAAGGAAAAACGCATTATCACTCAATTGTTCACTAAATCATGGCACATCTGACCAACATATACTGAGTCAACAAGACC
The DNA here is from genome assembly GCF_055883805.1 of Amblyomma maculatum. Taxonomy (NCBI): domain Eukaryota; kingdom Metazoa; phylum Arthropoda; class Arachnida; order Ixodida; family Ixodidae; genus Amblyomma; species Amblyomma maculatum. Next base: position 28,282,439 of record NC_139348.1, read on the forward strand.
TTCAACGTGCTATGTGCAGGCGTCGTAAACAAAAGGGGCATACTTACCGCTCATACCAAGGAGAGCGTCGATATATTGCGCTCGTCGCCCGGCGAAAAAAAAAAGGGCCTCGGGTAAAAAGTACAAACTAAAAATAACGAAGCACCAGAAATACATTACAAAAGGTTGACAAATCGATTTGTAAAAAAGAAAAAAAAATGCCAGAAGTGGTGAGACTCGAACACGCTACTGCTTGCTCCGTAACGCTCGGCGCTAACCGCTCGGTTACGCCGCGCATCAAGAAGGTTGAGAATATTTCTAGTTTTTATGTCATGGCCCCATTTACAGTAAAGTGTTTCTGCTGCCGGTCTAAAGATTACAACTTCTTGATCATCGGCGCATGCTGCCTGCTCTCACGTCTTGCAACTAATGTTCTGGATGCCTATGCGCACTATATTGTGCACTGGAATCATTTTAACATGTGAAATTTCACAGCGCTGGCAAATGTTGTGGCGCCGGCCCTTCGGTCATGTTCTGCTACCGTGGGCGTAATTTTCGCTGAACACGGAGCTGTAGCACAAACCTTGAAGGAAAAAAGTGCGACGAAGCTTCAAAACTGACAAGCGCAGCAGCAAGGACACTATTTTGCTGGTAACTAAATCTTATTTGTATGTAAACATGTCAGGAAGCGTTGCGATGACCATCCCAAAACTTATATGTGTGTTTATATCTATCTTTTTAACCTGTACGCAGTCCAGAAAATTCCTACAGCCTTGTCACAAACTGGAAATGATTCAGTTAAGTGAAACCAATTGCTGGGCTAGTTGGTGCGTTTCACAGAAAAGGAAAAATTCACAGCGCTAGCAAGTACGCACTCATAGACACACATAGAATAGACGCCAACTCCAACTTTTTTTTTTTTTTTTGAAACGACAGTCAAATGAAACGTGTTTTTTTTTAGGAAGTTCGGAGTCAGCGCCTGTCCTGTGTGTGTCTATTTGTGAGTGTGTGTTTTTTAGCGCTGTGAACCTTCCCTTTTCTGGAAATGATTGTACAAAATATCCATCCCAAAACTTATATGTGTGTTTATATCTATCTTTTTAACCTGTACGCAGTCCAGAAAATTCCTACAGCCTTGTCACAAACTCGAAATGATTCAGTTAAGTGAAACCAATTGCTGGGCTAGTTGGTGCGTTTCACAGAAAAGGAAAAATTCACAGCGCTAGCAAGTACGCACTCATAGACACACATAGAATAGACGCCGACTCCAACTTTTTTTTTTTGAAACGACAGTCAAATGAAACGTGTTTTTTTTTTAGGAAGTTCGGAGTCAGCGCCTGTCCTGTGTGTGTCTATTTGTGAGTGTGTGTTTTTTAGCGCTGTGAACCTTCCCTTTTCTGGAAATGATTGTACAAAATATCCATCCCAAAACTTATATGTGTGTTTATATCTATCTGTTTAACCTGTACGCAGTCCAGAAAATTCCTACAGCCTTGTCACAAACTGGAAATGATTCAGTTAAGTGAAACCAATTGCTGGGCTAGTTGGTGCGTTTCACAGAAAAGGAAAAATTCACAGCGCTAGCAAGTACGCACTCATAGACACACATAGAGTAGACGCCGACTCCAACTTTTTTTTTTTTGAAACGACAGTCAAATGAAACGTGTTTTTTTTTTAGGAAGTTCGGAGTCAGCGCCTGTCCTGTGTGTGTCTATTTGTGAGTGTGTGTTTTTTAGCGCTGTGAACCTTCCCTTTTCTGGAAATGATTGTACAAAATATCCATCCCAAAACTTATATGTGTGTTTATATCTATCTGTTTAACCTGTACGCAGTCCAGAAAATTCCTACAGCCTTGTCACAAACTGGAAATGATTCAGTTAAGTGAAACCAATTGCTGGGCTAGTTGGTGCGTTTCACAGAAAAGGAAAAATTCACAGCGCTAGCAAGTACGCACTCATAGACACACATAGAGTAGACGCCGACTCCAACTTTTTTTTTTTTGAAACGACAGTCAAATGAAACGTGTTTTTTTTTTTAGGAAGTTCGGAGTCAGCGCCTGTCCTGTGTGTGTCTATTTGTGAGTGTGTGTTTTTTAGCGCTGTGAACCTTCCCTTTTCTGGAAATGATTGTACAAAATATCCATCCCAAAACTTATATGTGTGTTTATATCTATCTGTTTAACCTGTACGCAGTCCAGAAAATTCCTACAGCCTTGTCACAAACTGGAAATGATTCAGTTAAGTGAAACCAATTGCTGGGCTAGTTGGTGCGTTTCACAGAAAAGGAAAAATTCACAGCGCTAGCAAGTACGCACTCATAGACACACATAGAGTAGACGCCGACTCCAACTTTTTTTTTTTTGAAACGACAGTCAAATGAAACGTGTTTTTTTTTAGGAAGTTCGGAGTCAGCGCCTGTCCTGTGTGTGTCTATTTGTGAGTGTGTGTTTTTTAGCGCTGTGAACCTTCCCTTTTCTGGAAATGATTGTACAAAATATCCATCCCAAAACTTATATGTGTGTTTATATCTATCTTTTTAACCTGTACGCAGTCCAGAAAATTCCTACAGCCTTGTCACAAACTGGAAATGATTCAGTTAAGTGAAACCAATTGCTGGGCTAGTTGGTGCGTTTCACAGAAAAGGAAAAATTCACAGCGCTAGCAAGTACGCACTCATAGACACACATAGAGTAGACGCCGACTCCAACTTTTTTTTTTTGAAACGACAGTCAAATGAAACGTGTTTTTTTTTAGGAAGTTCGGAGTCAGCGCCTGTCCTGTGTGTGTCTATTTGTGAGTGTGTGTTTTTTAGCGCTGTGAACCTTCCCTTTTCTGGAAATGATTGTACAAAATATCCATCCCAAAACTTATATGTGTGTTTATATCTATCTGTTTAACCTGTACGCAGTCCAGAAAATTCCTACAGCCTTGTCACAAACTGGAAATGATTCAGTTAAGTGAAACCAATTGCTGGGCTAGTTGGTGCGTTTCACAGAAAAGGAAAAATTCACAGCGCTAGCAAGTACGCACTCATAGACACACATAGAGTAGACGCCGACTCCAACTTTTTTTTTTTGAAACGACAGTCAAATGAAACGTGTTTTTTTTTAGGAAGTTCGGAGTCAGCGCCTGTCCTGTGTGTGTCTATTTGTGAGTGTGTGTTTTTTAGCGCTGTGAACCTTCCCTTTTCTGGAAATGATTGTACAAAATATCCATCCCAAAACTTATATGTGTGTTTATATCTATCTGTTTAACCTGTACGCAGTCCAGAAAATTCCTACAGCCTTGTCACAAACTGGAAATGATTCAGTTAAGTGAAACCAATTGCTGGGCTAGTTGGTGCGTTTCACAGAAAAGGAAAAATTCACAGCGCTAGCAAGTACGCACTCATAGACACACATAGAGTAGACGCCGACTCCAACTTTTTTTTTTTGAAACGACAGTCAAATGAAACGTGTTTTTTTTTTAGGAAGTTCGGAGTCAGCGCCTGTCCTGTGTGTGTCTATTTGTGAGTGTGTGTTTTTTAGCGCTGTGAACCTTCCCTTTTCTGGAAATGATTGTACAAAATATCCATCCCAAAACTTATATGTGTGTTTATATCTATCTGTTTAACCTGTACGCAGTCCAGAAAATTCCTACAGCCTTGTCACAAACTGGAAATGATTCAGTTAAGTGAAACCAATTGCTGGGCTAGTTGGTGCGTTTCACAGAAAAGGAAAAATTCACAGCGCTAGCAAGTACGCACTCATAGACACACATAGAGTAGACGCCGACTCCAACTTTTTTTTTTTTGAAACGACAGTCAAATGAAACGTGTTTTTTTTTAGGAAGTTCGGAGTCAGCGCCTGTCCTGTGTGTGTCTATTTGTGAGTGTGTGTTTTTTAGCGCTGTGAACCTTCCCTTTTCTGGAAATGATTGTACAAAATATCCATCCCAAAACTTATATGTGTGTTTATATCTATCTGTTTAACCTGTACGCAGTCCAGAAAATTCCTACAGCCTTGTCACAAACTGGAAATGATTCAGTTAAGTGAAACCAATTGCTGGGCTAGTTGGTGCGTTTCACAGAAAAGGAAAAATTCACAGCGCTAGCAAGTACGCACTCATAGACACACATAGAGTAGACGCCGACTCCAACTTTTTTTTTTTGAAACGACAGTCAAATGAAACGTGTTTTTTTTTAGGAAGTTCGGAGTCAGCGCCTGTCCTGTGTGTGTCTATTTGTGAGTGTGTGTTTTTTAGCGCTGTGAACCTTCCCTTTTCTGGAAATGATTGTACAAAATATCCATCCCAAAACTTATATGTGTGTTTATATCTATCTGTTTAACCTGTACGCAGTCCAGAAAATTCCTACAGCCTTGTCACAAACTGGAAATGATTCAGTTAAGTGAAACCAATTGCTGGGCTAGTTGGTGCGTTTCACAGAAAAGGAAAAATTCACAGCGCTAGCAAGTACGCACTCATAGACACACATAGAGTAGACGCCGACTCCAACTTTTTTTTTTTGAAACGACAGTCAAATGAAACGTGTTTTTTTTTAGGAAGTTCGGAGTCAGCGCCTGTCCTGTGTGTGTCTATTTGTGAGTGTGTGTTTTTTAGCGCTGTGAACCTTCCCTTTTCTGGAAATGATTGTACAAAATATCCATCCCAAAACTTATATGTGTGTTTATATCTATCTTTTTAACCTGTACGCAGTCCAGAAAATTCCTACAGCCTTGTCACAAACTGGAAATGATTCAGTTAAGTGAAACCAATTGCTGGGCTAGTTGGTGCGTTTCACAGAAAAGGAAAAATTCACAGCGCTAGCAAGTACGCACTCATAGACACACATAGAGTAGACGCCGACTCCAACTTTTTTTTTTTGAAACGACAGTCAAATGAAACGTGTTTTTTTTTAGGAAGTTCGGAGTCAGCGCCTGTCCTGTGTGTGTCTATTTGTGAGTGTGTGTTTTTTAGCGCTGTGAACCTTCCCTTTTCTGGAAATGATTGTACAAAATATCCATCCCAAAACTTATATGTGTGTTTATATCTATCTTTTTAACCTGTACGCAGTCCAGAAAATTCCTACAGCCTTGTCACAAACTGGAAATGATTCAGTTAAGTGAAACCAATTGCTGGGCTAGTTGGTGCGTTTCACAGAAAAGGAAAAATTCACAGCGCTAGCAAGTACGCACTCATAGACACACATAGAGTAGACGCCGACTCCAACTTTTTTTTTTTGAAACGACAGTCAAATGAAACGTGTTTTTTTTTAGGAAGTTCGGAGTCAGCGCCTGTCCTGTGTGTGTCTATTTGTGAGTGTGTGTTTTTTAGCGCTGTGAACCTTCCCTTTTCTGGAAATGATTGTACAAAATATCCATCCCAAAACTTATATGTGTGTTTATATCTATCTGTTTAACCTGTACGCAGTCCAGAAAATTCCTACAGCCTTGTCACAAACTGGAAATGATTCAGTTAAGTGAAACCAATTGCTGGGCTAGTTGGTGCGTTTCACAGAAAAGGAAAAATTCACAGCGCTAGCAAGTACGCACTCATAGACACACATAGAGTAGACGCCGACTCCAACTTTTTTTTTTTGAAACGACAGTCAAATGAAACGTGTTTTTTTTTAGGAAGTTCGGAGTCAGCGCCTGTCCTGTGTGTGTCTATTTGTGAGTGTGTGTTTTTTAGCGCTGTGAACCTTCCCTTTTCTGGAAATGATTGTACAAAATATCCATCCCAAAACTTATATGTGTGTTTATATCTATCTTTTTAACCTGTACGCAGTCCAGAAAATTCCTACAGCCTTGTCACAAACTGGAAATGATTCAGTTAAGTGAAACCAATTGCTGGGCTAGTTGGTGCGTTTCACAGAAAAGGAAAAATTCACAGCGCTAGCAAGTACGCACTCATAGACACACATAGAGTAGACGCCGACTCCAACTTTTTTTTTTTGAAACGACAGTCAAATGAAACGTGTTTTTTTTTAGGAAGTTCGGAGTCAGCGCCTGTCCTGTGTGTGTCTATTTGTGAGTGTGTGTTTTTTAGCGCTGTGAACCTTCCCTTTTCTGGAAATGATTGTACAAAATATCCATCCCAAAACTTATATGTGTGTTTATATCTATCTGTTTAACCTGTACGCAGTCCAGAAAATTCCTACAGCCTTGTCACAAACTGGAAATGATTCAGTTAAGTGAAACCAATTGCTGGGCTAGTTGGTGCGTTTCACAGAAAAGGAAAAATTCACAGCGCTAGCAAGTACGCACTCATAGACACACATAGAGTAGACGCCGACTCCAACTTTTTTTTTTTGAAACGACAGTCAAATGAAACGTGTTTTTTTTTAGGAAGTTCGGAGTCAGCGCCTGTCCTGTGTGTGTCTATTTGTGAGTGTGTGTTTTTTAGCGCTGTGAACCTTCCCTTTTCTGGAAATGATTGTACAAAATATCCATCCCAAAACTTATATGTGTGTTTATATCTATCTGTTTAACCTGTACGCAGTCCAGAAAATTCCTACAGCCTTGTCACAAACTGGAAATGATTCAGTTAAGTGAAACCAATTGCTGGGCTAGTTGGTGCGTTTCACAGAAAAGGAAAAATTCACAGCGCTAGCAAGTACGCACTCATAGACACACATAGAGTAGACGCCGACTCCAACTTTTTTTTTTTTGAAACGACAGTCAAATGAAACGTGTTTTTTTTTAGGAAGTTCGGAGTCAGCGCCTGTCCTGTGTGTGTCTATTTGTGAGTGTGTGTTTTTTAGCGCTGTGAACCTTCCCTTTTCTGGAAATGATTGTACAAAATATCCATCCCAAAACTTATATGTGTGTTTATATCTATCTTTTTAACCTGTACGCAGTCCAGAAAATTCCTACAGCCTTGTCACAAACTGGAAATGATTCAGTTAAGTGAAACCAATTGCTGGGCTAGTTGGTGCGTTTCACAGAAAAGGAAAAATTCACAGCGCTAGCAAGTACGCACTCATAGACACACATAGAGTAGACGCCGACTCCAACTTTTTTTTTTTTGAAACGACAGTCAAATGAAACGTGTTTTTTTTTAGGAAGTTCGGAGTCAGCGCCTGTCCTGTGTGTGTCTATTTGTGAGTGTGTGTTTTTTAGCGCTGTGAACCTTCCCTTTTCTGGAAATGATTGTACAAAATATCCATCCCAAAACTTATATGTGTGTTTATATCTATCTGTTTAACCTGTACGCAGTCCAGAAAATTCCTACAGCCTTGTCACAAACTGGAAATGATTCAGTTAAGTGAAACCAATTGCTGGGCTAGTTGGTGCGTTTCACAGAAAAGGAAAAATTCACAGCGCTAGCAAGTACGCACTCATAGACACACATAGAGTAGACGCCGATTCCAACTTTTTTTTTTTTGAAACGACAGTCAAATGAAACGTGTTTTTTTTTAGGAAGTTCGGAGTCAGCGCCTGTCCTGTGTGTGTCTATTTGTGAGTGTGTGTTTTTTAGCGCTGTGAACCTTCCCTTTTCTGGAAATGATTGTACAAAATATCCATCCCAAAACTTATATGTGTGTTTATATCTATCTTTTTAACCTGTACGCAGTCCAGAAAATTCCTACAGCCTTGTCACAAACTGGAAATGATTCAGTTAAGTGAAACCAATTGCTGGGCTAGTTGGTGCGTTTCACAGAAAAGGAAAAATTCACAGCGCTAGCAAGTACGCACTCATAGACACACATAGAATAGACGCCAACTCCAACTTTTTTTTTTTTTTGAAACGACAGTCAAATGAAACGTGTTTTTTTTAGGAAGTTCGGAGTCAGCGCCTGTCCTGTGTGTGTCTATTTGTGAGTGTGTGTTTTTTAGCGCTGTGAACCTTCCCTTTTCTGGACATGATTGTACAAAATATCCATCCCAAAACTTATATGTGTGTTTATATCTATCTTTTTAACCTGTACGCAGTCCAGAAAATTCCTACAGCCTTGTCACAAACTGGAAATGATTCAGTTAAGTGAAACCAATTGCTGGGCTAGTTGGTGCGTTTCACAGAAAAGGAAAAATTCACAGCGCTAGCAAGTACGCACTCATAGACACACATAGAGTAGACGCCGATTCCAACTTTTTTTTTTTTTGAAACGACAGTCAAATGAAACGTGTTTTTTTTTAGGAAGTTCGGAGTCAGCGCCTGTCCTGTGTGTGTCTATTTGTGAGTGTGTGTTTTTTAGCGCTGTGAACCTTCCCTTTTCTGGAAATGATTGTACAAAATATCCATCCCAAAACTTATATGTGTGTTTATATCTATCTTTTTAACCTGTACGCAGTCCAGAAAATTCCTACAGCCTTGTCACAAACTGGAAATGATTCAGTTAAGTGAAACCAATTGCTGGGCTAGTTGGTGCGTTTCACAGAAAAGGAAAAATTCACAGCGCTAGCAAGTACGCACTCATAGACACACATAGAGTAGACGCCGACTCCAACTTTTTTTTTTTTTTGAAACGACAGTCAAATGAAACGTGTTTTTTTTTAGGAAGTTCGGAGTCAGCGCCTGTCCTGTGTGTGTCTATTTGTGAGTGTGTGTTTTTTAGCGCTGTGAACCTTCCCTTTTCTGGACATGATTGTACAAAATATCCATCCCAAAACTTATATGTGTGTTTATATCTATCTTTTTAACCTGTACGCAGTCCAGAAAATTCCTACAGCCTTGTCACAAACTGGAAATGATTCAGTTAAGTGAAACCAATTGCTGGGCTAGTTGGTGCGTTTCACAGAAAAGGAAAAATTCACAGCGCTAGCAAGTACGCACTCATAGACACACATAGAGTAGACGCCGACTCCAACTTTTTTTTTTTTTTGAAACGACAGTCAAATGAAACGTGTTTTTTTTTAGGAAGTTCGGAGTCAGCGCCTGTCCTGTGTGTGTCTATTTGTGAGTGTGTGTTTTTTAGCGCTGTGAACCTTCCCTTTTCTGGACATGATTGTACAAAATATCCATCCCAAAACTTATATGTGTGTTTATATCTATCTTTTTAACCTGTACGCAGTCCAGAAAATTCCTACAGCCTTGTCACAAACTGGAAATGATTCAGTTAAGTGAAACCAATTGCTGGGCTAGTTGGTGCGTTTCACAGAAAAGGAAAAATTCACAGCGCTAGCAAGTACGCACTCATAGACACACATAGAGTAGACGCCGACTCCAACTTTTTTTTTTTTTTGAAACGACAGTCAAATGAAACGTGTTTTTTTTTAGGAAGTTCGGAGTCAGCGCCTGTCCTGTGTGTGTCTATTTGTGAGTGTGTGTTTTTTAGCGCTGTGAACCTTCCCTTTTCTGGACATGATTGTACAAAATATCCATCCCAAAACTTATATGTGTGTTTATATCTATCTTTTTAACCTGTACGCAGTCCAGAAAATTCCTACAGCCTTGTCACAAACTGGAAATGATTCAGTTAAGTGAAACCAATTGCTGGGCTAGTTGGTGCGTTTCACAGAAAAGGAAAAATTCACAGCGCTAGCAAGTACGCACTCATAGACACACATAGAGTAGACGCCGACTCCAACTTTTTTTTTTTTTGAAACGACAGTCAAATGAAACGTGTTTTTTTTTAGGAAGTTCGGAGTCAGCGCCTGTCCTGTGTGTGTCTATTTGTGAGTGTGTGTTTTTTAGCGCTGTGAACCTTCCCTTTTCTGGAAATGATTGTACAAAATATCCATCCCAAAACTTATATGTGTGTTTATATCTATCTTTTTAACCTGTACGCAGTCCAGAAAATTCCTACAGCCTTGTCACAAACTGGAAATGATTCAGTTAAGTGAAACCAATTGCTGGGCTAGTTGGTGCGTTTCACAGAAAAGGAAAAATTCACAGCGCTAGCAAGTACGCACTCATAGACACACATAGAGTAGACGCCGATTCCAACTTTTTTTTTTTTTGAAACGACAGTCAAATGAAACGTGTTTTTTTTAGGAAGTTCGGAGTCAGCGCCTGTCCTGTGTGTGTCTATTTGTGAGTGTGTGTTTTGTAGCGCTGTGAACCTTCCCTTTTCTGGAAATGATTGTACAAAATATCCATCCCAAAACTTATATGTGTGTTTATATCTATCTTTTTAACCTGTACGCAGTCCAGAAAATTCCTACAGCCTTGTCACAAACTGGAAATGATTCAGTTAAGTGAAACCAATTGCTGGGCTAGTTGGTGCGTTTCACAGAAAAGGAAAAATTCACAGCGCTAGCAAGTACGCACTCATAGACACACATAGAGTAGACGCCGACTCCAACTTTTTTTTTTTTGAAACGACAGTCAAATGAAACGTGTTTTTTTTAGGAAGTTCGGAGTCAGCGCCTGTCCTGTGTGTGTCTATTTGTGAGTGTGTGTTTTGTAGCGCTGTGAACCTTCCCTTTTCTGGAAATGATTGTACAAAATATCCATCCCAAAACTTATATGTGTGTTTATATCTATCTTTTTAACCTGTACGCAGTCCAGAAAATTCCTACAGCCTTGTCACAAACTGGAAATGATTCAGTTAAGTGAAACCAATTGCTGGGCTAGTTGGTGCGTTTCACAGAAAAGGAAAAATTCACAGCGCTAGCAAGTACGCACTCATAGACACACATAGAGTAGACGCCGACTCCAACTTTTTTTTTTTTGAAACGACAGTCAAATGAAACGTGTTTTTTTTTAGGAAGTTCGGAGTCAGCGCCTGTCCTGTGTGTGTCTATTTGTGAGTGTGTGTTTTGTAGCGCTGTGAACCTTCCCTTTTCTGGAAATGATTGTACAAAATATCCATCCCAAAACTTATATGTGTGTTTATATCTATCTTTTTAACCTGTACGCAGTCCAGAAAATTCCTACAGCCTTGTCACAAACTGGAAATGATTCAGTTAAGTGAAACCAATTGCTGGGCTAGTTGGTGCGTTTCACAGAAAAGGAAAAATTCACAGCGCTAGCAAGTACGCACTCATAGACACACATAGAGTAGACGCCGACTCCAACTTTTTTTTTTTTTGAAACGACAGTCAAATGAAACGTGTTTTTTTTAGGAAGTTCGGAGTCAGCGCCTGTCCTGTGTGTGTCTATTTGTGAGTGTGTGTTTTGTAGCGCTGTGAACCTTCCCTTTTCTGGAAATGATTGTACAAAATATCCATCCCAAAACTTATATGTTTGTTTATATCTATCTTTTTGGAAGAAGCTTCGTTTTGGTGAAAGGCACTTACTAGCTTAGCATCTGGTGTTACTTGATTAAATCATTTCCAGTTTGCGACAAGGTTGGAGGAAGTTTTTGAACTGCATACAGATCTTTTCCTTTTTTTAAGAAGTTTCATTTTGGTGTCCTTTCGAAGCAGAATATGGAGTCAGCGCCTTTCGTGTGTGTGTGTATTTGTGAGTGTCTATTTGTTAGCGCTGTGAATCTCTCCTTTTCTGGAAATTATTCTATAAAATATCCATCCCAAAATGTACATCTGCGTATCTATATTTACTTTTAAAATTTCATTTTGTTAAAGGAACCAACTAGCCTAGCAATTGTTTTTACATGACTAAATCATTTCCAGTTCACGACAAGGTGGAGCAATTTTTTGAACTGCATATAGAATTCTTTTTGTTTTCAATGAAGTATCATTGTGGTGTTTCGAAAAAAAAAAGATATTCAGTGCCTGTCCTATGTGTGTGTATTTGTCAGCGCTGTAAATCTCTTCTTTTCTGGAAATGATTGTATAAAATACCCATCCCAAAAATTTTTATCTGTGTGTGGTATCATAATTCTATGAATGTTGCTTTGTGTTTAGCAAAAACAAAACAGCCTGTAAATCTGAAAGCACCTGAATATATGAAATAAAGCTAATAATTTTCAGTGGAATTTAGGCGGGTTCAATAAACTGCGGACTTCATTATTTGAAAGACAAAAAATCAATTTGATAAGTTCTAAGTCTTTATTGCTCCCTTTTATTGTCATTGAAGAAGTAGTTTGAAAATATGTCAATTCTGTAATAGTTGCAGATCACTTTGTTACTGAATGGTGGAACTTTTGCCTCTGCATGGTTGTGAAAAAATTGAAAGCCACATTTCCAGGTGAGGCCAGTAAGTACAAAATTTGTTATAAATTCATCTATGAAGTTCTAATTTCGTTACTTTCAATGTTGCATTTTTGGACATCTACCCAGCATTGGAGCGCGTCCGAATGACCCCTGATGACGCCGACGCAATATATGCCGGGGTTGAAGATATCAAGGTCGAATGCTGGACGTCATCGTGGGACTCACACATGCCATTGAGAGCTACTGGATATTTAATGTCAGGCATTCAACGCACAACGAAAACGTTTGCGCAGTGCTAGAGCATTTATGCAGCCTAAGAAGCTCATCGCCACTATGTCCATTAGCTCTCAGGGCGATTTCTGCCATTCAAAAGGGCATAGCCACACTGTCATTAAATACGAATAAAGTGAGTATTTGTTGTCCGGAAATTTTGTCGTCATCATTGCTTGAAGACTGGTGCGAACAAGGTAAAATTAGTTAGCATTTTGTTTGTAGATCAGCTCAATGTTGCACCGAACTTGAAGCCAATTACAATTCACCCCATATTACGAATAATACAATTATTTTTATTTACCAAATCTTTATTAAGGTATTCAATATTTTCAGAAATAATTTACCTATCGATGCATATATTGGCTCCATAATTTAATACTACCAGTTGCGAGGGTCAAATTGGCTTCGCAGTGTTGGAAAACTAAACAGTTTTGTGCTCAGACTTGTCAGGGAGCACAATTGGTTTTAAATTGGCCTTCCGGTCAGTAGCATGCGCGTGGTTGCTCCTGAGAGCCCGGTATCAAGTTATTGCTGGTGATAGGCGGCTGCATGAAACTCACCATAAATCAGACAAATGGTGGGCCTCTTTGGCACAGCTCAGCATTTAAAGTGTGTGCCCAGTAGTGTAGTACATAAATATACCCGAACAAATGAAGCCACGTGCGCACAAACTGGTTACAGAAACAGCAGCGAACAGGCCAACGAAAGCATTCGGAGTTATACCTAGAGCAGACGCCTTGTAGCAGACGACACTGACAAGAGCTCACCTGTGAAAGTCCAGCGGGAAGCGGTGCAGCTTGACACCGACGGTACTGTCCGTGCTGTCGCAATGTGCCACGGCGCATCGTTTCTTCACATGCCGCAAGCTCATCTTGAAATAAAGCGCTAAGCGCTTCAAAAGAACAGCGCAAAGCGTGCAAGCACGGAAAAAGACGTCGCACTGGCCGCACGTCGAAGGAAACGACAAAACCGAGAGAACTGCCGCAGCGGTGCGGCGGGGTGCAAATTTTACACAACGGTTAAACAGAAGCCACGCGCAAGTACCAAGGTAGCAAGGACGACGAACACTTCTCAAAAGGGCCATTTCGAGACCGGCGAGCTAAATTTATAAGCTTTACCAGGAGGAGGAGGAGGAGGAGGAGAAAACTTTATTGAGGAGAATTTGGAGAGTTCTTTCTTCGTGGGAGTTCGCTTCTCCTCAAGCCGCCCCAGGGGTGGTCATCGCTCGATGGCGCTCGACGACCTCCTTGGCCCAAGCCGTGATTGCGTTTTGCCGGCTTGGATCAGAGCTAAGCAATGCGGCCTCCCACTGTTCCGAATTGGTAATCTGCAGGCCCTCCGGCGGATGCATGCTTTCACATTTAAACATGATGTGTTCGAGATCTGCCCTCTGGTCACCGCAAAGTGAACATGAGGGGCTGTATTCGCCTGGATACCATTGTGCTAGCTTATACGGATTAAAGTACATATTTGTTTGAAGTTTTCTAAGTAGTGTTTATTGTGATTTGTTGAGTGTATAGTGGGCCTCCGGATATTTCAGTCTGTTGTTTTTACACCAAGTCGTAATTCCTCTGTAAGTAGGGTCTCTCTCGCGAGCCGATCTTAGTTCGGGGTAACGCACCTCCCGGCCTACGACGAATCCTCGGGCATACTGGTGCGCCGCCTCGTTTCCAGGATGACCCGCGTGTGCGGGGACCCACAAAATTTTAATCGAACGTGCGTTTTTAGAGTAATCAAAAAAATTCAAAATTTTGGCTGCTGGTTGATGGATTCTACCTTTTGCGAAATTTCTAATGGCTGTTTTTGAGTCGCTAAAAATGTATTTAGAGTCCGTCGTGACAATCGCCAGAGCTACAGCCACCTCTTCTGCCTCCTCTGGCGTTCGTACTTCGTTTATCGTCGCTGAATTTTGTAAGCGATACTTGTGATCGACTAGTGCCAGGGCATAGGCTCTCTTATGCCCGTATTCTGCTGCGTCCACATGTTTCTTTTACAGATCGTTATGGAGCACGCGAATAAGGGCGCCTTGAGAACAGGATTAAGTTTCCGGGGATGGCGTTGCATTAGTCAGATTGGGTTAGCGGAAGACTAGAAGGCCGAGCGCGCTCGTCGTGCGTAGATGCACGGCTCAGATTTCGACAAATCGTTGCGGAAGCGATTAGTGTGTGTGTGCGAACGTGTGCCGCCTGACGCTTGTTACACTGTTTCTTTTACAGATCGTTAATGAGCACGGGAATAAGGGCGCCTTGAGAACAGGATTAAGTTTCCGGGGATGGCGTTGCATTAGTCAGATTGGGTTAGCGGAAGACTAGAAGGCCGAGCGCGCTCGTCGTGCGTAGATGCACGGCTCAGATTTCGACAAATCGTTGCGGAAGCGATTAGTGTGTGTGTGCGAACGTGTGCCGCCTGACGCTTGTTACAATGTTTCTTTTACAGATCGTTAATGAGCACGGGAATAAGGGCGCCTTGAGAACAGGATTAAGTTTCCGGGGATGGCGTTGCATTAGTCAGATTGCGTTACCGGAAGACTAGAAGGCCGAGCGCGTTCGTCGTGCGTAGATAGATGCACGGCTCAGATTTCGACAAATCGTTGCGGAAGCGATTAGTGTGTGTGCGCGCATGTGTGCCGCCTGATGTTTGTTACAATGTTTCTTTTACAGATCGTTATGGAGCACGCAAATATTGCCCCCCGACTACGTGTTTGGACTTGTCGGGCCGAGAGGGCGCCTTGAGAACAGGATTAAGTTTCCGGGGAAGGGTTGCATTAGTCAAATTGCGTTACCGGAAGACTAGAAGGCCGAGCGCGTTCGTCGTGCTGCGTCGCTGAACACAAGGCGGATGGGGGCGAAGGCTTGGCCCAAAAACGGTCTAGCGCGACAGCAGCACAGCCACTTTAGGGGGGGGGGGGGGGGGGCGAAGCATTTAGATGATGAAATTCAAGAACATAAATAAAAACGCTATAAAACAACGTAAAGAAATAAATATTTAATGCCACGTTTTATAAAACAGGGTCACGAAGAGTCGGACAAAGTCGGACATTACGCCGCATTTTTAATTTTTTTCAACGTTCTTGTTACGCCCCCTGTTGATGAGTGTGCGGTGCATTTTTGCAGCTTGACTTTGCAGGGCTTGTTTCGGCACCCGGCCACAGTGGCCGCGGGAGCTCACGAATAGGTTTCTTATCGCCAGTCTCGAAATGCCCCTATTGCGAAGTTTTCGTCGCCCTTGCGCGTCGCTTCTCTGTCACCGTTTTGTAAAATTTGCACCCCGCGGCACCGCTGCGGCAGTTCTCTCGGTTTTGTCGTTTCCTACGACGTGCGGCCAGTGCGAAGTCTTTTTCCGTCTTTGCACACTTCGCGCTGTTCTTTTGAAGTGCTTAGCGCTTTATTTCAAGATGAGCCTGGAGAAGAAGACACCATGGCAGCTGCGAGACTTGTGGGTTTGTTCCAAGCACTTCGAACCGTCTGCGTAACTGTCGTCAAAAAGAATGCGACCCATGTTGATGCGCCTACTTATGTCATGTTATGTTTGCCTCAATTGAAGCTGTCCTAGCACTGTCTTCTATGCTTTTCAATTTCCTACCTGGCAACGTTCGTGGAACTGCAGGGCTTTTTTCTATCCGCACTGTGACCATTGAGATGAATAGTCAGCTTAAAGAAACTACTGCTTGAGCTGCCTGTGACGCGTATTTGTTGTTGGTGTGCTTTATCACTGTATTTGTTTGTTTGCTGTAATAAACCATGAATATGAAAACCATACTTGCCGTACACTCTTAGAAAAAAGTTTAGTAAGAAGCTAGTAAATGCAGCAGTTACTAACTTCGAATAGGTTTTACTACCTTTTTACTAACCTTGAACTAACTCGCAACTTTTTTAGGTAGTAACGGCTCCCATTACTAACAAGTGAGTTTCTGTTAGTAGTTTTGACGAGTTAAGTGCTAGAATCCCTGGGCAACTTTACCATAGTATCTTGCTAGCGTAACTTTACCAATATTTTAAGAAAGTCATGGTTTGGCTGTTCTTGCCAGTCATACATTAAAACTTATTCCGGAATTAACGAGATACATTACTTTCAATCATTTAATGGCGTCCGTTTTATTTTTTTAAGTCTAGTTTTTGTGCACTCTTCAAGCTAAAGAAAAAACATTACAGAATTGGAGTTTTCTTGCCCCATGCGAGCTCCTGACAGCGTAATGCGGTGACGAAAAAAGTCAGAGCGACACTTAGCTCTTTCAGGAAAAGCCTGCAGTATAGTGAACTGGGATGCTTTGTGAGAACGACCTGCAGTCAGTCACGGACAAACGCTCAAGTGCGGATGGCGTCATTTTAGAAGCAACACTTTTTTAACAAAATTGAAAATAATTTGTATTCACGTTGCATAGCACAAGGTTTTTGCGTCTACTGCTGTTGTTTTGTTCATCTTAACATTGTGCTTTCCACCAGTGCAACAGAAATGCACAACGGCCAGAAATCAATACCATTCCACCTCGCATGTAGTTGCCTGCAAACAACACTTATTCCATTTTCTCTACGTACGGTCCAAACATCAACATCCTGTAAACACACACACATGCACGCACACGCACACACGCACGCATGCACGCGCGCACGCACACACGCACACACAGACACACACGCACACACACACGCACACACACACACACACAAAAAGAAAAAAAGGTGCCGGGAGGAATGCGCGTGGGCTGGACGGCTGGCAGGGGCTGTACCGTCGACATTTGATCCAGGCATCCAAACGTGCCGGCGCTGCAGGTGGCCGAAGTTCGGCGGACGGTAGACGCCGAAATATGAAACGGTTTCACGCGCGGCTATAAAAAGAACAGTGGGGCGATGGCTAATACTCGGGCATATTCTTCTCTCACTTTACGCATGCTTTCCGCTGTGTGAAACTGCGCGCTGTGGACGGGAGCGTCATCGTTGTGCTGCTAGAATATTGGTTGTCGAGTCTCGCACTTTCGTAAATGTCTGCGTGTCCTGGTCCACATATCAAAGTTCATGAGCACCATCGGAAAGTCCACACATCAAGCACCACGTAAATGTTGCTCTTGCAGACATCGACTCCAGGATCCCATCGTTTTTGACAGCAGCGCCGCCGCTCGTTTGCCGCGCATTGGGCCAGCATTGACATGTCAGACCGGCTTATTTTCATTCGTTCTGCTTCGACTCGTGTTCGCCGTCTGTCACCGATACTGATTTTGGCGGGAAGAGTGAAATTCAAACTTTTGCTGACATTTTTGTTATTTGTCGGGAACATATAACTTGGTCACAAACTTACTTCAAGACCGTATAAGCTGAGTTTTTCTGCTTTGTTTTGCGTATAATTATTGGATCCTAGTGCATCTGCTCGAGCTACGCGGGTATTTAGAAATATGTTTCTGTAATCTGTACGCAGTCCAAAAAATTCCTACAGCCTTGTCACAAACTGGAAATGATTTAGTGAAGTGAAACCAATTGCTGGGCTAGTTTGTGCATTTCACAGAAAAGGAAAGATTCACAGCGCTAGCAAGTACGCACTAATAGACACACAAAGAATAGACGCCGACTCCAACTTTCTTTTTTCATTTTCAAAACGACAGCAAAATGAAACGTATGTATTTTTGTTTTGTTTTTTAAAAGAAGTTTGGAGTTAGCGCGTGTCCTGTGTGTGTCTATTTGTGAGTATGTATATTTTAGCGCTGTGAACCTTCCATTTTCTGGAAATGATTGCATAAAATATCCATCCCAAAATTTATATCTGTGTGTTTATATCTATCTTTTTGGGAGAAGCTTTGTTTTGGTGAAAGGCACTTACTAGCTTAGCATCTGGTGTTACTTGACTAAATAATTTCCAGTTTGCGACAAGGTTGTAGGAAGTTTTTGAACTGCATACAGATCTTTTCTTTTTTTTTAAGACGTTTCATTTTGGTGTCCTTTCGAAACAGAAGATGGAGTCAGCGCCTTTCTTATGTGTGTGTATTTGTGAGTGTCTATTTGTTAGCGCTGTGAATCTCTCCTTCTCTGGAAATTATTCTATAAAATATCCATCCCAAAATGTATATCTCCGAATCTATATTTATTGTTTTTTAATTTCATTTTGTGAAATGAACCAACTAGCGTAGCAATTGTTTTTACATGACTAAATCATTTCCAGTTCACGTCAAGGTGTAGCAATTTTTTGAACTGCATATAAAATGCTTTTTTTTTAAAGAAGTTTCATTGTGGTCTTTCGAAAAAAAAAAGATATTCAGTGCCTGTCCTATGTATGTGTATTTGTCAGCGCTGAAAATCTGTTGTTTTCTGGAAATGATTGTATAAAATACCCATCCCAAAAATATTTATCTGTGTGTGGTATCATAATTCTATGAATGTTGTTTTGTGTTCAGCAAAAACAAAACAGCCTGTAAATCTGAAAACACAGTAATATATGAAATAAAGGTAATATTTTTCAGTGGAATTTAGGCGTGTTCAATAAACTGCGCACTTCATTATTTGAGAGAAACAAAAAATGAATTTCATAAGTTCTAAGTCTTTATTGCTCCCTTTTATTGTCATTGAAGAGGTGATTTTAATATATGTGAATTGTGTAATACTTGGAGATCACTTTGCTACTGAATGGTGGAACTTTTGCCTCTGCATGGTTGTGAAAGAATTGAAAGCCACATTTCCGGGTGAGGCCAGTAAGTATAAATTTGTTATAAATTAATTTATCAAGTTCTAATTTCATTACTTTCAATGTTCCAATTTAGGTCATCTACCCAGCTTTTGAGCTCGTCCGGATGAACCCTGATGACGCTGACGCAATATATGCTGGGTTTGAAGATATCAAGATCGAATGTTGGACGTCATCGTGGGACTCACGCATGCCATTGAGAGCTACTGGATATTAAATGTCAAGCATTCAACGCGCAACGAAATCGTTTGCGCAGTGCTAGAGCATTTATGCAGCCTAAGAAGCTCATCGCCACTATGCCCATTAGCTCTCAGGGCGATTTCTGCCATTAAAAAGGGCATAGCCACACTGTCTTTAAATACGAATAAAGTTAGTATTTGTTGTCCCGAAATTTTGTCGTCATCATTGCTTGAAGACTGGTGCGAACAAGGTAAAATTAGTTAGCATCTTGTTTGTAGATCAGCTCAATGTTGCACCGAACTTGAAGCCAATTACAATTCACCCCATATTACGAATAATACAATTATTTTTATTTACCAAATCTTTATTACGGTATTCAATATTTTCAGAAATAATTTACCTATCGATGCATATATTGGCTCCATACAGGTAGCAACTGATACCAGGTTTCTGCCGCAGTAAGCACTAGTACCTATGTAGTGAGAACCTCTAGGCCAGGTAGTATTTTATACTAAAGAAAAGGTTGCACATTATACTACCTTTTCAATGGTAACCCATAATAAGAACTAGGTATATGTTGCAATAAGCACTACGTCCTATGTAGTAAGAATCTCTAGGTGCGGTAGTAGTGCGTACTACCTAGAAGGTAGTATATTCCACTACCCATCAATGGCAAACTATAATGCACGAAGGTGTTGGTGTTCACTAACCTACTACTAACTGCCGATAGTACTGTTCACTACCTTCCTGAGATAGTAAATTTGACTAGCTGTATTTTTACTACCTCGAGTTACTAAGAAGGTAGTGATCTATGTGACAAGTGAAAGGTTAGTAGTAACTTAGTGAATTCACCAACCTTTTTTTTAAGAGTGTACACCAAGGTTTCCACTACGAATGATGCATGATTGCATTCTTAGCCAGCCAAGGTAAGCCAGCGTCTGAAAGTGTTGCTGCCTTTCTATGCTGCCTTCTTTGCGAGTCACTTTCATTGGGTTCCGAATTGCACATTAGCAAGGTCATAACTAGCAGGACCTCGAGCACATTTGACTGGCAAAGGTTGGTGCGCACTGAAAGGCAACCTTCATGAGATACCGGCTTGAAAATGCGGGTTCTACAAAAAGACCACTTTAAAATTCGCGCTAAAAACATACCTAGCGTGACGTCATTCAACGTCACCCATACGTAGTTGCTCCCCGATATGGCGGTGCCAATTAGCCGCCTTTTTTTTGGACCAATGGGCATCTATGGAGCCTTCGCTATAAGCACAGGATTCAGTTTCCCGGGGAGGCGTCACGGGAGGCGTTGCATTAGTCGGATGCGTTAGCGGAAGGACTAGCACATATAATGAAGGCTAATCTGACAACGGTACAATTCTGCTTCTGTCGTCGTACTAGTGCCACCCACAGCAATGGTTGGGCAAAAAGCAGACAAGTTGCTCTTTGAGCGATTAACTGCATTCGTCAAATCTACCGATTTTGTGATGTGCGGCGGACCGTACAGGTGCTGGTTAGTAACGTCGGACTGGAACAGAACAATTGTGGACCACTTGCTGTACTTTGGAGGCCTGGAAGTACGCTGTCACCCGGAACGTGGCACCGTTGGACTGTATGCCACTTCCAAATACTTCGACACCTACATCTGCGGCTCGTCGTCGAAGATGGTGTGGGAGAACGAAGGTGACCAGCTAGAAGTGCCCACAGACTTGCTGCAAAGCATCGTGGGATATCACCACTGCTGTGACACCTTCGAACTGGGTGATAATCAAGCTCCATGGAGCCGCGTTCTCCAGGTCTTCAAAGACTGCACCACCAGTAAAGGTTCCCCTACAACCGAAGATCGCCTGACATCAATGTGGCGCTATCTATTCGCGTGCCGACAAAGAAGACTGCACAGATTCTGCGCGGATCTGGCGGGGAGTGAGGCACTAGCGAGAGCACTGGATCACATAATTGCCCAAGACCTCCGGGTTATCGGCTCTCTCCAGTGCCTTGAGTTGGCCGGTGTCCCCGACCTAGAAGAGACACCGGTAGCCCATCTTTCCAGCGGCTCCATTAAGACCCTGCGGCTGAAAGGCGTGAAATTCTCTCCGGGGAAACACACACTGCCGCGACTGCTGTCGTTGGAGAGTTTGGAACTGCAAATAAAACCCGCGCTAGATCCAGCTCTTGTGGAGAGGATTGCCCGCGGAGAGGACCTGCCAGCCTTGCGACACTTCTCCATCGACAGTGCACGGTTCAAGCCAGATCACTGGGCGCGTCTTTTGACAGCCTGTTCGTCTCGCACCGAGTGTTTGCGCATTACTGTCATCAACACCAAGCCGTCTGGCCAGATCGAGGCCTTATGCGAAAGCTTGGCCAACTTCAACGAGGAGCATCGCAACAACTTCGAAGAGCGAGGCGTTATTTCCATCGCGCCACCGCTCGTCTCGTTGGAGGTTGCCCACCGAACGCCTCTCCGCTTCTCGTGGGATGTATACAGGGCCTTATATTCTACCATATACACCTTCCAGCAGTCGGCCAAGAACATCGGTATCTGGCCGGACGGCAAGGAGGAAGATAGCTATATCATCCGTCCTAGCTGCAAACACTCTGGCGAATGGAAAACCGTGCACTGCGTCGGATCTCTCATGGGCATTTCAATATCAAGAGACGCAGTCGACTGTGAACTTCGTTGCCGCGCCCAAGTGTCTTACGCCATTTCCATCTCCGTGGCCATGGAAAGTGAGATTCCCGACGGCTGCAACACCATCTGCAGCCTAGAAGCCATCCAGACAGCCTCCGGCTCGAGAAACATCAGCGAGGTTAGGCTCGGCGACATGCGGCTGACGGCAAATCACGTATCTCGCCTTTGCGACGTGCTCGATGCCCAGCCTAACCTTCGCGTCTTTGAACTCGCCGGGTGTCTGGCCGCCGGGGGTCTCACGGACCTACTCGAGAACCTTGGAACGCGACAACACAAAATGGACTTTGTCGGCATCGTCGGTGAAGACTCCCTGAAACTGTTACGGGCTTCCTGGAGCCGCAGCCTACCGTATCTCGTGCCATTGCTTCGAGACACGTGCAATTCTTTTACGGGAGCTGTGGTGGCTACCGCCCGCGCACACAAGCTTTTGCGGGATGCCTTGTCACAGCGGAAGACCCCGTTTGGAACGCTGCGACTTCAGGAGTGGTTATCGCCTACCCTGTGTCTACGGTATGGGCCCGTAATGTTAAACCACCTTGGACGACGTGCTGGGAGTCCTCAAGCGACGCTGGAGCGAATAGTGGGCAACCCGTCGTGCTGCAACGACGACGATGTCCAGGATGTGCTCGCTGCCTGCTTTGCGTCGCCGGCTGTGTTCGACGCTGGCGTCTGCTCTGTGTGCTGGGACGTATTCGACAATCTGGCAATTACAGATGCTGAGCGTAATCTGGTTGGCACTCAGTGGACGCTTGTATATTTCAAAGAGCGTTCCTTTGTGTTCAAGCCAGAGCGCGGCTGCACTGAAGTTGCCTTGCCGAATATGCAATCTGCATTTACGTTCTGGTGCCTTGGCAGCAGCGGCAACCCATTATCTAAATTGGCAGAATCTGACAATTTGGAACCACTATTTGAAACCCCTGAAGTCGCAGAGTTTGTAATGAAAGATATAAGCGAATCCTTTATTATGGATATTATGAAAGAAAATTGGGATGTGGACGTTTGAAACTTTGAAACTATTCGGTATGATATTGTAAACCAAGACGAAGCGTTTAGCCCACTAGTCGACGATGAAAATGCCGATTTCAGTATTATGTTTACGTTAAAAGAAAATCAGTAGAACCACTTGGGCTCAATAGTTGGACATAGGTGCTGTATTCCACGTGTCTCAAAGTATAGTTTGCAATTATGTCATGTATTGCAGTGTCTCAAAGTATAGTTTGGAATTATGTGCTGTATTCCAGTGTCTCAAAGTATAGTTTGAAATTATGTGCTGTACTCCAGTGTCTCATAGTATAGTTTGGAAGTACGTGCTGTAGTCCAAGTGTCTCAAAGTATGTATGCCACCAATGTGTCTCGGGACAGCTTGTACGAAGGGAATGTCATTCTTATACAAGCTGTTTCTTTCATTACGTCGACAGAGAGCTCCTATACAAGCTTCGGTTTGGCATTGTTTAAGGTGTTTATACAGCGGCCTACGTTCACAAGGAGCTCCTTATACAAGCTTCATTGTTTAAGATCCTTTTAGTTGCCTTATACAAGCTTTCTGTGATCTTATTGAAAGTGTAAATATATGGTGTTATTGAATAACGACGTTACATTACTCTATATACGTGTTATGTGTACATGCAAGTTTCGCTACCGCGCAACGTGGCAAACAACGGCAATGTAGGGGACACATACAATCTTTATTGGTCATATTGGCAGTCGCGAGGATGCAGGACACTACTATACTGGTGATAAATTATGGACGAGAACATTTGTACACTGACCTGGCTGTGGTTCCCGATGCTGCTACTTCACGAAAGTGGCTTTCGTGACTTTTTATGTGAGGGTTTAGGTGAGGATTTACGACTATAGGATGTTGGATCCTCATTTCGTTGCGAACAGACAGACTCGAGCCATTCAACAGCCCAGAGAGCTTCCTGACCGTTTCCACTACCACTCCCGCTACTGCCTTCGACAGTTGTGGCGGGACGGAAGAGGGTACTGAGACAGCGAAGGCCCGCGTTGAGGCCGCGCTTGAAATGTGTTGCCTCACATGAAATTATGGCATTAGACAGTGAACGGGGACATATACTGTTGGTTACGACGTCCGTGTGTGCATCTGGACTCCCATCCAATATGCGAAAGACAAACATGGGCTCTACTCCTTTCGGGAGCTTTGGTTCTACTTGGATTTGCGTGTCACCTGTCACCTCGACCACGGGCGCTACGCAGAACACAATGTGCATTTTGCCACGCTGGTGATGTCCGCCACTTGACAATAGCACGGACTCGGCGTCGTGTGTCTGCTGCTGAAATTGCTGTGACTGTCGGTGATTGAGGTGCTGCTGCTGCTGTTGCTGCGGCTGCTGCTGGGATTGTTGAGCTGGGGACGACGGTGCACTGCCGGGTGATGTTGCGGTGTCGATCATGGTGATCTTGAAACTGTGCGGGACAGAAAGAGAGAGAGAGGTATCACTACAGTTATCAATGCCGCACACGCTCACCTACTTACCGCTTTGGTTGATGATGTGCCGTGGCAGGGGTAGCTCCCGTGCTCGATTCTGCCAAGGTGTGGTAGCGCAGCAAGATCCGGCACGAATCGTGCAGCGCTCGTACTTGGTGTCGCGCGCCCCAGAATACGAAGCAGCAGCGAGTGTCTCCCACCGACGCCGCCGTTGCAAAGTATTCGATGGCGCTGTAGAAGACCGAAACCAGGATCCGCTGCAGTCCCGGCAGGCCGCTGGTCCCCACGCCAGTGCTGCATGCAGGTAGAAATAGTGCGGGGTTCATGAAGCGAGTGTTGCAACGTTCGT
The DNA here is from genome assembly GCF_055883805.1 of Amblyomma maculatum. NCBI lineage: Eukaryota > Metazoa > Arthropoda > Arachnida > Ixodida > Ixodidae > Amblyomma > Amblyomma maculatum. The sequence goes on from NC_139348.1 coordinate 28,306,997, forward strand.
TGGCAGCAGCAAAGTCGTTGGTATTGAAGAGCTCGTGCCAGGCAACGCAATCGCTCGGGTGCAAGTCGTAATAGGGTGCCTCTGCAAACGTGGGCAAAGGTCCGTCCCGACCGATCTGCTGCTGGGGCTCCTCTGCCTGGGTAGGCCTCAGCACCGTGCCGTCGTCGAGCACCACCGACGCCGGTTCCACTGCGTGGTAGGCGCGCTGCTCGATACAGGTGCGCATCAAATAGTACATGCACTCGGCTCCCTTCTTACAGGCAAGCCACATGCGCAGCCCATAGTGCAAAGCCCTCGAGACGCCGGGCATCCACTTGGCATCCATGTCCCCGACGAGAGACGCCACGCACGCGTCTCCCGTCAGAAAGGGGAGCAGTAAGACACGGCCCAAGGCAAAGCCCATGTCCTGCCGCACGCGCAAAGCATACACGTATCTCCAGTGCTCGCCAGGAAACTGGTTTGCCACGAGCAAGGTGGGAGTACGATGGTTGGCCTGCACAATGGGGTGGGCGTTGTGTGGGTCGAGAAACGTGTATCCCGGTTCGCCATGTGCAAAAGCTCCGTCGAACCAGTTACGCAGTGCATCCATGGCGGCTCGTCTGTTCCTGATTCCCCGGCTCTGGAAATACAAACACACATATATATAACAATGATCGTTGGTTGAAAGCGCAAACACCAAACTTACCACGGCGTAGGCAAATATGTGTTCGTACAATTCGGGGCCGGATCCCTCGATGTTGACGTTGGCACAGGAAAGCATGCTGGTGGCAAACACGAGAAGCGCCAGCATGGTGTCGTGAGGCGGCACGGGCACGCTGCGCTGTGTGTCAGGATTCACATATTCGCCTAGGGCGCACACTTTGGGTTGCGGCAACATGTCGCGCAGCTCGCCCGTGTACGCGTCGCGCCAGCTGTGACTCATCATTGAGCGCAGAGCTTGCGTCATGGCTTTGTCGGCGTGGGATGTGGAAGCATCGGCGAACCGGACCCGTTGCCTCTGTTGCTCGAGCTTCTTTCGTCGTCTCTGGGAAAGCATTCTAGCTCTGCGTCTCCGTTTCCCCGCGCCGATCCCGGAACCGTCGCTAGCTGCACTGCCGTCGTCGCTCGTGGTTGTAGTAGTGACCGCTTCGTAGTCCTCCTCGTCGTCTTGTGACGACATGGATTCCAATTCATCAGTGCGAAAATATTCATCTATCGCCTCCGGCGTTCCCACCCCGAGCAACCGTCGTTTACGCGCCGGGCGTTCGGGCCGCCGTGCTTTTGGGGGCGACGACGGCTCGGGTGCCGCGGGCAGCTCGTCGCTTGTATTATTGATGGGTGGTGTAGGCGGTATGACTTGACCGCAACAAATGTCATCTTGGGTGAATTGTGCGGGCTCGGGCTGTCGGGGCTGAGGCTGTCGCTGAGATTGTTGTGACTGCTGCTGCTGACGAGGTTGTTGCTGTTGTGACTGCTGCTGCTGCTGCTGCTGCTGCTGCTGTCGCTGAGATTGTTGCGGCTGCTGCTGCTGCTGCTGCTGCTGCTGCCGAGGTTGTTGCTGTTGCTGCTCGGCTTGCTGTTCTTGGGGTTGCTCTTCCAGTGCGGATGCTTTCTCGACCAACTCCTCTGACGGCGGGGACGGCGAAGGCCGCCGCCGAGCTGTCGACATAGTCAATATCTTGGGCACTTGGAAGCGTTGCTCCGGCAGCTGCTTCGAAGGTGACAAGCGTGCAATGCGCTGTTTCTTGAAAGGCAGAACAACCGGATCGATTATGGCGCTCGCCGTTGCGTCGCCTTTGTGTTGTTGGGCGCCGATCTTGCCTCGCGCTACCGCGTCTATCGTCCTCATTAGGCGAGTCCTCTTTTCAGGAGAAGTAGTTACTAATACTCCGCTTAGGTCCGCGTTTCCTTGTCGTGGCGGCGTCACCAGCGGTACTCTGTTCATGCTCATGGATGTGCGCTTAAGGCTAGATACGCGACACGACTGCTTGGGGGGCGTCTGTCCAATGTCGTTAATTCGCACGACGAGCTGTTTGCCTTCGGATACTGCGGCGCGTTCAGTAATACTGTCACACGGCTCCTCGTCTGGCGTCATGGCAATGGCAGTAGCGGCACTCGTAGTTTCTTCGCCTAACGATACAATGTCCTCGTCGAAGAGTATTTCTTCGGTGGCGGTGGCGCGCAGTCCTAGCGAGGTTAGAAGCATGCCATCCGCCGCCGCCACAGCGCCGCTAGCGCGCCCTTTCTCGTTTTTTCGTTTCTGCTCGCGCTGCTGCTGCCGTTGCTCGGCCCCGTCACGAGTACTCATGGCGGCAGTGGCGGCGGCAGCGGCGCCAGCAAAATTGCTACAGCCAGGGGCGGCGCTGTTACCGACGCCATTTCTTCCGGGAGCATCACCCCCGTTTTTACTGTCACGGACACTTTTCGCGTGCTGTTGTTTTTGCGTGCTTATAGCCAACAGTTGCTCACCCACTAGTCGCTCAATTTCCATCCTTTCCATGGCGTCGTTCAGGCAGCCACACACGCGCACACACAAACACCCATCCAAGCTGCGTCGAGCAGCCGACTACTACGCACCGGAGAATTGTTGCAGCCTCCGTGCGCAACCGCTCTCCTCGCTCTCACAATCTTCCCCCTCTTCGAGCAGCCGCTGCGACTGGCTAACACAACTACGCCCTCCTCCCCTTCGACCGAGAGTGCGCAATTGGATTTTCTGGCGGGGATGTTCCCTAGAAAGAGGGCCACTCGCTCGCCGCTTGCCGCTGGTCGGTACCCAATAAAAAGAGGGCCACTCGCTCGCCGCTTGCCGCTGGTCGGTACCCAACTCTGCGGGAGCAGCTGTAGGGAAGCGAGCAAACAAAATGGAAGACACATTGTTTCAAACATAACTTATACTTTACTATGTACACTGTCTCTTAATGTTACCCCTACCATTTTTTGTTCCGTAGCTCTCTGGGTTGTCCTCAACTTAAGTAGAACTCTCTTGGTTAGCCTCCACGTTTCAGCCCCATAGGTCAGTACAGGCAAGATGCAACTGTTGTATACATTCCTCTTGAGCCATACCGGTAAGCTGCTAGTCATAACCTGCGAGTGCTTGCCAATACGCTCCATCCCAATCTTATTCTTGTTATTTCTTTTTCATGGTCCGGATCAGCGGTTACTACCTGTCCTAAGTAGACATATTCGCCTACTAATTCCATTATTGCGCTACCTAATGTAAACTGCTGTTCCTGCTCGAGGCTGTTGAACATTACCTTAGTCTTCTGCATATTGATTTTCAAGCCTACCTTTCTACTCTTTCTGTCTAGGTCATCAATCATTATTTGCAGTTCATCTCCCGAGTTGCTTAGCAAGGCAATGTCCTCTAAACAAGCTGTGAATAGTACTGGGGAGATTGTGTCTTCTTGCCTAACACCTTTCTTTAATGGGAATTTGGTTACTTTCTTTATGCAGAGAACTATGGTTGCTGTGCAGCCACTATATATATCTTCCAACAATTTCACGTACAGCTCGTCTACCCCCTTATATCGCAATGCCTGCATCACCGCCGAGGTTTCAACTGAGTCAAATGCTTTTTCGTAATCAATGAATGCTATGTATAAGGGCTGGTTATATACCGAGCATTTCTCTATCACCTGATTGATGGTATGGATATGATCGATAGTAGAGTACCGTTTCCGAAACCCTGCTTGATCCTTTGCTTGATTGCAGTCTACGGTTGTCCTGATGCTATTAGTCTATTCCTATTCTTGTGTCTGTCTGATTCGCCGCCGTGTTTGGAAGACCCGCTGTTCTTGGAACACCCGGTGTCTTTGGGATGGCTGCTGCGCTTGAGATTCTTGCGATGGCCGGAGGAGCCGCCGCGCTTGGGATGGCCGGTGTAGCGGCTGCGCCTGGAAATGTGCTTGAGATGCCCGGGTGTTTAGAATGCCCGGTAAATGATGCGGTGCCACGAATATTGCGACTGGCACCATTGCCATGACTTGTACTGCTTGGGGGGCGCTTGAGATTCTTGCGATGGCCGGGGGAGCCGCCGCGCTTGGGATGGCCGGTGTAGATCCTTTGCTTGATTGCAGTCTAAGGTTGTCCTGATTCTATTAGTCTATTCCTGTTCTTGTGTCTATCTGATTAGCCGCCGTGCTTGGAAGACTTGCTGTGCTTGGAAGACCCGCTGTGCCTGGAAGACCCGCTGTGCCTGGAAGACCCGCTGTGCCTGGAAGACCCGCTGTGCCTGGAAGACCCGCTGTGCCTGGAAGACCCGCTGTGCCTGGAATACCCGCTGTGCCTGGAAGACCCGCTGTGCTTGGAAGACCCGCTGTGCCTGGAAGACCCGTTGTCCTTGGGATGGCTGCTGCGCTTGAGATTCTTGCGATGGCCGGGGTGTTTAGAACGCCCGGTAAATGATCCGGTGCCAGGAATATTGCCACTGGCACCATTGCTATGACTTGTACTGCTTGGGGGGGGACATACCTCTGTACTGTTAGGCGAGGCGGCACGGGAGCTGCCGTCTTTTGCAGGTGCTTTTCGGGTGCTACCACTGCCGCCGTCACTGCAGATGCTGTTCGTAGTGCCCGAAGCTGCTGCTCCGACACTGTGGCATTCGACAAATAGTTCGTCGTCAGTGACGTTTTCGTAGTCGGCGTTGCACAGGACATCCCTGGCCGCCCTTGCCGACGGGGAACAGATGAAAGAGGCGTTTCTGGGCAACGCGGAACCCCTGGAATCTCCAAGTCTGGGACGAAAGTCCGCGAGCCCTCCGGAAAATGGGAAACGTACCTCGCTTTCCGTTTCTTTATCGGCAAATGGTCCCCCGCCAGGGAAGATTCCTTCAAACGTCGGCGACGCGTTTCCCCTGCCGTGCTGGCAATCGGCACGAAATTTTCCCCAGGCGACAGGCCCATGGTTACCAGCGACGACGTCTGCAGCGGCTGCCGGCTGTTCAAGCGGAGATGAAACGGGCTTTGCGGCGCTGGAAGCGGCGGCGTCGGCTTGTATGCAGATAGTGGCGAGGGCCGTTCGTGTCCTACCGGAGAGCTCGGTGCCCGTCGCCCGTGATTGGTCCGTCGAACCGCTAGGGGCATCCGCAGCAGCCACCAAGCACTCCAGTGCTATCGCGTCGGCCTCCCTTCCTGTCGGCGACGGCGGGGAAGCCGGGCTGCGTTGGCCGCCATTATTGTCATCGCGTTGCTGTTCTGGAGACATCCCGAAGATGTATTCAACGAAGTCCAGCAAATTGCCGCTCTGCAGACACTGCAAGCAACAATACCATGTATCGGTGACTATGCTGAAAGCACGTCAGGACGCCCATGGATAGTACAAGACAACAATCCTACGTGGCAAGAGCCCACGTCTATGTCTCCCGCGAGCCATCGTCCATTCCCACAAAGCAACAGCATCTGTCCAAGACTACGGCCAGTGTCTAAGCAATACAAGGCAAGAGCCAGCGTCTATTCCATTCCCACAAGTCATGCCTACGTGAATACAAGGCAACAACGGCAACAAATCTGTCCTGCACTTCAATATCTATAAGGAATTGCTATCTCCTACAAGACAACGGCGATACGTGCTACCTACAAGGGTCGCCTGCATCGATGCTAAGAGCAAGGCTATCCGCGCCTCAATTTCACACACACATGGAATAAATATTGAAATAAAACACATCACATGGAAATAAATATTGAAATAGAACACACCACAAGGAAATAAATATGGAAATGAAACACATCACATGGAAATACATATGGAAATGAAACACATCACATGGAAATATATATTGACAAGGAAATAAATATGGAAATGAAACACATCACATGGAAATATATATTGAAATGAAACACATACACACTTGTCATGTGGAAACAATAAAGATGTAGTGCTCCTGAATAAACATGGGATTCGCGCAATCCCAGAGGAACGAATAAAAAGAGCGCTCACCCGCATCATGATCTCCTCCGTTTGCCAGTGTAGTGGCTCTAGCTGCTGGTGCTGCTGCGGCAGCGAATTCTGGAACTCACCGTACGACACCAGCGGGTCCTGCTTATCTTGCAGCATCAGCGGGTCCGTGGGATGCTCGGCGTACGGCATAGCGATGGGCAGCGGGTCCTGCTCAGCTTGCACCATCAGCCGGTCCTGCTCAGCTTGCAGCATCAGCGGGTCCGTGGCAAGGTCGGCGTGCGGCATGGCGATGGGCAGCGGGTCCTGCTCAGCTTGCACCATCAGCCGGTCCTGCTCAGCTTGCAGCATCAGCGGGTCCGTGGCAAGGTCGGCGTGCGGCATAGCGATGGGCAGCGGGTCCATGGGCTGCGTGGACTGCGACAGCGGCTCCTCGGGCGTGGTCGGTTGCGACATCGGCTCCCCCAGAGACGCGGGTAGCGCTTGCGACGACAGCTCGGGTTGCACGAAATACTGAGGCTGTTGGGCGGCAAAAATTTCGATTTGAGGTTGATACAGCGCCTGCTGCTGCAACAGCGCCTGTATCTGGCACTGCTGCTGCAACACCAGAGCCTGCATCTCTTTTTGCTGCCGCAACAGACTCTGTATATCGAGCTCGCCTGCGTGCTGCGCCGAAACTTCGGGCGCCGTCGTCGTCTCCGGGGCCTGCGCCGCTTGCTGCGGCGCCGATGTCTCCGGGGCGTGCGATGGTGGTGGTGCCCAAGCCGCTTGCTGCAACTGCTGACCCAGTTGTGGCGTCATTAGAACGCCGTGAACGGCCGTGAACACGCCGCCGCCCGAGTGGTATACGAATGTTCCATATTGCGCACCGGGCGCAGAAATTTGGTTGTCGGTCGGGGACACTACTGTTGCACAAAACATATTATTAAGGGAGGTGTCGGCGGTCGGGGACACTACTGTTGCACAAGACATATTATTAAGGGGGGTGTAGGCGGTCGGGGGTGCGTGAAATACATTATTGTGGCTACATTCTTGGCTGGTGGTCGGGGGCAAATTGCTCACAGCGTAAAACGGCTCCGGCACTTTCAAAGTTTCGGACACAGAGCATGGCAGTGAATAATCGAACATTACCGAATAGTTCCCAACGGGTTGCGAGTCGTCGGCCATGCTCGGGCGACAAGCAGCAACTCCCTACGCGACGACGAGTGCCTTCTTATATCCACTCCCCGTGTACCACTACGGCAATAAGTCTGCGTTGGGTGACGTGGTTCGAAAAAGTGAAACTGTGGTACCCGTCTTATCGCGTCTGTTATACGGAATCAAACTGCGGCCGGCGAACGCATTGATGCGTCAGCTTATAAAGGTGAGCTCCCTCCTCACCACTCACTGTCCTTTTCACCTCCACGCAATTCACTCCTCCGTCACTGTCCCATTTCTGCGACGCGACACAGATAACTTCGAGAGGGATTCTCCTCTCCGTTGTATACAGCGAAGTTGTTGGTGGAGAGGGGGTTGCAGTAAGCACAGCTGCCATGTATCAGAAACTTTCCGACAGTGTGACCATGAGCATGTAGGCGGGACTGCGGACACGACTCCGCCCATCCAAAGCAGTGGTGGTTTTGGCACTTTCCCAGTTTGCTCTATCACTAATTCCTAACAGGGAATACGGCCCCGCATGTCCAAAATGTAACAACGGAGGACCCGCCACTCAGGCGCACATCATCTGGGGGTGCGTAAATAACCCGCCCCCAAGGGCCCTTCCCAGTTTGCTCGAGCAAACCACATCCGTCCAGCACCGCTTCCTACCACACAACTAAAAAGAAAATGCGTCTTGTGTCCAACGTGCGCGCGCGCGCGTGTGTGTTGTGTCTACCGCTCGCGTGCTGTGTCTCCGTGTTTAATTGTCGGATTACATGTTCGGTACTGGATATTGCAACCGACACGCGGCAAGACCTTGGCGTTAATGTGCTATTTAGCATTAGGTTACGTTTGATCCTTTGTGCGCTGTGTGTGCAGTGCTTTACCGGCGTCGACTTCCCGCATCGTAATAGTTTGCTCTGCAATCCACCGCTGTGAAGGCGGATTAACTGTCAGCAGTAGTGCCGCGCTCCCATGGCAACCTTTTCTGGAGCTTTGCCGTGCCGTCCCATGTCCTTCTGTGGCGTGTCTTTATCCTATACTGGTTATGTAATAAGGCGAGGAAGAAATTCCAAACCGGATCCAACACTCTTAGGAAAAATGTAGTATTTTTACTAACTTTAGGGTAGCAACTGCTTGTCACATATGTTACTACCTTGTTACTAACAGGGTAGCAACCGATTGCGTTAGTAAGTGCAGTTAGTAACGGGTAAGTTATTAAAAGTTACTAACCCTGTCGTTACTAACTGCAGTTGCTAAAAGGGCAGTAACTCATTGAGCTAGTAATATGTATACATATAAAACTTTTAAAATTCCTGCTGCTCACGTCAGAACTGCCTCTTGAGCTGAACTACATGGACAGGGAGGGCACCTTTTGCTCTGCACGTAATAACAATGAATATGTTTAAAATCGGTAAAATCAGTATTACATTTTGAATTTAAGCCAGAGTCATGTAATTGTAGTCCATTAATATGCACAAACAAGTCTGCTGATGCACATTTTGTACCAAGCCAAACTTATAACTACAATATATTCATATTCGGTGCTTTGCACTTGGTGAGGAGCAAATGTCTTGCTCTATTTCGCACTGCTGGATAAATGCAGCATGCTCACGAATCAATTTATGCGCACACTTCTTAATAGGTGCATCTCCAGCGGCTGTACATATAAATTTTGTTCGCATAAAATATTTCATCATCTCATCCCGGGCTTCTATTTCGCAAGCACAACATGCGTATTAATGTTACACGTAAAAACATTATTCATGACATTTTTGCTAAATATCCGCATGTGATATTCTAAACAGAAAAGGGAAATTTGCACTCCTATATAGCCCTAGCTGAAATGCCATGGATGTGGTATCTGCAGAAGGTGTTTTCACGTCACGCAAACTGAAAAAATTAAAAAAAGTTGCCTTCTTTTACACAAGAGACTCCAATCAACTCTCATCAAATTATTGCTCATTGTCATAAGAACAGGGGGCCAGAAGTTTGGTTCATGGATGTTGATCAGGAACTAACATTTGCACTGTTTAAAAGCCAGGAAAAAATATACTCAAATAGCGCAGAACGGACTGAACTTTTATTTTCCCTCCAAATCTACATTATGCAGTCTTCTTCAAGCCCTCTTCAATGCACGATATGGGGCGCAGTACTGACAGGGTCCTGGTGGATGTTTGAAGGCCACAAAAATGTTATAAAACAGCAAATGTGTTCTTGTTGTGGCTGCTGTACTTAATATCAAAAATCCAATATATTTCTTTAACAGCTGCAATACCGTCTGGTCAATGGCATCCATATTGAGTGCCTCAAAAGTGGCGACGATTTCTTTTGCTTCATGCAGCTGCGAAGTCTCCAAAGAAAGAGCGGCGTAGGTGTCCTGCGCCAATACCATGAGTCAACATTAGTGCCAATTTTATGAGTAAACTATCGAAGGGAAATGAAACAGTACACTTATCGGCCCTTTCAGAAATCTGGGCTGCTCCTTCGGAAGCATCGGCAATATGCGTAGAGCACCAACTGCGAAGCAATCAGTCAACCAAAATTCTGTTATAGCACTGAGCAAGACTATGAACATGAAAAAGTTATAAATACATTTTTTGTGCCTCCTTCCAATTTTTCGAGACGTGCTCCTATCTCGGAGGCTGTTTCTTTGGCACACCGTCGGCCCTTGGCCAGCTCCAAGCACCGTGCTTCGTAGTGATTTATAAATGTCAACAACTTCGATACGAAATTTATGCCTGTCATTGCGGTGAACTCCTCATGAAGCTTGAATGAGAAAAATTTTCACTTACTTACTAAACTCAATATTTTTATCGATAATATTAAAACATAAATCGAGACACAAAAGGAAACACCTGACAGAACTTAAAGAGGAAGTTACAAGAGAGATGTGCTGTCTCTTTGGCGTACTTGACGCCAAACACCCGGCAGAGAATTTGTCGGACCAACACCAGATTCGCATCAACAAGTTCGCACAAGAGATAGAATAAAGAAATATGTTTGTTGCATTTGCGTTGTATTCTTTTAGCCGTCGCAGGGCAAAATGACGCGTCACAGGCTATACACTTGGCCTCCGCCCGGTACCGGTGCCGCGTCGGGTGGTGGCTGCGTGGAGGCGAACTTTACGAATACGCCCATGCCTACCGTAATCTGCTATCCCAATACTTTGCCGGCTTCCACCAACATTTACAGTCATTACGGTGGCCGCCCGTCACTGGGGAGGCGGGACCGCGCAGGGCGGTCGCAGTCATTCCTTGGCAGCAGCCGTAGCTTCCGCTGTTGCCGCCCGAAAAGAGAGTGGTTCGTCTTCTACCCTCGCCTCGCTCCGCCAGCACTTTTGTGGGCTGTGCTAAATATTGCAAAGAAATAAGGAACGCATTGCAGTCGGTGCCCTAGTCGTGTCCACGTTCATATCTGTTGTGACGTACATTTACCATTACTTTGTCGGGTAATGAGTTACGCGAAAGACCAGTCAGCCTCGGAATCAAAACATGAGGAGATTGCGGTGAACATGCGAGGTCGAGACTTTATTAGTTTCGAAGCCGAAGTTTCTGGCGACGGAGAAGAGCACCGGGACGAAGCAGGCGATGACGATGATCCGTACGGGTTGCGCGACAAGCGCCCCAAGCGTTGGCGTCGGGTGTATCGCATAGACGACGAAGAGGACGAGGACGAGGAGGAACCGGCTAGGCGCGACGACTCACCAGCCAAGCGTTGGCGCGACGAGGACGACGTGGAAAGTCCACCGGCCAAGCGTTGGCGCGACGAGGACGACGTGGAAAGTCCACCGGCCAAGCGTTGGCGCGACGAGGACGCTGCCGAGCTTTCCGACTGGAACACGGAGGACGAAGAATTTGTCGTGCCCGATGACTACCTGAGCTACGAATCGGACGCGTCGGCTTCGACCGAATCTACGGCCTCGTTCACGCCGTCTTCCTCGAGTAGTAGTAGTAGTAGTAGCAGCAGTAGCTCATCCTCTTCGGACGAGCAATATGATTGCCGTTGTACCAGGTGCCGCAAGCATGCGCGCAAGTGCCGCAAGCTCAAGAAGAAGAAGAGGAGGAGGGCGAGCTGTCGCGGCAAGTCATATGGGCAGCAGAGCACGTCGGCGGCGAAAATCGTTGGCTGTGCGAATGTGGTGCATGCGCCAGATTCGCTTGTGTGTCATTCGCGACCAGTCGTGGACGACTTCGAAACTGAAGCACGCGAAGTACATGGTCAGGAGGTAGCTAAACAGCAAGCGGACTGAAAGGGGCAACGATGGTATAGCCGCACGTACGCATGTCGGACATGTTGCAGTCATTGACAGTAAGCACGACTCCGTAAGTGACGACTCCGCCCATCCAAAGCAGTGGTGGTTTTGCCACTTTCCCAGTTTGCTCTATCACTAATTCCTAACAGGGAATACGGCCCCGCATGTCCAAAATTTAACAACGGAGGACCCGCCACTCAGGCACACATCATCTGAGAGTGCGTAATAACCCGCCCCAAGGGCCCTTCCCAGTTTGCTCGAGCAAACCACATCCGTCCAGCACTGCTTCCTACCACACAACTAAAAAGAAAATGCGTCTTGTGTCCAACGTGCGCGCGCGCGTGTGTGTTGTGTCTACCGCTCGCGTGCTGTGTCTCCGTGTTTAATTGTCGGATTACATGTTCGGTACTGGATATTGCAACCGACACGCGGCAAGACCTTGGCGTTAATGTGCTATTTAGCATATAAATTTTGTTCGCATAAAATATTTCATCATCTCATCCCGGGCTTCTATTTCGCAAGCACAACATGCGTATTAATTTTACACGTAAAAACATTATTCATGACATTTTTGCTAAATATCCGCATGTGATATTCTAAACAGAAAAGGGAAATTTGCACTCCTATATAGCGCTAGCTGAAATGCCATGGATGTGGTATCTGCAGAAGGTGTTTTCACGTCACGCAAACTGAAAAATAAAAAAAAGTTGCCTTCTTTTACACAAGAGACTCCAATCAACTCTCATCAAATTATTGCTCATTGTCATAAGAACAGGGGGCCAGAAGTTTGGTACATGGATGTTGATCAGGAACTAACATTTGCACTGTTTAAAAGCCAGGAAAAAATAAACTCAAATAGCGCAGAACGGACTGACCTTTTATTTTCCCTCCAAATCTACATTATGCAGTCTTCTTCAAGCCCTTTTCAATGCACGATATGGGGCGCAGTACTGACAGGGTCCTGGTGGATGTTTGAAGGCCACAAAAATGTTATAAACAGCAATGTGTTCTTGTTGTGGCTGCTGTACTTAATATCAAAAATCCAATATATTTCTGTAACAGCTGCAATACCGTCTGGTCAATGGCATCCATATTGAGTGGCTCAAAAGTGGCGACGATTTCTTTTGCTTCATGCAGCTGCGAAGTCTCCAAAGAAAGAGCGGCGTAGGTGTCCTGCGCCAATACCATGAGTCAACATTAGTGCCAATTTTATGAGTAAACTATCGAAGGGAAATGAAACAGTACACTTATCGGCCCTTTCAGAAATCTGGGCTGCTCCTTCGGAAGCATCGGCAATATGCGTAGAGCACCAACTGCGAAGCAATCAGTCAACCAAAATTCTGTTATAGCACTGAGCAAGACTATGAACATGAAAAAGTTATAAATACATTTTTTGTGCCTCCTTCCAATTTTTCGAGACGTGCTCCTATCTCGGAGGCTCTTTCTTTGGCACACCGTCGGCCCTTGGCCAGCTCCAAGCACCGTGCTCCGTAGTGATTTATAAATGTCAACAAACAACCACTGCCGTGTCCGCCAAGAACAAAGAGCCCTTCCCTCGCGGTGTTGCCTTACGCGCGCTGCGGCGTCGCCTCCTCTGTTTCCGAGGTCTATGCAATGGCCCTGTGGCCGCGTGAAAGTAAATAAATGCAGGTTTTATAGCTCCTCCTTTTCGACTTGATCGTTTTGTTCACTTGACATATTTACTCTGCCTTATTTGCTGAGCTTGGTGGCATTTATACTGTATATTATTAATAAATGCAACACCTAGCCCTACTTTTCATTTATTTTTCCTGTTCCGTTTTCACAGAAAGGTGAATAGGGGATCGGAGTTCATGAATGGTACGCAAAAAGTGTTTAATGCTTCATCCACAAAGCATTGCCCTATCAAGTTCCTCTGAGATGCGATATAAAGGGTGATTATTATTTTTTTAACGTTTACAGCTCATTAGTTTGAAATCTAACAGAGTAGCATCGGTGTGGCCTAATCATGTGCACAGCTAGATGGACACGTGCGTGATAGAACTTAGTGATTGGACAATATCACAACAAACTACATATAAATGGCTGCATAATAATATTGCACAATTGAAGGCTTTCAACATAGACGCTGAGTCGAGTTCTAAGTTTTCCTTGATTGGCAATGCAGTTGGAAATATTCTGATAACATGTACGCATTTCAGAGATCGTTAAGCTCATGTCTGACATTCTGCATGTTTAAAATGGAGTAAAAAGCCCTTGGATACAGAAAATACGGAATACGCTTGCCTATTTGATGACACAGAAGCAATTAACGTGACTTCAGCGACAATACTTCAGCGTCCGTGCAGCGACGTCCTCTTATAAATCTGCAAGGCGGGAATCCTCTTAGATGCCTATGGCCGAGATAAACTTTTTTAGATGCATAATCATAATAAAAGTTTTAAAACTGTACTCAACCTATATGTTTACGGCCTTCAGCTTCACGATATATTTCCCTCTCAAAATGAAACTAAAAAGGCTGCCTAGCTAATTTTAATTAGTCTTCGAGCTCTGTCCGCCTTGCTTAGATTTTAAAAATGGCACCTATAAACGCCTAAAAAATTACATGTATAAAGGGATGTTTCAGTTACTAACTTGGGAACACGAGGTAGTAACAGAGACGTAGTAGTAAAAAGTTAGTAACGGTCCAAGAACTTACCAAGAAGTTAGCAACGGGGAAAAAAATGTTAGCAATTGCTGCAGTTACTAACTTTTCGCTCGACTAGAACGTTAGTAATGGTCCTAGAAGTTAGCAATTGCAAGAAAAAAGTTACTAACTGCAGCCGTTACTAAATTTTTGGCTTGCAGTTACTAAGTTTTTACTATCTTTTTTTTTAGAGTGAATGTCAGGAAAAAGAGCGTCTACCCCGCGTCAGTGGTTCTACTATCCTTGACCTATCTCATTAGGCCTGTAACTAATATCCCGGATATCGGATCACGAACCTTATTATTACTCCGCGGAAGAGAACTCATTTGCTCTCCTAATGAATGGCAGCACTCGGCAGTTGGTCAGAAATCAATGTCTTTATTGCATAGTCAGAAGCAACGCACAATACAAAAATGATTACGACAAAAATGACTTTAGGTCATAGAGCGCCGTTGCGTGGTCATCAAAAGTTGCCCAGGGCACAAGTTTGCCAACAATAGTTAAGAGGTTCTTACGATACAACTCCATATGTAGTCTTTTTTTTTTGTAATGTATAAACATGTTTTCAAAGTTGAAATGTAGTGGCGATCTCACAAGACACTTTAAATATAGAGATATCAATGATTCCATTTTCTCTGTGTTTGCTCGGAGATGATCCTTTACCAAATCATTCTCTGCGTTGTCGGACGAAATAACGGTAGAGTTTCTCAGCAACAAATGTTGCTCCTCGAAGTGGGCTCTGGTGAGATGCACATGTTCAACGAAACTCGTGGGTACTCTGCCAATGGACGGGAATTGCCAGCCGCACAACTTTGCATTTCTGCTCGCCGCATAATACAAAGACTGCTCGCCGTCGCTGTACGCAAACGAACTGTGTTTAACGTACAGCTCCCCGCACATTTTAGCTAGCATCAGGCAGGCCCTATGCGACTCCTTGGCGTTGGAACAAGGTAGCTCTATTGTTACTGTTGCGAAGCCCGGAGGAGAAAAATGACGCACCATGTATGCAACGCTGATCATGCCAGCCTTCTGCATGGTGTTGTAGTTGGGCTGCTCCATTTGCAACGTATAAGAAAACGGTGCGCCACACTCCCCCCGAAACTCCAGTACAGCATAACACTTTTCCTCGCCCACAAACAGTTCGCGCAGTAGCACGCCTTTCTGCCATTCTTGTTTCGGAGATCTCTCGTTGTCTAAGAGCGGATTGCGGGAACGGTAGAAGAACGGCCCGTAGAATTCCCGCCTTGTGGCTAAAACAGCCTTAACCTCGCTTTCGGCAAATTGCTTATAGCCATCCTTGTACTCGTCTCTAGTGGTTGGCAGAGGGGTAGGTCGCATACGCGAGGTGAACAGGTTAGTTAGGGACTTGAGAAAACGATAGATGAAGTTGTTGAAATGCAAGGAGTACAAGTGTACATTTTCGTACTTGGGGGTGTAGGCTCCATATTCGGTGCGGATGATTCCTGTTAGAATTACGCGTTCTATACAGGCGGTGTAATTGCCGCACAAATCGCGTATTCTGTCGTTAGCGGCGAGCGCATGAATGCACGTAGGATCTTCGCCGGGCATTACAAATTCTACTGAACATATACGCTCAAGCGTAACGCCCCCGAGACATTCGCGAATGCTGTCAGAATATAGGGGGACTTTGACAGCTTTCACTTCGTAGCGCATCTGCTTAAGCAGCGCTTTGCTGCTAAATGTGCGGGGTCGCGGGAGAACGCGGCCGACAAATTCCGCCTCGCCCATCTGCACGGTATACGTCTTTTGCGCGTGGTGCACAAAGTACGCGAGGACATTGTTCACGCGCATCACGCCCGGGCTGGTTACCACCAAATGGTCCCACTTTGCCCATTCGAGAGAAACGTCCACCGGCATTTCGTCGATCATGCCGTCGCCAAGTTCAACGTGCAGTGCTTTAATGTGCATACATTTTCTGTATATAAATGTTTTCAGTGCCGATGACTGGAGCCTATTTGAGGGGTTCCTGTACAAAATTTTCACTGCATCGAAGCAGTGCGCGTGATTTTGCACTAGAGAAATCACCGCTCTCTCCGCCCGATTACGGTTCGCGTCTTGTGGGCCCCTTTTCACGTCGTAAAACACGAGCGCGAGAGAAACACTTTGGAAGCTGGAATTTTGGAGTGGTTCCACCCTAGTCGAGAGCGGGCCGGTGCCCTGTATGCACGCCGCGTCCTTTAAGATGGTATTCACGGACGATACAACCTCCCACGAGGAAACTAGGCAGCACCTCTCGTTAGTGCACTTCGTCACTAAAGCTTGGTAGCCGCGTCGCGCGTCAGGATTTTGCGAAGCTATTTTGCGGGCTAACCTTTTAAAGTTCCAATTTGTTGCCTTCGATTCCGCACTTTCCTCACCTACTGGCGGAGCAGCTTCCACTGGGGACGGAAATACACACATGGGCAAGGTAGTAGTAGTCAAATCAATGGGAACGGGTCGAAACCTTCTGCTAGATTGCGAAAGCCGACGGGCCGCAGGTTGCGCGGCAGCTGTTGCGGAGGGGCTCCTCGCAGGTTGGACGACAGCTGCCGTTGCTTCGGGCTCGAAGACGACGGGTGCGATGGTGGAATAAGACGACTCGGCGCTGCCGCCGACGTCGTCGAAAACAGCGCCGATCATTTCGGCTAATGCTGAAAACACTTGCCAGTCGTCGCCGTCGGATCCCTTAGTTCTGGTGCTCGGCGGTTCCCCGGATTTCTGTGAAGCCGTTGTCGCTTGCGTGGCCGAGTACGTTTGCGATGACGGAAAGAAGTCACTCAGTAATGGGCACGGATCGTCTTGTTGCTGCGCAGTCGTTCTCAGCTCGTCGTATTGCACCCATTGACAAGAGGCTTTCGCGGCCGTCGTAGAGGAGCTCGCTGGCCTGTGGGCTATGTCGATCTCGTGTGCGCCGTGGCTAGGCTTTTCGGCGTTGTAGATCTCGTGTGTGCCGTGGCTAGGCCTTTCGGCGTCGTACATCTCGTGTGCGCCGTGGCTAGGCTCTGCAGGGTCGTTCGCAGGCTGAGCATTCGAGCCAGAGGATGTTGGGCTCGCGAAGTCGGGCGTGTCCTTTGCCGCTGATGAAGCGCCGTAGTCGTGGTTAGCCGACGCGGTAGCTGGCTCTTTGTATGGCCGAATCCTAGCACAGGACCCATCGGCCGCTGCCTTATGACGCTTGGTCTTGCTTTTCGACGAGTCTGTGGGAGAGCGGCGTTTCTTGTTTTTAGACGACTCCGTAGAAGAGCGGCGTTTCTTGATCTTGCCCGTGGATGCGATAGTTGGCGAAAGCTCGGCGACGGCCTTATGACGGCGCTTCTTGCTCGGTGAACCCGCTGTGTTTGGACGGCGAGGTTTCGTGTCCGATGTATGTGCCGAAGTCGTCGAGGACTCCGGTGATTCCATGGTACGGCGACGCTTCGTGTCCGATAGATTTGCCGAAGTCGAGGACTTCGGTGGATCCATGGTACGGCGACGTTTCGTGTCCGATAGATTTGGCAAAGTCGATGACTGCGGTGGATCCATAGTACGAGGGGGCGGGAAGGTTTCGGCGAGCTCGAATTCCGGAGGTTGGACAATGCATCGTTGAGGCAAGCGCGCGCTCTTATAAGGTTGCGCAGTGGGCGTGTCGGTGCAGCTGCCACATGCGGAGGAGGGGTCGCCGCTGCGTAGTCTTGCAATGTTGAAGACACAGGTGTCTAGGGGGAGGGTGAAAGACATCTGCCTATATAAAAGGAGTTCAAGCCCCGTGTCGCCACTCGCTGCGCCGCGTGCGCCCGGACCACTGCTCCGCTGACGGCCACCACGCCTCCGGCATCTCCGGGCGGTACCGCCCGGTCTCGTCGTTCGCTGGTTCCTCGGTATCCGTACTCGTTAGCTAGGTTCGTACTCGTTCGCTAGGTTCGTACTCGTTCGCTAGGTTCGTACTCGTTCGCTAGGTCCGTACTCGTTCGCTAGGTCCGTACTCGTTCGCTAGGTCCGTACTCGTTCGCTAGGTCCGTACTCGTTAGCTAGGTCCGTACTCGTTCGCTAGGTCCATACTCGTCTCTTTCACCTACCAGCTGGCTTACCGACGGCGTTCCTACGGGTGGTCATCGCATACGGGCATCATATATGGTGAGTGTTATCATTGTTACCTCTACTCCAGCACCCACCCTGCATGCATTTTCACCTCATCCTACCTGCTCACTTCCTTAACCTCTATTCCTTGCACATTGCACTTCTCCTGTGTGTTGTCCTGCGCGCGCTCCCACCTCTCTTCTATCTCTTCTTTCGTTCCGAGCTACGCGACGTATGTCACAGTACAGGAACATCTTTCTCTCTGTCTCCCCTACCCCTACCCCCCTTTCGTTCCGAGCTACGCGACGAATGTCACAGTACAGGAACATCTTTCTCTACTATCTTTTCTCTATCCCCCCTTTGCATGCTGCGCTGCTTTGCATGTTGCTTGCTTGCATGTGTGTGTCTGTGTTTGTCCCTGCGCGCGCTCCCACCTCTCTTCTATCTCTTCTTTCGTTCCGAGCTACGCGACGTATGTCACAGTACAGGAACATCTTTCTCTCTGTCTCCCCTACCCCTACCCCCCTTTCGTTCCGAGCTACGCGACGAATGTCACAGTACAGGAACATCTTTCTCTACTATCTTTTCTCTATCCCCCCTTTGCATGCTGCGCTGCTTTGCATGTTGCTTGCTTGCATGTGTGTGTCTGTGTTTGTCCCTGCGCGCGCTCCCACCTCTCTTCTATCTCTTCTTTCGTTCCGAGCTACGCGACGTATGTCACAGTACAGGAACATCTTTCTCTCTGTCTCCCCTACCCCTACCCCCCTTTCGTTCCGAGCTACGCGACGAATGTCACAGTACAGGAACATCTTTCTCTACTATCTTTTCTCTATCCCCCCTTTGCATGCTGCGCTGCTTTGCATGTTGCTTGCTTGCATGTGTGTGTCTGTGTTTGTCCCTGCGCGCGCTCCCACCTCTCTTCTATCTCTTCTTTCGTTCCGAGCTACGCGACGTATGTCACAGTACAGGAACATCTTTCTCTCTGTCTCCCCTACCCCTACCCCCCTTTCGTTCCGAGCTACGCGACGAATGTCACAGTACAGGAACATCTTTCTCTACTATCTTTTCTCTATCCCCCCTTTGCATGCTGCGCTGCTTTGCATGTTGCTTGCTTGCATGTGTGTGTCTGTGTTTGTCCCTGCGCGCGCTCCCACCTCTCTTCTATCTCTTCTTTCGTTCCGAGCTACGCGACGTATGTCACAGTACAGGAACATCTTTCTCTCTGTCTCCCCTACCCCTACCCCCCTTTCGTTCCGAGCTACGCGACGAATGTCACAGTACAGGAACATCTTTCTCTACTATCTTTTCTCTATCCCCCCTTTGCATGCTGCGCTGCTTTGCATGTTGCTTGCTTGCATGTGTGTGTCTGTGTTTGTCCCTGCGCGCGCTCCCACCTCTCTTCTATCTCTTCTTTCGTTCCGAGCTACGCGACGTATGTCACAGTACAGGAACATCTTTCTCTCTGTCTCCCCTACCCCTACCCCCCTTTCGTTCCGAGCTACGCGACGAATGTCACAGTACAGGAACATCTTTCTCTACTATCTTTTCTCTATCCCCCCTTTGCATGCTGCGCTGCTTTGCATGTTGCTTGCTTGCATGTGTGTGTCTGTGTTTGTCCCTGCGCGCGCTCCCACCTCTCTTCTATCTCTTCTTTCGTTCCGAGCTACGCGACGTATGTCACAGTACAGGAACATCTTTCTCTCTGTCTCCCCTACCCCTACCCCCCTTTCGTTCCGAGCTACGCGACGAATGTCACAGTACAGGAACATCTTTCTCTACTATCTTTTCTCTATCCCCCCTTTGCATGCTGCGCTGCTTTGCATGTTGCTTGCTTGCATGTGTGTGTCTGTGTTTGTCCCTGCGCGCGCTCCCACCTCTCTTCTATCTCTTCTTTCGTTCCGAGCTACGCGACGTATGTCACAGTACAGGAACATCTTTCTCTCTGTCTCCCCTACCCCTACCCCCCTTTCGTTCCGAGCTACGCGACGAATGTCACAGTACAGGAACATCTTTCTCTACTATCTTTTCTCTATCCCCCCTTTGCATGCTGCGCTGCTTTGCATGTTGCTTGCTTGCATGTGTGTGTCTGTGTTTGTCCCTGCGCGCGCTCCCACCTCTCTTCTATCTCTTCTTTCGTTCCGAGCTACGCGACGTATGTCACAGTACAGGAACATCTTTCTCTCTGTCTCCCCTACCCCTACCCCCCTTTCGTTCCGAGCTACGCGACGAATGTCACAGTACAGGAACATCTTTCTCTACTATCTTTTCTCTATCCCCCCTTTGCATGCTGCGCTGCTTTGCATGTTGCTTGCTTGCATGTGTGTGTCTGTGTTTGTCCCTGCGCGCGCTCCCACCTCTCTTCTATCTCTTCTTTCGTTCCGAGCTACGCGACGTATGTCACAGTACAGGAACATCTTTCTCTCTGTCTCCCCTACCCCTACCCCCCTTTCGTTCCGAGCTACGCGACGAATGTCACAGTACAGGAACATCTTTCTCTACTATCTTTTCTCTATCCCCCCTTTGCATGCTGCGCTGCTTTGCATGTTGCTTGCTTGCATGTGTGTGTCTGTGTTTGTCCCTGCGCGCGCTCCCACCTCTCTTCTATCTCTTCTTTCGTTCCGAGCTACGCGACGTATGTCACAGTACAGGAACATCTTTCTCTCTGTCTCCCCTACCCCTACCCCCCTTTCGTTCCGAGCTACGCGACGAATGTCACAGTACAGGAACATCTTTCTCTACTATCTTTTCTCTATCCCCCCTTTGCATGCTGCGCTGCTTTGCATGTTGCTTGCTTGCATGTGTGTGTCTGTGTTTGTCCCTGCGCGCGCTCCCACCTCTCTTCTATCTCTTCTTTCGTTCCGAGCTACGCGACGTATGTCACAGTACAGGAACATCTTTCTCTCTGTCTCCCCTACCCCTACCCCCCTTTCGTTCCGAGCTACGCGACGAATGTCACAGTACAGGAACATCTTTCTCTACTATCTTTTCTCTATCCCCCCTTTGCATGCTGCGCTGCTTTGCATGTTGCTTGCTTGCATGTGTGTGTCTGTGTTTGTCCCTGCGCGCGCTCCCACCTCTCTTCTATCTCTTCTTTCGTTCCGAGCTACGCGACGTATGTCACAGTACAGGAACATCTTTCTCTCTGTCTCCCCTACCCCTACCCCCCTTTCGTTCCGAGCTACGCGACGAATGTCACAGTACAGGAACATCTTTCTCTACTATCTTTTCTCTATCCCCCCTTTGCATGCTGCGCTGCTTTGCATGTTGCTTGCTTGCATGTGTGTGTCTGTGTTTGTCCCTGCGCGCGCTCCCACCTCTCTTCTATCTCTTCTTTCGTTCCGAGCTACGCGACGTATGTCACAGTACAGGAACATCTTTCTCTCTGTCTCCCCTACCCCTACCCCCCTTTCGTTCCGAGCTACGCGACGAATGTCACAGTACAGGAACATCTTTCTCTACTATCTTTTCTCTATCCCCCCTTTGCATGCTGCGCTGCTTTGCATGTTGCTTGCTTGCATGTGTGTGTCTGTGTTTGTCCCTGCGCGCGCTCCCACCTCTCTTCTATCTCTTCTTTCGTTCCGAGCTACGCGACGTATGTCACAGTACAGGAACATCTTTCTCTCTGTCTCCCCTACCCCTACCCCCCTTTCGTTCCGAGCTACGCGACGAATGTCACAGTACAGGAACATCTTTCTCTACTATCTTTTCTCTATCCCCCCTTTGCATGCTGCGCTGCTTTGCATGTTGCTTGCTTGCATGTGTGTGTCTGTGTTTGTCCCTGCGCGCGCTCCCACCTCTCTTCTATCTCTTCTTTCGTTCCGAGCTACGCGACGTATGTCACAGTACAGGAACATCTTTCTCTCTGTCTCCCCTACCCCTACCCCCCTTTCGTTCCGAGCTACGCGACGAATGTCACAGTACAGGAACATCTTTCTCTACTATCTTTTCTCTATCCCCCCTTTGCATGCTGCGCTGCTTTGCATGTTGCTTGCTTGCATGTGTGTGTCTGTGTTTGTCCCTGCGCGCGCTCCCACCTCTCTTCTATCTCTTCTTTCGTTCCGAGCTACGCGACGTATGTCACAGTACAGGAACATCTTTCTCTCTGTCTCCCCTACCCCTACCCCCCTTTCGTTCCGAGCTACGCGACGAATGTCACAGTACAGGAACATCTTTCTCTACTATCTTTTCTCTATCCCCCCTTTGCATGCTGCGCTGCTTTGCATGTTGCTTGCTTGCATGTGTGTGTCTGTGTTTGTCCCTGCGCGCGCTCCCACCTCTCTTCTATCTCTTCTTTCGTTCCGAGCTACGCGACGTATGTCACAGTACAGGAACATCTTTCTCTCTGTCTCCCCTACCCCTACCCCCCTTTCGTTCCGAGCTACGCGACGAATGTCACAGTACAGGAACATCTTTCTCTACTATCTTTTCTCTATCCCCCCTTTGCATGCTGCGCTGCTTTGCATGTTGCTTGCTTGCATGTGTGTGTCTGTGTTTGTCCCTGCGCGCGCTCCCACCTCTCTTCTATCTCTTCTTTCGTTCCGAGCTACGCGACGTATGTCACAGTACAGGAACATCTTTCTCTCTGTCTCCCCTACCCCTACACCCCTTTCGTTCCGAGCTACGCGACGAATGTCACAGTACAGGAACATCTTTCTCTACTATCTTTTCTCTATCCCCCCTTTGCATGCTGCGCTGCGCTGCTTGCATTCTGTCCTACTTGCATCGTCATCATCTCATGCCTACCATCGGTCGTGCTGCGATAGAGGTAACTCATCTAGTACACTGTGTATGCTGGTCGTGTGCCATGGCTGCCTCGGGACGCCCGTCGGTAAGTATTAGGTTCGGCGTCGTCGCTGAGATTGTTATGATCGCGCGCGCGAACGCGTTGGGTTGCTCACGAGAGATGTCGGTGAGCAGCCTCCCCGGTGCTAGTTAAGATGCGAAATGCATTTCTCGTCGTACATGAAACGGCCAGATTCCTGACACGTTCAGTTGTGTCAGCCTTGGTGGGTGAAAGGGTAGAGATCCTTAAGGTTAGGATATATAGAGATGTTGGAAACACCCCCTTAGCTGTAACGCTTAGAAGTCGGGCGAGCTCGCTCGCAATACGTGGTGCTATGTAAGGTTCGCAGCCCCCTATTAGCAGATGCCTAGATGAATTGTTTCCCCGTGGTTGATAGCTGTAATTATAATTGCGCACGTGTACACTTGCACCGTGTACACTAATGGGTAGCGGGATGGATAGTTGCTTGGTTGAACCTGAAGTGTGTGATGGCCCTGTTGTGGGACAGTCCACACGACTGGCAGTCTGGTTGGTTGATGTACGACGAGTCTTGCAGTGCGGATCTCATCTCGGACCACAAAGACATCCAGATAGCGCGTGCGGTAGTTAGGCATAGATTGAGGATTATGCGCGGGGAAACGTTTGTGCCAGCAGCAAGTCGCCGGCGTTGCCTAGAGTAGGTTAACGTAAGGGCGTACGGGAAATCGCCCAGAAAATAGAAATGTGCGAGGCCACGCATTAACGATAGGGATCCGCCGCTTTGGCCCGGCGCACTGGCACAAGCGTGTTAGGAGGTCCGCAGCGGTATAGGACGCGTTATTATAGCTTGCAATAGTGGACCGTCCTCAGGTGTGGGTTGGGCTTTTAGGAATACGCTGTAGCATGTGGTGTCTCCAGCCACGGGGAATAATTGAAGGGGATGGTGTAGCTGCCGCAGAATTCGCATTGCTCGGCGTGCTATTTGGGGAACCATCTCAATTCACGGTGGAACGACGTCCATCCATTGGCAAATTATGGGCAGTCTTTCCCAGCACGTAAAGCCGGGCAGTGCGGATTGTTAGAGACCTCGCGAGCCGTTTGTGGTCATCGAGGCGACAAACGTCCCGACCGCTCCGATCGTGCTCGTGTGAAGGGATCTGCGCCTCTTTCACTCTGGCACCTAGGGAGCGGAATATGGATTGGCATTTAATTCGGCACACGTGCGCCTTGCACGCCACAAAATTATTCCAAAGGTAAAGTGAACGTGCGGTGGGACTGTGGTTGTGGACGTTCACTTTACACCCCCTTAAAGGGACACTAAAGACAGCCAAAGATGGTATGAAAATCTAATAAACTACATTTGGTGACACTGTCGCCGCATATCCGGCAGCAAAAAATCGAATATTTGCTGAGATATTGCGATAAGAAGTTGAGGTTTTTTTCTTGTTCCCGCCGATCGAATTCAAACTGTGGCCTCCAACTACGTAGTTGGAGTTGCGTGACGCACACTATGACGTAAGCGGAGACTCCGTGATAGCTAACGAGCCGGCGCGGCCCGCGGCGTCGCATCCCTCAAGGGCTAACTTGCCAACAGCGTACTCGCAATGACGGCTTCAGCCGAAATAAATATAACGATGAAGAGAGTAATTTACCGAGCGATGGGCCCATAAAGGAAAAAAAAACATATAGCGCTTGTAATGCACAATACTTTACATGTTTCTCAAGCTTTTGCGCTCCTTCTTGCACTGTGTATAAACAAACCGAGCTCTCGGTCATCGCAACGCTTCGTGACATGTTTACATACAAATAAGATTCAGTTACCAGAAAAATAGTGTCCTCGCTGCTGCGCTTGTCAGTTTTGAAGCTTCGTCGCACTTTTTTCCTTCAAGGTTTGTGCTACAGCTCCGCGTTCAGCGAAAATTACGTCCACGGTAGCAGAACATGACCGAAGTGCCGGCGCCACTACATTTGCCAGCGCTGTGAAATTCCACATGTTAAAATGGATCCAGTGCACAATATAGTGCGCATAGGCATCCAGAACATTAGTTGCAAGACGTGAGAGCAGGCAGCATGCGCCGATGATCAAGAAGTTGTAATATTTAGACCGGCAGCAGAAACACTTTATTTTAAACGCGGTCATGACATAAAATCTAGAAATATTTTCACGATTCTTGTGGCGCGGCGTAGCCGAGCGCTTTATTTTAATTGTTCTTTGTAGCACGTCCCAATGAAATACTGCATCCCAGCAGTCTAAGAATATGTGTTCAATTGTCTCTGGCTTCTTACAAAGCAGGCAGTTTGTCGCCCAAGGGACATAGATTCCTTTTTCGTGAAGCCAGGTTTTGACGGGTAGAGTGTTCCAGTGCAACTTAAAAAAGAACGTTTTGGCAGCCAGTCGAACTGGCATCCTCTTCACTCGGTTTAAAATATCCTTGTAAGATGGAACTACCTCGCGCAAATATCCTGTGACAGCACCACGCATGTTTTCACTTGAGGAGACAACAAATCCGGGTAACAGCCTTTGCAGCCGCACTTGCATGACTGTTCTTAAAAAGGTGTCATTTTGGTCGCGAAGAAAAAAAAAAGCGCGATACCACTTGGCGCAGAATCAAATGAATCAAACCGACTCCTCCGCTTTTTAAAGAAAAAAATAAATTCGTTCGCCTCGTCTTTTCCGGTTTTTACCGGTGGAGAACGAAGACGTACCCTATGATTTAATAATGCTTCTGGGTCTCCACAGCTTGTGGAAAACACGGATGCAAGTAAGGCATGAAGATATTAACATTCGCAGTGTACGTGAAAATTTTGTTGAAAGTGCTGTTTATCTACGGGAATGTATCTGCGCGCTCCCCGACCCACCACAGTGGCCACAAGTTTTGGACGACCTGGTAAAATTGAAGAAATTTTAACCTCACACGCGTCAGCTCCAGGGCAGCTGAAGTGTTTTATTAAGTGTGACAATTTGTTGTTCATGTATACCTCGGAAATAAAGAAAAAAAAAGCGGCGTAGCGGAGCGGTTAGCGCCGAACGTTACAGAGCAAGCGGTAGCGAGTTCGAGTCTTGCCGCTTCTGGCGGATTTTTTTTTTTTTTTTTTTTACAAAGCAATGTTGCGAATGTATCTGCGCGCTCCCCGACCCACCACAGTGGCCAGAAGTTTTGGACGACCTGGTAAAATTGAAGAAATTTTAACCTCACAGGCGTCAGCTCCAGGGCAGCTGAAGTGTTTTATTAAGTGTGACAATTTGTTGTTCATGTATACCTCGGAAATAAAGAAAAAAAAAAGCGGCGTAGCGGAGCGGTTAGCGCCGAACGTTACAGAGCAAGCGGTAGCGAGTTCGAGTCTTGCCGCTTCTGGCGGATTTTTTTTTTTTTTTTTTTTTTTACAAAGCAATGTTGGGAATGTATCTGCGCGCTCCCCGACCCACCACAGTGGCCAGAAGTTTTGGACGACCTGGTAAAATTGAAGAAATTTTAACCTCACAGGCGTCAGCTCCAGGGCAGCTGAAGTGTTTTATTAAGTGTGACAATTTGTTGTTCATGTATACCTCGGAAATAAAGAAAAAAAAAAGCGGCGTAGCGGAGCGGTTAGCGCCGAACGTTACAGAGCAAGCGGTAGCGAGTTCGAGTCTTGCCGCTTCTGGCGGATTTTTTTTTTTTTTTTTTTACAAAGCAATGTTGGGAATGTATCTGCGCGCTCCCCGACCCACCACAGTGGCCAGAAGTTTTGGACGACCTGGTAAAATTGAAGAAATTTTAACCTCACAGGCGTCAGCTCCAGGGCAGCTGAAGTGTTTTATTAAGTGTGACAATTTGTTGTTCATGTATACCTCGGAAATAAAGAAAAAAAAAAGCGGCGTAGCGGAGCGGTTAGCGCCGAACGTTACAGAGCAAGCGGTAGCGAGTTCGAGTCTTGCCGCTTCTGGCGGATTTTTTTTTTTTTTTTTTTTACAAAGCAATGTTGGGAATGTATCTGCGCGCTCCCCGACCCACCACAGTGGCCAGAAGTTTTGGACGACCTGGTAAAATTGAAGAAATTTTAACCTCACAGGCGTCAGCTCCAGGGCAGCTGAAGTGTTTTATTAAGTGTGACAATTTGTTGTTCATGTATACCTCGGAAATAAAGAAAAAAAAAAGCGGCGTAGCGGAGCGGTTAGCGCCGAACGTTACAGAGCAAGCGGTAGCGAGTTCGAGTCTTGCCGCTTCTGGCGGATTTTTTTTTTTTTTTTTTTTACAAAGCAATGTTGGGAATGTATCTGCGCGCTCCCCGACCCACCACAGTGGCCAGAAGTTTTGGACGACCTGGTAAAATTGAAGAAATTTTAACCTCACAGGCGTCAGCTCCAGGGCAGCTGAAGTGTTTTATTAAGTGTGACAATTTGTTGTTCATGTATACCTCGGAAATAAAGAAAAAAAAAAGCGGCGTAGCGGAGCGGTTAGCGCCGAACGTTACAGAGCAAGCGGTAGCGAGTTCGAGTCTTGCCGCTTCTGGCGGATTTTTTTTTTTTTTTTTACAAAGCAATGTTGGGAATGTATCTGCGCGCTCCCCGACCCACCACAGTGGCCAGAAGTTTTGGACGACCTGGTAAAATTGAAGAAATTTTAACCTCACACGCGTCAGCTCCAGGGCAGCTGAAGTGTTTTATTAAGTGTGACAATTTGTTGTTCATGTATACCTCGGAAATAAAGAAAAAAAAAAGCGGCGTAGCGGAGCGGTTAGCGCCGAACGTTACAGAGCAAGCGGTAGCGAGTTCGAGTCTTGCCGCTTCTGGCGGATTTTTTTTTTTTTACAAAGCAATGTTGGGAATGTATCTGCGCGCTCCCCGACCCACCACAGTGGCCAGAAGTTTTGGACGACCTGGTAAAATTGAAGAAATTTTAACCTCACACGCGTCAGCTCCAGGGCAGCTGAAGTGTTTTATTAAGTGTGACAATTTGTTGTTCATGTATACCTCGGAAATAAAGAAAAAAAAAGCGGCGTAGCGGAGCGGTTAGCGCCGAACGTTACAGAGCAAGCGGTAGCGAGTTCGAGTCTTGCCGCTTCTGGCGGATTTTTTTTTTTTACAAAGCAATGTTTTTTAACCTTTTGTAATGTATTTCTGGTGCTTCGTTATTTTTAGTTTTTACTTTTTACCGAGGCCCTTGTAAGATGGAACTACCTCCCGCAAATATCCTGTGACAGCACCACGCATGTTTTCACTTGAGGAGACAACAAATCCGGGTAACAGCCTCTGCAGCCGCACTTGCATGACTGTTCTTAAAAAGGTGTCATTTTGGTCGCGAAGAAAAAAAAGCGCGATACCACTTGGCGCAGAAACAAATGAATCAAACCGACTCCTCCGCTTTTTAAAGAAAAAAATAAATTCGTTCGCCTCGTCTTTTCCGGTTTTTACCGGTGGAGAACGAAGACGTACCCTATGATTTAATAATGCTTCTGGGTCTCCACAGCTTGTGGAAAACACGGATGCAAGTAAGGCAATAAGACGTTAACATTCGCAGTGTACGTGAAAATTTTGTTGAAAGTGCTGTTTATCTACGGGAATGTATCTGCGCGCTCCCCGACCCACCACAGTGGCCAGAAGTTTTGGACGACCTGGTAAAATTGAAGAAATTTTAACCTCACACGCGACTGCGCGTCTAAATTGGGCAGGAGATGTCCGGTGTGCAGGGGAAAAGTGCAGAGTTACCTGCGAGTAAGCATTCGTAATGCTGGGAATAAAGAGAGTGACTAGGAAGGGGAATTGCATTACTCTTTATTGAATCTCATAATGGTGCGGTTGGCTAATCGTCCGACAAGATCTTTCGATTCCTGAAAGGAGCGGAGATGACGGCTTCCTCGTCTTCGTCTTTTTCGCTGTCGCTTGGCACGGAGGACTCAGGTAAGGCGATGCTGCGCTGCTTCTTTGCGGCCGCGGAAGTACCGCTCTTGGCTCGCTTGGCAGTAGCTGCGCCAGAAGAATGCCGTTTGGGCTGGTCGCCAAGCAGGACGGGCGAATGGGCATACACGGTGAAAGCGCGGGCAGTTCTGAAAGTTCCGCGTACGGCCGGGCACGCTGGATCGACGAATGCGCCGTTGCGATAGCATCTCGCGACATAGAGCAGAAGTTGCCTAAGCTCGTCGACAACCTCGACCGAGACCCTGGGGCCTATTCCGGGAACCTCGTGCATGTGCCTGGTGTCGGGCATGTCCATGCTTCCGTCGGGGCGCAGCGCGGCTGCCACCTGCTGAACAAAGGCTTGCTGCCACTGGCGCACGATTCTTGCAGTGGGCACGGCATTGTGGGCGGTAACGTAGATGACGGCGTTCCAGACAACGTGTTGGAAGAGCGCTTTGACGAAAGGGTTGTAGAGGTAGCCAGAACAGAGGGAAATCGTGTTCGTAAACAGATCGCGCTCGAACGCGCCCTCGACGTCGCTCTCGGCAACCGCCGCAACATGAGCCGCCGCCGCAACCAGATGCGTGAAAGCCGGCTGTTTGGAAACCGGAACGATAGGCGAAAGGGCGAGTTCTGGCTTGGGCGTTATGTCTGGGTACTCGTTCAGCGGCATCGAGTTGCGCGGCTGCTGTTTACGATGATGAGTCTGTTGTGTCTGCCGCTGCTGCAGTGGCGGTTTGCACTCGGGTGACATTCCCTGCAGACGCGACATGTTGTGGCTGGTAGCAAACGGCAACGATGGCTCCCCGAGTTAAAAAAACGCCCGCTTAGGGTAAGGTAAAGCGGTATTAGGCAAACAATAGCTGGCTAATGGCGCTGGAAATGGATACCTCGGCGGCCGCCGCCTCTCACTGGGCCGTCCGTTGCGACGACTCGGTCGTGCACCTGGACGCAATAGTAGATTTCATTCAAGGCCAGAGCACACTGAGCGAGGCCGAGGCAGCCTTTGCGACGCAAAACGTGTCCATGTCTACGGGCAAGGCGCCCAAAGAGCTGCCCGGTCGCAATTGGTGGTACTCACTAGCGTCGGTGAATTTCGATGCCATCATTTACGGGTGGGAGCGCAAGGGCTGGCAAGAGGTGCAGCGACGGTTGGCCGCCCAATATCCCGAAGACTGGCTGCCGCGCGCCATGCGAATCGTCATCACCACGATGGCCCCCCGCGAACTGTGCACGCGCCTTCTCGCGCCCGGGGAGTCGGCCACCGACAAGGAAACGGAGGCCTTCAAGGCGTTGGCCGACGCGGCTCATCAGGCAGCGCCCGAGTCGCTGTTTTACGTAGTGGACAAAGCAAATGCCTGGACGGCGAACGCCAAGAAAGTGGCGTACGCGTATCTCGTGGACGCAGACGAGCCCACGAACGTGCTCTGCTCGGTGGATTGGCTGATCGCGCGCTCGGGTAACAACCCCGTCTCGTTGTCCTCGCCGTTCGCGGTGCACGCGACGCACCTGCAGCACGGGCCGGCCAACTGGTACGAGAACAACGTGGCCGAATTTTGCGCGCGCGCGCTAGCGCCGTACCACAAGAGTTTGGACGGCAACAACACGGACCCTCTGCCCGTCGGAGGCAACAATCCGAGACCTCCGCCCCTGGCGTTTTCCGAGCAGTTGCGCCTCGAACTTTTTCGGGGCGCGCTGCAGCGGGGGCTCGAACTCAACATGGAGCCAACGGAATGCGTGGCGTTTGGCGAAGCGGTGCTCGACCTGCTCGAGGCCGCGGCGCTGTACGCCTCGGCAGCCGCTCGCGCGTCGATAATCGAGTGCGCTAGCGGTGCCGCCAAACAACACGCGGAACAGGCAATGCCGGCGATCCCTTCGCCGATGGGCCGCTTCCGCGGGACCGCCGACAATTGGATGGCGGGGATCGAGGAGCTGAT
The DNA here is from genome assembly GCF_055883805.1 of Amblyomma maculatum. Classification (NCBI taxonomy): domain Eukaryota; kingdom Metazoa; phylum Arthropoda; class Arachnida; order Ixodida; family Ixodidae; genus Amblyomma; species Amblyomma maculatum. The sequence continues at coordinate 28,337,555 of NC_139348.1, forward strand.
ACCGTTCGAGGGATTGGGCGCCGTAACGGATCGAGAGGCTGCTCGGTTCCTAGCCGAACGCACGTCGCACCTGTCTGCGCTGCGCTACGTGACCACGAGCGTGGACCTGGTGACCGAGGTTCTGCTCTGGGCGATTGGCGCCGAGGGCGCGTGGTGCGTGTTGGAGGCGAAACACAGGGAAGCGCGCGGCGCCCCCGAGATATCGGTGCCCACCCTGACGGCCGTGGCGCCGGGGTGCGACGTTTGGCTGTTTGTGCAGCGCTTTGCGCCTTACTCGACCACCAAGGACAACACGAGTAAGAACATTATCGAGCCCTGGACGCATACCGTGGCCGCGGCCCAGCAGACCTCGCCCAAGCGCGTTATGGAATTGCCGACCGCGGTGTTGGACGACGTCAAGAAGTACGTTTCGAACGACGAGTTGACGGCGTTTCAGGGCTGCCGCGACGCGTACGATAAGCTGGTGGAAGAGCTTCGGGCGCTGTGCTTGGACGACCACTTTAAGAAAGAATTCCAAGTGAGCACGGCCACTCACGTGAACGTTGCTGAGCTGAAGGTGGGGGCCGCCGCACAGTTGGTCGTCGGAACGCTCGGCTACAAGAGTCGCGGCAACGCGATAGCCGCGATCCCGCCGACGCCCGGGCCGACGCCGGTGACCGCGCTCTCGGAAATGCTGAGTCCGGACGCGGGCGCTACGCTGGCGTGGCTGTACGTGTCCGCGACGACACCGCCGAATAAGGTGGCGTGCACGTGGCACTTTCGCGCGTCTTGTTTGGGGGGCGTGGTGCTCAAGAAATTGCTGAACGCTCACTTGCAACAGGCCGCAACGCAGCCCGCGGCGCCCCCGACGGGCGTGTGGGACGACGCGCACGAGTGGATGGACGTGGCGCTGCAGCACCTGGCGGATTCGATGGACAACGCGCTGCTCGTGCTGCTGACGGGCAACGTGCAGCCGAACGTGCCGCACGGGCTCGAACAATCGAAGCACCCGGCGGCGCCGTTTCTGCGCGACACCCTATACGCGCGATTGCCCGGACCCATCCTCGATACCCTGCTAAACGCCCGACTAACGGTGGTATCGCACGTGAGCGACCGCTCGCATTCCGACCCGCGCGGAACCGTGGCGGCCAACTGGAACACGATGATTACCTCGCTGGCGAACGGGCCGGCCGCCTACGACGTGACTTCCGACACGAACAGCGAGTTCAGGCATTCGGCCGCGGCATCGGGGATGGGTCGCGTGCGCAACACAATTAGCGGCGGCGTCGGGGCGGGCTCCAGATGGGAGCAGGCCCGCGCGCGCTACCACGCCGAAAGCGACTCGCTGATTCTGCTCGTTCGACAAGAGAAGCCGCCCGCGTACGTGGTTGTGCGCGACTACGCGCCGGGACAGGGCACGGCCGCGGTGTGCTACCTGGACCGCCACCCCAACGACTACGCAATGCTGGAGCGCGCGTTCAATCGCTGGGAGAAGGACTGGAACGGCGCGGCCGCATCCGCGTGTCATCGCTGGAACCTGCGGCAGTCGAACCGGGGGAACGCGGCAAAGGAAATGCGCGACCAGTTTGCGGATTCCATGGGCATAACGCAGGAAGACCGGCAGCTGTTGGCCATGTACGAGAATGCCGACGGCATGCCGGGCGGGCAGGCGCAAGCGCAGCGGGTGCTTCAATTCCTCGCGGACGCGGTGGTGCTCATCAACAAGAACGTGTGGAACGACAACGGCCCCGAGCTCGTGGCCGTGACAGACCCGATGTGCGAGGGCTCGGCCATAGAGTACAATTTCGGCTCGGGGGGAAGCGACGAGGGCGCCGAAGAAGACGTTGTGCGGCGCGCCGGCGACATGGTGTTCACGGGCCGCGAGGGCAAGCCGCAGGAGTGCGACGAAAACGAGCAGGTCCGGCGCTGGCTGCAGTCGCGCGATCTTTTCGAAGGAGGCAACCGCAACGACGATACGGCGATGCGTTACTGCACGCTCTACTCGTTCGGCTTCAGCGACGGCAACCGGCACCGGCGCCGCACGCGCAATCCCAACGCACCGCCGGCGCCGCGCAATTTCGCCGAGGTTGCGCGGGCGCTGAACGTCAACGAGATCGAAGTCGGGCTGCGCTACGAGCTGCTAACGCGAGCGTTCACTTGCCTCTGGGAGAACGAACACGAGAAAGCTGCGGGCGCCCGAATTCTGAACATGCAGGCGATGATGGCCGGGCTTGTGTCCAACAACGCGGCTTCGACGGAAACGCGAGACAAGTGTGGCGAGCTCTTGTTTGGCGCCGAATGGTGGCGGCGGTGGAACGACCGGCGCGAGCAGAGGCATCGGCACCAGAGCGCGGTGGAAGTGGAAGACGAAGAAGAAGAAGAACGGGGCAAAAGAGGTGGCGCGCGCAAGCGGCCGCGCGACGACTGTGACGGCGGCGACGACGACGACGACGATGAAGAACGCGCGGTGGCCGAACTCGAGGCCTCGCTGAGCGACCACGAACCCATGACTGCCAGCGAGACGACCGTGTGCAAAGTCAACTCGCTATGGAAGTACATGTGGGGTCTCGGCATAAAAGACGATGAATAAATATCAATAAATATAAATAAATAAAATTCGGTGTATAAAATAAAAAATAAATCTTTGTACCGTAAAAAGTGAAAAAAAAACAACAACCGTGTGTGTGAACCGCAATTGAGCCATTGTTTTAACGGAGGAGTCTCGCAGTTTTGCATCGAATGCTAACAAGTTCCGCTGAACGCGCACAGGGACTCGTCAAGTTTCAAGAGGCGGCATCAAAGTTTACTGGTGATATTATTGCCCGGCAGGCTATAAGGAAACCAATAAAAGCAAATGCGCACGCATGTTTAAGTTATTATTCCTGTCTTTTGAAGTTTCCTGAGCAGCAGAGAACACAAATCTGTTGAGTTCACCGGTTTATGTGTGCACCGAGCGCGGCTTCATGAGTACGCGGTATACGCTAGAAAGAGTGTCACGCGACGTCTGCTAGCGCTGCTCCTGGACCCGTCGAGAGGGCGCTGGTTTTCCCTCTGAATTTAATCCTAGCGCCAGAGAAAATTATCTGAGCGCCGACTGATATAATCTAAGCGCCATGTAATTTATTTCGAATGCCAAGCTTTTAATCATAACGCCAGCATATTTATTCCAAGCGCCAACTCGAATAATGTCAACGCCAACCAATTTACTCCGGGTGCCAACGCAATTAATACAAGCGCCAGCGAATTTAATTCGGGTGCCAACCAATTTAATCCACATGTGAAATATGAATGTGGTGGAGGGCTCCAAAGCACGAAACATGAATTCCAGAAATAAATAAAAATTGAGATCACATTCCAGACCATGCGACGAGTAAGCGTCACATCTGCATGCACTATTTCGCTTTGTTCTTATATGTTTGCAAAAACCAAGAACCGCGTGCAGCTGAAAAAATATGCAGTTTATGACACGTCTCTTGCAGTCTTAGCTTAGACGCATGACAAGTGAATAAATATACCTGTCATCTTCTAATTGTTTGGTTAGGCAATGCTTATCATGGGTTGTCATATGCACTGAATCTGCATGCTGATGGCAGTGCGGCCTTCACACAACAGCCAGCTTTTTTAAAAATTGCAACCGGTGCAACTCCGACCACCCGCGCCCGCTTCGGCGGCCGCCACAGACGTGGGGGCAATCTCGGCTGCTCACGCGCTCTACAACAACTGCTCAACGACGCCAACTATATCATCGGCGCTCAGGACGAGGCCCGCAGGCTGCTAACGGCGGCGCAGGGAACCCCACCAGGCAGAACCCCCAATGTCAACACGGAGGGGCAGCACGCAGACGCTGCCACTTCTACGCCGCTCGCCCGAGAGCCGCCATCACCACAGCGCACCGGCGCAACCGCCCTTCAGTCCGCCAGCCAGCACCGCGCGGAAACGGCCGCACTGCCGCCGCAGACACCACCAACGGTCTTCACCACCATAGCGATCGAGGCGGGGGAGATGAGTTCAATCCTCTTCCACAGGGCCTTTAAGGAAAATAAATGAAATAAATGAAATGAAATGTGCCTGTGTAAATGTTCAGTATGTTATATATCTGCTTCCTTTTTCTGAATAGGCAGTACTGCTGTTTTATATTTTGTTGCAAGTTTCTGCAATTAATAATTTACTAAAGTGCCATGTTTGTAAAACTGAAGTTGGACGACATGCACATTTTAAAGCTATGTTGATGAGCTTAGTAACTGTTGACATTATTTGTGCTTCCTGTTCTTGAGTAGCCAAATCGGCTGTGTGCTATGTATGATTGTTGCAAGTTTCTGCATAAAACGATTGTCTTGAAGTAAATGTCTTACATCTGTGAAACTAGCTGCTGTATGTTAAGCTAATGAGTATACTGGAATCAAGCTTGCTGTTAGGCTAATTGAATAAATTCTTGACAAATAAAATAGCGCTAAAAAACAAATGAGGGTTATTTGTAATCCACATGCATATATATAAATCATTCTAATTGGCAGAATAACCACTTTCAGTGCCATTTTCAGGTCACAGGAGCTTAGAGCATCTAAATGAGCACTGGTACAGAGCTGATGAATATTACATTTAAGGTCTCATTCAGAGCAAGCGGCTTGAAAAGTGGGAAAAAGCTGTGTTGTCCAGTGCAGCCTTTTAGGTATTCGTACTTCTCTGCACCGCACTGCCGTGTGGCAACGAGTAATGTTCAATTTCTCAGTCTTGTGACCTTAAGCTACCATAACCTTTGTGGTACGACGATACCATTGCACATGGTTTAGCCTTTCACAAGATAAATTTATTGAACAGCAAGCATCGATAGCTAGTGGCCATCAATGCGGCGGAATATTTCAGTAGCTTGGAATGCTGCCTGAAAGTTTCTGAAACATTACAGTAGCTTTGCAGCAATATTGCACTAATGTTGTTATGGGAATGTTGCCTGTGTGCAAATAAAAAGTTGTACCAATATTAAGCAAAGGTTGCAGCCATGTTGCATTAATATCGTCTTCAGAGGTGGCTTAAACATTGACTAAAGGTTGTTGTAACATTGGTGCAATGTTGCTTCAATGTTGTCTTATGCATGTTGCATCAAAGTGGCAAAAAGAGGACACTAGCCACGTTAAGGCAATGTTGAAAGCAAACATTGCGGCCATATTGAGGCAACAAAGTGTGCTACTAGGAAGGCCTGGGTTCCTACGGGTACGGCCGCTAGACGAGTACGGCTGGCGCGTTGTGTACGGCCCGGGGTTCTACGAGCACGGCTATTTACGATGGCCGCGTGTATACGGCCTGGGTTCCTACGGGTACGGCCATTCTCGGTTGTTACAATGTGTGTTACGCCGGAAAAAAAAATACTGTACACTGCGGAGCGCTCGTCCATTCAGGTATGGGGACCGTTCGGAAATTACGGCTGGCGCGCTGTGTACGGCTCGGGGTTCCTACGAGTACGGCCACTTGAGATTCTCCATTGTTACAATTTGTGTTACGCCGCAATAAAACCATACTGTACACTGCGCGAGCGCTCGTCCATTCAGGCATGGGACCGTTCGGAATTCGAGTACGGCTATTTACGCTTGCGCACTGTGTACGGCCTGGAGTAGTACGGCCGCTAAACGAGTACGGCTATTTACGATGACCGCGTGTATACGGCCTGGGGTTTCTACCAATACGGCCACTCGATACTCTTAGTTACGCCGCAAAAAAATCAGATTGTACAATGCGCGAGCGCACATCCATTCAGACACGGGGACCGTTCAGAAATTTATTCTACGAGCGCGCTCATCCATTCACGGGCAGAAATTATTTATTGTACGAGCGCTCGTCCATTCAGCGCTAGACTTTCTCTTGTCAGGTGCTAGCGAATTGGGTCGTGCAACGCGCAACGGAGTACAAGCTAGCTGGAGTAGGACAGTGGCATCTACTAGCGCGCGCTCTCAACAACAGAAAGAAATGCGACGAGATGCGCGTGCTGCCGCTCGCGAGAGGAGCAGGCTCTAAGAGTGGTATGCGGCGCGGACCTGCAGCGCCGGTGCGGGGGAAGCCCTGAACTAACTTGCCATGTGCAACAGTTGGATGAGCGCTCGGTGGCGGCAGCTAGGGACGGCGCCGGCTACTAGCGTGCGCTCTCAACAACAGAAAGAAATGCGACGAGATGCGCGTGCTGCCGCTCGCGAGAGGAGCAGGCTCTAAGAGTGGTATGCGCCGCTAAGGCTCCTCTATTTTTTAAAGGTAGCGACAGGTCTTGATCCAGCCACCCCTCCCTACGATAGGCCGTTTGGCTGCACGTGACCTCTTCTCCGCCAAGCTCCGCGCAAAGGGTCCAGCGGTGCTCGCTGCGCCGCTGAAATGCATGGCGGCCTGCGCTTGTCAGCGTGATATTGGCCGATAAGTTAAGCAAAAAGTACTTCACATGCCTCTATCGCATCATTAGGAGTCTATATGCAGTACTTAATGTTTAAGCGGACGCAAGAATTACATCTCTGAACTCTTGAGGCGTGCGCGTGACATGCGGCTGCGTCAGGCTGCTGTGCTTTCAGCTGCCGGTACAGTGCGGAAGACGCAAAAAAGTCATTTTCCATTCTTCGCGGTGACGATAATAGCAACAGAAGGAAGCTCTCGCATCAAGAAATCGGGCGTAAGATTTTCATGGCCACGGAAAACACCCGACTATGCGAAGTGATTTCTGTCTGCTTAAAAAGCCGTTCGCGTACCTGGGATGGCGTTTGTTGGGGCATGTGCTATTTCACGAGCAAAATATCAAGAACGCTATGACTACGTAGTCATTACTTGTACTGTGGATGTCTAGTGAAAAGTCACTGCCTTTTCGAGCCTCCTTACTTTCCCGAACAGATCAGGACTGCAATATTACGCGTGAAATCAATGCTGTCAAAATGCTCATAATGAAAAGCCAATGCTTGATAATGCTTATTACGAAAATTTAGTCCGTACAATTGATCAGTTAATTGATATAAATGAAAAATAAAACATTGGAAAAAGAGGAGGTTGCGAATGTGTCAAAGTGATCGAAATGGAAAGTCAAATTCTTCCTATGCTAAATATCAGTGTATAAAATAAAAACTAAAACTTTGTACCATAAAAAAGTGAAAAAAAAACAACAACCGTGTGTGTGAAACGCAATTGAGCCATTGTTTTAACGGAGGAGTCTCGCAGTTTTGCATCGAATGCTAACAAGTTCCGCTGAACGCGCACAGGGACTCGTCAAGTTTCAAGAGGCGGCATCAAAGTTTACTGGTGATATTATTGCCCGGCAGGCTATAAGGAAACTAATAAAAGCAAATAAATATTAGAAAAGTCAGAAAACATTACCCGTGAGCTTTGTATCACATCATACCCGATTTGTTTTGTATTTGTTGGAAGATATACATGCGTTGTTAATGCACAGCTGCAAAAAAGCTGACTTTGTCTACAAAATAAAGCTATTGGAATACTGTAAACGAAATAAACTCGAGCCAAAGAAAGAGTTTCTACAACGGAGTATACCCGAACAGTTACAAACGCAATGACTCCCTTATTTCATCAGAGCTCTGTGCACAACGATGTTTCCAAAAGTTGCAGAACACTCGCAGTCTACTTATTTTTTTAGTAAGGAAACGACCCCAATAATTTACTGAAATATCGTTTCTACTTCAAGTGTGCTATTAATTTCAAAGCATAATTAATGAACAGTTTCCTAGCTGTTGTACTGAGTCGAAAATGGTTCAGAAGAATGAGCTTGCTCATTTAACGCACGCGTTTTTTTTTACATTTATGCTGCGCACGCATGTTTAACTTATTATTCCTGTCTTTTGAAGTTTCCTGAGCAGCAGAGCACACAAATCTGTTGAGTTCACCGGTTTATGTGTGCACCGAGCGCGGCTTCATGAATACGCGTTATACGCTAGAAAGAGTGCCACGCATCGTCTGCTAACGCTGCTCCTGGACCCCTCGAGAGGGCGCTGGTTTTCCCTGTGAATTAGTGTTCCTGTATATGTTCCCTAGGGAGAATGAATGAATGAAAAATTTATTTCCACCGAAAAGGAGCCCTTCATCTCCCGCCTCCGGCACGCAGGCCGGGTAGCGGGTCAGGAGAGCCCCGCAGGCTGAGGTCAGGTGAGGTTACAAGCACTCTTCACGGCCTCAGCCGCCAGGCGGGTCGCGTGCCGCTGAACGGTGGGATCTCCGCTCCGCAGCCAAACCTCCCAGGCTTCTCTACTATCAATGTTAATGCCGGCGCCTGGGGAATCGGCGCATTGCCATATTATATGATCTAGCGTGCCTTTTTGTCCGCAATTTTTACATTTAGAATCTTCTTCCTCCCCGGTCTGTGTTAAGAAAACCCAGACAGGGCAGATGTAGTTATCGGCTTGTAATCGCCTCCAGATGCGTGCTTCATTGTTAGTGAGAGACCGATCTGGGGGAGGGTATACTTTTCGATCTAATTTGTAAGATTCTGTGATCTCATTGTATGTGATAGCGCAATCTTTAATTCCCTTGCATTCGGGCTGTTCTACCGCTGCCCGGTGGTAGAGATCTCGGGCCAGCAGGTGCGCAGCTTCGTTGCCAGGGACAGATTCGTGTGCTGGTATCCATATGATGGATATGGTTCTAGTAATGGGATTTGTGAGAAGAATCTTTTTGGCCTCCTCTGAGATCCGTCCTTTTGCAAAATTCCAGACAGCCCTTTTGCTGTCGCTGATTATAGTTTTGGCCTGTGTACCAGTGCATGCGAGCGCTATTGCGACCTCTTCAGCTGTACTAATGTCACGGGTGCGTGTTGAGGCCGCAATTTTAGGTCCACCTTCTCCATTTACTACTGCCGAGACAGCTGCTCCATGTCGTCCGCATGATGCGTCTACATAAGCAACTTCATCGACTGCTTTGCGTTTCATCCTTTTAGCGATGGCTTTGGCTCTGTGTTCTCTGCGTTCTTTGTTGTAGTCTGGGTGCATGTTTCGAGGTAAGGGTGGTACCAGTATGTGTTCCCTTATGTTGGGTGGGATAGATGTTTTCGTCTGTGGGCCTCTGTCTGATTGGAGTCCGACCCAGTCTAGGATGGCTCTGCCTGTCTCCGTCTGACTTAGTCTTTCCAGTTGAGAGATTCTGACAGCTTCAGTGAGCTCTTGCCATGTATTATGAATCCCCATTTTCTGCAGCTTCTCTGTTGATGTGGAGACAGGGAGGCGTAGTGCGCGTTTGACGCATTTTCGAATTATGACGTCGATTTTTTCACGTTCTGTCTTTTTGAGATTGAGAAAAGGTGTGGCATAACATATGCGACTGATGATGTAGGCCTGTGTCATTTTGAGTAGACTACGTTCCTTGAGACCGTGTCCTCTAAGCGCTACTCTTCTGAATATGCCCGTAACTTGGGCTGCGTAGTTCTCCAATTTTTTGATGGTGTTTGTGTTCTGCCCTCTTGCTTGGAGGATCATTCCTAGGATTCTAATTTCCTCTACTTGTGGAACCGGGTAGTTTTCAACATTTATCTTTATGTCTGCTTTATTCTTCTTATATTTGGGGTTGTAGATGAATAGTTCTGACTTTTGCGGCGAGCAGGATAGACCGCGTTTCGCAGCGTACTCAACCACCTTATTTGCGGCAGCCTGGAGTTTGCTCTCTATTTCTGCGTCGCTACCTTTATTTATCCAGAGATTTATGTCATCTGCGTACATGCTAAATTTTAAGTCCGGTATTTGCTTTAGTTGTGCTGGTAGCCCCCTCATAGCAATGTTAAATAGAAAGGGAGACAAGACAGAGCCTTGTGGCGTTCCCTTGCTACCCAAGGTGATTGTGTGTGATTTGGCGCTTTGAAAGCTCATGGTGACCTCTCTGTTAGTGAGAAAATATTTAATATAGTTATAGGTTCTGGTTCCAACCCCAACTTCTTGGAGACCTTCGAGCACTGCCTTATGCTTGACATTGTCGAAGGCTTTGGTTAGGTCAAGGCCGAGAATAGTCTTTGTATCTGAAGATTCATGTGTTACTCCCTAGGGAGCAGAGTTGCGCGACTGACATCCCTGCGCCGCTCTTGGCGATGACGTCAAACGTTCCATTCGGAGGAGGAGTCAACTTGAGAAGCGCCACAGGAGGAGCCAACTTTACAGGCGAAACATTTTTCTCGCCGCTTCAATGCCGTCGGCTGTCGTCGCATCGGTTTCTACAGTGTGTTCCCACCTTTTTTGTGCGCTCTAATGGCATGGCTGTGCAGTGCAGAACGTTCTCTTCAAATATGACGGGGTGCAGTGCGCCGAACTGCACAAACGGCACCGAAAGCGGCAAAGTGTTTTATTCAGTGCCCTGCGGAAGGTTAGTCCTACGTCAGCGACTACAGTGGCTTTTAAGTATGAGCCGCGTGAAACAGCCCCGAAAGGAGCTCGAATATGCAAGGTAAGTTGTTTTTATTTCATCTTAATGCATTCTTTGCGCTTATGGCTTTGTTTATTAACGTTTGGGGGATCCCTACACACGTTAATTTGCTTGCGCATCTGCCGACTTCATCGCTCGAATTCCTCGCGATGCACTTGAGAACTGCTCTTTTTCTCAGTGTAAGACACCAGCTATTGCAGTATGATATGTTGGCGGTATATACTGCTACATCTCCTGCTTTTACTGACTGTCACCTCATCGTTTCGTGAACCACATTATTACTTCCCGTGCAATATTTTACTCGCCTTCCATATATTTCCCCCGAACTTTCCACTAATGTAAGTCTGATTTCACTCTAGCATCGCCGTTTAGTGAAGAGGGTCACGAACGACAGTGAAGTGTAGAATTTAATGCCAAGCTAATGTATGTCTTAAAGTATAACTAAACAACGCGATTCATAACTTGCACGAAAACTATCTGTTGTGCTGGCTTTTTTCTCTGGCTGGCTGTGGTTTTAACAGGTATAAATTGCATCCTTTTCCGTAATTGTAATGTCTCGATTTTCTTACTTGCGGT
>NC_139348.1:28948583-29183583 GCF_055883805.1 Amblyomma maculatum
GAATACTGTGTAGCAGTGCTGGTAAAAGGCTTTGTACCTGATTAACCCATTTCTGGGGACTGTTGCAGCTTGAGATGGGCAGGCCAAGAATGCGGATTTGCCCATTTGAGGAGGTGATGATGTTGCCTCCGATGTGAATATGGATCTGCATACTGGGGTTGATAAGCTCCATAAAACCCCGGCCCTCAGTCACCAGCGGCTGCGGAACAACTGACCACGGCGGCGGTCAGACCTGTGACGCAGCAGGGGGTGCTAAGAAAGCCTGGCTCCGCTGGACAGGCCGCCATTGGAAACTGACCCTGGCAACGTTTAATGCTAGAACCCTTGCTAGTGAAGCTAGTTTAACAGTGCTGTTAGAGGAACTAGAGGGCATGAAATGGGATGTCATAGGGCTTAGTGAGGTTAGGAGGCCGAATGAGGCATATACTGTACTGAAGGATGGGCATGTACTGTGTTATCGAGGTTTACCAGAAAGGCGACAACTAGGGGTAGGTTTCCTTGTCAATAAGTATATAGCGGGTAATATAGATGAATTCTATAGTATTAATGAGAGGGTTGCAGGCATCGTAATTATTCTTAATAAGCGGTATAAACTGAAGGTTGTACAGGCCTATGCACCTACATGTAGTTATGATGACCAGGCAGTTGAAAGCTTCTATGAAGATGTAGAATCGGCAATGCGAAAAGTAAAGACGCAGTATACTGTACTAATGGGCGACTTCAATGCCAAGGTAGGGAAAAAACAGGCAGGAGACAAGGCAGTAGGTGACTATGGCATTGGTTCTAGGAATAGCAGGGGGGAGTTACTAGTTGAGTTTGCAGAGCGCAATGACTTACGAATCATGAATACCTTCTTCAGCAAACCGAAGAACCGGAAATGGACATGGAAAAGTCCTAACGGAGAGACTAAAAATGAAATCGACTTCATAATGTGTTCAACCCCGCCATTGTGCAGGATGTAGAGGTAATCGGGAAAGTTCGATGTAGTGACCACAGGATGGTGAGGTCCCGAATTAGCCTAAATCTGTAGAACGAACGCTATAGATTAGTAAGAAAGAAACCCATCAACGAATTAGCAGTGAGGGGGAGGGCAGAAGAGTTCAGGATCTCGCTAAAGAATAGGTATTCAGCTCTAACTGAGGATGGCGACATTACCCTAGAGGCAATGAACAATAATTTCAGAGGTATCATTACTGAGTGCGCGGTAGAAGTAGGCGGTAGGATAGTTAGAGAGGATACCGGTAAGCTGTCTAAGGAGACGAAAGATTTGATTAAGAAACGACAGAGTATGAAAGCTTCCAATCCAACAGACCAGATCGAATTGGCCGAGATATCAAAGCTAATCAATAAGCGCAAGGTGGCCGATATAAGGAAGTATAACATGGAGAAAATTGAGCATGCTGTAAAGAACGGGGGAAGCCTTAAAGCGGTAAAGAAGAAATTGGGCATAGGACAAAACCAAATGTATGCGATAAGGGACAAGGCGGGCAACATCATCACTAATATGGACAAGATAGTCAAAGTAGCCGAGGAGTTCTATACAGATCTCTACAGTAGCCAAAGTAGTCAGGACCGTAATGAGATTGGCGGTAGGGAAAAACAGTCAGACGTTCCACCAGTAACGAAGGACGAGGTCAAGAAAGCACTAGAAACTATGAAAAGGGGGAAATCAGCTGGAGAGGATCAGATAACTACAGATTTGCTGAAGGACGGGGGGGATATCGTGCTAGAAAAACTGGCCACCCTGTATACGCAGTGCCTGGTGTCATCGACGGTACCAGAAGCATGGAAGAATGCAAACATTATCCTCATTCACAAGAAAGGGGACTCTAAGGACCTTAAAAATTACAGACCAATCAGCTTACTGTCTGTTACGTATAAGGTATTTACTAAGGTAATCGCTAATAGAATCAGGACAACCTTAGACTGCAGTCAAGCAAAGGATCAAGCAGGGTTTCGGAAACGGTACTCTACTATCGATCATATCCATACCATCAATCAGGTGATAGAAAAATGCTCGGAATATAACCAGCCCTTATACATAGCATTCATTGATTACGAAAAAGCATTTGACTCAGTTGAAACCTCGGCGGTGATGCAGGCATTGCGAAATCAGGGGGTAGACGAGCCATACGTGAAAGTGCTGGAAGATATATATAGTGGCTGCACAGCAACCATAGTTCTACATAAAGAAAGCAACAAAATTCCCATAAAGAAAGGTGTTAGGCAAGGAGACACAATCTCCCCAGTACTATTCACAGCTTGTTTAGAGGAAGTATTCAGACTTGCAATGGGAGCAGTTAGGGATAAGGGTAGATGGAGAATACCTCAGTAATCTGCGATTTGCTGATGACATTGCCTTGCTAAGCAACTCGGGGGATGAACTGCAAATAATGATTGATGACCTAGACAGAAAAAGTAGAAAGGTAGGCTTGAAAATCAATATGCAGAAGACTAAGGTAATGTTCAACAGCCTCGGGAAGGAACAGCAGTTTACATTAGGTAGCGAAATACTGGAAATAGTAGGCGAATATGTGTACTTAGGACAGATAGTAACCGCAGATCCGGACCATGAAAAGGAAATATCAAGAAGAATAAGATTGGGATGGAGCGCATTTGGCAAGCACTCGCAGATTATGACTAGCAGCTTACCGGTATCGTTCAAGAGGAAAGTATACAACAGTTGCATCTTGCCTGTACTCACCTATGGGGCTGAAACATGGAGGCTAACCAAGAGAGTTCTACTTAAGTTGAGGACAACCCAGAGGGCTATGGAACGAAAAATGGTAGGGGTAACATTAAGAGATAGAAAGCGTGCAGAGTGGGTCAGAGAAATAACTCAAGTTACCGACATTCTAGTGGAAATTAAGAAGAAGAAATGGACATGGGCAGGACATGTAGTGCGAAGAGAGGATAACCGATGGTCGCTTAGGGTAACAAACTGGATTCCAAGGGAAGGAAAGCGTAGCAGGGGGAGGCAGAAAGTTAGGTGGGCGGATGAGATTAAGAAGTTCGCAGGGGTCAAGTGGGGGCAGCTAGCACAGAACCGGGTTAAGTGGAGAAATATGGGAGAGGCCTTCGCCCTGCAGTGGGTATAATCAGGCTGATGATGATGATGATGACTGGGGTTGGTTTTATGTTTTCCTTCGATACTAATCAATTCTGTTTTATGTGGAGCGAGTTCGAGGCCAATTTTGGTTAGTGTATCTTCAAGAAAAAGAAGGGCCGCTTGAAGTTGTCTGCATATTTGTCTACGCAATCCGCTGCCTCAGTCCAGACAGTAATGTCATCGGCATATATAGCGAATCTTGCTCTTGTGCCGAGTTTCCAGATTCTCGGCGACGCGTGTCATGGCTTAAACTATATGGGTCCAAGAATGGAGCCCTGAGGTACACCCCTATCCAAGTAATAGGTTTTGGGCACCCACCCTATGAAGCTTACAATAGGTTTTGGGCATCCCGGAGTTTTGTCATGTAGCTGAATGGGTCTAGATGTCAAAAAATTGCGGATCCAGATTTGGGCACTACTAGGAAAGCGTTTGGCGAGTTCCTCTAGAATAACCTCTAGGCGAACATTGTCAAGGGCCTTATGTATATCGACAGCCAGGAGATAGTCAGGTAGCGCTTTACGATTAGCTCTATTGAGAACTCTTCTCAAAAGCCAAAGGCAGTCATGAGTTCCGAGGTTAGGGCGGATGATAACGGGATTCTGCGAGTGGCAGATACTGCGCTTTTCCTTTCCTGTAAGCAAATTATACAATGCCGGTGAACTTTCATGCGTTCAAAGGAATGCTGGTTGTGTTCAAGGAGCGCGCGATGTACCGTCATAACTGGTCATGACGTTACCAGGCGATTCATGCATATACGCCGTTGACCCCGCCGGACGTCCGATCCAGGCGTCCATGAGGCGCATTTCATTTGACGCTTCCTCGAACACCGCACAACACAGCAAACAGAACCAGACCCAGATGTCTAGGAGGCGTTAGTACAGCAGGTATCAGCGGCATTTGAAATTATTTACAGGAAAGAAAATGTGCAGCATCTGTCACAATTCTCCGCGGACACATGTACCGCGCCGTAAAGGAAGATGGGAGTGAAAGGCGAGAGGGAGCTAGAGGTGCCGTAGTGCAGGGCTACGATCCACCGCGCTATAAATACTCTCTACGCATCCAATTTAGTTGTCCAAAGTGCCCTCTAGAATTTTAAAGCGCATATTTGGACCATTTATTGTGCTGTGGTATTTTACTTTCAGCTCACATAGGCCGCAAGGGACGCCCTGTAGCTATCAATATTCCTTCCAGGCGAAGATTTTGATCTCGATGGGACCATCACGCAGAGAGAATTGCAGGGAAACTCCCTTGTAATGTGCCAAAAGTATGCACGCGATTTCTGATATGGGTATGCTCACATTCCCTCTTCAAAAGCCTGCCAGAGGAATACTTGTGATTTTTTTCGAGACTGCGAGGCTTCAAAGGTTGACGCCGACGCCGCCAGACATTTTTCTTTTCTCTATGAGGATACAAACGCTGTCGCGTTAACAACGCTGGAATGAACCAGTATGTGTATGCAGTTAGGTGCTCTGAAGATCGTGTAGGCAAATTATGCATTCAAGTATTTTTAAGCCCGAGATGCTTTACCGCTTGTTTGCAGGCGCGCCACCGGTGACCTTGGCACGTCAGAACGCAGAACACGAAGGCGAACCCACGAAATTGCTAATTTTTCATGGGTGGCTCCTTTCGTGCCTACAAGCTGCGCTACCGCTTTAATAGCGCATGCATCAATAAGCATCTTCCCAGTGCCGCGGTGGGTGAGGGCAGCCCGCTGCACGAAGGAGTCTACGCTCTGTCCTGTGGCCCAAACGTCACATATGCAGTCCTGGCGGCACATGAGAAGCGAAGTGACAGGGTCACATGAGTTGCCGTCTAATCAGAGTGGACGCGGACATGACACATCACTACCCGTTACGCGCACGTTCCTTGTGTCGCTCGGAGACAGCTAAGAACTATAACTGAAGTGAGGCATATGACAACACCATTACAACGATGAACCGCTGTTCTCGCTATGGCCTAAGTATCAATTTGGAAAATTATCTTATTCCTTTCTTTGCTTGCGTAGGTTTATAGTGGAAGCATCATGTGACTTGTGGACTGCTTCACCTGACATTCCCCACAGATCTCCGGAGGTCCGTGAACTCGCCGCGACCTCTGACTGAGACCAGAAAGGATGATGACGTGTTCTTGCCATCATGAAGATATGCGACGGCAGATCTTAGCTGCTCGATCATGATGACGTCACGAGCCGTAGTCTTTACCCTAGCGCTCCAGCCGTCCAGCCCCATTGGTCCGTAGATGACATAGCGGCAGAGCGAAAACGGCACAGACGCCACGCCGAACCTGGAAGCGGAAAAATGCTCCAATGGCAAACGTTTCATGCACTTCCAAGCGTGCATCGAAAGTAGAGGGTTTTTGGAACGGAGTGATACCCCCATGTGAAGGAAGTCGATTTGAATGCATATCCAAAACACTGCTGCTACAGTAACACACATTACAGCATCGGTGTCATCAAAATGCGTCCTCGCATAAAAGCAGCACTCAAACCTAAATGACTTAGTTGAACTTGACAATACGCATGATTGATGGGAAGGAGAGGATAAAACAAAAGTTGAATATCGGTTGATGCAGCGTAACGCTGAACAACGCTGGACGTTTCACGTGAGACCTAAGTACCGATGGCAATGAGTTTGATTTCAGCCTGGTATAATATTGGCATAACGGAGTGCCACAGTTGGTGCAGTGCAGAATCCGGTATCCCCTAATACGGATCATTGTCGAGCCGGTGCGATTCAATATAAATGATAACCGTATTATCGAGACCTAATACTGGCGCCCATCGTTAAAATCAGCAGTGCAAATGCGCTGTGGTAAAGAACAACAGAACATCCACCGCAATGACACATTCGGTCACGAGTGACCGTGTGGCGGCCATACATTAGTTAGAGCAGAAGTCAACTACTTCACTGTTTCACTTCTCAAGCATTGTGCCAGTGTAGAAGAGGGATGAAAGGCATCAGAAGGGGAAATCACAGGGTTCTTGACACTTTGCGCCACGGTAAAACGGTATATGCCGGTACCATGTTCTATGAACTGAGCGGGTATACCATTCAACCATCGCCAAATTGCGCTAACCAGGTTCGTACCACAACTTGCCTCCCTGCAGCCAGGTGACGCGACTCTTGTTGTAGTAGCACAGCACTTGCAGCGACTTTTTTGAGACCGATGCCGCTGGCGCGGCTTCACTGCTCGGGAGTTTAGGGTAATACTGCTTGGCAAGGTCAAAGGTCAAGTTAGCTGGCTCTTCGGGCAGGAGGCAACGCGGCGGCGCCCGCACCGCCGTGCGCTCTGGGGCGACGTAGCGGTCGCGGAAGGGCAGCGCCCCACTCCACATTCCGGAACTCGGATCCGGCTCGGTACGAAGACTCCGCACCAGAAGCAGGCCTCCTGGAATGAGTAGGATGGCAAAGGTCACCGTACACACAGACCAGAGGACGAAGAACTCGTTGTGCACGGGCGGTGCTACTCTATGAACCTCGCTGTCGAACAAATCCGAATGCGAATCAGCCATCTTCTTCCTCTTTGCACGCATGGACTGAGCCGACCGTGCTTTCCCTTCTCCTACCTAATTATGCTGCCGGTATAGGCCTAGCTGTCATCATTGAGAACTGCAGACCTCGGGACCATCTCAGCCAGTCCTAGGCATCTTAAATGGGAGGGTCACCGTGGATGGCAAAACATAATGATAGCTTGCTCCTGCCTGGTAGAACGAGAGGAAGAAGATGGATTACACGGTATAAGGGAGCACTGAACCAACGTTAACAGAACAGACTTTGTTCTAGTAACGTTGCACTGAACAAGGGTAAAATGGGTACGCCTCAGTTTGCAGGTCGAGCCAACGTTTCGACAAGTGGACTTGCGAAGCGAAGACAAGTCCACTTGTCGAAACATTAGCTCGACCTGCGACTTGAGGCGTACCCCTTCACTTCCTCCGCCCTGCATTCCTCGACCTTTTTAACCGTCGAACCAACTTTACACACTTTAATAAACAGTTAGCTTCAGTCCCACATACAAAACAATTCAGTATCGAAACAATTATGGGTCGAATGGGTGGCGCAGTGGTTACGGCGCTCGACTACTGTTCCCAAGGACGCGGGATCGAATCCCGGCCTCGGCGGCCGCTTTTCGATGGAGGCGAAAAGCAAGGTGCCCGTGTGTTGTGCGATGTCAGTGCACGTTAAAGAACCCCAGGTGGTCGAAATTTCCGGAGTCCTCCACTACGGCGTCTCTCATAGTCTGAGTCGCTTTGGGACGTTAAACCCCACAAACCAACCAAACCAACCAACCAGTTTTTTTTTTAACTTCCGGTCAGTCGTTTCTAGCTTGCGACGACGTTATACCAGAAAGAATGGCTAGAACTTGAGGTTTGAGGGGGACAGCCTTCCGCCCCGCCGCCACTCCGCGGATACAGCGTCCTCACTAGCGACCTGCGGAGAGAACAAAGGGACAAGGACGGGGACGACACAGCGTTAATACTCATTAAACTTGAAAATAATACAGAGCATCCCCACTAGCTATACAACAGAAACAAGGTTTTCTTTGGAAGGAGAAGGCTACGTAAGAAGTGCTTTTGGACCCACCGGGTGGGGAAATGGGGGTGCGACTTCGGGGTTAACATATGCGCACCGCATTCTTCAGACGAAGCCCTCATGCTGTCTGCCGCGGAAGGTGATGAGAGCGTGCGGTATTTACCGTTAACTTCGCTGATGGAAACCATACTCACCTAGCCAGCGTAGGAACCAGAAGACGAGCGATGGTGCACGACGGGCCCTTCCGTGTGCGCCGCATACTCCTTGCCAGCTATCCCCCGACATTTGCCGTAAAGGCAGCGGTAGACGACCGTTCGCGTTCCTTGGATCAAGAAGCGCTCTATCGTCTCCTCACGAAAATGCGCGCAGACGTCTTGGTGGCGCGTCCATCGCTGGTTCCCCTTCCCCAAGGCGCTGCCACGACGCTCGCTGCATGGTGGTGGTGATCGGCTGCGCTGAAGGGGGAGGCAATTGGTATTCCACAAAGTGGATGCCGACGCGCGAATTTGAGTTCCACCGCGATGTCGCAGTGGTTAGGGCGCTCGACTACTGAACCCAAGGACGCGCAATCAAATCCCGGCTGTAGCGACCGCTTTTCGATGGTGGCAAAAAGAGGCACCCGTAGGCTGCGAAATGTGAGTGTACGTTAAAGAACCCCAGGGGGTCGACATTACCGAGGACCTTCACTGCAGCGTCTCTCATAGCCTAAGTCACTTTGAGACGTTAAAGGGGTCATGACAGCTAACATTTGAGCGTAAATAATTATTGCACTGCACTCCACGCACGTTATATTACAATTACTCAAAATTTGAGCTCACTCGGTGCTGCCGATATTTTTTTTTTTGCAAGCAGTTTCCTGATCTGGCAACCATTGGCCACTGTAGTCGCCGAGCAGCAGCCATGCCGAAGGATGACCGAAGCCGAAGCTGAGTACTTTTCTTTTACCAGTTTTTATATGTAATCGTATAGTGGCGGCAAATTTAGATTATAATTTAGCTTAAGATCAGAGACAGGGAAGTGAAAACATATAGGACTTAAATCGCTTAAATAACATAGAACAGCGCTAGGAAAAAGTATTTAGGCCTAGTCCGGAAAAATTTTCTGAGCAAGGCGAATTCTGTCGCAGAGTTGAGGCTATGGGGCGGCCGGCCAGGAAAGCAAAGGGTGGGGATCCTGGGGATCTCGTCCAGTGCGGAACGTGTGAGCGCTGGTGCTTCCTGGACGAGACAGGGTTTGAGAGCATGATGGAAGCTGAGGAGGCCAGCTTGAAATGCAAAATATGCACGGCGGTGGAGAAAGTAGAGGGGGCGCTCACCAAGGAGGTAGAACGGATGAGGAAGGAGCTTCAGGAGGAAAGGAAGAGAAGGGCGGAGTTTGAGACAAGAGTCGAGAAGGAGTGGGGCGTCAGGGTGGAGAACCTACAGCGCGAGTTGAGAGAGGTACGCGATAAGGCAAGCAGATTGGAAGATCAGGTGGAAGAGTGGACAAGGAGACAGGCAGAGGGACGGAAGGCACTCCACAAGAATCCAGGCAGTAATGCCACCTTGGACGACGGGGGGGGCGGACGCGTCACAGGGGGCGCGCAGGGAGAATGTAGCGATTATGGGGGACACGAGCCCCGATGGTAACCGGAGGGAAGAGGGGACACAGGGGTCGAGACAGCAGGGACTGGATACCACTGACAGGGAAGAGACAGGAACCGGCAGTAAGAGGGTATGGGTGGTAGGGAGCTCTAATGTCACGAGAATTAAAAAGGCAGTCTTAAAGACAGTGAAGTTTACTGAGAAAGTACAAGTGGAAAGCAGGCCGGGCGAGTGTTTTGGGCAGGTAGTGGAGAGGACAAGGGATATGCTGTGGGAAAATAGAGAAGGAGACAATCTGGTAGTCATCCATGCCGGAGTAAATGACGTGCTGAAGAACAGGGGACAAAACCTAGGCAGGCAGATAAGAACAGGGGTGGCGAAGCTACGGGCTACAGCTGAGAATGTGCACATAGTGCTGTGCACAGTGCCGGCAGTCAAGGGACAGGGCCCGTATGTAGCCCACCAAGTACTGAGGGCTAATGAGATGATCTGGGAGGTAGGGAAGGCCCTCAGGTGCGATGTCATGGATGTGAACAGGGTGATACATGGGGATAGAAACTACCTCCCCTTCATGCCTGATGGCATCCATTACACCGCACCAGCGGGATGGCAGCTTGGGCTGCGGATGGGGCGAAGGGCGCTAGCTTTTTTACAGGCGAGCAGATTGCCCCTGCATACCGAGAAGTAGGAGACAAAGATGGAGGGAGGAAGGGCAGGACGAAGGCACGGAGGAGGAAAAAGAAACAACCCGTAAATTTGGCCTTCATTAATATGCAAGGGGGTAGAAGTAGGATTAAATGGGATGAAATTCAGGAGCAGCTGCAAACTGGAAATTTTGTAGTATATGGTGTAGCAGAAACCCACCTTAGAGACAGTGAAGAACCTCCACACATTGAAAGATACTCATGGCTGGGGTGCAATAGAAAAGGGAAGGACCGAAAAGGGGGTGGCCTGGGGGCGCTAATCAAAGGCCAAGATTGGAAAAGGATAACAGAAAGCTGCAGAGAACATATATGGCTCCAGGATAGAGTGGGAAACCTAGATACAATACTAGGGTTTGTTTACCTAAAAACAGGAAATGACTCGAATGAGGAAAATTCAGAACATTTCAGATGTTTAGCTAAAGACATAGAGGAATTTGGCCAGAATAAGGAAGTGATAATCTTAGGGGATATGAATGCCCATATGGAATTTTTTGATGGAGCTACCGATACGACAGGCAAAATGTTAGGAACATTTTGTGAAACCCAGGATCTCACAATAGTTAATTCAGAAATAAAGTGTGAGGGAAAAATAGCATGGGAAAGAAATAACTCTCATTCCACAATCAACTATTGTCTGATGTCCCACAAGCTGTATGACAGGTTAGTAGGTATGGAAATTGATGAAGAAGGGGCGAAGAGCTTAGGAAGCGATCACAAAAGAATTAAACTCCAATTTGGCGGGACAGCGGCCGAAACAAAAATTCAGGTATGTGAAAGCAACCAGAAACTCAATGATATGCAGTTGGAAAAAGGGTCAAAGCGCATTGAAGACATAGTAAACCAACAACCAAATAGAGAATGGACATACGATGACCTAGTAGAAGTATTTAAAAGAGAGCTAAAAAAGGGCAAGATTAGAAGAGGAAAGAGAAAATATAAACCAAAAAGCTGGTGGGATGCTGAAGTTAAAGCAGCCATAACGAGGCGTCAAGAGGCATCCAGAGAGCACAGATTAGCAAAGAAGAGGGGAGCCACACCAAGGGAAGTAGAATTCAAATGAGAGGAGTACCTTGAGAGAAAAAGGGAGGCGTCAACCTTAATCCAAATCAAAATAGGAAAAGGTGGGGTCCAGTGGATGATGGACATAAGTAAAAAAGATAAAAATGCTGCAAAGAGGTTTTGGAACCACATAAGGCTACAAGCAAAAAAGACGGAAGGGGTCCAACACTCACTGACCACACAGGAAGGAAAAAGAGTGGAGGGAGAGGAAGCACAGGAATATGTTAGGCGCACAATAGAAACAGCCTTTGCCAGTCTGGAAGTGAATGCCGCAGAAGAAATGGAGAATAATGAGGACCACAGGGACGAGGAGCAAGAATACAAGGAGATGACAGCAAGACAATGGGAAAGAATAGAACGGAAGGTCCCCTTGGGAACAGCGACAGGACCAGATAGCATACCCATGGGACTGATTACCAGATTAGGACAAAAAAGCAAAGTAAAATTGCGACAGTTGATTGAACAAACAATAAAGGGCGGTCAAGTACCAAAAGACTGGAAATTAAGCAGGATGAGACTAATATACAAAGGCAAGGGAAGCAGAGATAACATAAAGTCCTATCGGCCAATCACAGTTACATCAGTTATATACAGGGTAGCAATGCAGTAGTAAAAGTAATGATGGAGGAATGGGCAGAAGGAGGGAATATCCTCGGAGAACTACAAAATGGTTTCCGCAAGGACAGAAGACTAGAGGATAATTTATTTGTGGTTACCCAGTGTATAGAAACAGCAGCTGCAAGTCAGAGAACATTATGGATAGCGTTTTTAGATATTAAAGGGGCATACGACAGTGTAGATCAGAAAAAACTGTGGGACCAGTTGAAGGAATATGGCCTGAATAAAAACCTGGTTCAGTTCATACAAGAAGTGTATGCAGATAATGAGGCAGTGATAGTATGGGAGACGGAAACAACAAAACCAGCAAAAATAAAAAGGGGGCTTAGGCAAGGGTGCCCACTGTCACCGCTGCTTTTCATGATATACATGAGCCAAATGGAAAGGCGCCTGGAGGAAAGTAATAAGGGATTCGATGCAAGCTATATGCAGGGAGGACAGAAAGTAACACAAGTTCTACCAGGATTGATGTACGCGGATGACATTGTACTGCTGGCAGATAAGAGGGATAGGTTGCAGGAGCTGCTTAAGATCTGTGGAGAAGAGGGCGAAAAGCTGGGACTGCAATTTAGCAGTGAAAAATCAGGAATAATGGTATTTAATGATGAAAGGGGGGACGGGCTGGAAATACAAGGCACCAAGGTTGAACATGTGGAGAGCTATAAATACCTGGGCATATGGATCAACGAAGGAAAACATTACCTAGAAAAGCATGAAGGAATTACGATAGACAAAGGGAAAATGAGTTCGGATATTATGAAACACAGGGCCCTCTGGAATTATAACAGGTATGAGGTTGTTAGAGGGGTATGGAAGGGTGTTATGGTACCAGGACTCACTTTTGGAAATGCAGTCCTGTGCATGAAATCAGAAGTACAGTCAGGCCTTGAAATCAGACAGAGAAAGGTAGGTAGATTGGCATTGGGAGCACATGGCAACACACCTAATGAAGGAGTCCAGGGAGATATGGGCCGGGCATCATTTGAGGTTAGAGAGACAATTAGCAAACTAAAATATGATCAGAGACTAACCGAAATGGAGGAATCAAGGTGGGCACGAAAAATGTACAAGCACCTCTTCATGAAAAGCCTGAATACGAAATGGACTAACAGAACCCGAAAGCTCAGATTTAAGTACCTAGAGTTTGGAGATACACCGCAGCAAAACAGCAGCATTGAAAAGCAGGTAAAGGAGGCAGAAAGGAAAATGTGGGAGGAAAGAATGCAAGGAAAATCAGCATTGGGTATGTATAGAACTCGAAAACAGGATATAAAGAAACAAAGTTTATTCGACAACTCACGAGGGAGCTCATTGCTGTTTGAGGCTAGGACAGGGGCCCTCAGAACAAAAACGTACAGGAAAAAATTTCAGGAAGTAGATATATTATGCGCGGCGTGCGGAACTGAGGAGGAAACAACGGAACATGTTGTTCTAAGGTGCCAAAAACTTCGTCCTGCCCTTCCCGCGGAAAAAGCGGCAGATCTGGAGAGAGCGCTGGGATTTGCTGGGGAAGATGGACGAATGGATGAGGAACGCATTCTGATAACAAAAGAGAGGTTAGAGGATTGGTGGAAAAAGTCAGCGCGTCCATGTTATATGAAAGTGCACGGACAGTTTTTAGCATTAACGGTGTAAACTTAGCTTATGTTTCGCCACAGTGCAGCGTAAATATACCCTAAAAAATTTCATGATGGCAAAGACTCCACTCACTATTACTGCAAACACATCGTTGAATGCTAATCAAGATCCGTAATAGATCAGCTTCTGTATGCCGCAGAAAGTAAATGCAATGGTAGGACATGTCTTATATTTATCATAAAACAAGTTCAGGGAGTCATCATACTAACAAACACGATCTTAGATTGAACCTACTATGTAGGGCAGGACAGAGCTTTCTTAGGCCAGTTGCAAAGTTCACTGTATGCTTCAGGGTCTGACATTCTACAGAAGCTTAGGTGTTTTTGCCCGTAGCTTATTGCCGCAAAATGAGGTACAGTCTGCATTCGAATCCTCCACCGCTCTGTGTGTCTTTGGAGAGTTTTACCGTTTTTTTCTTTTCTTTATAATAATAATAATAATAATACCTTTATTTTTCCATTATGGTGATGGGGGAGGCGAGGAGAAAAGCCGAGCAATCGGCTTGATGAGCTCCCACCCTCTTGAAGAAAATAGAAAGTAAAAATACGTAGGCAGAGCAGTGTAGCGTCCGCAAAAAAAAAAAAGTAAAAGAAAATAAATAGAAGTACATTCGACTAGACATCGCGCTCAATGATAGCATATAAAAAATTTACAAGAATCAGCACCTTATTGCACATGAACAGAGAGTCGGCAACAAAGAAAAGAAAAGCGAGATCGCAGTAAGATCAGGCAAAGTAAAACAACAGAAAAGGACCAATTTCTTTCCATATAACAGTAGTAATAATAGCAGTGTCGTCAATGCAGCAGAGACAGTAATAATAATATCAGTGTCAAACTGTCACACACAGAAAAGACGAAGAAAAGAAAACAATCGCAATCAATTCTCGTCACAAAGGTAGTTCATCAAGGTAACAACTTTGAAGGAATAGCATATCAAAGACAAACAGGTTCAGTCGCTGATAAAACTACTCTGACGTCATCTTTAGAAGATTGTTCGAGTTCAAAATCATGCTTATGCAGTAAATTTCATAATTTTGGAAGGCGACATTGAATCATCTGCTCACCTTAATTTGTGCGACATTGAAAGTCGTTCCATATGTCTGAGTTACGAGTAGGGTAATGTACTTCCTTTCTCTGCAGGAAAGCCACTTCTCTCAAAAAGCCAACATTGTTATTTATTTCCTTTTTATAGGCTAAAGCTAGGTGATAAGCGCACATATCATGTAGGGCCATTATGTTTTGTTTCTGTAAAAGTGGTAGAGATGGATGGTCATAAGGAACGTTAGATATAATTCTTGATATTTTTTCTGCAGTCGATGTATTTTATGCATCTTGCTTGGGTTTGTCGTTCCGCACACCAAATGACAATATTTTATGTGCGAGTGAAAATGTGCATTGTATATAAGAACTTTAACCTGAGTAGGAAAGGTGTGTTTGTTGATATTAATCAAGCCAACAGCACGTGATAACTTGTGTAAAATGCAATCTACCTGGGCGTCCCATAACATCCATTCTGTGAAAACGACAAGTATTTTAAATGAGCTAACGATATCTACTGTTGAATTATTGTATCGAATATCTTCATTGATATCTTATTTCCTTTCTTGAAGTGAACACCATGCTAAAATTAAGACACTTTAAGCATTGGGGGGTTCTAATAATCACGGATTAACCCCACAAATACTATAGTGAACAAGAATAAGAAAAACATTCGCGTATGAAAAAAAAAAAAAAAGACAGGATTGTGCGTGTCTTATTTCGGCGACTCTTCTTTTCAAACACGCATTCGGCCGCTGCCTCACTCCTGTCCCTACACCACTCCCCTCGTGCCCGCAGACGGCGCCAGCATGTCGGGAGGGGTCGAGGGTCGCTTGCTGTCGGCTGGGAAGACAATTGCGCCGATTACGTTACTTCCTAATGCGAAATTTGAGCGCCGCTTATCAGCTGTTTCACCTTTTCGATAGATTGAGGCAAAGATTTTGAACAAGACACGTATGTACAATTCATCATCATCATCATCATCAGCCTGATTATACCCACTGCAGGGCGAAGGCCTCTCCCATATTTCTCCACTTAACCCGGTTCTGTGCTAGCTGCATCCACTTGACCCCTGCGAACTTCTTAATCTCATCCGCCCACCTAACTTTCTGCCGCCCCCTGCTACGCTTTCCTTCCCTTGGAATCCAGTTTGGTACCCTCAGCGACCATCGGTTATCCTCTCTTCGCACTACATGTCCTGCCCATGTCCATTTCTTCTTCTTAATTTCCACTAGAATGTCGGTAACATGAGTTATTTCTCTGACCCACTCTGCACGCTTTCTATCTCTTAATGTTACCCCTACCATTTTTCGTTCCATAGCCCGCTGGGTTGTCCTCAACTTAAGTAGAACTCTCTTGGTTAGCCTCCACGTTTCAGCCCCATAGGCAAGATGCAACTGTTGTATACTTTCCTCTTGAGCGATACCGGTAAGCTGCTAGTCATAATCTGCGAGTGCTTGCCAAATGCGCTCCATCCCAATCTTATTCTTCTTGTTATTTCCTTTTCATGGTCCGGATCTGCGGTTACTACCTGTCCTAAGTAGACATATTCGCCTACTACTTCCAGTATTTCGCTACCTAATGTAAACTGCTGTTCCTTCCCGAGGCTGCTGAACATTACCTTAGTCTTCTGCATATTGATTTTCAAACCTACCTTTCTACTTTTCCTGTCTAGGTCATCAATCATTATTTGCAGATCAACCCCCGAGTTGCTTAGCAAGGCAATGTCATCAGCAAATCGCAGATTACTGAGGTATTCTCCATCTACCCTTATCCTTAACTGCTCCCATTCCAAGTCTCTGAATACTGCCTCTAAATAAGCTGTGAATAGTACTGGGGAGATTGTGTCTCCTTGCCTAACACCTTTCTTTATGGGAATTTTGTTACTTTCTTTATGCAGAACTATGGTTGCTGTGCAGCCACTTTTAATTTGTCGCACGTATTCCATCACGAAACACTCCCCTAACAGTTCTTGGCTGTCATGAAAGAAGTTTTGTGGTCGGAGAGAAGAAGAGAGCAATTGAGTTATCGGAAGGTTGCGGGAAGCAGCGCGTGGGCCCATAGGAACGTTGCGCGAAGAACAGATAGAGCGACTAACTGATGCCGCTGACGCTGCTAGCGAGTGAAGCGAGTGAGAGCGGGATGCACGCACCGTGATCCGCTGATAGCGAGCCGGCGTTTCGGCAACCGGAGAGCACCCTCGCCGCCACGCAGGAAGAGGGGAGGGGGGACCCCTTCTCTTCTTTCTGTATGGCGGCGACGGTGTGCTATGCGGTCACGTCGTCTTGACTCGCTAGCGGCGGCAGCGGCATCAGTCAGTCGCTGCTAGCGCTGCCTCTGGCAACAGCCCCCCCCCCTTCCTTTCCTCGTGTTCTCAGGTTGCTGCGCGCGCTCCTGCCCCCATCGTTCGCCGCTGAGTGTACCCCCCTCCCCTCTTCCTGCGAGGCTCCGGTTGCCGAAGCGCCGGCTCGATGGGACGGTAGGTCAACGCCGCTTGCGGCGGGGGCTAGCCAGCCACCAATATTTATCTGTTGTTGGCCGTCTTCGCACCCGCCACTGCTTAGGTGGTGGACGACGGCTATTGCGGCGCGCGTCTTTCTCTCCCTCTTCTTTTTCTTTCTTGTCTATTTTCTCTTCTGTCCGCACGAGGCAGTGGAGGTGGCTCAGCTACAGAGCCAGTAGCAGGCCCATGCATTCTCTTTTCCTTCTTCCTACTGCCACAACTACAAGCGCCGACTAGCAGGCAAGCAACCTAGTCGGAAGAAGAAGAAGGAGAAGAGAGATAGAGAGAACGAGGCTTGTCTCTTGGGGCCGGTGGAACGATAGTCGGGGTAGCGACATTTTCTTTCTTTTAAATGGTGACCGTTATTGACTGGTTGTGCGCCACAGTGATGTACCCTTTCGATGCGGTACTCGCGCTGAGATGGACACATTATCAAGATCATAATGCGCCTCTGTCGCATTATAGATTATCTGAATCTATGTAGCTCCATCATTCCGCAGTATATTTTTGTTTCTACGAATTGCAATGCTTATAGTTGGTAATTTTGCTTAACGTTTTCTTGGCAGTAATGTTTGTGACCTGCTTTGCTATTTATATTCACAATTTGGTCTCTGGCGGCAGCAAATATTGTTTATCAGGAAGAAATAAATCATATGGTAATGTTGCCGAATTGTGGAGGCAGCGCTCGATGCAATCTAAGCAGTGAAAGGCAGTGTCAACTCATTTTAGACAAGAAATGCAATTTCTTGAGCTATGACGTGGATCAGCACACAGATGGCTTTGCTTTATTTTTCGGTTAGTATATACCGCACCTTAATTATGATTTCAATTGTTTATTTCAGCATACGCATGCGAGGAATTCCCGGATGTATCAGCGTTTTACACAAAAAACAGCCTGGCGTCATACCTTGCGCATGAATTGAAATAAAGCGAATAAACCCAGCTCATGTTATGGGTTCACCAAAAATGCAATCCTTATTTCTTCTTTATCATTAACGCGAATTTTAATTCTGTGTTCCCTTTCCGCTGCGGAACAACAGAAAATGATGTATGATCAACGGTTAGCCAGCAGCAGACACGAGGTGGTTTACATTAATGGAAAAGTAGTACAGCACATATCCTTGCTGCAGTCAGTCAACACATTCTATGTTCTGCTCGACCAATCAAAAATTTAGTCAGGAAGTGTAGGTTAATGAGTGAGTAAGTATCAGTCAGTCAGTTCAGTTCAGTCGTTCAGTCGTGTCCGAATCTTCGTGGCCCTATGGACCATGTCACGCCACGCTTTCGGGTCTCTCACTATCTTCCTAACATCACATAACTTCATCTGCTGCGCCTCGAGGATGCCATCTAACCATCGCGTTCGCTGCCTACCCCTTCTCCGGTGACCCTCAACCTTTCCTAACATCAAATCTTTCTCCAGTGACTAATCTCTTCTCATCAGATGACCAAAGTAGCTGAGCTTTAACTTTAGAATTTGACCCTCCAATGAGCAGTCAGGGTTTATGGTCGCCAATATCGACTGATTTGATCTTCTGGCAGTCCAAGGAACTCTCAAGAGTCTCCTCCAGCACCACAATTCAAACACGTCAATTCTTCTGCGGTCAGCCTTCTTCACAGTCCAACTCTCGCATCCATACATTAATACTGGAAAGACCATAGCACGAGTTATACGGTTCTTGGCCGGCAGTGTAATTTCTCTCCTCTTTACTAGGCGGTCAAGGCTAGCCATGGCTGTCTTTCCCAGAAGCAGGCGTCTCCTAATTTCATGGCTGCAGTCTCCTTCCGGGGTAATCTTGGAGCCCAAGAAGAGAAAATCTGTCACAGCTTCCACTTCTTGTCCTTTGATGCTCCAGGACTTGATAGGGCAAGACGCCATGATCTTTGTCTTTTTAATGTTCAGTTTAAGCCCAAACTTACCACTCTCTTCTTGTACGCGCATCAGAAGTCTCTTGAGTTCCACTTCACTTTCTGACATTAAAGTGGTGTCATCCGCATATCTAAGGTTGTTGATACGTTTTCCAGCAATCTTCACTCCAGCTGAAGACTCGTCCAGACCGGCATATTCCAACATGATGCACTCTGCATATAGGTTAAATAGGCAGGGCGACATTATGCAGCCTTTTCTCACTCCTTTCTCAATCGGAAACCAATCAGTAAGACCATGCCCAGTTCTGGCTGTGGCCTCTTACCCTTCATACAGGTTCCTGAGGAGACAGATGAGGTGAATTGGAACTCCCATCTCTTGCAGAGCTTGCCACAGTCTGGTATGATCTACGCAGTCAAACGCTTTCGCATAATCAATAAAGCAGAAGTAGATGGGTTTCTGGAACTCTCTTGCTTTTTCCATGATCCAGCGAAGGTTGGCAATCTGGTGATCTGGTCTCTAGTTCCTCTGCCCTTGCGAAACCCAGCTTGCACGTCCGGAAGCTACCGATCCACATACTGCTGCAGTCTACCTTGGAAGATTTTCAACATCACTTTGCTAGTATAATGGGGCTTAAAAGAACAAGATCTTTTTTGTTCTTTTAAGCCTCACTATGCATATTATTAACCAGCATTGATCTGACAGGATTGTTGATTGGTCGGGCGGAACATACAGGGTCTTGAAAATTTGGGGGCTGGGATTTAAAAAATTCCTATGCAAAATCTACTGCCCCATTCGAGCTGAAATAACGTTCACAAAGTAGCGAAATTTCGTCTACGTTATCTGATAAGGTATTCAACATCGGGTCTTGCCTAGATTTTCCGAAATCGAGAAAAAACTGCTCTCGGCGGCGTGCACAGTTTTCGCAGAAGAGAGTCGAAAAGCTATTTGACATGATGCGTCATCTGTCGGGCAGCGAGGCAAGCGCGCCAACGGCTGGGATGGAGCTTGTTTCACTGCTCGACAGATGACGTATCATGTCAAAATAGCTTTTCGACTCTCTTCTGCGAAAATTTTGCACGCCGCCGAGAGCAGTTTTTTCTCGATTTCGGAAAATCTAGGCAAGTACCGATGTTGAATCACTTATCAGATAACGTAGACGATATTTTGCTACTTTGTGAACGTTATTTCAGCTGGAATGGGGTAGTAGATTTTGCATAGGAATTTTTTAAATCCCAGCCCCCAAATATTCAAGGCCCTGTAGAATGTAGTGACTGATCGCGGCTAGGAGATGTACTGTAGTACTTTTGCATTAATGACAATCACCTCGTGTCTGCTACTGGTAAACCGATGGTCGTGTGCTATTTTCTGTTGTTCAGGGGTGTAAAGGTAGCAGAAAATCAAAAAGCATCACTTGCAGAGTTTCTGAAGCAGTTGAGCCTGAAACCAACAGAATTTCAGTGGTGCGAATTCGGAAAGCGCTCTTAAACACATGGGCCACTATTCCAAATTGCTCAACATGTGGTCAACACGGCACCTTCAAAGATGTCGATGATTATCGATAGAGTTTTAACAGCGTATGTTGACATATCTGGTCCGAATTTCTATAGACACCCAACATGCATTTTATAAGAGTAAGCAGCGGCTTATTAGCGGAGACCCGCTGCGGGGTACTGCGGACGCGCGAGTGGCGAGCTCGTTTCTCGAGCGGTCTGGACACTACTTGTGCCATCTTTGGAGCGTCTGCAGAGATAACCAGCCGCGTGATCCTGGAATGCCCGGCATTTTGGCCGGCCCCCGTGACCCGAGTGTTGTCAGCCGCCCTGGGCTTCGGGAAGCCTGTGGCACTACGGGTAGTGGACTGCGCGAAAAGGAGTCTTCAGTCCTAGTGGCAACGGGGGGCACTGCGACCCCAGCGGCAACTGACGGCTTGACTGATTTTGTTGGCCAGGGAGCCCGGACTGAAAAATAACGGGTACTGGTTTTTTGTGCGTTTTTAACTTTTGTTACTTTTTCTGTGATCTTTTTTTTTTTTGCTCCGCCGCGTGACAAGGCAACGGCGAGCAAAAAGATTTATTTGCATATTCTGCTTTTTCTTTGAGCAGCCTTCACTCTGATATGTGACCTTAGTGATCGTCGTACTTGTTTTGGGCTTCCGGCTAGAAACTGTCGAGGAGGCCGTAATAGATGGGATCATGCTGCATTTTTTAAGCATACAATCAGAAGCATATTATTTGTACCTTATGAGAGTTAACTTGTTATACGAACAAGCGTTCCCGTATAGAGAAAGGTATGCACATGCCCAACGTTCCCTTCCGCCGTGTGCGCCGCGAAACAGGTTAGCGGTTAGTGTTGAGGGGGACGGAGGGTGGCTGCTCCTGGCCCTGATGGAGCTGTGGGACAGGTAGGTGACCGCCGCAAGCGGCGGGGGCTACCCTGCCGCCGAATTTTTATCTGTTGTGGGCCGTCTTTGCACCCGCCACCGCTTCGGTGGTGGCGGCTGTTGCGGTGCTCGTCTTTCTCTCCCTCTTCTTTTATGCGAAGCATATTGCTAGAGGTAACCCGGGTTCGAACCCGACCTCGGCGGCTGCGTTTCGATGGAGGCGAAACGAAGAGGCGTCCGTGTGCTGTGCGATGTTAGCGCACGCTAAAGATCCCCAGGTGGTCTAAATTACTCCGTAGCCCTCCACTACGGCTCCTCATTCTCTCTTTCCACTTTTACTCTCACCTTCCTCCCTCCCCTTACGGCGCGGTTGAGGTGTCCGCAGAAAACAAGTGAGACAGTTACCGCGCCTTTCCCTTCGTATAAATCAATCAATCAGAGGTAAACCACAGCCCTTCGTGACGGTTACACGCCTTGCAAAGAATGTGGAATGCTACGTCACACCACG
Organism: Amblyomma maculatum; assembly: GCF_055883805.1. Lineage (NCBI taxonomy): Eukaryota > Metazoa > Arthropoda > Arachnida > Ixodida > Ixodidae > Amblyomma > Amblyomma maculatum. The sequence goes on from NC_139348.1 coordinate 28,970,120, forward strand.
TGATACGCTGACGTCACGAGAGAGGAGAGACGGGGGTCCAGCTCGCGCCGTCGGCTGCGGTTGCACGCCGTGCGGACCACGTGGTATGGTGACATCACACCACGTGGTACGCTGACGTCACGACAGAGGAGAGACGGGGGACCGGCTCGCGCTGTCGGCTGCGGTTGCACGCTGTGCGGACCACGTGGTATAGCGCAGGTTTATATATAAAGGGGAGACGATTGTGGTGCAGGTGGGTCACCGCTGCTTGCGGCGGGGGCTGGCCTGGCACCGAATTTTTATTTGTTGTAGGCCGTCATTGCACACGCCACCGCTGGTGGTGGACGACGGCTGTTGTGGCGGCGCGCGTCTTTCTTTCCCTCTTGCTTTTCTTTTTTCTCTAGGTGGCTCAGCTACAGAGCCAGTAGCAGGCCCGTGCATTTTCTTTTCCTTCTTCCTACAGCCACAACAACAACAACGACAACCTCCAGTAGATCCTCATAAAAGGTTCCTGAGGCTTTGTGCATTCCAAGTTTAAACCTTGTAAAAGCACGTGTAACCAAGGAAAGAAAAGTTTAGCCAAGTGTAACCATGGAAAGCCGAGTTTAGCAATAAATATGCTTCGCATCTCACCAGGCTTAACCAAGCTAAGCCTCAGCCATTTTTTCTTTCTTCTCTATTTTCTCTTCTGTCCGCACGAGGCAGCGGAGGTGTGCCGGAGTACCCAGGTTCGAACCCGACCTCGGCGGTTGCGTTTCGATGGAGGCGAAACGAAGAGGCGTCCGTGTGCTGTGCGATGTCAGCGCACGTTAAAGATCCCCAGGTGGTCGAAATTACTCCGTAGCCCTTCACTACGGCTCCTCTTTCTCTCTTTCCACTTTCACTCCCACCTTCCTTCCTTCCCTTACGGCGCGGTTGAGGTGTCCACAGAAAACAAGTGAGACAGTTACCGCGCCTTTCCCTTCCTATAAATCAATCAGGCAGCGGAGGTGGTTCAGCTACAGAGCCAGTAGTAGGCCCGTGCATTTTTGTTTCCTTCTTCCTACAGCCACAACAACAACGTTGCTAATTGCTGAGTCATTGCCAGTCATTCTAAAAACTAAGAGGGAAGCCCAAGCAAGCGTTGATGCGAGTGCACACCTTGCGACATTAGAGGAATGGACAAAACTTTTGAACGAAGCGATTGTCACCTGTTAATAACTATAGTGTTATTAATGATGCACGACTAATGGTGCGCTCACTGCCAGACACCCTTAGAGTGAGGGAGGGTAGCTGTCCCGGTCTCGAAGATGCCCTCGACTTGCGTGGCAATCTCAGTCGGAAGCCAACTACCTCGTGCAGACAGAAGGGGGTGGCCGTTTGGTGCCCAGCTTTCGCCAGTTCAAGCCAGAGTAAGGGTCAGAGAAGAAACCAAGAAAAACAAACTTTTTAAACAGCAAGAAACGATACAGAGCAATTCACACGAACACTTAAAATGCACAGACGAGAGGTTCACAGAAAGGCAATGTTAAGCATACAACTAAAGAGGCATTCCGTATGCTGGACTGCTGGAGCTCCTTCGTAAACTGGTGGAAATTAAATCTTCTACTCTCTCTCTTTCTCTCTGACATGTGCTGCATTCTGATAGTGAATGAATGATTTTTTTCCTGTCTTACTTGGTCTGACGGTCTTTCTTACCGTGAGTTTTAACTCTTTTGCTTCAACGAAAAGTTGTGTGTGGGTACGTCTAGCGTCTAGCCCGTCTAGTACAAAACGTGATGCAATGAAAACAAACATGGCCGCCTAGGTGGCATGCGGAAGGTGTGGGCGCGGTGCGTTTTCTCTTTTGCTTCAACGAAAAGTTGTGTGTGGGTACGTCTAGCGTCTAGCCCGTCTAGTACAAAACGTGATGCAATGAAAACAAACATGGCCGCCTAGGTGGCATGCGGAAGGTGTGGGCGCGGTGCGTTTTCGGGCGGAAACTGAAAACGACTGTTGCCTTTCGGCCTAATACAGGCCGCGACAACACACGGACGCGATCGCTCCCTCAAAGGGGGCCTGTGTCACTCGGCGGCTTGCAACTCCTGGCGCAATAAGATGAACCATCGTCGCGGAAATGGCCCTAGCCGACGACCACAGCGCGGAGGTCGCCGATGGCATCCCGGCATCGCTTCAAGATGTGCGGAAGGCACTGCAGGACCTGCGTGAAAAGGCCATCGCATCAGGCCTGCCCGAAGATGCCGTCGCTTACATTGTGACCGATGAGGTGAATGCCTCGCTGCGATCGGGCGATTCGCGCCTCCTGCTCTTCAAATGGGCCTTCATCGTAGCCACGCTCGCTTTCGTCTGCTTCAGCCGCGGTCTCCCGGACCTTGCGAACGACCGTTGCCTCGTGAACCGAGGTGGCCTGTACTTGGAGTTCACGCGACCCGTGCTGTCATGCGACTTTTGTCGCGCGCCGACTGAAGTGACCGAGCTGACGGAGATGAGTAAGGAGGATTTCCTGCGCATCGGTTACACCGACAGGCCGATCGTGCTGCGAGGCGGGGCGGCTCAGTGGAAGGCGATGCGGACTTTCAGCTACCCGTTCCTGCGGGACGTGTATCGTAACACAAGCGGTGCGTTCGAAGTGAGCCGCCACTATTGCCAGTTTTTCAAGTACGACACCGACTTCGAGGACCTAGAGGACTTCTTCGACATACCGGAGTCGCGGGCTGCCATGTCCAATCCCAAGGAAAAGACGTGGTACGTGGGATGGTAAGTGACAAATGAGGATATAATGGTCTGGCAAGGTCCGATAATGGAGGTCAGACTTGTGCAAACATTGACGCTTGCCAATTTATTGTTGCTCTATTTGCGGCAAAAATATGGTTGTTCTGCTGAAGCCCACAGCATTGAAATTGTGATTCAAGTCATTAGAGAATAAGATTGCCTACATTCCTTCTTTCAGGAGCAACTGTGACCAGCGGGTTGTTGCCACCCTGAGGGAACACTACACTAGACCAGACTTCTTTCCTGAAGATTCCGAAGCGAGCATTATAGACTGGATATTTATCGGATATGCCGGAAATGGAGTCAAAACACACGTAAGGCACGCCTTTCTCACGTCTAAATGAAATGCGAAGGAAAGTAGCTGCACTATTATCTTTCTTTTCCTGTTGTATTCACGAGCAATGCTTCACTGTTGCTGAAGCCTCTGCCTTCCCCCTTTCCTCTCTTTTTTCTTTTGGAATAGTTATAATAGGAAGTTGCTAGGCAACAGGTTCCAATGTCATCCTGCTTTCAGTGGTCCACGCTGAGAACCATAACCTTCCATCTGCCTTTGTCATGCGATGATAGAATATGATAACACTATGGCATGGCTAGCAATATGCAATGTTTTCTTTATTACTTTCTCTTTGGTTTGTGTTATTTGCCAGCTTGACTATGTGCATCGTCCATCGTGGCAAGCCCAGATTCGAGGAGCAAAGACCTGGACTCTCCTGCCACCTCCCGAGTGCGAATCTGTGTGTGTACCTTCCTTGAAGGTCACGGTGAGGCCTGGTGACATCATCATGGTCAATGCAAACCACTGGTACCACAGCACCCTGGTGGAGCCTGGTGACATCAGCATCACCATTGGATCAGAGTATGACTGAAGTTTCGCCTGCATTTGTTGCAACAGATATCATGCAGCAGTAGCACTTGACCCAACAGTCTTACAGCTGCGCAAGGAAGAGTTGTTGTTGCCTAAATTTTACTCCAACAGAGGTGTTTTGTCAGAGTGGTTCACACCACAGCTTTTCACTGTGGGGCCTGTCCTCAAGATAGCAATTGAAAACTACAAGCATGCTTTTTCTGTTCATCTTTTGAGGTCACAGCCACCTTCCTCTTCAACACATATAGGTCACAAGTAAACTTTCACTGAAACCCCATACTTTCATCGTCACACATTGTAACTTAGATAAGAAAACTTTATTTCAATGGAATGTCATTGATAATGCAAACAGGTCAGCTGGTTTGTATCTGAATGCCTGAATGTAAGTGAGAATGAACAGACAGATATTTTTTTTACTAAGTATGGTTGCATGAGCCTCTAATAACACTTGAAAGTGGCCACATGTGTGTGGAGATTCTGTAGCATTCAGCCAGCTGTATGTGAATCTCAGAAAAGGATGTTAAAAAGTGCCAAATGGTCTATGGTTGCACTGCATGTCCAGAATCGATGGTGCTAACGGTAGGTGACAGCATTTAGTGGTAGGACTAATGACATACTGCAGTATTGTGTCACACTTTCTTATCACTTGCCAAACTTCATTGCATTTGATTTACATCATACCATGTTAGCTGTTCGAGAGCTGTGCAAAATGGCAATGTAAGGAAGAGAATTTTGGCACAAACAGGAACATACTGTTCTGGATAGAGAAAACAGAATGAGCACTGCTGAAATGTTTGTTGCTTTCTCTGTGCCGCATGGTCCAACTAATTTCTTTCCGTTATAAAACTAGTCTGAGCTTCCATGATGGCCCTACTCATGCTTTTTGGTACTAGTAGCTGTAAGCAATATGACCCTTTTATATCATCGTGAGAGTAACTTTGAGACTAGCCATTCAAGTGCTACTGCTGCATGCTGTTTGAGAGGGATTGCAAAAGGTCAAGTATGATCTTGTGTGTTGTTGATGAGGTTGCTTCAAAACGCATCTCAAAATGCCAGCATGTGGTGATGAATCAAAATAATGATGCAACAACACTGAAAGGGGAAGGCATTTTACGGGCATTGTTGTACTTTACCTAGCACTCTGTGGTAGAAGCTTTTTATTTTTTCAATGTAGTTAAGGTTGACAGTTTTCTAAGCTTCGTTGGTGAAGCTAGCCAGTAAGGCTAAGCTCAGTCTTCTCAGGGCTAGTTCTAATCCTACTTCCGGTGACATATAGTAAGAGCATTATTTCTTGATGCATTGCCAGTGTCTTTGGTAGGAATGGTGCGTTGACTTCTGAGGCTGCATTCTTCATGATGGATCATTAGTCGTGAAATTTCCATTTATTTTATGATGCAATAGTGCCTACTTGCCATGAAGGCACTCATGTGCATCGTCACACTCCTGCATTGGTTGTCTTTCAAGGAAAAAAAATTTTTGGCATATGTGACTGGCCACACCTAGTTTGGTACCCTTTGGTCTCATCGGTGATATCCAAACAGCCCTACAGGTGTGTCAGACAGAATTCGTTAGCGACAGCATCATTCTTGTGAAAGAGGGCCAACGCAAGGGCATTTGTAGTTGCAAGGAAATTGGCTGTTTGTTTCTAGGAATAGAAGCTTACAAGAGACTAACTGTATTCTTTGACCAATGCCAATGCACGTTTCCAACTCGATTTGACTGAGCATTTGCTCAACTGATTTCTTTCACCATGTCTGGCCTTACTCGACGGATCATTTCGGAATGCAACCCGTTGTCAACACTTTTGAAAACAACAGAGTTTGCCCCTTTTGTGGTTTTCCAGTTTTTCTCCTGGTGGTCATTTTTGATAAATACTAAATGACAAGTTACCGGATAATAGTCAGCTAAGTTCAGGTGTACCGCGAGTCTCTTGAACTATATTCAATGTGCAGCGTTATGTCCCACAATGCAATAACGTGACAGTGAAATCGAATGCACCTTATGTGAATGGGGTGTGGCAATAAACTAGACTGTTCTGTAACTACTGCTTCAAATGTTTAGTATTATTTTTATATCTAGTCCTTTTGTACCAAAGTTTTGCATATAACCAAAGGTTGCAGGAGAGCTGAGGATTTTCTAGGAATGGTTCCTTGGTTGACTTCGACTGTAATTCACAACAGCGTATTTTTGAAAATGGATTCCAGAACCTCACATAACTATCATATTTGTGTACTTGACAATCATGTATGTGGTTGCCAAGCTTTCTTTAGTTCTTCTTTATTTGCCTGTTATGACATTCAACTTCTCAGTGGCGAGCTGAAGTCGCTGACCACTTTTTATACCTTAGTATTTTCTGTGTTATTTGTTATGTCATGTTTCCCCATGTTCTACACTCAGATCTGTGCAATTTATCGCATACTTTCTTCCTTGCGCTTTGTTTCCAAGCAAAACGAGTGTACACACTTTTTGACATTCTTACTTCCTACTAGTACTCACATCTAACACTGCATGCATGCACTGATCACAATGAGCCACATTTAAAGCAAGCTTTTTGCTTCTCACTATGCGAAAAAAAAGAAAACGAGGTATGCTAAGAAAGCAAAGCTGAAGAAAGGATGCAGTGTGTGTTTTTAAATGTCAAAAATCTCAGCTCGAGGTTCTATTTTTGTCTCAGGGCAGCCATCTCTGCCGAATAATTTTTGGGCTGCTGCCCATTTCGAAGTGTGCAAGTCTGTGTGCATTTAACCCACAAATAATCCTGCTCAACGATGTCGAGTTCAAAGGAAGTCTGTCTTCATGTATGCTGTGTCCATGTGCTGCAATTCCTTGCAGGCTTCTGGGTATTCTAGTGCTTGAGAAAGTGTTGACATTGTAGCCTGTACTAGTACACAGGATTTGCAAATGCTGTGAACATTGTAGCACTGACAAAGAAATATGTGGCGCATTCTTTTGCAGATTAATGTTTACCCCCTAGTGCTGTACCAGACTACTGGATTGGTTGTGCTACCAAATATCGATCTACATACAGCAGCATGAAGGAAAGCATTGTTTCGTGCAGTAGCAATAGAACAGCACATGAAGTGTTTTATGCATACTCCAAGTTCTCGCTGGCTATGTAAACAAGTGGAGCATTCTTTTGATGGTGTTGCATCGAAAAGCTACAAATTTTTTTCCTGGCGCCAAAGCTTCGGCATTTAAGACGACTATTCACTGCACTTGTTCAGCACTGGCACATTTGTTACGCCCGCACCTTTCGTACACTTGTGCCTTTCTTTCAACTGCAAGGCCCAAGTTCCCAGTGGCATTTTTTGCACAAGCATTGAAGCAAGCTTGTTCAGAGTTTTTATAAATAGGCAATAAATATGCATGCAACAGTTTTGACTTTTTTAGTTTTCTTGCTCCACAAAGAAAATAGTGCTACATACATTCGAGGTTTTCGCTTTTGTTTATTCTCGAAAAACAGAACTGCGAAAGTAAATTTTCTTGCATCTATGAAAGGCGTTAATTTCTAGTAGTATTGCGTCTCTGTCAATTGCATTCGTACCTCCGTGACTGTAGCCACGTACAAAATAGTACTATAAAAATTTGAATTGATTGCTTTCCTAACGTATCACATTTGCATTTAATGTGGCAAAATTTACCTGCATTTGTCTGAGTAGGTGTACTTACAGACTACCGTACACGAGATTTCAATGGTTCAACAAGGTATTGTGTCACATAGCGTCCTACATTTCACTATGTGTCTTGAGTACTAAGCCAGGAACCTTTTTACATTTTATTAAATTTTTGCACTGATAAAGTGTTCTCAAACATGCCACTAAAAGTAATGCCCAGTTTTACTAGTTAAGCAGTTTGATAACAATACTTTTTTGTTGTGGTGTTACTGTTGTTCCTGGTTTGATGAAGGACTTCGCATTGCGAGGTAGTGTTTCAGGGTTTCCAGTGCCGTCCTATTTACATGCCTGAAGGCGTTTGCTTTGCAAATAAAAAGGTTACACAACATGCTTTACTCTGGTTGTTTATTCACTCAATCATAAAGGCAGAAATAATGTTAAAACAATGTCATTCCTTGGATACTGTGGCTTGAAGACTTGGCACACACATTTTTCGACACTGGATAGAGTACTAAAAGCAGTGAAGTGAGATCAGTGTATGCTTATTTTGTTATTTGGTTAACACAAGCAGCAAAACAGACTGCTCGAAAAAGAGATTCGTGAACAGCCCCTAGGATACAATGCAATGTGCAATGCAATCTGCAATACAAAGCACAATGTATGTTGCAACTTTAAAGCATTTCATTATCACGCTGGACAGAGCTCAAAAGCAGCGCACTGCGGAGAACACTCAGTGACTAAGTGGGAATTTATACAGCACATGGCAGCACAGGAGAGTTTCATCACTCGATCATTTCTTTTACTATCCTTACAAGTTGCTTCTTGGCTAAGTCATAAACCTCTGCACTGCCTTACAAAGGTGGCATTGCTGGAACCATTCTCAAACAGCAGTTTCCTAGTGCTGTCTCTTACAATGCAATCTTTTCCTTCTATATTCTTGCACAAACAATAAATCTCATTATTCACATCTGTGGCTCCATCACCACAACAGTGTGGAGACAATACAAAAAGGAACACACGCATGTATGCCTGTCTTTAAGCTCTGTTCCATTTTATGCAAGGTACAGGTAATTCAAAACGAGAAAACTTGAGTAATGCTGATGATGGTATAAGTGTTTAGTAACTCTAGGCAAAGGTGCAGATATGCCCTTCTTTTTTGCCACTACACCCATATCAGCAAAAGCTTTAAAATAAAAGAATTCCTTCTGCTCAGAGCGTTGGAGTAGCCAGGCACAGTGACCAGTCGGGAAGCGGGTGCACATGCGCAAGCATCAAATGGCAATCCTGCCGCCGTGACTTTTCAGCCACGTGTGCCACATGGTACAGCTGTTGGTGCAAAACAAAGTGCAGCGATGAACTACTCATATTAACCTTGCAGAGGCCACGAAAGACTTGTAATTTGGCGCTAAACATGTGTGTCCTTGTCTTATACTGTCTCCACACTCTCCTACAAGTTACGGAGAACCAACCAGCATAAACTTGCAACCACAGTTTGATTCATGCTGTGTTCCTGTGTTTAGGGTCCTCCTAGAAACGGCAATAAATAAAAGTAGAGGAAGCCCATATGGAACGAAGTCAACATGAGCTTAAGCCAATCGAAGATAAAAGTTGATGTCTCAAAGTGAAAAATATAAAGAAAAAGCCAATTAGGATTAATGAACAAAAAATAAGGCATCACAAGAGAGGTTTAAAAAGGTGCCGTCAAAGAGGCCGGAAGGCCCTGGCGGGAAGTTTGAGATGAAAACCATGGTGAGGAAATGAGGTTCTTTCTGAAAATTCTTCCCTGAAACCATTTCCATCTTCCTTAGAAAAATTCACTGCCTACATCTAAACCGTACAATATGTTTAGTCTTGAGCAAACACTTAGAAAGCAGCATGTTAAAGAAAAGGTAGAAACATCAGAAACACTGGTATCCTTAACACTTCCTTGTCTAGGAATCGCCCACTCCCTACCATCCCCACTCCCTTCTTCCCTGCAGTGAGGTACTAACAACATTCAATATAGTCTGCTAAGACCTGGCATTACGCTCCGTCTCCATGAGGCACTCCCGCACAAGGATGCGCGCATGCACAATGCCGCGCTTGAGACGTTCAGCAGAGGACTTGCTCCCTGCATATGTTGGCCGGATGTCGCGGCCCAGTTCCTCGATGACAGCTAAAAGCTGGGTGTACTTGGATGTTTGCGGATGGCGGGCAGCATCGCCGGGCACCAGGCCAAGGTTGACTGCACCTGGACTGTGGCTCGTCTGCAGTGGTGTGCCGGGCTGGCTCTGGCCCGGCGAGTCCGTGGAACGAGAGTCTTCGTCCATCACCTACAAAGATAATCAGACAAGCACAACAATGTTGCAGACAGCGACACAGCATACTCTCATTAACCAAAGCTTATTGGAGTGCAGCAGCAGCCCAATGGTTCGAGCATCCAACTTGTATGGGAGGTGCAGGATTTTCACACAAGGTCCTCAAATATGAACAAGTTTTCCCTGGCCTACTGCTCTGCTTCCCCTGACTGAAATTCTCAGCAAAGATGTGCCTTTGAACCCAATTTGAACCAAAGCCACGTTTTCTACAGCATTCTTCTGCCAAGCTACACCATTCAACACCGAGTTCAAATTACATGAGTTGGCTGCACCTCTTTCAGACTTAAAATAAATTGTAAATTGTGAGGCTCCATATCGGCCCCAATGCAAGATGTGGGCTATGAGGAACACAATAATGGAGGTGCCCGTCCACTCGGTTCTTACACTGTGTTGCTTAATGTTCTTACACTGCACAGCACACAGCCATTCTTATATTTTCAACTCCATTGAAACATGGCCACTACGACCAGGACGACTGCACCCATGACCCTCGCCAACCACAAAACCTACTAAGCCACTGCAGCACGTGCTCTTTCAGAACGGTTTAGCTATTCAGAAAAAATATTTTCTAACATGTATGGCCAGGGCAGTCCTCAGGAAAGAAAGTTAAATTGCTAGTTTTATAAACCAAATTGTGCGTGAACGATGCACGAAAGATGAAAGTCTACTAGTGGAAGTGTTATTTTGCTTCATTTATGCAAATAAATTCTGTGCAAAGCCTCTCAGTGGTTGGGCACTGGACATAAAAATACCTGAATTTGTCACAAAAGCACCAGGGAGATACTGCTTTTATTGTAAATGCATACTGACACTGCAATGCACATTTATTGGAACTGCCACCCTGCCTATGTACCCAACTAAAGGGCAAGCTACCACGGTCATTGCAACTTGACTAAAGGTAAAAGCGCACAAGAAGACACACACTCAAGAGAAGACGACACAGGACACGCGACACAGGTGATTGCTTGAAGTAATATTTACTGCACTTAGCTAACATAACCTCACAGCTGTGATATGAAAAGCCCTGAATTCAGAGTTGCTCTAGCTGTAGCATACATTCACAAATAGATGCGAGTATGCTATGTACTATACACAAAAACTGGAACAGAGCTAAGTAGAACTGGAGGAAGCTTAATACTAGTGCAGGTTTATTCGACTTTGAAAATGACAACTCCCCCACTTGGATGTGTCATACCGTTATCACACGGGTATTTCGCAGGCCCTCGAACCGACTTCCAATTGACTCGAAGGCCTTCGAAAGCTGCCACACGGGCGTTTTCAATGGCCATTGAATCGATAGCCTATCGAGTCGACGGAACAGTTCAGAACTCTATCGAGATCTCGAAGACCTTCGAACATTGCGCAAGGTTGCTAGCGTTGACCCGAGGAGCGTCACGCACACACTTGCACAGCGCCTTTTACGGTACAAAAACGTTAACAAACATTATTATTTTATATCTTTAATTTATGCGGTAAAATATTAATACCCAAAATAATTTTAAAATAGCATCGCTCTTTTTTTAGGCGTATTATTTATGTAATATCGACTATTATAGCATGCGCCGCCGAGAAAAACAAACACAATGAAAAGCACAGTCGTATGAACGCCAACATGTTAAAAAAAAAAGTTGTCCTTGAATAACAACTAAACACCTGCAGTTACTAAAAAAAGGTAACAGTTATATTTTATTTTGCATTTATAGAGATCTTTTAGTTCTTTAAGCAAAACCGAAAGCAACGTTAGTGGCGCCATAAAAGTTTGGCACCAAACACCAGAACTATTTCAATAGCCTTCGAGTTTTGCCGTGTAGCAGCAGCACAACTCCGAGTTCGATCGCAACTGAAAATTTCGAAGGCCATCAACTCAATCGCCTTTGAAAATGACCGTGTGACTGGGGTATCAATCAACATTACTTGTATTTCCTCTTCTGGCGCCAATAGATTAACATTTTTTAGTTGACATTTAAGATTTTCCAGCATCCGTCATAGCCTGAGCCACTTCTTCTTGTTACTTGATATTTGGCACATACCCACGAAGGGGGATTGGCCAGGGTTCAGTGTGGACTGCCAAATGTCCTACACGAACTGAATTAGTGTATTAAAGTAATTGACAACCTGAGCAACTGTTATACCTTAAACCATCACTTCAAGTTTCTCATTCACATTTTATATGCTGATAGTACACAACTGTGTGAACAGGGTGTCTGAAGATTTACATCAAAGCCAAGCTAGCTCACGAAAAAGACAGCAGCCTTATTGTCACACAGACCCATCACTGAAGCACAGACGGCTTGGTTCTTCAACTTTTGCAATCAGATGCCAAACACTTGACCATGAGCCTAAGTAGTTGCGGGATTTCCTCAGCTCATAACACATGAATATGTGACCCAAATCATGGTTGTAAATGATCACCATTTCGCGTGTTATTTAAAAATGGTTAGCAACGAACAACAATGAACATCAATTTGCGAAACAGAATAGTTGCTAAATTAAAGGTTAAAAAGAGAATGGGACACAAGGGCTTTGCATTTTGCTTGACGGTGTAGCACACTGTTATAATGAGCGAAACCGAATTGCAAGGATTTCGAAACCGTTAGCTTTTGTGGCTTCAGAAGTTCTAAACCTCATCGCTATTCTAGCTCACTTAAGTAATAGTAAGTTCGGGGTACCTAACTTTGTTGGTGCGTCTGAAAGCAATAACACCACGCCGGTAGACAAGATATGAACAAGCTGCGTAATTATTTTGCTTCCAATTAAACAAAAAACGGCTCGACGCAGAAGCTATCTACTTACTGGCAGGTAAGATTACAGCTCTGAACTGTCGATGGTCGCTTACCTCTATCGATTTTAGCAGCCACTGATGAAGCATGTCAACGCAAGTGAAGGCACGGAATCGGGAACCTGTAAACACAAGAAAGAAGCACTGTTAACGCTGACAGGTCCCTCCACGTGCTTCCGCACCCCACAAAATTTCAGTGTGTGTCACCGTCACCAGCGCAACGTTAGACATCGCGCATTGCGCGATGCCTAATGAGTACTTGCACTCGCGACACAGAACACACCGCACATCGGCGTGTCAAAGACTCTTGGGTCAGTTTGGAATCTCCTCTCAAGTTACCGCGCGCTCTCGATACGATCCAAAAAGAAAGTATCGAAAATGAACGTACGCTAGGACCCAACATCATGCAGAGAGGTAGTACAAAATTCGGGAACTCCTCACAAGTTTCTGCCAGCCCAGACGCAAACCCAACCCAGAGAAAGAAAATAAAGTATCACAACGAGAGGGAAATTAAAATAATGGGAGCATTCTTTTATTAACGGGAATGTCGAAAAGCGGCACCCAACAATATACGGAAAACCTATAATTTTTTGCTCCTCACTTTATTAACAAAATTGTGTATATCCACCTGTTATTTTTTTAGTAAAGTACAAATACGGTGTAAAATTATAAATTAGTAATACATAATTTATTAAAATTATTACTCCGTATCAAGTTGATTCAGGTTTTGTTACTCTTTGGATGGGTTGGCCAAAATGGCGTCGCGGGTGGCGGGGACAGTTCGTGTGCTAAACAAATTGCAAGCGTGCATCGATGCAGGAAATTACTACGAAGCTCATCAGATGTACAGAACCATATATTTCAGGTGAGCCCATGTGCCACCGAGTTTTGCACCTCTTGTCGATCGAGCATGAAGCTCGGAACCGATCGCCAGTTCACCCACAGGATCGCTTGGTTCCGTCGAGGCCCCGTTTCAGTTATCGTCACCTGAGAACCAAATAAACAAATTTTGCGCGCACAAACCCATGTAGCGTAATACACTCCTGGATCGTGTGCGGCGTTATGCAGCGTTCAGGCCGGCGGTTGCATCGACCGAAATTTTGAGTTGACTTCTGTGACGAACAGAGCGATGAAGCGCCTGGAAAAGCGCTTGACGCACATACGTCACACGTGTTTGCGTAGTTTCAAGACGTAGCAAAAGCAGGCTGTGAGTCCACAGTCGCGATATATCAATTATTTCTGGTCATTCGATCGGAAACCTCATGAGAGCTTTTCGGACCCTCTAAATGGGGCAGAAAAGACAACGCAGCCGCATATTGATGGGGCTGCAACTGCGTGTAGCCCGACGGGGATGAAACGCTTTCTTGTGTCCCCGTCTTGCGTAGGTTGGTAGGATTTGCGCAGCTTTGGGGATGCCACGAGTTATAACTCCTATACATTTAGAGGTTGGAAGTTCAAGACGCGAACCGGGGCCCAGGAAAGTTTGACGCCGCGCTGATGGCATCATGAATGACATCGCGACAGGTTGCGCTTTGATTTAACGCAACGTAAACCTACACATCTTGTTCATTGGTCAGGCTAGCTTACGCTGTTAAGGCCACGTAGTGCTCGCATCGAGTCACAAGTGCCTGCAGCACCTAACGTGGGTTCGTGAAAAGCGTAGTGTTCTACCCCGGAAAAAAAAAAAAAAGATATATATAAAACGATTGTCGCCTAGTTATTAGCAGGGTGCCTTTTATACGCATTATAAAGTTCCTTTGGCAGTGGTACTTACGCGCATCAAGCTTAGTGGAGTTGTCATAGAAGTGCATTCATACTAATGTAATTGAAGTTCTCATTATTGTTGTATGGTTTCCTGCGTAGCGTAGAATAATATCACTTTTTTACAGTTATTTTTGTGAACTTTCACATGTGATTCGATCTCTAATGTTAGGCGCTGAAGAAGAGTCTCAAAAACAGGCAAATTTGAAAATATGGTCTAGCTGTATATTATTTTTTCCTGTAAAAGATTTCTGTTTCAACATCTAATAGGATGCCAAAATGAATGGGCTGTGCAGCTTATTTTTGCCCCAAGAAAGTGTTGTTTTAAGGCAGGTTTTATTGTCATCCCCTGTGGGAGGTGGCTTGGTACAGGTCCATAGGAAGTGAATGGAAGGTAGTGTTGCAGAAAATATCTTTTTCATTGCCCTCATTTGATGTATTTTGGAATAGATATATGTGCCCCGCCGGAGTGGCGCAGTGGTTACAGCGCTCGACTACTCTTCCCAAGGACGCGGGATCGAATCCTAGCCTCAGCGGCAGCTTTTCGATGGAAGGGAAAAGCAAGGCGCCCGTGTGCTGTGTGATATCAGTGCATGTTAAAGAACCCCAGGTGGTCGAAATTTCCGGAGTCCTCCACTACGGCGTCTCTCATAGCCTGAGTTGCTTTGGGACGTTAAACCCCACAAACCAACAAACCAACCGGATATATGCAGTCTAATTGTGGTTATATGCATTTCACAGTGCACCATTAAGATTGATTGTTGCTTTTCGTGTGGATTTGAAGAAAATAATTTTTTTCAGCAGAGTCATCGTGCACTTATTTTTGATGGCACCTGTACATTTTTATGCAGTCCTAATGTTGTTTCTAAACAAGAACAGAATTCATGTGAGTGAAATTTGTGCAAAACATGGAAAGCAATTGCATGACACCTCGTCAATGGTATCATTATATAACTGATGCATAACAAGTGTGCTCATCGTATTGTTTTATACAGGTGTGAAAACCTGAAACAAGCATTGATGGTTTAAGGGGAAAAAAAGGGTTTGCAGGTACACAACATTCGGAAAGAATTCACTTAACCTAAACTGTTACCTACCTAAAAACTATAAAATTGAGAACTTCTGGCAGGAGGAAAGGACAAAAATCTCATCACGGCTGTTAAATTTGCTGTTGTTTATCCCTTTGTAACCATTGCATGAGAAACATTGCTATGAAGAGTATGAATGTTCATAAAGTAGCCGTGGCATTTTCTTGCCAGCATGGGACATTGGTTTATGTTTGGATATGAGTAGAAGAACAGCAATTAGTAGTAAACCCAGGGACATGAAAGATGGGCTAGAAACAGGCTGTGTAGAACTGCTGGTGAGTGCCAAGTATATTGATGCTTTTGTACTGGCATTTCCGCGCTTGTTAAAGGGACCCTGAAAAGCTTTTATAAGTTTGTGTTCCAATGCAACATATCTGTAGGTGTGGCCTTTATGGATATTCAGCGCAGATTTGAAAACTGTTCGTACAACCTATAATTTATAAATAATTTTTCAAAATTGCTCCTTGTAGCTGCTTGCTGCCGATTGAGGCAACACATGACCACACATTCCTAGCGGCTTCCGTCCAAAGTGGGTCATCTGGGTGTTCTTTTTAATGTGACGCAAGCAGGATGAGGCACAGCAAGGTGCAGTCGTGACCTTATCTTCAGTGTTAATGAAGCTAGCTCGCTCAAAACGTTTTTGTGTTGTGAATGCAATTGGTGGAATATCAATCATTTATTCACATTTTCTTTCCTTAGTAAATATTTTTCCGTGGTCTTTCTGAAAGGTCTCAAAACATATCACTTAAATTAATCTCGAACTGTGCAGGCTCTTGCGTCAATCAAAACTATTTGCAATTTATTCAGAAAATGTAGCCATATTTGATGCAGTTATGTAACTGGTAATGCTGATTCTAGAGCTGCATTTTATATTACACAAGCTGGCATATAGTAGCATAGTCACAAGTTACATCTCCATAAATTCATCCCTGGGTCATTAAATAATTGAAGACAAATCGCACAAGTTTGGGATGTCTGCATGGTTGCTAGAGCGTTATGTATAAAAACCACTATACTTTTTTTTTTTTCTGTGAATGGCTAGTAATTTTAAAAGTAGAAGTTAAAACTTGCTATGCATTTTGCTTGCAATTTTCGCTTTCTTAGGAGTCATGCCCAACAAGGTTTCCAGTATTTTAATTGGTTATGAAAGGCTGCTGGGATTAAACACAGCAACGGCATCGAAGAAGACAGATGAGAATATCAAGCTTGAAATTTATTCTCATGTTTGCTTCATTTGTCATCTTGTATTCTTAGCTCTTGGTCATATAATTGCAGGCAATGGAAGCTCTGCTCTTCAGATTTCTCTACGATGACACCGATGTGGTAGTGCTCTGTTGTCAAAAATCTGTGGAACTTGCAGGCCACCAGGGCAATTAGAAGTGTGATTTACTTGCAATTTTTGATGACTGTGCATAAAAAATGTCATTTAGGAAAATTTTTACTTCATATCATGGTATAATTTTTTACCGCAAGGCAGATGAAGACCGCCCCGCCGGGGGCGTAATTCCGTTTCCTCAACGGTAGGGTCCCGCAACTTCTTTCTCCTCACTGGCTGCCTCTCAGCAGGTTAAACGGCGATTGTTACCGAAAGGTGTCGCTGCACGCAACCTAAAGGTAACATACACTCACAATGATTATGGGGAAGGTAATGTGTTACCGTTGTCATGCCGTCACTTTGTGGCTCTGTTAACCGCTGGTTTTGTGGATATTAAGAATTAAGAACATCACATAATGCAACCTAAAGGGGAACAACCCTCAGAAAAGATGTTGGTAGGTTATTTTAATCTGGCAATTTAAAAAAAGTTCCATTTACAGGATTCGAACAGATATTTTATCCGTTCAGTGCTCAGGTAAGTAGTATCAATCCATTGCACCACTGAAGCAACGAGCACAGTAGGCTTTAAATGCACTCTTATTCATTTCTACAATATTTCCGCTATCTGTCGTCAGGTGAGGCTGCTCAGAGGACCCTACCGTAGAGAGCGGAATCAGGCCCGCGAGGGTGGCGCAGTGGTTAGAGCACTCGACTACTGTGCCCAAGGGCGCGCGATCGAATCCCGGCCTCGGTGGCCGCTTTTCGATGGAGGCGAAAAGCTAGGCGCCCGTGTGCTGTGAGATATCAGTGCACATTAAACAACCCCAGGTGGTTGAAATTTTCGGAGTCCTCCATTACGGCGTCTCTCATAGCCCAAGTCGCTTTGGGGCGTTAAACCCCAAAACAAAAAACAAAAGGAAGATGAATACCCACAGGGGCGGCTTAAAAAGGTAAACGTTTTAACCAAGCTGCCCCATAATATTAATGCACCCTCCTCTTTAAAAGGGGCTAATAAGTAAATGCGAAAAAATATATATATATTTTTTTTTAAACAATAGAACATATCAGATAGGGGTATGAACAGTGGAAGGCATTTGAAAATGCCATAAACCACAATAGTGGGTTTAAACTGAATACCCTTTCAGGTAGCTATTCACAAAAATAGTTTTGTTTTTCGATAAATTTGATAGAATATGTTGCTTATTTTGAATAGTTCAGTTTTGGGCGCCCCGACACTGTTTGCCTGTTTTCAAATTGCCACCATTTTTTTTTCGCTTGCTATGTACCCCATGTTTTTCTCTTTTTAATTTACGAAACCTCCTTACTGCCTTTTGCTCTCCATGTGCATTTCAAAAATACCAATCACTCGTTTTTCTTCCAGTGTGTATGATGAGTGTGTGTTGTGCGATAATGCCCTTAGCCATCCATAGAACACATGAATAACAAGGACAGAGCTCAGCTGTGAATGGAGAAAGCTCAGCTGAGAATGGAGAGAATGTGTTGGAGATATCTGCCAACAAAGGAGTCGAAACACGCTTAAAGGAGACAGAGCTGAAGATTATGCATCTGGCTCATTTTGGGATTGCAGTTGAAATCATTTCTCGATACACAATTTTAATTTAATGTAATTTTCTATTCCTCTGCATTTTCTCTGACAGACAGACCTCTCACTGAGAGTTTTCTTTCTAAGGTTTTACTGCATTCCACCTGCATGCATTGAATGAAAAACCTGCAGTGTCATGAGAACTTTTGTGCATAAATAAATTTGTTTTGGCATGAAGTGCAAGTACAATACTTTTCAGAAATGTTCCTAAGCAAGATGGGCGATGAAAAATATAATTTTTTGATAGCATAATTAAGCTTTGTAAATCTCTTAATGAAACGGTTACCAAAAGTCATAGTAATCTGCAAGCAGCCTAGGAAATTTGAAGTTGAGTCTTACATTAGCTTGTCATGCTCACTCTAAAAAAAAAATATGCTGCTCATAACAACAAGCGGTAGAGATGGCTTTTAATTATATATTCAGAGAAAAAGTGCAGTTTACAGCACATATTCAGGGCAATTCCCAATTCATCTGCCTGTTGCTGAATGCCCTTAGTCTGTCCTTTATGCACCTAACTGTGGCTGTTTATATAATCCCAGCACGCCTTTCCTTCACCTCCTGGGCAAATTATACGTGGTACGGTACTGACCCGTGATTTATTTTTGTCGTTGCAGGTACCAAGGTCAAAAGAGATATAGTGAGCTGAAGGAGCTACTCTACGATGGTGCCATCAAGCTGCTTTCATTGGAACAGGTTAGCTTTCTGTTTAGTTATCAGTTGTCTGTCTATCTACTTGAGATGGCTCACAGCATTTGTGCAGCCAAATGTTTATAGGTAGTTAAGAAATTAGTCCAGCTGTTGGTGATATATTTAAGTGAATAAAACATAGCATGGCTTTGTTGAAGGCTGCATGGAGCATGTCATGCGCCTGAAATATGTGTGGCATCTCTGTAATGTTAGGTGGTAGCTTCAGGCAATACTGCCATAGTCGATTATGACTTTTTAGGGACTACAAATGGTGTCCACGAATTCACCAGGATAAGGTGGCCACAGGTGGTGGTGGTTGTATGGGTGTCATAAATAGTCTCTCAGTGGACATGAGCTGGCTGGCTGACAAATATGGCAATGTTTATTAGGAAGCAAGTGTAACCAACAGTGGCAGGCATGCATTTGCTCTTGTCTTGGCTAATCACCATTCTTAATGCTGGGAAGCGGCAGTTTCACATATTTCTGTACCAGAAGTCCATTAGTCATAATATAACATAAGCAACATAAGTCCGTAACATAAGTCCATGCATAGAGAATGTTGATATGTTTACATCTCCCTGGCCTTCTTTAGACTTTCCAGATGCACTGTAAATCACTCGCTAAGAACTGGTTAAGGTTGGGGCACTCGGGTTTGCTTACAAGTGGGGAACGCGTAAGCTGGCTTGCTGGTTCTCTGCAGGGTCTGTGCTTGGAACATTTGAGATCTGACAGTGCAGGTTGAGCCATTCCTTTTTGTCTGCGCAGCAACTGTGGCTGCCCATGCTTTTAACTTTTTGTCATCCCCATACAGTGCAACAGTGGAGCCGACCTGGCCAACCTCCTTGTCGACGTGCTTGTCCAGTCAGAGACGGAACCCTGCGATCAACAGATTGGTAAATTTCTTTTTCCCCAGACTGCCCCACTATTTCGTTTAGTAGAGGGGAATGGTAACCACTGCTTGCATTAAGCCTTCTTTATATTGCTAAAGATGGGAGATTTTCTATTAAACTGGGCAGACATTGGGTGTAATTGTAGTCCAAACATTTAGTAGGAGTTTCTGCCAATGCTGGGTGGTGAAGTTTACTGCCTGATGTGGAGGGCGTGATTCGCTTTTTTGTTTATGCACTGTGTGGTTCGAGGTGTGTTAAATTGGGATTGGGTTTCATGTCGCTAGCACCCATTGTTTTCACATGCACCGACATATAGTACTGTGTGCCTTGGCAGTTGATGGAGCCTGCATTATCCAAAACAGGCACCAAGAGTGTTAAAAGAGGAGGGTGAGAAAGCAACGCCTTTTTTGGCTCATGAGTGGAGTAGACTGACAGTATCGGACAGAAAGGTATGCACACAAACTCACACTTAAGAAAAAAATTGTGTCACAGCCAGGAACCAAACCACCATCTTTCCGCTCCTTAACCGAGCTCACAAACGACTATGCCATGCTGACTGCCTGAGAACGCATCTGTAATTCTCCTTTTCTCTCAAAGGATGCTGAAGGGCAAAAGGAAAGAGCAACAGTGACAGTAAGCAAGAAAAAATATATATAAATGAGCAAAAATGTAACAAACCTGTCCCAGAGCCTAGGTTATGGCAGAAAATGCAAGCGTTTCAACATCCGTGCATGCAAAATTCAAAAGAAAAGAAAGAAGATAAATCTCCCGTTACGCAGACACATTGCATCATCTAGTGAGGCTCACACAGAACACCACAGCACTGCAGTCTCGTGCACCAGGGAGCAGCAAATGAGTGGAAGAAAGAGAGGCTTTTGCATTTTCAGCTCTTCAGCAGTCTTAAGAGCAATTCTGTAAGCTTTTTTTTGTCCGTGCTTCTGTTCTCAGCATTTTGCAGCCTGCTCTCAGCCAGCATGCTGGGTGTCCACTCCTTTCTCTTGTCATTTCTGGCTCGCCCCAGGATCTTGTCAATGTTTTCTGTGGCATGCCATTTGAGGTATTGCAGCCTTTCCTGGGCTTCGCATCCCAACCGTTCTGCATGACACTGTTCTTTTTCATCATCCTCTGGGCTCTTTACAACTTGCCCCCGGGCTTCACTTTTGACTACATACTCCCAACTTGATACTACGGGGATTTCTCGGGTGCTGTCAGTTTGCGTGCCATCAAGGGGCTGTGGCACTCTCTCCTTGGCCATGCACCAATGGTTTGAGCTTAGCCATGTCCCTTGGAGTGTATGTGTGTCAGCAATCAAGCACATGCAAAGTTTGCTTAGCATGCGTGCTAGTTGAGTCTTGCGCAGAATATTCGAATTGGCTCACAGGGGTGCAATGTAAGGCCTTCAGAAAAGGCCAAGTGGCTGACTACTCAAGCTGGTGGAACTGAATTGGTGCAGCTACGGGCTGCAGGTTGTTAGAAGCAAGAAGAATGAACAGGGAGACGACTAGCAGCTAGAATTCTTTTTCTGATCACAGTCTTGTTTTGTTGGCAGTTGCCATCTGTACTTGTGCTCCGCTGCAGTGGCCCAGAGTTGTTTGGGCGCTCGGCTGCTGGTCTCGAGCACGGGGCTCGATTTCAGCCGTAGCTTTTTAATTCGGGGGAAAAAAACATATTATCTGGAAAACGTATGATCCAACAGCCTAACTTTATAAAAGAATGTAGAAGTGTGGCTTTTGAATGGGGTGCAAAGCCATTTAGTATTGACACCTTGATTTCATGAAAACGTCAAATGAAATGAAACATTCTATTTCCTTTTTAACAAAAAAAGGGGGAAGCTAAAGCGCCTGTCAAGGCCTCAGCTTGGTTGTACCCGAAAATGTAATGCATTACAAAAAAGGAAAGAGTCTCGAAGATTGCTTCAAATTGGTCACAGCAAAGACATCTGAACATGGCATAAAACCAGATTTCGTCAGTTAGCACAATAAATATAAAAAGTTCTTTTTTTCTTTTACATAATATAGTTTATGTTTGCATTGTCCTCAGTGGGAAAAGAGTCTCAGAAGAAATTTTGCAACATATCCACTTTGTTGACAGCAGTGGTGAGCAGAGAATGCTTCCTATTGTTTCTGGACACTTCATCCGCTTACACCAATGCAGGAGAAGCCATCACAATGCTCCCTGTTGCTGAATTCTTACCGTGTTCCCCATGTCTGGCTCGCTCATGTTCCAGCGCATAGTTCTCAGGTGCTTCGTCCCGATGTCTCTGAGCCAATACGAAGAAGCCGCTGCATTCCTCTTATTCATGTTATGTTTATTTTCATATCATTTGTTAGCACATCATCTTTCTCTGATGCTCCACCCTTTGCACGTAGGCACAATAGAGAAGCCGCTGCTCTCTAGTTCACGTCATATACCCCCACATTTGACGCGCTCATATGCTAACACTTCTAGTTGATTCCTAAACATGGTAAGTGGCCACAATTTGTCAAAATCTTGAAGTAGCAGCTAAGAAATTGTGTTATTTGGAATGTAGTGACTGGGAGAAAAAAACAAATGGTAACTCTTTGGGCAATTTTCACTGCCTACGATTTTGAGCGTATGAACTAGGGACATATCAGTGAAGGTTCTAGTGTATTCATGTATTTTGTGTCCCGTGTGGAAATCATAGTGCATGCGTTTTGTTAATTCTGTGTGTACACTCTCTTTGTGTATTTTATTCATGCCTGTTTGCTCTCTTCTCTTTATTATGGTTTTCTTGTTTTCCTTGGAATGTGTTCTTGTTCATTATTTTCAAAGCTTCAGTCGCCCCACCCTTCATGTACATAATACCCTGTCTAATAGTCTTTGAGGTTGTGGAAATTGACGAGGACATGAATAGCAGAGATTAATTGAGGGAGAGGACTTGACCGTGTCTCTAGATAGACAGACAGGTGTGAACACTGGTGTATTCTGTTTCCCTTCCCACATGCAGAGCGGTTAGGGCGGTTGTATGCGCTGCTGACACCGCACTCGCCCGAGCGGGCGGCGTTCCTGTCGAGGGCGCTCCAGTGGTCCTCTGGTCGGGAGCAGCCCCCCCGCGGTCACCCGCAGCTGCACCGGCTGGTGGCGCTCACCCTCTGGAAAGAGAAGAACTACCCAGAAGCTCGGCACCACTTTGTACACTCCACCGACGGGGATGGGTGCGCCGCCATGCTCGTCGAGTTCCAGACAGCCAAGGGGTACAACTCCGAGATTGACCTGTTCATCGCCCAGACCGTGTTCCAGTAAGTCACCGTGCATGATCTGGTTGCACTAATATGCCTGGGAGTTCGCCCAAAAAGAAAATTTGACAGCAGAGAAAGCAGCAAGTAGTGCATTCCCAATGGTCATTGGTGTGGGACTGAGCTAGCTGGAAAATGAGGAGATTGTTATGAGATTCATGTGGAGGGAGTCAACAGCAACTCACAAGAAGGGAGACAATAAAAAAATATTCCCCATGTTTTTCTTTGTTTCAGTGGCTGTTGGTCTTGGTGTGATTCAAAACAGTCACTTCTAGAGGCAGTTGTCCTCACCAGAAGCCACAATTGGTGCAGCATTGATGTGATATGAGCCTCCTAGTGTGGAAGCAAAATAAAGATGGCTTAGTGTTTCAGTGAACAAAACTCAGATTTTACAAACCCAATTATATCAGAGTTCATGGCAGTATGCTATAGTGACCTGACGTGTGATGCTTGATACCCAAACGGGCAGTTGTAGACATTATTATGGGTCCATGACAATGCATCTATGGCTTTCAGACTCCTTGGCAAGATCATTAGAAAATCGAGTTTGGGTTGACAAAACCCAAACACTTCCAATAAGACATCACTCAATACTCACAATGAAGACCTGAGCCATTTTCCTGCCTATCTGCTTTGTGGTCATTATCACCCTTGCTTTCTTTCTATGTGATTGCTTTTTCTCTCTCCCCATATGTAGAGCATACCGGAGACATGTCATGCCCACCAAATTCTCTGCATTCTATCCTCAAAAGTCTGCACCCTCCTTCATGACCTCTCGTATAAGTAGTAAAAGCTTGTTAAATCAACACCTGTTAGTTCCTGAATCTGGATAATTCAAATTGCCAGCTTGGTCTCAACCAATGCCTGTGCAAATCCTGCCGTTGGACGCTCGCTATGCATCCAGCTATGACTTGTCGCCACACGAGATTGTCAATATAGCCCTAGTCAGAACTTGAGTTTGGTGCAACACAGTCGCTCGTGCACCACTGACATGTTCACGACGATAAGCATGGCAACGAATGGATGGCCTAGTCTCTGAGAACACTCCGACTGCACAGTTTCAGTTGCACTTTCCTGAGCTTGCCACCAGTTTGCATCGACAGCAGACCTACCAGCCACTGTCAGCCAGTCAGGCTAGCTTATTTGAGCTTCATTTCAAATGCTGATTAATGTGTCGCTAGTTATTTTCTCTCCCTTTTTCTTCTGTTACCACTTTGGCACAGCACAGCCACTCCCTTCACTTCTGTCGATACCTTCTATCAGTTAATCAAAACTGCTCACTCGTGTGCTGTCTGCTGCTTATGCAGCGAAGCCTCCCCATATGCGACGTTGCCACTTGCAATGGGTATTAAGTGACAACGGTGGAACTCTACTGGTTTACATCGTGAAGGATACAGTAGACTATTACAGTTATGCAACATTCAACTTCGATGCTCCTGACAGCATCCACACGCTATAAGACATTGCTGGATATCTGAAATATAACCATTGCCACGCTGGTCTTATTTCATAATCAGGAAATTATTCCTCAGTTTTGACCAGAGCAATGAATTCTGATTCGTTTTTTCGAGGTTATTCGATATTTTGAAGTTTCAGATAATTTTAACATTTTTCCCGTTTAGTTTGAATTTAACAAGCTTTTACTGCAGTGAACAAAGCAGACATTGAGAATGTGCAAACATTTATGTAGTCATCTCAGTGGGCTGTCCTGATGGGCTCTGTTTAGGCGAACTTTATTACGCGGTGCTTCCTGATAGGGCAAAGAGTTGAGAGGCAATCCTTGTCTGGTTTTGCATTGAGGGATTTTAAAAAATTGAGTCCAGTTATAATGAATCACTAAAATCGCAAACGGTGCCTAACGTGAACTTTGTAACTCCAGAAAGTCTGACTGAGTGAATTTGTTCATGGAGATATTCGTCTTGCCCCTGAAATGTAACAAACTATAATTGGCTTAAAGTTTCTCCTCAGATTGACCGTGTTCCGCTTTGTAAACTGGGCGACAATTTTAGGCACGGTATGGACAAAAGAGCAGTTGTCGCTGAAGAGGCTGAAACCAGAACTCAGAACTCAGATCAGAACTCACCAGTTTGCTTGTTTTTTCGTCCGGATACGCAACTTGACGACGACACCAGCTAACTTTAACTCCTTTTCGCGTTCGAAATAACTGCTTTAAATACTCATTCCTTCCACAAACTATTTCCGATTGGAATAACCTCACTAACAATGAAGTGCTGCAGCCATCACTGATGTTGTTCTCGCAACATATCACCTAGTTTCTTTTTATTGCATTTGTTATTTCACTGCTGTGTTGTATATGTTTGGTTCTATTCCTAATTGTGCAGAAGAGTTTCAACTTGGCACTGTAATTATTGTTTATTTTTACCTGTTTTGTTAAACTGTTTAGTTTGTATTCCAACCCTGCTAAAAATTCCAACACTGGAATTGCAGTATCAATAAATAAATAAATAAACATCTGAGCGGTTGACTGTGGGCGCTGGAACGAGCATCTGAATAATACTTTCCCTGCAAGTTTCCTTGCTTGTTCCTCATTTGTGCTCGTCATGTTGCCCCTTTGCTAACAGTGTCCATGTATTTATGTTCAACTTCATCCTTCATCGCTTCTGTCAAGCTATGCTTTTATAAGCTGCGCAGATTTACAAGAGTCTGTCAAAACCTTCACTGCATTGTGGTTTTGAGTTTTTTGAATCTAAAGAAAAGCTGACTTTTTTTTTTTTAGGGGCTGACTTTACTGTTTTCGCTATCTTGTTAGGAATCTGCCTAAGGTGTCACCATATCCGGTGAGCATCAGGCCAGGGCAAAGGGTTCGACTGACTTGTGGGTGTTGTACTTGCGCAGGTACCTGTGCCTGCGTAACCCTTCAACGGCCTCGGTTGTGTTTTTTGCGTACACGCGTCGTCATCCCAGTGTCCATCCTGGGCCACCCTACTACCTGCCACTGCTCAACTTCCTTTGGTTCCTCCTCATAGCTGTCGAGACGTAAGTGGGCAGCCATCGTTTGAATGCATTCCTTCATTTACCCATGTTCTCTGATGCAAGAACTCCCTAAATAAACACAGAAGTCCCTGTTGTTATTAGGACCTTTGCAGCAGCTTGAAATGAATTATCACTTTGGAAAAGGAAAGACAATTCTGGTTATTAAGGACGCAAGGTCCAGCCTGTAATTTGTAGCCATGCATTTCGAGGTTTATTCAAGACCCATTTCCTCAGTAACCATACCACCTTGCTCATTCAGGCTTTTTTTTTTTTTTCTTGCTCATTCTCTTTATTTAAAAGTGTACAGACAGAAAATTCCGGCTTATATCTTGTCTTTACATGGGTGTCAAAGGTACTAGTATATATGGATCACCCCGTGATATTCAACTGTGACCACTAAATAATGTATACTTTAATTTCTTGTTAATTTAGAGTTGGTTTTAGTTTCATAAACCAAACAAGGGCTGTAATGACAGGCTAGTGTTTAAGGGGGGAGGCTACCCTTGAACACCAACTTTTTTATTTCTTGAGTTATTTGAATGAAATTTTCAGGGTATGCTCATAGTACACACATTTGAAGAACTACCAAGTTTCATGAAGCTGGGCTCATCGGTTCTCAAGCTAGAGGAGTATATCAAGATAGTTTACATAGGTCCCTAGGGGCGGGCCTGGAGAATTTGCAAAATGTGCTAGCAGTGTGAAATTTGTTATGGTCATTCCTGGATAGTTTCCCCAGGGCAAGACAATTCCCTTTTTCCAAATTTCCTCTCTGAAAAATTTTAGTACAGCCCCAAATTTGGTGTTCAAATTTACACCTGACTTAACGATATTTTAATTGACTGCCCCTAATTACACATGAAATATTTTGAAAAAAACTAATTGTCTTGCCCTCAGAATTTTACTTAGGTATATAACAAAAAAAAAAACTCATGAAAATCCAATAAGCGGTTCTTGAGCTATGATTTTCCCTAGCAGCCACACCGTGCAAAAAATTGATTCTGAGAAAACGGCTCTCAAAGGTTGAGAGAAATATAACTTTTTTGTTTCTCAAGTTATCATGATGAAATTTTCAAGACAGGCTCATGACATTAACAAATGAAAAACCACCAAGTTTCATAGAATTGTGCATGCTAATTCTCAAGTTACAGAAGCATATCAAACTGGTTCGAATAGGTCCTTTATATCAAGCCTGGAGAAATTGTGAAAGGCACTGGCATTGTGCAATTTGTCATGCTGATTCCTAGATAGGTTCCTCAGGGCAAGACAAAGCCCTTTTTCAAAATTTTCTTGCTGAAAAACAGCATAGAATTGGAATTTTTTGTTATCAATTAGACCTATGTTGATTAACCAAATTAATTATGACAAATTCCAGACATAATATTTTGAATACATGGGCTTGCCTTGCCCTCAAAAATTTATTCAGGTACAGTCGAGCCCACTTATAACGGCCCCACTTAAGACGAACACTTGCAATTATCACTAACAAGTCCTGTGCGGCCGTCAAAATATACATTAGGGCTATGGCGCTCCGTCGATCTCGGCTACAGCGAACGCCTTGGTGCCGCGGACCACTTTCCACATGCTGAGATCCGTCGATCCTGAGCTCTGCAAGCCGCGACAATCGGCATTCCCGATTCCCCCGCGGCATTTCGCCCTAGCATGGTAGGCGGCGCAGACGCAGCAAGCGGTTTCCCGGTTTATCTATCGCGGCATCTCGCCGGAGGAACAATGAGCGGCCCAAACGCGACAAGCGACTTCCCGGGTTATCTTCCGCGGCATAAACGCCGAAACGAAAAAAAAAAAAAGAAAAGAAAAGAAAAAGCTAGCCAAGTCTGCACTGAATGCGTGTCGCACCTCGAGGCAGCCAACAACGACAGCAAACAAAAAGCCGTAGCAGACGACGCGAGGAGGCGGAGACCGACGCGTCAGCGGCCGCAGCAGCCAATAGTAGTCGCCCGATCCCCCGCGTTCTCGCGGAGCGCGCGCTTTGCCCAATCGCAGCCTTGAATTCGAGCGCGGGAAATTTGAAAGCCGCCACGAGGCTCTCAATCGGTAGCAAGCCACGCCTCGACCGCGCCGCCGTCGCCGCCGCCGAGGGTGGCAGAAGAAAGCGCAAGAATTCACAAACAAAACAAGACCAAGATGGCGGCGCTCAGTTCGGCGGGAGAGGAATGGTGCGCGCGCGAAGTTTGGGAATTTTCGGCGCTTGCTCGCTGCTCCGCCGCTGCCGCGGCTTGTTAAATAGTTAATTTCGAGTATTTCTACGGCGAGTTGGGCATTGATAATTACAGAAATGGTAGTTTATAAGACATACTACCGGAATATATAATCTTCCAAAAATCGACTTTTTCGCGATTTTTCGGTTTTCAAAGGTCGCGTCCCCCCTTAAGTCATGTCAGGCATGAGAGAAATGACAATATAACTGCCAGTAGTAGAGCGTTTGTTGTCATTGTAGCCCACGCATCAGCCTGGCTTATGTTTTGCAGTGAATTGAAGTCACATATCAGCGATTATATTTCAGTTTCTTTGTGCCTCACATGATCTAAGCAACAGCTACACATCGCAATCATTGCTCAGACGATGAAACCGGAACAGTATCAAGGAAAAATTGGAATCATTTGGCGCTTGTCAGGAAGTGCCATGTGGATGGTGATATTCATGACCGTCTCGTGGCACCACTTTTGATGAAGCTGTGCTGGGCCATGCAGCCGCAAGTTGGCGGCGTTCACGGTGCTGTGTGAGCAGTACCAGCCGACCATCAGCCGGGACCCCAGCTACCCGCAGTACCTGGACAAAATTGGCCAGCTCTTCTTTGGCCTCCCGCCACCCCCAAAGCCACAGGGCATGTTTGGTGAGTTCTCTGCCTTTTTTCCTTTCTTCCCCATCGGCTCTTGTTTACAGCGCACCAACTAAAGCTAAGAAGTGTTACATCACAACTAGCAGAGGCATGGAAAGTGTGCGCGCGCGCGCGTGTGTGTGTGTGGGGGGGGGGGAATGAGACAGTTTTCGAGCTGCCAACGATGCAGAAACATGTAAATTTGCAGCTAGTCAATATCCCGCATGGCTTATGTTCTCAAAACGAGCACATTGCAAAAGCCTACCGAGACGGGCGAAGAGATGCAGCAGACACAGCCTACGTATGCTTCTTCTTCATAGTATTCCCCGACAGCCATTGGCATGTGCTGGGCCATGTGCTCATCAGCATGGGCTGGCTGATAGGTTGGTTGGTTTGTGGGGTTTAACGCCCCAAAGCAACTTCAGGCTATGAGAGACGCCGTAGTGGGAGGACTCCAGAAATTCCGACCACCTGGTGTTCTCTTCAACGTGCACTGACATCGCACAGGACACGGGCGCCTTGCTTTTTGCCTCCACCGAAAGGCGGTCACCGAGGCCGGGATTTGATCCCGTGTCCTTGGGAACAGTAGCCGAGCGCCGTAACCACTGTGCCACCCCGGCGGGGGTTGATAAGTAATGTCAAAATGCTCTATACTAAAATGCACTGATGATTGGTGGAGCAGTAACATCTTGATGTAATAAGAGTGTGGACAATTCCACAGGGGTATAATATTCGAGAGTGTGATTCGTGGAATTTCTGGAGCTACTGTATTCTGCTGCACACTGAGCTGCTGCTTGTCGACTCTGTAGCTTTGGCTCCATAGCCATGAGGAGCTGTCCCCAACATAAAAAGCTTTGTGTTCAGTAAGTTCGCTTTATTTCGCCGTGATTGGTGAGACAGGGGAACTTGTACCCACTAGAAGCCTGGTGTGTACCTGGTGGCGTTGGGGTTCAGACACCACGCATCCTGCATGCAAGGCATGCAAGGCATGCAAATGTAGTCACATGTGGCTACACTTGGCACAGGTCTTGTTGGGTACGGGAGCAAAGCAGTAACTCTCTCAATGCACCAAATACTACCTAGGCCAAACTTGTGCCTCTGGTATATTTCCGTCTTCACGGTACATGATGATGATGATGATTTGAGGCTGCACCCTTTGTAACAGGTGGACACTAAACTGTGTCCCAGCCAAAAAAGAAAGAAAAAAGGAAAGAGAGAAAAAAAAAAAGGAAGAGTTAATGGTGGACAAGTGTCCACCACATTCGGAGACGGGATTTTGTGACTGACGTAGCACTGTCACTGTTGCAACTGTTGCCACTGTTGTCGCCGCGTTCACCGCACTCCATGCCGCACTCCGCTGCTGTAAATCCAAGTGCTAGGGGTAGCGTGGTGCCCTCTCTCGGCTGGGGCGACAACTTCGTGCATTTGAGGACAACGTGCTCCGTCGATTCTTCTTGGATCCCGCAGGCTCTGCACAGCACCGCTTGAACTTCTGGGGCGGTGTCGAAGTGGCGGCGGTACACCAGTGTGCGAAGCGCTCCTGCTCGTGCTTCAAACAGGAGCTCGCTACTGATGCTGTTGTTGTACAGCGTTTCAGCGGAGATCGCTCTTTTGTGTGCACTGTATAGCGCCAGAGTCGTCTTTTTTTGGGCAGCAGCACTCCACTGCGCGTTCTCCGCCTGCTGTACAGTCGAGCCCACTTATAACGGCCCCACTTAAGACGAACTTTCGCTTATAGCGAACGAGACCGGAGCTACCGCCAAAATATGCATTACTTCAATGGCACAAGATCGCACGTATAACGAACGTCCATGAGCGCTGCTGATCGGTTACAGCGAACGGACGGCGTAAACCCGCCGCCCCGATATGAGATAACGGTGGGCTCCCATCCCTTTTGGTCTGTTTTCGCAATCATCCTCGCAAGCGAGCTACCCTTTGCTCGCCGACGCGCGCTGCCTACGAGTGTCGGCGCGTGGTGTGGCCTCCAAGGCCACGCTGCCGCCCCTCCTCGCAACTCCGCTCCCCTCTCCTCTCGCCATTCCCTCGTCTTCGCCTGTCTCCACGGAGCCGGCCGCCGGCATAGTCTGTCGGGCCTGAGTCGAATAATTCGGGATGGCGGACGGGAATTGCCTGCCTCCAGCGGTCACGAAACGAAAAGCGCTGGACATGGCAACGAAGCGAGCAATTGTGACGGAACTGTCTCAAGGTGCTAAAAATTGCGAGCTGGTGAAGAAGTACAACGTGTCGAAATCAACCATCTCGACAATTCTGAAGAATAAGGAAAAGATCGCCAGCTCCGACGCCAACACAGCGGACAGAAAGCGCCTGCGGAAGGCCACCTGTGCGGACGTAGAGGATGCGCTGCTGAAGTGGTTCGTCGACACACGGGCTCGCAACATTCCGATAAGTGGACCAATGATGCTGGGCAAAGCCAAAGACTTCGCATTCCTACTAGATTTTCCCGACTTCTGCCCAGGCAATGGCTGGCTACATTGGTTGAAAGTGCGGCATGGGATTGTTTTTAAATCGATTGTCGGTGAGGCGCGTTCGGTAAGTGACCAGGACGTTGCCAATTGGCTTGCAACAAACCGAGCCATTATTGCAAGCTACGCGGAGCAGGATGTGTATAACGCAGATGAAACTGCATTATTTTATCAGATGCTTCCAGACAAAACGCACTCCATGAAAGGGGAGTCATGCGCTGGCGGTAAACACGGTAAAGTGCGCGTTACAGTTCTTCTGTGCACTAATATGAATGGCAGCGACCGGCGCATGCCGTTTGTAATCGGAAAATCCAAGAAGCCACATTGCTTTCGGAACCATGTACCCGTGCGCTACAGGCACAATACTAAGTCCTGGATGACACGGGATTTATTCGCAGAGTGGCTGGGCGAGTTTGACCGCGACATGCAGAGGCAAAGCAGGCGCGTGCTGCTGTTGCTCGACAATTGCTCAGCGCACCACGTGCAAACGTCTCTGACGGCAGTGACTATACTTTTCCTGCCGCCCAATACCACTTCTAAAGTGCAGCCTCTTGATTTGGGCATAATACGCTCCTTTAAGGCATCGTATAGGCGCCGCATTGTGCAGCGCTTGCTCATCGCCGTTGACCGTCTGGCTGCTAACTTGCCACTCCGAGTTTCATTGTATTCAGCCCTTGAGATGGTGAAGGCGGCCTGGGCGGAGGTGACGACCGCTTGCGTGCGAAACTGTTTCCGCAAGGCCGGCTTCGTCGATGCAGTACCGGACGTCGGGCCTGATGCCTCCGATGATGATGATTCCAGCGGCGATTTGTGGCAGCGCGTCGTCGACTCCGACATGGGAGGCCCTGGCATTGGTTGGCAGGATTTTATTTCTGCGGATGAAGACGCGGATATTGCGGAACCGTGCACGGACGAAGGCATCGTTTCTGATGTGCGGGCCGAGAGCGACGCGGAAGAATCAGATGAAGATGAAACGTCTGAGCCAGCACCCGTAAGCACATCTGTAGCAATGGGCTATATAGAGGGCCTCAGACAACTTGTCTATGCCGAGGGACTCGGCGAAGAGCACGCTAGTGCTTTAAATAAACTGGAGACCGCCCTCATCGCATCTGCACTGCAGAAACAGACGAGCATCACAGACTTTTTTGCTAAGAAATAAATTTCGTGTTTTGACCGCCAACTTTTTTTTTCTTCTCTTTTTTAGTTTGTGGTCCAGTTACTATGAACTTCGGGATATAACGAACGGACGCCGCATGACGCTCAGGTTCGTTATAAGCGGGCTCGACTGTATAAGGTTGCGTATGGTGGTCTTGGGCGAGGCGGTCTGGTCTTGGGTGTCCGTCTGCGCTCCGTATTTCCGTCGTAGAGTCTGCACACGAACACACCATTTTGTCCGGATGCCAGCAATGTGTATATACCGGAACAGCCTCCTCGCCCATCTGTTATTGTTCATGGTGCGGAGTCTGGTCTCGTACCCAATTTTGCTGTGGGCTTCGCGGGCCTCAAACGTTGACCAGCCCATGTCCCCCTGGATGGCCTCCACAGCAACGCGACCGTGGCAACCGAGCGCCAGTCGTCCCACCTCACGTTGTCCGCGTTCCAGCCATTCCCTCGTTTGGGTAGATATGCACAAAGTGGCGTTTGCGAAGGTCAGCCCCGGCACATGTACAGCCTTCCACAAATCGCTCACCATCATATATCGATTGCACCCCCAAAGGCATTGTCGTCTGAGGATATGGCACACACGAGCTGAGGTCATTTTCAAATGTTTTTCCTGCGCCGCGTATAGAGCACCTTGTGTGTTGAGGAGCACTCCAAGGTAACTGTACTCCACGGCGCGTGGTATGGGGTCTCCACAGGGCAGCAGCACCGCAGGGGTGTCTTCGGGCGAGCCCGAAAAACTCAGCACAGCTGACTTGAGGGGATTGAAATTCAGCCCCAGTGTAGATAGGTGGTCAGCACATATGGTCACCAGGGTCTGCAGTTGCGCCTCGTTCTCGGCTAGTAGCACGAGCTCGTCCGCATACGCTAGCCCTGGCAGCGTCCATGTCTCCGGGAGACCTGCCCATGAGAAGGAGAGCTGAAAGCCTGTGCCCGACGCGATAAGCAGCCGTTCCATCTCGGAAGTGTACAGCATGTACAGGAGTGGGGACAGGGGACATCCTTGCTTCAGGCCTCTTCGGACGACGACTGGCTCTGAGCTGCTGTCGCGCTATCACTGGAGCCCTCTGTGGAAGTTTTTTGTAACTAGACGCATCTAGCAAACATATTGTAATGAACAGAACACTTTCTTTCATTTTGTGCCTGGGAAGTTGTCAGTTGTGCTAGAAACATGTGTCAAGTATAGATAATGGTAGTGTACTGTGCTGTATGAGAAAATTAGTACTGGAGAATATCGATATCACAAATTCCTTGGGACCCCGAAAAAATATTTGTACCATCCCAAATTCGTATGACCAAAAGCAAGCCACGGTGGTTATGACAATGAAACATAAAGTTTATCTGACGCAAATAGTTTCGGCCAAAAACGTTAGTAATACTTTAGTAATACCTGTCCACAATTTCTTTGGTTTCATTTTGCCAATGAGACCAGCTTGAAAAGCATAAAATCATACCGCAGTTTCATTACGCACATTGCCGGCACTTATGATGTGGTGTATAATATTGTTACGGGAAAGTATTTGTTGAGACTTGCGCTACAATGGGCGGAACTCAGCACATAGACTTCAAGGGCCGTCCAGCATGCACACCGTCTGCGTAGTCGTCTTCTAGAATAACACTTAATCATTCACGCATTCCTCGGTCGTCGTCTGTGAGCACACCATTTCATCAGTCAAGCGTCCCCCGGTAACGCTATCCCCCTCGGCAAAAGGCAACGTCTCGGTGTGCGTTACGCGTGCGGTGTGGAGTGGGATTAATGCTGCTTAATGCGGGCCACATGCACTATTCAGAAGTGGACGGTGGCTTTGAGTGGAGTGGTGTAATTTCATAGGTTATGTCAGTCACTGGGTGAAATACAATGTCAAGGGTGTCTACAGTTTTCACAGTCTAGTTGCTGTCAGTCACCCTGTTCTTTATTGCTGTTAGCTGACAGCTGTTCATTAGCCTCATCACTTAACTCTTCAGTGGCTATTTACCCACAGGTCAATGTTGTCATCCATGGTGACAAACTTATAAGCGAAACCTTGATGACATCCCAAAATCAGCACTGGAAGAGAGTTAACCCAAACAGAGAATTGTCCATTTTTTTGCCTTCTTTGCAAATGGTTTCGTAAGAATGAGTTGACGACTTTGTTTGAAAGGTGATGCCACCTCCAGGTGGTTGAAAGTTCTTGATGCCAAGAGAAAGTGCTCTGTCGTCAGTCGTTTCCCGTTGCACCTTGCCATTCAGAGTCGCACTGACTGCTGTCTCCTCACGAAATCATGTCGAATAGAACACCTCCCAGCTTGATGGGCATCCTTGCATGCCTGACCTTCAGATTAACACCCTGCCACCCAGTTGCAGTGCAGCGTGCTGAAGTCTCTAGGCCTACCTCAATCATCGCCAGGCTGACGCATTGTTTTTCTTGCGGTTTTTTGTCCATTTTGAAAGATAGGGCCTTCCGCTTTCGAGACATATGTTTAGGTGGTCACTCCAGAGTTGTCGTTGCACCACACGAAGCACTGCTGAAGGCAGTAGCGGTGACATTGAACGCAGCCGAAGGAATGTGTCACCGGAATCAGTTCCTGTGAGGTGACATGGGCTTGCAAAATGGCTTTTCCTGGAGGGGAAGGGAACCCGTCAGCCAGTGCTGCGAAAGGTTTGGGGGAAAGGGTGCCTGCCGCGTGGGCCTGCTTGCGTGCGTGGGTGCTCGTGCACTCATACCGTCTGCGCCATCTTGAAAAACTATTCGTTCCATCCTGAACTGTGAGATATTCTGTACACTGTAGGCCATTCAAGACCATTCAAGACACTTTGGAAATTTAACCGTGATCGTATCATTGATATACAGTGGACGCGCTCTAAACGAAACCTGCATAAACGAAAACTCCTTTTAAATGAAACTATTTCAAAAAAAGTCATTGGTTTCATATACAATCAGTGTAGAGTCGCACTCAACAATCGAAACCCCATTTTGATTGCAACATGGATAAACGAAACCGAAACTGTGCATGAGTCGTCTTTGTTGATGTTGATATTGGTTGGTTGGTTCATAGGAAAGGAAAAGCGCAATATCTGTCACACTTGCTCTGTGGACACCTGAACCGCGCCGTAAGGGAAGGGATGAAGGTGGGAGTGAAAGTAGATAAAGAGAAAGGGGGGCCGTAGTGGAGGGCTACGGAGTAATTTCGACCACCTGGGGATCTTTAACGTGCGCTGACATCGCACAGCACACGGACGCCACTTCGTTTCGCCTCCCATCGAAACGCAGCCGCCGAGGCCGGGATTCGATCCCGGGAACTCCGGCACAGTAGTCGGGCGTCTTACCACTGCACTGATGTTGATATCCAGAATCCAATCCTATCCAGTACCTTGCACGCCTTGTTTTTTGTTGTGCGGGTGCCATTTTGCTCTGTTTCGTGGCTGTGTTTCGTGACTTCTTACCGGCGTGCAGTATGGAAGAAGCTGCTAGAAAGCGTCCCCATAATCCGTTGCCTTTAAGGGGGGACACGGCTCTTTGCGGCCGAAAATCAGTCTGAAAATCGGATTTTTTATTTCTTCATTTTTGCAGTCCTGAGATGTTTCCGCAACTATCTGCAAATTTTGGTTGAAAAATACCACCTAATTCACACGTTACAGCGTTCCAAAAATGCGGATCTGAACGTTTGGCCCTTTAAATTGAGGTCAAATCACGCTGAGGTTTGATCGAGCGCAGATCGAGAAATACGCGCTTTACATTTGGTCTCATTTTGGTCTCGTTCGAAAGATGGTGATTCAGGCTATTCCCATGTCACAATCGGTGTCTGTGAGCAAACATCCGAAGCAGAAAACAAAGGGACAAGTTTGCGCGAA
This sequence comes from Amblyomma maculatum, assembly GCF_055883805.1. Lineage (NCBI taxonomy): Eukaryota > Metazoa > Arthropoda > Arachnida > Ixodida > Ixodidae > Amblyomma > Amblyomma maculatum. The sequence continues at coordinate 29,006,372 of NC_139348.1, forward strand.
ACACACGCTGCTATTGGGCTCCAAAAACATGTGACACAAATGACCACTTTTGGTTGGCTGCCCGCATCGACTGCTTGCGGCCTGGCGCCATTTTGAAAAGGTCGCGTAGGCCTAGCTGGCTTAGCAACGTCCCATCGTCACGACTGCGGCGTAAAATGGGGAATATTTAGGTTCGAGCTTCATTCTGGCCGAGGAATTGAAGAAAGGTAGAGATAAGAGGCGCGCTGGTGACGCGGCAACGCCGCATCCTGTTATCAGCTATCAGCGACGAAGCGCTGACGCTCCGTGATGGGCCGATAAGGGCGTAGCCGGTGGTGGTCAGCGCGACAGATAGGAGAGCAAACGATTTCCTCGAGGCGATTCCTGCTGCTTGCGAGCATCGCAATCGTGATGATGCAGTTGAAAAAGTGATACCTAAGCAGTTTTCATGGGCGCGACAGATCGACTACTCAGAAAAGTTAGTGGCGCGGCGGCAGCAGCGATTGCGAAACGGCATCACGCGCGGTATGTGGAATCGCGAACTTTCTCGAAATAAATTTGCTTTTGAGTTGCAGGGACAATTATCTCGATGGGAAACAGTGCATCCACACCAGAAACCAGTCATGACTAATTTTATCGAGTTACTGTTAGCCTTGGTAATTCTAACATATGCCCAAAACGTTTTTCGCCGATTTCTCGAAATTGAATTTTGGACAGTCACCAGATCAATATTTCTGGCCCTGCTCTTGCTAGTTATTTTCTTTAAACCTAACCTCGTATATCTTTTGACACCAAGGTAAATGTAATGACCATACTGGAAAATGTACTGAAAAGGTAGTCTTGGCACCAAAATAGACCTTTCCTTTGAGTCTATTTTTTTTTCTTTTATGGTGTAACTTTGGCCCAAATTGGTATAAAACATTAACTGTTACTTTAATCTACTTTCCAACCATTTCTGATCATATTGATATGTCAAAACTTGCAATAATTTAAATCTACATGTTCTGACATGCTTTTCCTTGTTTTCTCGAAACAGCATTTTTGAGGGTGCTGCAGTTTTGGAGGAGCGATATCTCTTGAACTATTTGTGCTATTGGTATCATTTCTTGAAGAGTGCAATAAGACTGAAATATATGCAATTATGATGAGGCAACATTTACAAAACTAAACAACATTAATTAGGCAAAATTCTTAAAGCTATGCACTCTACAAAAGAGACAATTATATATTTAAAATCAGCATGTCAAAATACATAAGTGATGCAAGTTTAACCCAAATCAGTCCATAAATAAGAAAAAAAATGTTCTAAGAGGGGTGTCTCCCCTTAAACGCCAAGATGAAAGTTTTTGATGATGTGAAGTGTGCCAAGGAGTCGGAAACTGCTATCACGAAAAGGCATGGCATCCTAAAGTGCACGCTTTCAGGGATCGTGACAAGATTTAAAAAGCATATAACAGCGGCGCTTTCGCCCATGGTAGAAAAAGGATGCATCTGGCCGAACATGAGGACTTTGAGAAAGCACTTTTCTTGTGGTTCAAGCATGCTTGAAGTTCCAATCTTCCAGTGACCGGGCCTATTTTAGAGGAGAAGGCGAGAGACATTGCACTACAGTTCAAAATTGAAGACTTTAAATTCAGCGATAGCTGGTTAAGCAGTTTCAAAAAGCGCCACGGCCTTGTTTTTCGCACAATAGCAGGTGAAAGTGCCATGGTAGATGATGTTTGCTCTGACTGGCAGCAGCAGAAGCTTCAAGACGTCCTTGCAAATTACAAGCCGAGCTGCGTCTTCAACGTGGAGGAAATGGCACTTTTTAACAAGCTTTGAAGGGTCACGACTCTTAAACAAAACTGCCAATAAACGAAACAGATTTCCTTGTCCCCGTCGAGTTTTGATTAAAGGGAGTCCACATTGTGCTTTAACTGCAAGTAGGAACTATATTCCACGGCCAGAAAAAGTTGTTGAGTTTAGGCCATCGCTGATCTGTGCTGTCACACATGCGTGCGATCACGCCATGAGTACCGAGTGGTAAGGGTGCAATCTGCACATTGCCAGTGCTGCAATCACCGGTTGCACGGTATTATGCACTACAAGTACTTTGAGTGGTGGTGCAGGGAGACAGATTAGTCTTCACGAGCACCTTTCCCATGCTTCAGTTTGCAAACTTTGTTCACGTTGTGCTAGCGAGGTTCTACTGTATATGTTTTAAATATTGCTAGTTTCTTTTGCGTGTACTTCACACAGTTTGTGGGACTATTTTGCTTGACCTCCTCTACTGTTGTTTTTGTTTTTTAACCTAATGATAAAATAGCAAAGTAAACTGTTACTGTACAGAATGCATGTTTCCAAGTCATCAGGTCGAAATAAGGGGGTTTCTGTTGAGCAGCTGTAGACAGACACTGTCCATGTTTCTTCTTTCTGCTTGTGTAGCTTCTGCACATTTTGTGGTTCGTGATGAAGGGCTGTACAAAATGAACTGAGTAGTCAGTAAAAAATTACTTTTAACCCTGCCACACAGGCTCAGTGGTTAAGGCGCTAGACTTAACCACTGTAGGAGTGTCCCAGGTCCAAGCCTGGCCACAGTGGCTGTGTTGCGATGGCAGTGAAACGTACCCGTGTGCTGTATAATGTCAGTGCATGTTGAACACCAGAAGGTTGAAATTAACTGGAGCCTTCCACTACGGTGTCTCCATAGCCTGAGCCGCTTTGAGAAGTTGTAGCCCATCACATCACCATTAGCAGGGGGTTCGATGCATAAAATGTGTTGAACTTCCTTCTAATCAGTTGCTTATCATTAGCATAGCACTGGCATAGATCATGCAGAAAACCACATAACATCGCATATTAATGTTTCGCGCTCTGTTTTACGGTACTGTATAAGCGTGTGTAAGGGCCGCACCCAAACTTTCTATGACCCATGCTGGAATAGCCTTCAAAATACACGCTACTGGAGCTTCCAGATGCCGCCCACGGATGGTGCCCGAAGTGGCAGGTCGTCATCATTACAGTAGAATAAACTCGGATATAGTAAAGTGAAACTGAAGTCCCAGTTCATCTTCCGTAGACAACTGTACAGTTCCCCCCTTTATAGTAAAGACATTTTTGGTAAAAATCACTTATAGTAAAGTGCGCCTCGTCGCGGCGATGACTCCCACGATATGACATCGCCGCCCGTGCACTGCCTAAAATCGTGAGGAAAAGATATTTTTGTATTTGAAAACAAAAATAACACAGAGTGTTCTTTTAAGTGGCTTTACCACTGGGCTTAGCAGCATTCAGGAGGAGCCTACTTTTCGGAGGCCATGAGAGAAAGCATGCAGCGCATAGGGAAAAAAAAAAAAGTAATGCTGTCTACAAACATAGAAAGGAGGGGGCGCATTCCATTCAGAAAGCAAGAGAGAGTAAAATAGGGAAAGGAAAAAAAGCGGGCGAATATTCACAGTACTGTGCGGCACAAAGCATGAGGCAGCGAAGGCAAGAAGTGGAGGTGCAGCGTGCGCGGTCTTGCAGCACTTGACTGCCATGTGCATTTATCATTTATTGTCTTTTAAAAAACAAACAGAAAAAAGGGACACCATGTTCATGCAAGGCTTTGATTTTCACATGTAACCAAATTTGGCTGTATTCATAGCCACGTTGTCCTCAGGCTTAAGAGCTGCTTCCACTAGATGTAAAAAACCTTCATAACTGAAAAAAATTGCATAAAGAGATGATAAGAGAGAGATGGAAGCTTAATCAGTGTTTTTTTTTTTTTTTTCATTAAGCAACAAGATGGGTTCAGTAAGTGGCCATTTAACTACCCGACAGCATTTTCAGGACTACGTGTCAGGACCCTGATATAGTAAACATTTTTGCTGGTCCCAGTCACTTTACTGTCACTGTATCATATTTTCCCTCTGCTGCGAGCTTCCGCAATCCATATCGGCATCGGTAGTAGTACAGTCGAACCCGGTTATATCGAATTTTGGTTATATCGAACTCACGGAATATCCCCTTGAAAATCCCATGTAAAAGTATAGGAAAGCCGCGTCATATATCGAACTCAATTTCACCGGTCGTTCGATATATCGAACTCCGCACCACGCACTGGAAAGTGTGCCTTCCCTAAAGACGATCCATCACCCTTGGCCGTTTGCCGCCTGACGTTTTCAAGCCACGTGCGGAAGGAATGAGGGGACAGTTTGGCGACGGCTAGTCTGGGCAGCGCCGCGCCCATTCCCTAAAGGCGCGCGCATCTGCAGTTATCCTTTCCCGCGCGCCAGTACATGACATGACGTTTGCAAGACATGTGTGTGGGTGTGCCCATTCTTTTGCCGAGCTATCTCTTTCCTTCAGCACGCGCATACGCATGCATCAAGCCAGCTCAGCCCGTTTTCAGACAGACATCGGACACGAACACTGCGCGCGGCGGCTGACGTGCCTATGGCGCCTGCGGACGTTAAGAAGCGGCAGATCTCTCCCTCTCAAGTTTTCTTTGTTTTTTTGCGAGAGTCATCCATTCTTATCGCTGTGCTGTACGCGGGGCATAGCGTAAGATATGGCCGGCTGCGGACGTTAAAAAGCGGCAGGTTCTTTTTTTGGGGGGGGTGAGTCGTTTATTCTTGCACCTATGTATCAACGAAAGCACGCGGTCAGCGCTGCGATCATGACACCCGCTCCAACGCGGCATGATAATGGAACCAGGCTTGTGCAATCAAGCCATCACGGGCACTCTGCCAAGTGCGCTCCCCGCCACCGCAGGAGCTATCAAAAGATAAACACACCCTGACATTATCGCTGCGCAGCATCTTGGCACGCTGCCAAGAATGAGCAGTGGATGAGACGACCGAACGGAGTGGCGCGCGCTATCGATATGCAGCGAAAACGCTCGCGATTTCTGCCGCGGCGACACAGAAACCTTGTTCCGAGCTGCCGCGGTGGCTCGAGCGGCGAGAGGGACGCAGCTCCAACAAGTTGGAAATTTTTCGCTCTGTCGCTGCCGCTCGTGGCTGAGATCGTTCAATCGCTTGCATGTGAGCGAGCTGGCCTTAACGCTTTTTTTTTTTTTCTTTTTCCAAATTCTCGGGCGCAAAAGTGAAGGGTGGGTTCATTATGCGAGTGGGTGAACTATGCGACAAATACGGTATAGTTTTTTCGCATCGTAAGTGCCGTCACAAGCCTATTTCTGTATATCGAATTATCGATATATCGAACTATTTCGCGATCCCCTTCGAGTTCGATATATCCGGGTTCGACTGTATTGCCAGTCTCGGCTTTATTAGGCTTGCATATGGAGAGACAGCTTCGGTGGTTAAGATCGAAGCTATGAAGAAATGTTTGGAGTTATGGCGGTTGCGAGCAGCAGGGAGTACCATCACCGTGACGCGGCCATAACTAAAGCGATTTTTTTGTGTTCATTTCCTTACTTTTTATGTCACGTCTTTAACTTATTGAAGTTAAACCGATACCTGCTATATAATGGGTGGTCACCATCACCATCACCCCAGCTTTGTTTTGCGACTTCCGCAGTCGCAAAACAAATATAGGATAGGGTGAAAACAAAGGATAGGGTTAAACAACACCAGTGCAGTATCCACGCAGACATGGCAGTTATTTCGGGCGGCCTCACCAGCATGCTGCAACCCCTTGGCGTCAGCATCAATCGGCCTTCTAAGGCTGAAGTCCGAAGGCAGTACTCAGAATGGATGACAAATGCCAATCATGACGAGACGCCGACCGGGCGGCTCAAGAGGGCACCGCTCGCTGCTGTGCTTGGCTGGATTTTGTCCACGGGGAACTCTGTGTCTGCAGACATTTTATCACATAGTTTCGATGTGACCAGAATTTCAAACAGTTTACACAGGACTGAAAACAATGGCTTGTGGGGTGAACATGCACCAGAGCACAGCACCAGCTTGGAGTCGGAATGGCGAGTGACGATTGAATGGTATATAAACACCAAATATTCACTGATTGGTCTGTTTCTACTTGGAAAAAAAGAAGTTTTTTCGTATGCCGCGTGTATGGTCCGCACCCCGAAAATTGGCCCTTGAATTTGGAAAAAAGTGTGGCCTTTACACGCTTTTATACGGTATTTCTGCAGTAACTGATTACCTGACATATTTCTTTGATTTGTAGAAACCATCATAATTTCCTGGCGTGTGGGAGAGTTGCTACTGGCACTGCGGTTGGGTTTTTTCGGAATGTCCCCTGATGAAAGCGTAAGCAATGGGTGCAAGCGTCATGTTTTTAGGGCATCATATTTCCTGCAGCAAAAAAAAAAAGATGGATTTTGCAAAGTCATGGCAAAGAACTACTTATGTGTAATATTCCACAAAACACATAACACACATACTAAAATAAGATTTTTGATGGTGCAAGGTTATAATTAGGTATTGACTCCTCATTCGATGGCACGGCGAGATCTTGTTTGCCACTTTTTGTTTGCGCACTGTTGAGGCCACGGATAAGGAAGCCAATGCAGCGCTCTTCGCCAGGTAATTCCAGCAGTAATCGGCTGATGACGTGCTGAAATACTCTCCAGGCATAAACCAAACTATTTCTACGCAGAAGCGAAGCTAACGCTTCAGAATATTCGCACGCGCAAACTGGTTTCGAAGGCAGCGTCGCTTGGCGCAGTGTAGGCACACTGCGCTTTTGCCTACACCCCATGTCGCTGCCGATCTCTGCATCACCTTTGTTTACAAACATGACGCTTGTCTATAGTCGAGAAGCACTGCCAGATTGAAACAAGCAAACTGACATAGCACTAGACGAAGGCAGTAGGACAGTTGCTTCTTTGTTAAAGTGGAAAGGGGCTGAAGTGCTCAGCATTCTCTTTGCTAATGCTAGATTTCTGTGAGCGACACAACCTAGTTATTGTAAATAGAGGAACAAAATGTGAGGGACAAATCACATGGGAATTCCGGAACAAGCAGACGACCATTGACTACTGTCTAATGTCACAGGGAATTTATAGCAAGCTCGCAAAAATGTAAATAGACTAAGAAGGGGAGTGTAGTCTGGGAACGTATTAGTCTGCAGATGGGACCCTTGATGAAAAAAGAAATGAACTTATACAAAAAGTAAACACAAAATTAAATGATGATCAAATAGCGCAGATAGCAGCAGACATAGAGGAAGCAATGGAATAAAGCCCCATAGAAAAATTAAGTAGGTTAAAGCAGCAAACTGCTATTATGGAAAGAGGAAGCCATCGAGCTGGTGAAATAAGGAAATCAGGGAAGCCATTGAACAACGACGGGCAGCTTCAAGGGAGCACCGAGAGGCAGAGAAAGCACAGGTATCTCGGGAGAAAATAAACCAAAAATGTGAATCGTGTCGACAAACGAAACTTTGTACGGGCCCTCTTCCAAAGACCACTGAAAGTAGTCCACCGATCGCTGTATGGCTGAAATACATGATACCATTAGAGGCGGACCAAGTGGGGATACAACAGGTATGAGGTATTGAGGGGTTTTTGGAAAGGAATTATGGTGCCCGGACTTACTTTCAGAGATGCAGCTTTGTGCCTTAATGCAGAGGTACAGTCGACATAATCAGAGAGCCGTCGGACGATTAGCACTGGGTGCCCACGGCAAAACCACAAATGAGGCGGTACAGAGAGAGATGGGCTGGGCATCTTTCGAAGTACGGGAAGCTCAGAGCAAAATGTTATATGAGGAATACCTGAGGAAATTGGACAGTAACTGGTGGGCAGCTAAAGTATTTAAAAAAGCTTCCTTCCTGATCTACCTTTTCTACTTTCGGTATAGTTCCACACTGTTTCTTTTAGATAGAATTTATCCAATTTTTACCTTCTCGGTTTTTTCATCTGTTGCTTGATGCTCTTTATTTCTTCGTCCTTGTAACCAGTAAGTATGCTGGTTACAAGGACGAAGAAATAGAGAGCATCAAGCAACAGGTGAAAAAACAAAGAAGGTAAAAATTGGATAAATTCTATCTAAAAGAAACAGTGTGGAACTATACCGAAAGTGGAAAAGGCAGTGCCCTACTTTTTGAAACTAGATCAGGGTGCCTTACAGCACGCAGCTACAAAAAGAAATTTGGTTGAATATGACTCATGTGCAGTATGTGGTAAATCCATGTAAACAATTACCCATCTTGTACTCGCATGTGATGGTGTCCATCCAGAAGTTGATGCAGGCGCTGTCACTCTTCGTGAGGCCCTGAGGTTTAGAGATATCAGTGGCTGGGTGAATGAACCTGCAGTGGAAGCTAGTAAAAAACGATTGGAAGATTGATGGCTGAAAAGCAGAAAAGTACCATAATGTTAGTAATGCAGAAACAAAAATTCAATAAATAGAATGATGCTATAGTTAACCGATCTAAAACAATACTTAAGATATAAGAAAAAAAAATGAGCATGATAGCAACTGCTACCACCCCGTTACAAAGAGGACGCTCCTATATTCCATCCATCCATCCATTGCTTGAAGAATGCCCCACCTGTTGAAGATTTGTGCCTGATGGTTGAGAAGGACGAAAAGGAAGAGGAAGCGCGAGGACGGGGGCTCAAGGAGTGTGTGCGCCATGTTGGGACCTCAGTAAAGACCTCAGGCTATCAGCGGCTCGTGTGTCTTCCTTCTACACCACCAGCTCCCTGATGATGCCCTGGTGCAATTGAGCACCTGGTGTTCACTTTAATCTGTGGATGGTCCAATAACGTGACAAGGGGAAGCCCCCAGAATGGATGCCAAGCATCGCTCTAAACTACAATTGTTTTTGCTGCTGCTGTTAGCATTCATCTTGAAAAAAGCCAGTATTCAAGAGAGACAGAAGAAACTGTATTTCACCGTGTCTCTCCTGTCAAAGGCGGACCTTTAATTCAAAAGTCCAGCACTGTGATTTCCCATGCGCAATGTACTATCGGCTTCAAATGAAATGCAAACAGTGGAGCGCATGGAAAACTGTCCACCTCAGGCAGTCTGCATCTCTGATTGTCATCATCATCAGATAAGCACGCTGTTCCGGTTTGCGACTGTTTTTCCTCTGTTTTCTTTTACAGTCATTTTCTGGTTGTGCCACTGGAGCGCCACATTCATTCTTTCCAGAGGTGATGACTTCCGCAGCGCAGTTTTGCTGGCGGCAGCGGCTGTAGCCTGCGTGAGTGAAGCAAGCGCTCTTAGCTCGTTGGCCTACAATGCTTTGATTTTCTTTCCGTCATTGTGCTCATGTCACCCATGCTGGCTAGAGCCACTGCCGCTAGCGAAACCACACTCCACAAATCACCATCTCTGGAAAAGATAAATATGGTGCTCCAGTGGTACAGCAATAAAATGTTTGTACAAGAAAACAGTCTCAAAGCAGAAGAGCGTGTCTATCTCTGATATCAACAGGCAGACTGCCTTAGCTGGACCTTTCTCGACACACCCCTCTGTTCGCATTCCATTTGGCACCAATTATACGAGCAGAAGCTGGCGACCGGGCAATGGAAGGGACAGCACTCCTCACAATAAGGGTCCTGTGGGGCAGTTGCTGGGTGATCGCGCATTGGCATTCCACGTAGTAGAAAGGTCGGAGGTGTGCTCGTGTTGTGACCAACATGCTGTTCGTTTAGGGGCGAGGGGAAGGTGTCTGTCTGTGGCTGCCTATAAATTGGACAGCTTTCTGCCGAGAGAGCGGGGAGTAAGGTCAAGGTCATAACCTTGCTCGCAAAAGGGTGTGCAAGACATTGTCACCAAGTCCATTGCACTTAACGTACAGGCCTGCATGAGCTGAAGAGATAAAGCATTTATTGCACAACCAAGAAATTTCTAGAGTCAATGGCCGACATTCTCGTTTCAAGGCTCCAACGGCTTGCGCTGCATCGCGAACCTCATGGGTGACAGGGGGAACAGTCACATCAAGGCATCATCAGCTACTTTCGTTCATTGCCAGATTCCTGTTCTTCAACAGGGTGAAGATGAACAAGTTTACTGCATACTCATTGCTCTGTCGGTTCTACTGTTGTTTTGCCGCAACAGAAACTTAAAAGAAAGCGAGAGGCTATTAAAATGCAATCCCACAAAAAATGCTATAGTCCATATTGACACAAGGTCAGGTTGGGCTCTGCTTGCTATTCTCTGTGCACAGAGTCCACATTGTCGTTTATTGAAGGCTATGAGGGTTTATTCATTAAAAAAATTTAATGCATTTTCTGGTTGGACATTTGAATGAAACACACTGGATCCACATGTTCTGAATAGGTTGCGTTAACTGACGTTGACTGTGTTTGGTGCTAGGTGTGTTGTAACGCTTTTAAAGAGTTCCGTTGTTTCCTGTTCACTTATAATGAACGTTCTGTTCTAGGCAACCTGATCCAGACGTTATTGGGAGGACTGGAAGACGACGATCAGAGCACATCAACGTCTCAAGCAAATGCACCATCGGCATCGTCAGCACCTGCCGAAGTCCAGCCCGAGGAGCTGGATTAAAATTCAGCTGGAAGATGATCCCTTGCGACGCCTACAGTGTTTCACAGCCGGGATAGCATTGTCCGGTCGAGAGGACGGCAGTTGGTACAAATCCTCCCAAGAAGTATATTGCAGAGGGTCTTTAAAAGCGACGCAAAGATGGGTGAAAGTTTAAAGCAAAGGCGCTGGTATGCGTGACCGGTGTTTTGTCCATGCGCTACGTGTCTTGGCTACGAATTGTGTTGCTGGTCGTACGAAGAATGTGGCTCCGGCTACGGATGGCTTCTGGCCACTTTGGTCGTTACACGCTGCTTTCCGACGTGACGTGACGAAGAAGACTGACCCAAAATTTTATTTGCGGGGCTGTGCGGCCACCGTCGTCTTGTTGCTGGTTATGGCGACAATGCTGGCTGCGGTGGAGAAGTGGATATTCATGTATAAATCATGCTTTCACTTTTTTCTCTTAACATTTTTGTTGCTTGTGTAGAGAAAACTCGGTTTTCTTTTTTTGCCTATTTGTTTAGATATTTGAATGAACTGCACTTTGCAAGATGTGATGCAGTGCGAGCACTACAAAGTACTTTTCTTGTGACCTGCGGAAAAACCCCTTTATTCTGTTGTTTAGTGCTTGCTAATAATTCAGCGTCTTTTTGGTGTTGAGAGATGGGCATCGGTAAACAAACCAGTTCTCTTTGTGCCCTTTAAGCAAAGGGAGCAGGCATTTGAAGAAGCTGCTGTCGAAGTGCTAATATTTGCCGGTGGAGCAATAAAAGAAATGTGACAGAGTTAGCGCTCACTCATGTCTTTCCTTTCTTTAAATAATTCTGTTTGCAGTATGCTGCAGAGTACAAGTGATTGCCGTTACTCTGGAATACATTCTCGCATCACGTTCTGGTGCCAGTGCTACACTTGATGCGTTGATATCTCCCCTTACTCTCACACCTCTCTCTCACTCTATAGTGCCATTGGGGAATGACCTTGAGCTTTTTATGGCTTTAGTCCACCTTCTTGGGCCTCTGTTTTATAAGCTGCCTGCAATAAAATGAAAATTATCTCAAGGTGTAGCACATCACCACGGCACTGAGAAGTGAGGGGCTTCATTCAAGCAACATTGTTACACGGGTGTGAGGCTGGTAAATCTTGCCATGCTCATAGGTCCTCGCAGTGGTTAGGGCAGTCGACTGCTGTGTCCAAGGATACGGGATCGAATACCGGCTGTGGCGGCTGCTTTCCGATGGAAGCGAAACAGAGAAGTTCCCATGTGCTATGTGATGCCAGTGCCCATTTTAAAAAACCCCAGGTGGCCGAAATTTCCCAAAGCTCTCCACTACATCGTCTCTTATAGCCCGAGTCGCTTAGCGGTGTTAAACCCCGTAAATCAAACCAAACAAGGGCCCATAAGTAATTGAAATTAAACAGGAGTCTTCCGTGACTGCATGCCTCACAGGCCAGGCTCAGCTTTGCAATAACTTTCTAAGCCATTTAAAAATGTAAACGAAGGGCACACAAATAGTGCGATTTCAACTGGAGGAAAATTTAATCAGGTAGTAAAAGCATTGCATTCAAATGGAGAACATTTTGAACCGTGTGGCAAAAAAATTTGACAGCAATTCATAGCAGCATGTTTATTATGTCAACCAATGCAGTCCATGGTACTGAATCTTTACTTGCCAAAATATTACCGTTGGTGAAACTGAAAGAAGCCGCTCTGAATTGTGTTTGAGATGTCTTTTCTAAGGTGTACTCACGTTACCAGCAAAGCACTGTAAGCCTCGGTCATATTTCAAAGTGTACAGTGCAATGGAATGTCTTAGAGCGATGACGTAGTACTGCAGCCTGATTAATGTCTAAAACCACTTATTCCAACATTTTTCAGTTAGATTATCGTCACATATATATTGTGAGGGCTATGAAACGAAAAATTATCGGTGTAACGTTGAGATAGGAAGCGTGCAGAGTGGGTCAGAGAAATAACTCGAGTCACTGACTTTCTTGCGGAAATCGAGAAAGTGGGCATAAGCAGGACATTTAGTGCGAAGGGAGGATAACCAATGGTTGAAAATGGTAACAAATTGAATACCAAGGGAAGGAGCAGGGGACGGCAGAAAGTTAGGTGGGTGGATGGGATTAAGAGGTTCGCAGGGATCAAGGGGATGCAGCTAGCACAGGACCAGGTTAATTGGAGGAATATGAGAGAGGCCTTTGCCCTGCAGTGGGTATAGTCCGGCTGATGATGATATATTGTGAAGTCTTGTAGCAAATTTCCATTCCTATAGCAGTTAGTGATTTTCACAAAATTGATGCCACGTTGTGTCTGCGCTACAGACTAGTTTAAGGAGGATCGGCATGCAGAACCGATCAGTTTGCTTCGTTGCTTGTGCTCACCAGAACACTCGCATGTTAGTGTCCGAGTTATGGCACAAAAAAAAAAAAAATCACGGGACTTTATTACCCTGTGTTTTAATGGGATAGCGTTAAAGCGTTCATTGGAAATCTAGCGTCGGCACCAGTGTTGGCATTGCAAGCGAAAAATCATGAGCATGACGCTTGCAGGCGGCGCATACTAATAGGCTGTAGGGTTGCGTGACATTACGATTGGCAGGAGCTGCCAACTCGGGTCTCTCCTTTCACATGGGAGGGTGATGTCAGAATCAGCTGACCAGAACCTTTGCATTCATGTTATCCTTGGCCACTCATATGGCTTGGTTAAAGCAGGGCTTTATACAAGGGCTGGTCGCCTCTGCTATCACATCATACCCTTGAAGGCGGAGCTTAGGGGTTGCCTACAATTTTTTGCCCAAAAATTGCCTTTCTCAAATGTATTCTTCCATTGGAAACAATCAAACTGAGGTGCCACATGAAAACTAGCGACCCCCAAACAGTTTAAGATTCAGGCCGGAGTGGACTTGCACAGGCAGAGGCTCATTTAGACTGGCAGTTAACCACTTCATGTTCATCAACCTCTGAGCCAACAGAACTTCCATGGAAATGGACTCAACTGGACTAGCTCAGACATCCAATATTCTAGGATTACTTGAAATCAACCAGAATGAAACTGCTATGCAGGTTTGAGCCCAAGCATACATGCTGTTTAAATTTTTCTTTTCCAGACAGACAGAGAAGCCAAAATGAGCAAAAGGAAGTTGCAACGAAGCAAGCTTGATGTCTTAATTGCTAGCACCGTGCATATTCACCTCCACATTTCGAGTGAATTTTTTCCATCGGGTTCAGGACTTTCCTAATTTTTGGCACTGCCATAACTGAATATTGGTATGATATGGTTTGTGGGGTTGGAGTTTATTTGGCTTAGTCTTACTGGACTCATGGCAGTGACACTAAATCCTATGCGTGTTACACAAGCAACAAAGAGCTTCCCAGCATGCAAGCTATGCTATATGAGAGGCCTTCATTTTGCGGTTCAATTCTTTCAGGGCTTCCGCTAAACAAAGGAGACGTGAAGTGTGACCATCCAAGAAAAAAAGTAATTTTCAGTAAAATTGCATAATATCATAGCATATTGCCAGCAGAATTTCAGACTCCAAGATGGCACCACCAAGTGGTTCCATGGAACCGCAAAGGAAGTACAAGCAAAAGAGAATGGCTGTACTGTGTAAGGAAGGTGCCTTTCAGCAAGAAGACATTTCTTGCACAAGAAGTGTAAGAAATGAATGGCAGAACTTCCCTCACAAAGCAGCATTGTATGCATCATGAAGGCAGAAGCTGCCTCCTACCAGATATAACACAACAGTTGCGTTTGAAAAGTTTATTCTACTTTTAACTTCTTGGGAGATCAATTTGTGTATATTCCAGCTGATCAGATATTTAAAGTTGCTGGTATAATGTACCACCACCTCAGTTCAACAGCACCATTATACGGGCAAAAAACTTTTTCATTCCACTTGCAGGTAAGTCATCCCTTATATATAATCGTGTGAACAATTGCTTCGTCCAGTGCAGCCACAGAACCACACCGTTCATGTTTTACCAATAGTGAAATTCCCTTTATGCCTTTGAAAGCTGAAGTGCACCAGCATTGCGAATGAGAATATTTTAGTTTCCGAATCGCTTTCTCCACAAACGATGCTGCGTTTTGTGTGCAGTATGTGTCAAAAGCGGCTCAGCTCTACAATGCTGATATTAATCAGTAGCAGAACTATCCAATACCCCACTACAGCTGCAGAGCAAGCAGGCGCTGGTATCAAATCTCTGCTCCCCAAGTTGGCGAATGAATGCAGTCAGACTATACTAATAATTATAGTAACTAAAGCACTGTTCAACCTGCCTACATATGCGCTGTACAAGAACCATGATGTATTTTTCTATTCTTCGCAGTTCCGGTTGCAACACATCTCCGAACTCTCACAGGCGCTGACAGGCGCTGACAGCCATGGAGAGCTGGGAGTACTCCCGCCTCCTGTGACCCGAGCCTTAGCAGTAAAATCATCAGGGAGGTTGAATCACACAGAAAGTTGCACTACTCGTAATTGCGGGTGTCACCGAAACCTCGCCACGTCCCGGCCGAACACCTTCTCGAACCGTTCCTTGTCTTTTATTCCGCCGTGCTTGAGCGACACTAGAAGCGGGTCATTCGGAGAGCTGTACCGGTACAGCTGGACGTACCACGAGCCCCACGCCTGGCCCGAGTCGGCGAACTGTGCCACGTCTGCCGTGTCGTAGACGTGGTCCTGCCGGCCACCCCAAAAAGTCAGGTGGCCGACGCGCAGCTTCGTGCCTTCCTTGTTCACGTACATAATCCCGATGACGCGCTCGGCGAGGTAACCCGTCAAGAACAACACGATAGTCGCTGAGACCGTGACGGAGAGGAGCATCACGTTCATGTTGGTCGGCGTCCATTGCATGTATTCGGCAAGCAAAAGCGGTGGTGCTACGGCGAGGGTGATGATAGACTGGTAGATCTTGACTCGACACAGCATTCGCAGGGCCTTGATGTGCGGGTAGTGGAAGATGGTTATCCATTCCTCTCCGTCATCCGTCGGCGGCTCCGACTGCTCGGGCTTCAATGTTGTCGTTGCCTTGTGCGTCGTGTCGTTTTTATTGAACCTCCGGGACAACACAGTGCAGGCAGCAGCGTTCGGACGAAGCAACGACCGTGGTGTGGGGAGGATGCATGATAATCGCGTCGCACCGGTAAGCGCGGGCGCAGTGCCGAGTGATCGCCGCAGCACACGTACTGTGAGAGGCAGCAACGAGGGAAGTCTACTCGCCATAGCGCCGTAGCTAGTCGGTCGTGGTTCGAGCTAGCAGGCGGCCACACAGCGTTTATCTGCTAGAACTCCACTAGAAATAGTTCAAGTCTAGAAAAAGTTCACAGGATCAATTCAACCAACTCCACGCCTCATAACACCACGCTTTGGCACCCTTTGGCTGCTACTCGACCTTGGCTGTGCTTGAGCTTTTGCACGTGAAAATTAAAACGCCTGTTATTTTCACTCTAGACGGCAGGTTTACGACTACGCCATTCATTGGCCACACCGTTAGTACGTCATTACGCGGTATTTTTAAATGTGCTTTTATCTCCGACACGGCCGCTTAGTAATTTACCATCGCACAAGATATTACGGCATAACTAGTGTTTGAATGACATATTCCTATTCCATGCACACTCGTCATTAACTGTGAACATGGCTCCGTATGTAGTGCTTTTCCTTAGTCATTGTCACGTTTTACAATGCTAAGATGCGCATCTATAAAAAAAGTGTAGGGATGCATGCACATGAACTTTTGCCGTAATGTACTGCTTTTTGCTATCGAGACCTCTATATACTAGTAGTCTGCCGTTTGAATTGTGAGACTGATTTCTAGGTCATCCCCTGTGGATAACAGATAATCATAAGACAAAACTTTCTTCTAGACTGCCGCACGATGCAAAGAGGGGTGTGATAGCTACACAGGCCTCCCCCCCCCCCCCCCCCCCCACACACACACTCCGTGCCGATTCACGCATGCTTCAGGCTACTTAAGTTCGCATCTTCGAGCATTACTTTTTAGTGCCGGAGAACTACTACCCGCATTCTCCCCAAAACCCAATGTGTGAAGCCTACACCAAATATGCGATGGGTTACGGGGTAATCTCTCCTCCTCCAGGGCCTGGCATCTTCTTCGACACATGATAGACCCCACACAAACTAAAAAGGAAACTCGGCTTGCCCTCAAAAGGCTTATCCATAAACATCGATGTAGTCAGCAATCGCTCTTAGCCCAACTGCAATCAACTTATACTACTGTGGGCCAAGCAATATCCTATCCAGACTACATAGGCCCTGATCAACCCTCCCTGGATGCCGCCATTATGGAGATCGAAGTTAGATCAGCCCTCCTTAAGCTACGCAACTCAACCCCTGGAGAGGACAAAATCACCAATGTCATGCTCAGAAACTTAGATGACCGTTCTATTTCCCTGCTCACTGAATACTTTAACGAGTGCCGGGATGCGGGGCAGCTACCGGATGAATGGAAGCGCGGTAAAATAATATTCATTCCTAAACCAAACAAGCCCATAAATGCCCAAAATCTCCGTCCCATCTCCCTGACATTATGTCTGGGGAAACTCTTTGAGCATGTCATCCTCACGCGTCTTACGCAACACATGGAATCCCATGGACTGTATCCCCATAGCATGCTAGGTTTTCGAGCTCATTTATCGGCGCAGGACGCCCTACTACAGATTTCAAATGCTATCCTCAATGATATGCCACACCACACCAGAGCAATACTGGCAGTAGACCTCACCAAAGCATTTGATAAGGTCACACACAGTGCTATCCTGCAAGGCATTCAAGAGCTGCAGCTAGGGCCTAAGGCCTATAACTATATCAGGGCCTTCCTGAACGGGCGCACCGCCTCCCTGCATATAGATGATATACAGATCCCCCTTTCACACTTGGTAACATTGGCACCCCGCAAGGCGCAGTGTTGTCGCAATTCCTTTTTAATATTACCATGATCCCGCTGGCAAAGGCTTTAGCAGTATCCCACACTTGGGACACACCATTTACGCGGATGATATCACGGTTTGGACCACATACGGCTCGGATGGAGACATAGAATCTACACTTCAAGAAGCGGCCACAGCTATATCTACCCACACGGAAAAAAATTGGCCTTGAATGCTCCCCGACAAAGTCAGCACTCTTTCTACTCCGGCCCCGGCGTGTTCCTACCGCCCCCATAACAATTTATCTGCACGATACTCCCATACCACAAACCCCCAACCTCCGCATTCTTTGTCTGAACTTACAGGACACGGGGAAAAACGACCTTACCCTGAAGGCACTAAAACATTCTACTTACTCCGTCATCCATCTTTTGAGAAGGGTTTCACACTCACGAGCCGGCCTAGATTAAGCTGACAGTTTAAAGGTACTACATGCCTTTATGCTCAGTCGCATTCTTTATACCTCTCCTTACCTGAACCTCTCCTGTGCAGACAAAGATAAAATCAACGCCTTAATCCGCATGGCTACCAAAGCAGCGCTCAACCTACCGAAGACCACTAGCACGGACAGGCTCTTAAAACTAGGAATGCACAACAATATACAAGAACTTATAGAGGCACATCGGTACACACAGTACCTTCGGTTGGCTGGCACGCAAACAGGACGACATATACTGGACACTCTCGGCATTCGCATACCCGCACATGCTGAAGAGTTGAACCCTCTCCCTCAGGCCGTGCATTCAGCGCTTATCCTCAAACCTCTTCCTAAGAACGTCCACCCAGAACACCATCAATCCCGCCGCGTCGCGCGAGCCAAAGCTCGCCATAAACACTATGGGACTGCAGAGGATGTCCGCTGGGTGGACGCCGCATGTGGTTCAGACCGTTCGGTAGCTGTGGCCTACAATCCAGCAGCCCCCCCACTCACTCACTTCATAGACCCTCCATGTAACTCAGAAGAAGCAGAGGAAGTGACTATAGTCTTAGCAATCGCCCAAGCAGATGCGGCTTACATACTTAGCGACTCCAAAACAGCCATACTTAACTTTGCCCGCGGACGCGTCCATCCTCCCGCGTGGCAAATATTGAGAATGTGCACCCTGAATTCTGACAGGCGTATTGAACTTATATGGGTGCCAGCTCACTCTGGCAATCCCAAAAATGAGGCCGCCGATAACATAGCCCGAGGACTTATTAGCCGGGCGAATGGCGACCCATGCCGGGATTTCTCGAGGGAGCGGGCACATACACTTTCTGAGCTCACACAGCAAGCACGCCTTGCCCGTCGACTCTACTCCCCTCCCCACTCCCAGCTGTCTCACTCCCAACAAATCCTCTGGAGGCGTCTTCAAACCCGAACGCTTCTCACCCCTCAACGCCTATCCTACTAACTACCCGTTTCCCCTGAGTGCACTCTCTGTGGAGAGTTGCACGCCACCTTGGACCACATTCTTTTCGGCTGCCCTGCCGATCCTGCCCCGCAGGGACAGCCCGCCATTGGATCATGGCAGGAATGGGAGGCCCTCCTTACTTCGCAGGACCTGGACATCCAACTTCGCTGTGTGGACCGGGGTGCCAGTGCCATGGCTCTACGTGACCTGGACACATGCGCGTAATGTGAGGGCCGTGAGGTGGCCCTGGGCCCTTGAAGGGTCCAAACTCGCCGTAAAATAAAGTTTTTTCCTCCTCCTCCTCCTGAAGCCTATTTCAGGTGTCCGCAAAAAGTGTGGCTGATACTGCGCCTTTTCTTTCCGGACAATCAATGATGAAGTCAGAAGCACATCTACCTCCGGTTGGCCTGCTTCACTGACCACGAAATTGTGTTTGCCAAACGATGTTGCAAAGTTTGATTCGTATCCAACGCCATCGCTAATAAAAGCGCTACTGTAAGAAGACCGTCTCTCTGAAGCGCATGCAATGTGTGATGTGGAAGCAACGTTTAATAATTGAGACACAGCAAACAATTCTGTCAAAACGTCCTGCTGCAGCACGGTGTTCCGTGATTAACGGAGTAAACAGTCTGTATATATACTTTTTTTATGTCAACACCGTGTCTGCATTTCCTTGTCTATTGTGATCACTCCGTATGTACAGAGTGATGCACTTCTAACTATAACACTGTCACTGCTTTCAAAAAACAAAGCGTCAGACAAAGGCACATATAGCGATGCATAGCGATGCAAGCGCCGAGGGAGTGGGAGGTGTGGCTTCACATGGCCTGCCACTTAGCTTTATTGCACGGCCTGGTCGGACGAAATAAAGCTTTGAAAGCAGTGGCCGTGTTGTGAATAAGACTGTACGTTACCTTTAATTACCGTTGATCTGTCTCTGCGGGGGTCTTTCGTCCAGAATCTATGTAGCTTGTACCTGATTGTTCTCCATTTGAGGACAAGAACAACTGCAAAACAGATCTTAACTGACCAGCCTGCAGACTCCGAACGTTTCTGTATTCTTTTTTTCTTTTATCAAGAGTGAGCCCAGCACTCCCGTACGCAGCTTCCAAGACAAAATTGATTTTGTTTTATTGGAATGGTCACATAAATAGTATAAATAGCGGAGTGCCCGAGCGACCAGGGCTCTCATCTTTAGAAGGCGCCGACCGTGTCGTTGCTGCCCGTCACCAGGTCAGCGGCGAAGTGCACCTGCGGCCTTCCGCCGAAGTTCTCCTCCAAGGCTAACTCCTCGCCCGCGAAGCCGGCCTCCTCGACCTCGATGCCGTGATCCTCAGGGTTTGCGAAGGCGTTGGCCTCCTGGTACGGGATCGGGATGACCGACCCGATGGCCGCGATTGCTTCGTTGGGAGACCGGCACACGCCACCGCGGCAGGTGCCCTCGTACAGGCGCTGCGCGGAGAGCGGAGTTTGTTAGGGGCACAGATTGTTTTCCTGTAAACTAATCATTCTTTAGCGGGTCAGTTTACAAAGAGAAGCAACAATGACGGCTTGTTGGTCAAATATGCAATGTTCCCAAAACCTATAGAATCTAGCAACGTTGCAAATATTATCTGAAAGAATCCTGCAAGTCAGAAGGGTTATGCAGACAAAGAAATCATTGTTATGATCACACAACTGGCGACGCACTTTGTGTCTGGGTGAAGATCGAAAACGTTACGCACGGTTTACATGTAGCGCGAAGAAAGGATAACCGATGGTCGATTAGGGCAACAAACTGGATTCCAGGGGACTAATTAGGTGGACGGATGACGTTAAGAAGTTCGCAGGGGTCAAGTGGATGCAGCTCGCACAGGACCGGCTTAATTGGAGGAAAATGAGAGAGGTCTTCGCCCTGCAGTGCGTATTGTCAGGATGATGATGATGACCGTGATTAAGCTAAATGCTAACTAGGCGCACTAGTGGCACGTCGGAATCTACTTCGGTTTCGGTTCGAGACTTAACTTTCAAGGTCAAGCAGGCTTGAGACAAACGACGGCGAAATTGGTGGTTGGGGACATAAGTGGTACGGCACACTTCTGGGCCACTTAACGAGAAGCCAGTGTGATAGCTCGTTGTTTTGGATCCACTGCGCACGGATGGAATTTAATGACGATGACGTCACCCAAAGCACAATGCGAGTGATTAGACTAGTTAGCAGATAAATAAACGGTATATTTTCGGTTGCGGCGATGGGTTAGTGGCCTAATGAGGTGACCAGTAAAGCGAAGTTAAGTTGAGGGCTAGTTTGCGATAGGGATTCGAGCCGAGATATTTGTATTCCTCCATTTGCATGCCGTGCAATAAAGACGCTTAACATTTTGCCAAACCCTGTCTCATTTTCTCGGTGCTCGAACCCCCAAGGAAAACTATGCTAAACAGTGACATTTTAATAGGTTTAAGCGCATTTGCGCCCTGCTGATTTTTAATCTGCAAATAATTTTTCGTTAATGTGCCGTTATGCCTTTTTCATGTAGGCGTTGGATTTCAACTACGAAGATTTGAAAAATACATACAGTTAGTTTTCCTCTGCAGCCCAATTCTTCGTCCAGGTAGGATATAATTGCAATTATTTTCTTTTAGAAAATATAAGAAAATTATATATATATATATATATATATATATATATATATATATATATATATATATATATATATATATATACTTTTTCAAGCGGCTAAGCAGCCGTACTTGCGAATGGCGGGGGATTTCTTTCATTTGCGGGAAACGATGTGCGAATTCGTAAATATGACGATGTTGGTGCGCGGGTTTGATGAGGAGGAAGCAATGAGGGAAAATAAAAATGACGAGAAATAACAAGATGAAAAAGAACTACCCCTGTTCGTGACTACGGAGAGAACCTTTTTCTAAGTCTATGCAGTAGAAATTAGTGGGCATATAGTCGCGGGAACGCGCACTTCTATAGTATGGAGCCAAGTCATAGCGCGTTCGGCGCAGCGGCAGGACAGTAATAACGGCGTCACTTCGCACTCCTCTGGGAGTATCCTTCCGGCGTCCATTTTTCGTTTGATAGTCTAAACATTCTAAGCTGCAGATTCTAAACAAAAACTACGCTCACAGGTGCTAAAGTTCATTACTCAATAGTCCCTGTTTAAAAGCTGCAAGAATCATTTGCTATAATGCTAGCCTATTCTTGTCTCTGAACGCGCTCCTTGTAGTCCCTACATATAATAATGACTTGTTTAGTGTCTCGGTAGGCATAGTCGGATAGAGGTCAATAATGAAGTGGCCCCTCAGAGGGTGCCATTGGGCCGATGGCGTCGATTGCTTGTCACGACGTCGCGATTAATCCCCGATTTCGAGGGGGCTTTCAAGGGAGGGGGTACTCGGCGTTTCATTCTTGAGCTGTATATCCGACTATGGCAAAACATTGCTAATGGAAAGTCTTTTTTACTGTCGCTGATTTCCTATCATTAGGAGCGTCATGAGTGAGCTAACCTTCGCCCATGGCCGATTATGACGGGTGGAATTGTCACGAGAGTCTAAGCGTGTGTCATATTTGAGTTACCAAAGTGTACTCACGTTCTGGCACTTCTCGTTGTCATCTCGGTTGACGCGTAGTGATTCACCAGTGTTGGGGTTGTAGCAGCGCAGTCGACAGGCGGAGATCACCTGCAAGGTAGAGGGCGAGAAGATGACAAGTTTAAAGACCTTTCCGGGTCTTTCAACGCTAGCTAAGGGAGAGTTTCTCCTTCGCTAGTGTTTAACATCATTCCTTGAATGCAAGCAAACTTGAGCGCAATGGGCACTGTTACGTTCAAATCAATCGTTTCACAGATCCTGACCACAGTTTTTCCGTTTTGACACTAGGTGGCCTTGAGTAAAGGTAGCCGAATATATCTACTAGTGCTCATATATTGATACAATAAAGGCATCCCCCCCATCTCTCTCTCTGCCTCGCCAGAATAACGAGATAAAGTTTGTATTTGAGAACTATGCAGAAGCAGCAATGAAGATTCCTCAACGAACACGACGTCGCGGGCGCCATTTTCTTGTACATGGCCTCTTCAGTAGTGAATGCAGGCCAGAGCATGGCGGTAATGGCAAATTCCAAACAGCCTTCCGGAGCACTCTTTGATCCCACTAAGGACAAATGCGTCTAGGGAGAATGTTGACCATACCGTCTAAGTCCAGTCATTATTAGCTTAGGCTCTGAATTGAAATCGCCCAAAGAAAACGTTCTTCGGTCTTGTGGAGCAAGAGAACGCGCTCTGGGTCGCCGAAACGCTTCTTATTTTTTGCCAACCGCCACGAGGGACAAAATGGCGGCCGCTGAGACGTCGACGAATACCTCCTTATATACTTTGTCGCAGTTGTGCGCCTGTGTTCTCTCGGTGCATTGTGAACGGACACTGCGGTCAGAATGCCAGGAAATTTATTGCAGCGACCGAGGTCTCCTGGTTCCAAGGTGAGTGTGCCAGCTGCTTTTCCTTGGGTTAAAAAAATGTTTAAAAGCGGCTTCTACCGTGAAATGTACAGAGCATGTACAAAAATGAGTGTGTAAAGTATGTGGTCAAATTGTTTACTTACGTAAAGTCAATCAATAAATGTCTCACAAAAAGGGCACACAATTGTTGTTGGTATCCAGTCCACACCTATCAAATAGTGGCAAATCCAAATTGTTGACTTGGTGTACTGATGTTGTTGACTGACAAATTGTATTGAAGTTGTTGACTTAGCACAGGCTGTCAACACAGCACTAATTCTGGCACGATGGATAAACAGCGCTACAGAAAAACTCGCCAAGATGTCTCTTCTATTACTAATTCTGCGATTAACATTCAAGTTGTTGACTGAGTGTGTTGCTGTTGTGGAGTTTACTACAAGTTGTATCATAGTTGTTGACTGCGCACAAAATGTCAACCTTGCTGTAAAAGCATCCTACGTCAGCTATTGTACAGTAGTAACCAAGTTACGTATATGTGAATGATTCAATTTATATGAGGCAGGTCTGATCAGTTATCTTTTTTTTTTTCAAAAAAAATTATTGGAATAATGTGATATTATTTGAACATAGCCACAAAGGTCTCACTGCAGAGTCGGAAAACCACCCACTGCACCAGCATACCAATATACCAGCGACTACGGGATTACTGCGTGACGTGATAGGCAACAGGCATCACCCGTCAGTGAAGAAAATGCACGGGCCTGCTACTGGCTCTGTAGCTGAGCCACCTCCGCTGCCTCGTGTGGACAGAAGAAAAAAATAGAGAAGAAAGGAAAAAGAGGGAGAAAAAGATGCGCGCCGCGACAACAGCCGTCGTCCACCACCGAAGCAGTGGCGGGTGCAATGACGACTCACAACAGACGAAATTCGGTGGCTGGCCAGCCCCCGCCGCAAGCGGCGTTGACCTACCGTCTCAGCCCCGTAGGGCCAGCAACTGCCACCCTTCAACACTTCAATTGTTGTCTTTGTGGTGCAGCCTACTCACACCACACGAACCACATTACCTGGAACAGTTGCATACCGAATTTGGTTCGAAAGTATAACCTATGGTTTGGGGTATACAAATAAAATTGCATTCAAGTAAAAACTACACATTGAATACTTCGTATTACTAATTAAAACATAAACATATCAAATTAGCGACCGAATCCTGGACCGCTGAAACCCCTCAAACGAATCCAATTTTTGGGACGTGTACTAAGGGGGACATAACTCTGTAACGGGCAGCCGTAAACAAACGGGAGTGGTACCAAACGATTTGTCGTGATGAGATCTATTGGAAATCATGCATCGTATATATCAATCACGTGATCATAAATTATCCGCTAGGCGGCGCTAGACGGCGTATGCGAAATAAATCAGAGATCCATTGGACGATCAGCACTAGGTGCCCACGGCAAAACTACAAATGAGGCGGAACAGGGAGATATGGGCTGGGCATCTTTCGAAGTACGGGAAGCTCAGAGTAAAATATTATATGAGGAACGCCTGAGGAAATTGGACAGTAACAGATGGGCAGCTAAAGTATTTAAATGTCTGTACTTAAAAAGCGTTGACTCACAATGGAGGAAAAGAACTAGGAAACTAACTAGTAAGTATGCTAGTCACAAGGATGGAGAAATAAAGAGCATTAAGCAACAGGTGAAAAATACAGAAGGTAAAAATTGGATAAATTCGATGGAAAAGAAACAGAGTGTGGAATTATACCGAAAGTGGAAAATGTAGATCAGGAAGGAAGATTTCTTTGATAACTCAAGAGGCAGTGCCCTACTTTTTGAAGCTAGATCAGCTACAAAAAGAAATTTAACAATGGAGATGACGCATGTGCTGTATGTGGTAACTCCAGTGAAACAATTGACCATATTATACTCGAATGTAATGGTATCCATCCGGAAGTCGATGCAGGCGCAATCACTGTTCCTGAAGCTCTAGGGGTTTAGAGATACCAGTGGCCGGGTGAATAAACCGGCGTTGGAAACTAGCAAAAAACGACTGGAAGATTGGTGGCTTAAAAGCAGAGAAGTGACATAATGTTAGTAATGTAGAAACAAGAATTTAATAAATAGAATGATGGTTTAGTTAACCAATCTAAATCAATATTTAAGATATAAGGAGAAAAATGAGCATGATAGCTACTGCTACCACCCCGTTTCAAAGGGGACGCTCCTATATTCCATCCATCCATCCACCGATCCATCCATCCATCCATCCATCCATCCATCCATCCATCCATCCATCCATCCATCCATCCATCCATCCATCCATCCATCCATCCATCCATCCATCCATCCATCCATCCATCCATCCATCCATCCATCCATCCATCCATCCATCCATCCATCCATCCATCCATCCATCCATCCATCCATCCATCCATCCATCCATCGTGAATATATACAGCTGTCTTCTCGGGAGCTCAATTCTTTTTCTCAGCATAATAAACGATAATTTATTTGTTAAATGGCTATCGCATTGAAAGTAATTCTATAATTTTTTGCGTAAGTAAAATGCGAGAAAACCCAAACATCTGTTATCATTTGCAACGCGTTTTTGGTGTTTTTGTGCCAGAAGGGTAAAATGAAATAAACATGAAAGCAGACTAATCAGCAGACAAAAAGCACCAAAGGAAGAAAGAGAAAAATCGCTAGCAAGAAAAAATGTCAACGGAGTCACGCTATGAAATAAGGTCTCCCTGATAATTTTTGAGGATCATCCGTATAGCTTCAGCCAGTCAACCCATAGTTAACAAAATTTACACACATGTTAGTCAACAACTATATCAATATGCAGAAGACTAAGGTAATGTTCAACAGCCTCGGGAAGGAACAGCAGTCTGCATTAGGTAGCGAAATACTGGAAGTAGTGGACGAATATGTCTACTTAGGACAGGTAGTAACCGCAGATCCGGACCATGAAAAGGAAATAACAAGAAGAATAAGATTGGGATGGAGCGCATTTGGCAAGCACTCGCAGATTATGACTAGCAGCTTACCGGTATCGCTCAAGAGGAAAGTATACAACAGTTGCATCTTGCCTGTACTCACCTATGGGGCTGAAACGTGGAAGCTAACCAAGAAAGTTCTACTTAAGTTGAGAACAACCCAGAGGGCTATGGAACGAAAAACGGTAGGGGTAACATTAAGAGATAGAAAGCGTGCAGAGTGGGTCAAAGAAATAACTCAAGTTACCGACATTCTAGTAGAAATTAAGAAGAAGAAATGGACATGTGCAGGACATGTAGTGCGAAGAGAGGATAACCGATGGTCGCTGAGGGTAACAAACTGGATTCCAAGGGAAGGAAAGCGTAGCAGGGGCGGCAGAAAGTTAGGTGGGCGGATGAGATTAAGAAGTTCGCAGGGGTCAAGTGGATGCAGCTTGCACAGAACCGGGTTAAGTGGAGAAATATGGGAGAGGCCTTCGCCCTGCAGTGGGTATAATCAGGCTGATGATGATGATGATGATGATGATGATGATGATATGTATTTACTTAGGTCAAAACATGGATAACAAACTTTACACAAGTGTTAGTCAACAACTGCGCTGTTGACTAAAAGTAAATATCCATTTCGTTTACACTTGTTGGCCACAGTCAGCAACCTGTGTGGAAGCTGTTGACTCCACAAGTTCTCCACAGTCTGTCAACTCTTTGTCAATGCTCATTTTCGTAAGGGTCTGTTGCACTTTTCACACATTTGTCTGTATTTTTTTCAAGAATGGTTCGTCTTTCTTTCCTTCCAGGGCATGCTCGGAAATATTTAGTAAGTAATACAAGTGCGTTGCATGATCGGACGAGCTAGTAAACCTTCCGTTGGAGACCGATGATTGTTTGCGCAGTCATTTTAATGCTTCTATAATGCTTCTTTTCTCGATCAGTCTTTTTATCAAAAGCCAGTGTGCGCCAAATGTACGAGCGGCGTTATTGCACAGCGACGGAATTCTGCTAATGCGCATATCATGTCCTCGTAGCGCCGGGTTGTACTCGACACGTACACCGTTCGGTGAGTTGACAGATAAGCTTGTTAAGGCACTCAAAAATTAAGGGGGACGCAGAGAGAGATGAAATACTGACATAGAAATGTGTGTGTGTGTGTGTGTGTGTGTGTGTGTGTGTGTGTGTGTGTGTGTGTGTGTGTGTGTGTGTGTGTGTGTGTGTGTGTGTGTGTGTGTGTGTGTGTGTGTGTGTGTGTGTGTGTGTGTGTGTGTGTGTGTGTGTGTGTGTGTGTGTGTGTGTGTGTGTGTGTGTGTGTGTGTGTGTGTGTGTGTGTGTGTGTGTGTGTGTGTGTGTGTGTGTGTGTGTGTGTGTGTGTGTGTGTGTGTGTGTGTGTGTGTGTGTGTGTGTGTGTGTGTGTGTGTGTGTGTGTGTGTGTGTGTGTGTGTGTGTGTGTGTGTGTGTGTGTGTGTGTGTAAGAAAGAGCAACCCACAAGCGCACAATGATATGTTCTAGCGAAATGGCAGTGCATGAACCCGTAAATGCGAACTAGGAAACAATAGAGCCCCGGGTGGGCGATATTTATCCAAAGCCTTTTACTATATGGTGCTTCTTTACCCCCTTTTTCATGCCTTCCCTCTGAGCGAGAATAAGCTAAAAAAAGAGTTGCCCTGCACTTCTCAGGGGTGAGTGTATATATAGTGTGCATCAACTTACCCCGGCCTCAACGCGGTAGTTGCCCATCTGGCGGTACTTGCGACGGCTCTGGTTGAAGATGGTGGTGCAGGTCTGCAGATCTTTGCTGGTGCCCGCCTGTATGCACTCCCGGTTGACGCACACCTGCGCACGCGGTCAGGCACGCATACGAAGGTGAGAAGGTACAGTGTCGCTATAAATACAGCCCTCTTTCGCCACCCGTGTTCGCCACGTCCCACTTTGGCGTTGCATATTCTTTAGGGCTAAGCACAGTATAGCAAGCGCTACAGCATCGGAGAAATCGGCATGGCAGCAGTGAAGCTGATTCAATAAAGACGATAACAATGCTCAAGAAGTAGACATCATAGGGCACCACGTGACAGAGATCATGCGCTCACTGTTAAAAGCAACTATGCCCCCCCCCCCCCCCCCGTCCATTTTAGACCGCAGCATTTTGGCGCCCGTTCCTATGTTTCGCGTCGTCGTAGGCGTCGACCACGTCTGTCTCGTAACCAGCTTCGCCCCCCTTTCATCAACCCAGTTCCAGCCGGCGCTTCGGCAACCGGAGCCTCGCAGGAAGAGGGGAGGGGGTACACTCAGCGGCGAACGATGGGGTCAGGAGCGCGCGCAGCAACCGGAGAACACGAGGAAAAAAAAAGGGGGGGGGGGAGGGTTCGCCGGAGGCAGTGCTAGCAGCGACTGCCGCCGCTAGCGAGTCAGGAAAACTTGACTAGACACCGCCGCCGCCATGCAGAAAGAGGAGGAGGGGTCCATCGTCTTTCTGCGTGGCGGCGAGGGTGCTCTCCGGTTGCCGAAACGCCGGCTCGCTGTCAGCGGATCATGGTGCGTGCATCCCGTTCTCACTCGCTTCACTCGCTAGTGGCATCAGCGGCATGCTGCTATCTGTTCGTCACGCAACGATCCTATGGGCCCACGCGCTGCTTCCCGCAACTTTTCTCCGACCACAAAGCTTCTGTCATGACAGCCAAGAACTTTTAGTGGAGTGTTTCTTGTTGGAATACGTGTGAAAAAAAAGTTGTCTGTAATTGTAAATACGTGTCTTGCTCGAAATCTTTGTCTCAATCTATCGAAAAGGTGAAGCAGCTGATAAGCTGCGCTCAAATTTCGCATTAGGAAGTAACGTAATCGTGGGCGATTTTTCCTTCTTCCTACAGTCACGACAAAAACAACAGAGCCGACTTGGTAGCCCAGCTCTCGCGCTGGTAGGACGTCAGTAGTCACGCGGTGTAAAGCGTAACTACCGGAGCTGAAGGCTCGAAACCTGGCGTAGAGATGTCTCTTAGCCCAGCCGGGGTGGTGCAGTGGTAAGACGCCCGACTACTGTGCCGGAGTTCCTGGGCTCGATCCCGACCAAGGCGGCTGCGTTTCGATGGAGGCGAAACAAAGGGGCGTCTGTTTGTTTTCATCTTCAACATCATCGGCCGGACTACACGCACTGCAGGGCGAGCGAAGGCCTCTCCCATATTGCTCCACTTAACCTGGTTCTGTGCTAGCTGCATCCACTTGACCCCTGCGAACTTCTTAACCTCATCTGTCCACCTAACTTTCTGCCGCCCCCTGCTACACTTTCCTTCCCTTGAAATCCAGTTTCTTACCCTAAGCGGCCATCTGTTATCCTCTCTTCGCACTACATGCCCTGCCCATGCCCATTTCTTCTTCTTGATTTCCACTAGAATGTCTGCAATTTGAGTTATTTCTCTGACCCACTCTGCACGCTTCCTATCTCTTAATGTTACACCTACCATTTTTCGTTCCATAGCCCTCTGCATTGTCCTCAACTTAAATAGAACCATTTTCGTTAGCCTTCACGTTTCAGCCCCATATGTGAGTACAGGTAAGATGCAACTTTTGTGTACTTTCCTCTTGAGCGATACCGGTAAGCTGCTAGTTATAATCTGCGGGTGCTTGCCAAACGCGCTCCATCCCAATCTTATTCTCCTTGTTATTTCCCTTTTATGGTCCGGATCTGCGGTTACTACCTGTCCTAAGTAGACATATTTGCCAAATACTTCCAGTGCTTCGCTACCTAACGTAAACTGCTCTTCCTTCCCGAGGCTGTTGAGCATTACCTAGGCCTTCTGCATATTAATTTTCAGGCCTATACCTTTCTGCTTTTCCTGTCTAGGTCATCATTCAGTCCTTGCAGTTTATCCCCTGAGTTACTTAGCAAGGCAATGTCATCAGCAAATCACAGATTCTCCATCTACTCTATCACGAACTGCTCCGGGAGTGGCGTCGCAAAGGGGGGCGCGGGGGGTGCGGTCCGCACCGGGTGCAGGGCTCAGGGTGGTGCAGCTGGACAGTCAGAGCGAATAAGGGGGTGAGGGGTGTAATGAATTATTGTGTAAAGACGCGAAAAGGCGCACATTGTTGCCGCTGAGACACTGACTGGCAAGTGTGATCTCGTAGAATGAATTATTGTGCTGTGCTTGAAAACACGTGCCTTTATGCCAGTGACTCCACGCCATTTTGATCTTGGACCGGGCCTGTGTACGTTCGGGTACCATGGAAACAGCAGCATTAACTCGATGCCCATCCGAAACCCCTGGCTGGAGCGTGTTAGATCGGCGGCCATGCAGCTGCATCGCCTCTAATTGTGTATAGACCAACACCGTGTTTGCAAACAAAGGGGGCGCTCGCGGCGCCGCAGCTGACTGGGGGTGAAAAATATAGGGGGTATTCACTGACGCGCTGTGCGCGGTGCATTGTGGGTAAGTGAGGCGCAGTCAACCATTTTTGTGTCCACGGAACGAACAGGGTGAACGTACGTATCAAGTGCTGTCGTGCGGTTCCACAAGCCGTGGCACCCGCAGCTATATGTTGTTTATTGAGCTATCGTAGACTGTAATAGACGCGTGCACAGTGTAAACAAACAACGGAAGCTGAAGAGCTGCGTGAAAGACCTCGGCATTTTAAGGTTCCGGAAGTACGCACGAACAACTCCACCCGAACGAGACACTTCACCGAGATGCGACGCCACGTATGGCTGGCACGGCACAACCGCATAATTATCATGGAATATGAGATATGTATGTCAAAATGGGCTGGAATGGAATCTTCCGGATGTGCCCTAGCAGCCAGCTCGTGTCACTTTCTGTGCACGACTGTTCTTCACGCACTAAGACACATTCCCAGTAAAAGAGCAGCGCGGCAATGTGTCGCTTGCAGTAATGCGCATGCATTCAGCGCGCCGCCAACACCTCCTCGTCGTGTTTTGTTGCAATAAAATCCTTCGAAGATGACTCGCTAAACTTTGTGTTGCCGTACTTGCCTCATTCGATCAGAAGAAATCGGATGTTCGCATCGTCTATGTCGGCTGCTAATCAAAGCAGACCGCATGCAGATTCGGCGAAGGAACGTATGCGGGCAGAGTTGTTTTGCAGAAGGTTAACTTTATAAACAAATTTATCTCTAATAACAAATAAAGTTTAGCTTGGCCAAAACTGCGCTGTATTTCAAGAGTTTTGCTGCAAAAAGTTATTTCGAGCCCGCAAGGCAACGAGGTGGCGCTACCGGTGTCATCGCTGTGGCGTGTGGCAGCGGTTTCTTTTGCTTCCTTACCGCCACAGACGATGCAAACATCCGACTTCTTCTGATCGATTGAGGCAAGTACACCAAACAAGTTTTGTATAAAAGATGCTGACGACTAAACGCCATTTCTATGCAGAATATCAGCTACAAAAACTCAGCGGTTTAGTTGCTGACTACTAAACGCCATTTCTATGCAGAATATCAGCTACAAAAGTTGGTAAAAACGATAGACGGCACGCACGTAATTTCACAAAGAGAGAGTTCGTCTGCTACCGCGGCTCTTAACCCAGTCGCTTGTAACGTAGTTCCGTTCTTCGAG
Source organism: Amblyomma maculatum (assembly GCF_055883805.1). Classification (NCBI taxonomy): domain Eukaryota; kingdom Metazoa; phylum Arthropoda; class Arachnida; order Ixodida; family Ixodidae; genus Amblyomma; species Amblyomma maculatum. The sequence goes on from NC_139348.1 coordinate 29,038,094, forward strand.
TGGTTGGTAGGCTTGCGATTGGTTCCTTGTGATGAAGCTCGTCTGTAGGACAAGTATTCATGAATGTCGCACATATTTATGCGTGGGCACAGGCCGACGCTTACCGTGCAGTTGCGCATATCGACTGCACACGGGTTGGTACCAAAGTTTTGTTTCGTACAGGTCTCTGTCCGCATCGCGCCCACTTCGCTGATAAATCGAACTGTCACTCATGATACCGATTGAGTTTTCATAACAACGGGGCTGGCATGAGGCAGAGTGACAGAGCAAACGGACGCGCACGAACAGCTAACCTAACCACCGCCCCGTACTAGTACTAGTCAAAACAGGACGCAAAGATGGCGTCGGCTGCATACTGACGTCAGCTGTGACGTCATGTGAATACCCCCTATAGGGTTAGCGCCCATAGGAATACATGGAACCGAAATATTTCTAAGCAGTTTTCTCATTTCACGGGGCATCTGTGATGTCGTTATTCGGTACAAAGCAACTATGAACATTCTAGAACAGATCTTCAAAATATGAAATCTCATTACTGAGGCGAAGTATTTTTAAAACACCGCGAACATGTTGGGGTGCGAGTTGGGAGGGCGACCCGTAGAAATACATGTAAACACAACTTACCAGAACATTTTTCTCATTTCGCAGAGCATCAGAAGTGGTGGCCGGGCGTTAAACGTTGACCAGCACTTTGAAAAAGTGTGTGATAAAGTATGGTGCGTCATTACGGAGGCAGTCTACTTTTAAAACTCCCCAAATAACCTGTGTTATGAATCCAGACACCGCCAAAAGGCAAGCTGAGTGCAGCGAATCGCGCAGTTTTGCTTACAGTCTGATATGCTGCCGCATAGGGTAAATAAGCTTGATAATCTGTCGCTCCAGTGATACGTGCTAGACAGAATTACATTTAAAAGGGAGTTGTCAAACGCCATACGACAATATGAACCGAACGAGATTCGCGCATTGCAGCAGACGACAGCGTAGCTGGCGATACCCACCGCGGCCGCCTCCAGCTCCGGAGCGTCTGCGAGCAACAGCGGGTTGTGTATGGTCGTCTGCAACTGTGCGCAGTCAGTTTATCGTGTTGTGAACGGTCCCAAAAGTCGTCAGACTTGCATTACTTGCAAGAGAATGTAGTGTGTCATGCAACATGACGTCGGGGCGTCGTACAAGACGTTCACCAAAAAGTGAGAAGGGTTCAACGCTGCTGAACCGAGCAAAATGTTGCGGTAAGTTGCGTTTACATGTATTTCTAAGGGTCGCCCTCTCAACTCGCACCCCGATACGTTTCGCGGTGATTTAAAAATACTTCGCTTCGGTAATGAGATTTCACACTTCCACGATATATTCCAGGGCGTTCATTGTTGCTCTGTACCGAATAATGACATCACAGATGACCCGTGAAATTAGAAAACTGCTTTGGAATACTTCGCTTCCATGTATATCCTATGGGCGCTAAGCCCATAGGAATACCAGCCGGAATTCTAGTAGGAATACCATAGGAATTCACCCCCAGTCGGACCACGCTGGTGATAGAAGCGCCACCGCATCGTGCTTACGTCACAGATCGGCGTTGATCTATATGTGCAGCTCATTCTCCTTTCCCAAGCGAGAACCTGACAGTATCTCCCCGGCAGTCTTTTGCCTTGTTCGTTTATCTCCTGTGCCTTTTTCGCTCGTCGGCCCAGTCACAGATCTGCCTCACTCTTTTAAAACGCTGAAAGGCATGGAATGCCCGTTGCTCAGTGGAATGGCAAGTCTGACCACTAGGCGCTGACTAGAAAAGAAAAAAAACATGAGAAGGAAGGCCCCTAATTAGCAAGGCCAGGTGCTTTAGAAGGGGAATTGAGTATGAATGTACCCAAGGATGCTCACGCAATACATATGCGGTTGTTACCCCTTTTTTTTCTCTTAAAAAGGCAAAGTCGCTAAAATAAGAAATTAGAAAGAGTTAAAAAATGGCCCTATAGACACCCATCGTCATTTTCGGAAACACGTGCTCTTGATGTGATGTTTTGCTGCGTGTTAAAAAGAAAAAAACACACTGCGTGGTTGGGTGCAGAGTGAAGTGAAGTTGACAAACCTTGAGGACTGAGGAGATAGAAAGGAAGTTGCGATTCCGTGCTTAAAACGCAAGGACGGAGGGGGGGGGGGGGGGCGCAGCGACGCCACTGATTCCCATTCCAAGTCTCTGAATATTTTCTGCAAGTCAGCTGTGAATAGTAGTGGGGAAATCGTGTCTCCTTGCCTAACACCTTTCTTTATAGACCCTATTCACTATCAGGTTTAGCAGGCGGCCGTTGTGGCAACCCTGTATTGCGGAGACGCCATAACGTTGGGCGGTTCGAAACTCCTCCTCCTCCTCCTCCCTGCTCCCTCCCTGCGTCCTCCCTGCTGCGCGCCGCTCATTTGTCGGGCCATAGCCTCCTTTATACACTCAAGGAGGCTATGGTCGCACACTTGAGAAGCCATTTGGAACGCCGTCCAATCAGAGCTCGGATTTCATCAACGCCGTACCCCGATTCCCGGTAGGCCTTCTCTCTCTCTTTCTTTCTCCCTCTCTCATATTGCGCTGTGCGGGCCATGGTTGCCAGTAAAGCAGCAATGACGTCACATGAATAAGCTCTATAGGAATTTTGTTACTTTCTTTGCGCAGAACAATCGTTGCTGCGCAGTCACTATATACGTCTTACACTGCTTTTACATACGGCTCGTCTACACCGCGATTTCGCAATGCCTGCATCACCGCCGAGGTTTCTACTGACTTTTTTTGTAATCAATAAATGCTCTATATAAGGGCTGGTTATATTCCTAGAATTTTTCGATCACCTGGTTGATGGTATGGATATAATCGATAGTAGAGTACCGTTTCCGAAAACCTGCTTGATCCTTTGCTTGACTGCAGTCTAAGGTTGTCCTGATTCTGATAGCGATTATCTTAGTAAATGCCTTATACGTAACAGGTAGTAAACTGATTAGTCTAATTTTTCAAGTCCTTAGCACCCCTTCTTATGAATTAAGATAATTTTATATTGTTCTTGCATGATTCCGGTACATTCGAGGACACAAGGCACTGCGTACACAGAGTGGCCAGTCTTCTTAGCACGGTATCTCGCCCGTACTTCAACAAATCTGTAGTTACTTGATCAAACACAGCTGCTTTCCCGTTTCCACAGTTTCTAAAGTTTTCTTAACCACTGGCGGAACGTCTGACTGTTTTTTACTACTGCCAATCTCATTATTGTCCTGACTACCTCGGCTACTGTATAGAACAGTTTAAAACCTCTCGGCTACTTTGGTTGTCTTGTCCATATTCGTGATTACAATGCCCGCCTTGTCCCTTATCGCATACATCTTACTTTTCCTTGTGCCAAATTTCCTCTTTGCCGCTTTAAGGCTGCCCCCGTTGTTTATAGCATGCTCAATTTCCCTCATGTTATACTTCCTTATGTCGGCGCCACTTTACACGTATTGATATCTCTGCCAGTAATGTCACGTCTATTGCGTTGGAAGCTTTCATAGTTTGGCGTTTCTTAATGAAATCTTTCATCTCCTGAGATAGTTTACCGATATCCTCTCTAACTATCCTACCGCCTATTTCTACCGCGCATTCAGTAATGATATTTCTGAAATTAATGTCCACTGTTTCTAGGCTAAGGTCGTCATCCTCGGTTAAAGCCTAATAACTATTCTGTAGCGATATCCTGATTTCTTCTGCCCTCCCCCTCATCGCTAATTCGTTCATGGACTTTTTTCTTAGTAATATTTTTCGTTCCCTCTTCAGATTGAGACTAATTCGAGACCTGATCCATCCTGTGATCCCTGCATCGCCCCTTTCCGATTACCTCATGCCGGGGTTAGAGCACAATATGAAGTCAATTTCATTTTTTTTTCTCCCTGTTCCACTTCCGGTTCTTCCTTCTACTGAAGAAGGTATTCATAATATTTAAGTTATCTGCGCTCTGCAAGCTCAACTAGTAACTCGCTGCTATTCCTAGAACCAATGCCATAATCACCCACTGCCTGGTCTCTAGCCTGCTTTTTCTCTACCTTGGCATTGAATCACCCATTATTACACTATACTGCGTCTTTACTTTCCCCATTGTCGATTCTACATCTTCGTAGAAACTTTCGACTGCGTGGTCATCATGACATGTAGGCCTGTACAACCTTCAGTTTATACAGCTTGTTAAGCTTAATTGCGATGCCTGCCACCCTCTCATTAATGCCATGCAATTGCTCTATATTACCAGCTATGTAATTTTTGGCAGGGAACCCTACTTCTAGTTCTCGTCTTCCCGGTAAACCTCGATAACACAATAGCTGTCCGCGCTTAAGTACAGTATATGTCTCATTTGGCCTGCTATAACCTCACTGAGCTCTGTCATATCCTATTTCAAATCTTCTAATCCCTCTAACAATACTGCTAAACTAGCCTCACTAGCTAGGGTTCCAACGTTAAACGTTCCTAAGGCCAGTTTCCAATGGCGGCCTGTCTGGAGCCTGAGGTTTTTAGCACCCTTTGCTATGGCCAGCTACGGGCTGAACTGTCCTCGTGGGCCCATTGGCTGCTGGATGGTATACGGTGCACCTATGGTATACGGTACAATCTATTATAAATATTACTGTCCTCCACTAAGAATTATTTACTTAACTTTCCTGCAGTGTATAATCATCATCAAAAGCACGAATATGTTCACTGTGCGGCAGGTGTCAATCCCATGTCTCCCCATTTACCTTTCTCTTGCTCAAGCTGCGGCCATCTTATACAAGAACATCTCCCAACCTCATCCGGCCACCTAACTTTCTGCTACCGCCTACTGTGGTTCCCTTCTCTCTGAATCTTTTACGTTACATTCAGCGACCACCGTTGATCTCTCTTCCGATTACGCATGTCCTGTCTCTTTTTCTTGATTTCGCCTAGCTAGACGTCATTAACTCCCATTTATTACCCACCAATTCTGTTATTTTCCTGTCCCTTAACGGTTTGCATCAACCAGTTTTCTTTGCATAGCTCGCTGCGCTGTCCTCCACTTAGTTCAAAGCCCCATTCAAAGTGTACAAAATAAAACACTATGACGGCGACCCCGAAAGGTTGCGACGAAGATAGTACCATATAAATGCTTTACCCTGAAAAATAAGAAAAGGAAAATGAGATAAAATGGACATAAATGAGCTCGTGACTCGGTCACGTTCCTAACGCAACAAATCAATGAAGTCTGGAACACTGGCCCACTACCTGCAGAGTGGAAGCATGCCAATACGGTCCTCGTCCCAAAACCGGGCAAGCCGCTGGGCCTATCCAACCTGAGGCCGATCTCACTGACGTCCTGCCTAGGAAAGCTAGCCGAACACGTCATCTTGATTAGACTATCGGAATACGTAGAAGAAAAGGAGTACTTCCCTTACGATATGATTGGCTTCAGGCCAGGTCGCTCAACGCAAGACGCTATGCTACGAATCAAGAAAAGTCTGTTGGATCGCCCCACACGAGACACCAAGGCGCTACTGGGACTCGATGTGGAGCAAGCTTTTGACAAAATCCAACATCAAGTCATTCTCAAAGCCATATCTGACCACAACCTCGGAACACGCTTCTACCACTACGTCAAGGCGTTTCTGGAGGATCGAGCAGCCACTCTCCGGATAGGCGAACTCGTCTCGGAGAGCTTTAAACTGGGCGATAAGGGAACACCACAAGGCTCAGTACTTTCACCATTCTTATTTAACTTGGCGATGTCAAAGCTTTCTCGCGCACTGGGTGAAATTGCTGATGTGGAGCACACCATATACGCAGACGATGTTACCATCTGGAGCACCGGTGGCAGCATGCGGAATTGGAAGCGCGCATGCGAGAAGCCATCACGGTTACCGAGGCCCATCTTGCCCCAATGGGACTTCGCTGCTCTTCTAGAAAATCCGAGCTACTCATCTACCACCCCCCAAGACCAGGGCGCCCATCCAACGACTGGCGCCGCCACCACACACCATGCATGTAGAGTTACACGACAGGGATGGAAATAGCATACCTACGGTCGATAAAATACGAATTCTAGGATTATTCATCCAAAGCAACGGGTCCAACTGGGCGATGCTTGACAGCATCACGATCAAGGTTGCAAACGCGATCCGGATGTTTCGGCGCATCATGAATAGGCACAGGGGATTGAGCGATGACAACGCTATTCAAATGGTCCATGCTTTTGCACTCTGTCACATCACATACGTGGCTGCAATGCTCAACTGGAAAAAGGAACATCAGAGAAGGCTTGAAGTACACATACGCCGAACTTGCAAGACAGCGTTGGGGCTCCCCGATAATGCCTCCACTGAACTACTCTTACAGCTAGGAGTGCACAATACCCTTGCCGAAATCATCAAAGCACAGCACACGGCACAGATTGCACGCCTATCAAGCACCAAAGCGGGCAGAGAGATTATCGTTAAGCTCGGCCTGAACACCATAGTAGAAAGGGACAACGTCCTGCAGTTACCTAAAGTCGTGCGAGAAGCAATCATAGTGTCCCCCTTCCCAAGAAACGTACACCCGATCCACAATCAAGGAAGAAGGCTCGCCCGCGCCAAAGCCCTCGCTGCGGACGCGGCACAGTTTCCCGACCAGGCAGCTTTCGTGGATGCAGCGTACGTACCGGGAAAGTATGCCTACTCGGTAGCAGTAGTCGACGGACACGGGCGTACGCGCAACTCACTCGCACTTTACACCAAGAAGCCATAGGTAGCTGAACAAGCAGCGATAGCACTAGCTCTAAAAGACTCGAACTTCACAACTGTATACAGCGACTCCAGAGCAGCCACTCGAGCTTTCGCCAAGGGCGGGATAGACAAGACGACGTTACGGATCTTAGGCGGAAGTAACATCACCGATAACTCCATCGTATGGTTCCCGGCACACATGGGCAGCTTAGGGGGCGGCCTGCGGAATCTCAATGAGATCGCACACGAAGCGGCGCGAGGACTCATCGACCGCGTTCCCTCCGGTTTCCCCTGCTACTCCATATATAGAGTACAGAGATCAGTTATTCACGTACAACGAGCTCACTAAGCACTTTTATCTAGGCAGACGAGCATTTGCCCTCCCGGATAAGAAATTATCCCGCAGCCAATCAGTCACGTTACACTTGCTCCAAACGAACTCATACCCCAACCCCTGGCGCATGAAGCACATCGACCCAGACTACGACGGAAAACATGTGTGTGAACGGTGCAGTGACCGTGTAGACTTAAACCATATGGTGTGTGGTTGTGCATCGAGCGACGCCTACTCCAAGAACAAGGAACGTTGGGACAAAGTGTTAAAAAGTGCTTCGCTACATGATCAGCTTCGGGCTGTCCAGGAGGCCCGCGCGGCGGCGGAGAGCTTCGGGCTCTCTGTGCCGATGTGGGAGCTGCCCTCTACACCTGGCGCCTAGCCGAGTGTCCTCCAGGACACCTACTGTGGGAAAAAAAGTTTTACCCAACCAAATCAAACCAAACCAAACATAAATGAGCTACAGATGTCTTCCTTCTTTACCGTTCCATCAGAAAAGAAAAGACAAAATTAAAAAAAATATGACGTGAAGCTGCACGAGGGGAAGTGTAAAGCTTTTTTTTTCGGGCAATTTCCGTGACAGTCCTCGCATCTTCATCTGATTTTATTCTGCTCGTCACAATGAACGTGCACTTCCAACAAATGACGCCGTTACCTAACGCGAACACGTTTTCCCTCCCTGCTGCCGCTATTGAAGGAGTGGTGCACAAGAGGAGCACTCACCTGTCCGCTACCGCAATTAGTCTGTGCGGTGAAGGTCTGCCTCCAGGGTATGCCGTAGCCATTGCGACACAGCGCCACGCAGCGGTTGCTCTGCAGCAACGGAAAGAAATTCGTCAGTACTTGATGCGGCAGCATGGCATGCTCACAGAACGAAAAAGAAGAGAAGGAAGAGAGACAGTGAGCACTTATTTACGCCGCCCATTTCTGGGTCGAAGCCATAAGGGTGAGGACTAAGCGAGCACTGAGGATCAAGAAAGCTCACCTAGCTGTGTCGATGAAACACTACTTTCCAGCGAAAAAGCGGCAAAGTTCATTGAAAATAGAACTTTAATTTGCTAGGAAGGACCAGAAAACGAAATATCAGTGCCGCCACCTTCGGAAAATTCCCGAAGATAAATCGCGGTCAGTAGACACTGCATTTTTTTTTTTTTGGGGGGGGGATCTCAGAGGCTGGGCTACACATTCACTTTCAAACGGGTACCAAGGTATCCTTGGTGTAACTTCACGAGTTGAGAAAAAATGGCGAAGAAAGTTTAAAGGAACTTTTCAATGCATTTTTCTAAGCAATAAATTGCGTTTTTTTGCTGGGGTCTTTGGTTCCATGTTAGTCGAATGTCCAACAGACACCCAGGACGAACTTGGCCCAAACTAGGCCAACAAGGCCCAAGCAAAGCAAAGCCTTGCTTGAAGTTTTAAATGTTGAGTATTCAGGCAACGTTCTGCTTTTCGTGGGTGGACAGTGCCTGTAAAGTTGGCCACCGTCCTTGGCATAATGTCGGCAGCCGAAGGTCGGCCGGTGTAGCGGCCCATAACCAATCCCGACCTCTTTTATCTATACTGGGCCAAGGTCGGCCGCAAAGTAGCAATCGTAAAAGAGGCGTTGCATCAAAGAAACACTACGAAACAGAAGACACTACCGCGGTACGCGCACATAAGTAAAATCATCTTTCAGCCAGCTTTATATACTCAACACGAAGCCTTCATTTTTAGAGCTAGTGACATTCGCAAGTCGAGAGAAGTTATCGTAGTCATTTCGAAGCTTGCGATGGCGAAAATGAAAACTAAAATAGGACATGATTATGTCTCTAATATAGTTTTTAAAAGTCCACTGTCGCCTTTGTGCGAAAGTTATGCAAATGCATTCGGTAAAAACATACACGCTAATTACAAGAAGGCTCCTTTCCGAGACGTAATAATGTGTTGCTTCAATACTGCATGCAGCGGGTACACGGGAAGCAGCAGGATTCAATAGAATATGTGCATTACGAGTGCACTATTTAAGGCTTGTAAATTTTACGTTAAAAAAAAATCAGTCCGCCGATTGCGTGAGAGTTGCAGCTGGCTCAAAGTATTCGGCCAACCTCGCTGGTAACCAATCACGGCTCTACTTTGGGCCATGTTTGACTGCCGAGCATATGGTGCAGACTTATTTCTTACCATTTGCCAAGTGTTTGCTGCAAGTAAAGCTATTAACCAGCGCAATTGGCAGCCAATCAGTGCCCATGTTTGGATCCGCGTTGGCTAGCCAAGAATACCGGCTGCCGGGCTATGCCTAGTCTTTTACCGGCGTTCGACACTCGGTCAATTCCAGTTGGGTGGGGCCGCATGCTTCAACAGAGGTGGTATGAGGGGGGAGACACTTCTATTTGCTGTAAGGCGTAATCACTGAACTCAGGCACAGACATAGGCTCGGACATGGCTGAGTGAACCGTGATGTGTCCATTTCACATTTGCTCGGGTTTGGCATCACACAGAATTATTCACTGCTCCGGGGTCGAAGTCTGAAATCCGAACAGCCTAGTCTCTTGGTGTAAGCGTTTCTCATAGCGGAACTTAATGGTCTGTAATCTTGTATAAACAACTTAACTACGTGCATGCACTAATATGATAATATCATCAGTGCTGATTTTTGCACAGACACTTGCGAAGGAGCACGAGACAAGGCGGGAATTTCGCACTGGTTTCACTGTCGAACGAATATAGTGAACGCTGAAAGGTGGAGTGGTTAGTGCATTTATTGAAACATGCATATACTGTGGACACAGCACAAATGACAACCTCAAAGAAGGGCAAGGTTACTTGGTCGGAAACATAACTGCTCAGTGGTACCCTCTGTTTGTGCTTCCGTGTTATGTTATTAGCGCGTTCCATATAACTGCAATCGAAGTCCTGCCGATATATTTTTTTTCTTTTTGTTCATCTCCATGTAGGACAGTATACTCCTCTACATTTCACTTGTCATTGTTCTTTTCCGTTTTGTGAAGCCCTGCTCTTCTCTGATTCGACGACATGCCTTGCACTTGAAAGTTATAGTGTGTGCGAAAAGTGCGCAGCCCAAGAGCTTCCAGCGCTTAAAACCACTCAGAGGCGAGAACTATTCTCACCACTCCAAGAGTCGCGCGTTCCGCGGGCGCTACATGACTCCATTGCACGGCTTGGAAGGAAAGCCCTCGGGATCTTCATTTTGGAAATGCTGGCATACCGCGGCTGTTTCCCTTTCGTTTCTCTGTTGCGGCACGCCGGATTATTATTGAAACCTCATATATATATATATATATATAGTTGGACGCTCCATCCCGGCCGTTGGCGCGCTTGCCTCGCTGCCCGACAGATGACGCATCATGTCAAAATAGCTTTTCGGCTCTCTTCTGCGAAAATTGTGCACGCCGCCGAGAGCAGGTTTTCCTCGATTTCGGAAAATCTAGGCAAGTACCAATGTTGAATCACTTATCAGATAACGTAGACGATATTTTGCTACTTTGTGAACGTTATTTCAGCTGGAATGGGGTAGTAGATTTTGCATATGAATTTTTTAAATCCCAGCCCCCAAATATTCAAGACCCTGTATATATATATATATATATATATATATATATATATATATATATATATATATATATATATATATATATATATATATATATATATATATATATATATATATATATATATATGCACTTGCAACTTGAAGGAGAATCACTTCTCTCACCGAGTAGGCGAAGCCCCGCACATTGGGGTCGTTCTTCCCGCGCGGGCTGGTGCGGCAAAGGAGCGTGGCGTCCTTGGACAGCGTCTGTCGTTCCGTCAGCTCGTCCTCCCCGTCGTCGACGGCATCCTCAGGCGTAGGGACGGGGACCCGTTCCTTTGGCTTATCCGGCACGCTGGACGGAGGCACCGGGGAACTGGCTGTGGGCAGTTGGGATACCAAGGTTATTTGATAACGGCTGTGGATGTGAGGCAGAGTGAGAAAATTTAAGGTCGAAAACCTATCCTTTAGGCAAGGTAGCGTTGCATGTGGAGTGCCTAACGAAATGGTGAACAGCTGAAGTTTTTGAGCCTACAGCCCGCGCAAATAAAATTCTGCACGGGCGATAGCAGCGAATGCGGTTTACTGTCAGTGAATTCAGAATGGCAGTGGCTCGCAGAAACGCTGCATTTGAAAGTGACATCAAATTGTCTAGGTAAGGCGCATTTAACATCGGCAAACCATTCGAGCAATGTTGGATCAGGCGCGTGTGGCATTCATTTTCTCCAAGGTGGCTTGTTCGCGTCTCGCGCGCGCGCCGGCGGTGATAACTTGAGTAAAAAAAAAAGACATCTTAGTTGGTTTATGAGATTTACTGTCCCCATGCGGCTCGTACTCTGAGGGATGAAATTTAACAGAGTATACTGTGGGCCCAGTTAGTCAGACACAGTTCAGCATAGTTCAGTCCTATTTTAACGATACGTTTTTTGCTGGGATGCCGTAGTGGAGGAACCTAGCTTTCGACCACCTGGAGCTTCTTTAACGTGCACTGACATGCAAAGTGTACACGGGCATCTTGCTTTCGCCTTTATTCAAAAAGGGGCCGCCACGGTAGGGATTTGATCGCACGTCCTTGGATTCAGCCGCGCTTGGAAGAGCCAAAAACGCACCCTAGTAGTTCAACTCAGCGAGGAGAACCGTTTCAAACTGGTTGGCGAAGAATACCGACAGTAGCCATACCACCTTTGCGTAATTCCGTCTCCTCAACGGTAGGGTCCCGGAGCTTCTTTCTTCTCACTGGTTACCTCTCAGCAGGTTAAAGGGCGATTGTTACCGAGAGGTGCCTCTAAACGCAACACAAAGGTAACATACACTCACTGAAGGCAGGAAATGATGACGGCGAAGGTAATTGAATAGTGTTACCTTTGTCATGCCCTCACTTCGTGGCTCTGTTAACCGCTGGTTTTGCGGATATTAATTATTAAGAACATCACATAATGCAACTTAAACGGGAACACACCCCAGGCGAGATCTTAGTAGCTTAATTTACCGTTGCGACTCAAACGAAATCGAAAAAAGTTTAACTTACAGGATTCGAACATATGTTTTATTCGCTCAGTGGTCAGGAAAGTAGCGTCAATCCATTGCGCCACTGAAACAACGAGTACGGCACTCAGAGCACCCTACCGTTGAGAGAACGGAATCACGCCTCACAGTTGGAGAGGAAGGGTTTTAAAAGAGTACTGTGGATCTGAGGGACAAGATTAAAAGATGTGCTCTACATTTTCACACGAAGCGGGAAGTTGGGCCCAAAAAGGTCAGAGAAATGGTGGTTTACAACAAAACGACGGTTAAAAATTCTGGCACTTTATCGACTTATCGGTCAGCCGGATCGCATTCGCCAACGAAGCTCTAATCTCAGGACTCCAGCCAAGAAGATAGTGACACTTTCTGCAAGTCAGCCTGAACATGTGATGCTGTCACTTGACTCCGGTGTGACGTCATCCAAGTTGAAATCGAAACGACAGGGCAGAGATCGGCAGCTGGCATTCTAAGCTAGCCTTCGCAGGCGCAAAGGTGGGCCTGGTTATCTGCCAATTACACTGCTTAATAATTGACCAGAGACGTTCAGCCAACTACGGCAAAAAGTAGGAAATTAGTCGGTACCCAACGCTCAGCATCCAAACATGGCTCAAAGTAATACCTTAGGTGGCTGCCCATTAGGTTGCCTAAGTACTTTAAGCCAGCAATATATCGATAAATGATAGTCGGCACCTGATGCTCGGTAGCCAAACATGGCTGAAAGTAGGGCGAATAGTGGCTGCCCACGAGGTTGGCCAAGTAGCATGAGTGTGTTTTAGCGAATACATTTGCATGATGTTCGCACAAAGGTGGCAGAGCGAAGCTTTTAAATAAAAATTACCAGCAACATGAGTATGTCCTTTTTATTTTATGTTTGTCATCACAAGTTTATAAATGACTGAAATAACTTCTCCCGCCGTGTGAGGGTCACTAGCTATAAGTTCGCTGAAACTTGCTGTTAGGTGTGTGTTCGCAGCGCTGTGATGTCTTGTTTCGTAGTGTTTGTTTGATGCATTATTCCAAGTAGGATTGAAATGATAGACCTGATCGCCATAGAAATGCTTGTGCTAGTTACGTTGACTGCCAGACATCTGTTCCTTGCAATCCTATTTTAAAAAGTCGCTGTATTTGTTAAGCTTTGGGGAATATTCTGAGGCTCACCAAAAAAAAAATATGTTTTGTTCCAACGTTACAGGCTGACATTTGTAACTATTAAGCAGCGATTTGCGTGTAGAGCGGGCATTGTCGGTAAAGTCGGCCTCCGACATCGGCCGAACCTCAGCACTCCTTGGTAATCGTACTTGGGCCGAGGTGATCAGGGCACATGTCAACGTCTGTCCTGCATAGGGTCAGCATAGGACCTGCTACGCCGGCCTAAGGCAAATAACCAGATGAGAGCTCGGTCCTACCTTGCTGGCCGAGCTCGGGCCAATTTTGGCCATTCTGTATATCCATGATGGACCAACGTAGGGCCGCGGTTGATTTTTCAGTTGGGATCAGTTTTGCGAGTAAGCCTGATCACATGATGTTTTTCAGGTGTGACGTGATCACTTTTGCGAGTCAGCCTGAATCACGTGAAGCTGTAACTTGACACCGATGTGTCGTTATTCGTTTATGCGAGCCATCCTGAATCACGTGACACTTCTTTGTCGGGAGGCGCTGCTGTATGACATAACGTTTTACAAGTCATCCTGCATCACGTGACGCTTTGTCACTCGACTCTGGTGTGACGTAATCAGTTTTTGCGAGTTACCTTGAATCACGGGACACTGTTGTCCTGAATAATGTGTCACTTCTTATCATGACTTAGTCACGAGTTCACATGATTAATATGAAGTCTCATAAAACCTACATGATTCTACATAAACCATTTTCACCATTTTAAGCCGCATGATGTATTGTGACACCACATGATTAGTCATGATTATTATTTTTACGTCATATGACAGTATTAAGCTATGCGACTTAGCTTCACACGACTATATATATGAATCATAAGATGACACACGCCTTCGTTCTTCGGACTACTTCCGACGACGGCGTCTGCTTCTCAGGAGTATATAAGGCTTTCACCGTTATAATTTAAACCACCTAAGTCTCTGTAACGCACACTGACGTGATACAGTACATGGGCGTCCTATGTTTCACCTTCGCCGATGCTAAATTGTGGCAACGTAGCCCTTTACAGGCCAGCTGTAGTTGGTTACCAGGAAAGCCGCTGAAATTCACTCTAACAAAAGCTATGAGCACGAATGACCAGCATCCAATGGCGCGTGGTTGAATTGTGGAGTTGTACATCCCAAAGCGAGTTGGGCGATGGGGACGCAGTGTAGTGAAGGGTTCCGGTTGTTTAAACAACCTTGGGTTCTCGGAGTGCGAGAATATTGCGCTTTTGGCAATCTGTCTTGCGCTATCATGGCTTCGCCTCCAGTGCCTGAGAAAGTTGTCCCATACACCTTCTATGTGCCATCTCGTATCACTGAAAGCAGCGACAAGGCTTTTGCGCACCGATTTGAGAGCGTCGTTGCGAGCAAAGTGAATAATTAAGGCGAAAGCCTTATAAGCACCGTTTTCAACGGAATTCTATGTCGGCGGCGTTGACAGCAAAGAGGGGTCACTAAATAGTGGTTATTTACAACGATAGCTCTATTCCTCCTGGTACAAATTCAGAGACGGCTTGGTTCCGCTCGGGTAACCTTGAAGGTGAAGCAAGGTCAAAGTGGGACAGTTCTACAGACAGTCTCGCCCAGTGCGTTATGCATGCTATCGCAAGTTGAAGCAGGGCCTCATGCCTTACTGCTCACTTGGCCAGGGTTAGTGACCCTTGGCCATGAAAAGTGATAGATTATCTATCACGTCTGAGATCATGTGACAGGCGCTTTGACGTCAGCTAACACTGTGATATTAGCAAACCAAAGCAAAACAGATCTATCGCTGTTCAAACTTTATTTAATGACTGCTAATTGATGACTGCTAATTGTCTAAAGCGTTGCATTAGGAAATGGTGAAGACAAACGATGACACTGAACAACCAACCTTGTCATGTGTTCCTCACTTCTCTCTTTCTTAGCGTTGCGCGTAGGTCCCTCAAATATGTACAACCAACTAGACCCTCTTGCTGCCTTACTTGCACTTGTATTAGGTACACCCACGGGAGTGTGTAAACATAGTGATAATTTTATTGCACTATGAGGCGGATATGTTAAGGTTATGCTGGATTTAGATTGAGTAAGTTCGTTTACTGTGGATCATGGAAGTGTAAAATGCAGTGCATAAAGTAGCAGCAAAGTGTATTATGACGAATGAGAGTGGGTTGTGTCGAACTGCGAGAACAAGGGTTAAGTCTACTGGGTTACGATGCATTAAGCATGGATCATAATGTATTAAGGAACAGTAGGGCAGATTACGATGGATAATGTTGATTTACGGTGGAATAGGGGCGGATAATTTGATTAAGGTACATGGCCCTGGGACAGGGGTTGATTATGTTGGACTGCCGGAGAGTGTGAGAGCATTACGCTCAATTAAAATGTATGAAGAGGGGTTGCACTGATTGAATTATGTTGGGTTACAATGAATTAAGAAGAATTAGGGGTGGGTCCTAGTGGTTTGCAGTTGATTAAAAATAGACAATGCTTTTGCCATCACAGTGCGTAGGTAGGGTCTCTAAACGGGGGTCAAGAAAGTGGCTTATGAAATGTGTCCATTATGTGAAGGAAATGTGAGCCTAGATGCCGTGCACATGTCTTCAAAAATGTTTTAATAATTTACAAACTATTTTAAAATGCCCCGCTTTCGCACCACAGGATTATCAACAGGGTCAAGTTCCAGATTACACCGCCTAGTGCTAGTGACGTCAGCAACAGTCCTGTCATTGGTTCGCTAGCTCCACAGTGAAGTAGGCGGGTTGCCCGCCCGGCCCGGCATGAGACTTCTGCGCGTCTCCCCTTCCACTCCTAAAACGAAAACACTTACACAGTCGCCAGAGCAAAGCAAGAAAATTGATTGTGCCCTGCTGTTTTCCAAAGCAGCTGTGACGACTATGCTTAACCTAACCAAGCTATGGCTGATAAAATGCTTCAAAGCTGATTGGGTAAGCAATAATGGCAGCATTTGGGCGAGTTGGTTAGACATGTTAAACCTGGAAAGCGTGAAATTGTTGAGGCAAGTGAGATAGCACGAACTAGCGATGATTGTGTAAGTGGTGCGTCGATTTTGCTGTCTGAGAAAGAGATTGCATATCTTTCATCTTTTACATGTGCAGCCAGATAATATTTTTTTTTGTTTGAGTTTATCTTCGCATGCGCATGTGATCTGAAGTGTACATATATTCTGCTTCTCGCATGAAAATAAAAATCAGTTGGAAGTAAGCGCTCGTGTGTCTGTCTCTTGCTGTTGTCCGTTGTTTTTTATGCGCTTTCCAGGTTTAACATGGGTAAGCAAGAAGGCGCTAAATTTCGAACAATATATACTACGTTGAACATGTAACTATCTTCGTGAATTTAAAGCCCAACACGTGCAATTTAAAGACGTTTAACGCCTTTCCAAACTCTGTCCCAGTCTTAATGCTAAACAGTGCTTTCGCGCGTTTTAATTGGTTTATGCGGTGTTCGACACCGGCAAAATTTTTTTTTTCTCTCCAGTCTACTAAGAAGGCGAGCAAGCGGCGAAAAAAAAAGTGAGCGACCGAACTGGTTCAGGTCTTTCATAGGCGGAGCGCGGTGGAAGCTTGTAATCTACGTTTTTCTCTCTCGGCTGTGTATGAGTTGAGAGGGAAAACATGACCGCCGTTTTTAATTGCCTGTATCTCTGATGCTACATAAGTTACGTCGAAAAGTGTTGCAGTAGGATGATAAGCGATTCATTAGATTTCAGTTTCATTACCCTCGGCGGACGTGCTTTCAGTTACTCTTTGACTGTTCTCGGAAGTTTTTCTGGATGCCACCCAAAATGTGCACAAAAACAGCCAGCACCCATTGCACTGTACGACTGTTTTATCATCAGTCGTACCCTGTAAACTATTTCATCATCATCATCATCATCATCATCATCATCATCATCATCATCATCATCATCATCAACCTGACTATGCCCATTGCAGGGCGAAGGCCTCTCCCATATTCCTCCTGCAGCGAGAGATATGCAAGTATGCTGAGAAAGTTGGTTTTAAGTGTTTTTCGGCAAATAGATTCAACCCCACGATGATAAGGCCCAAAAGGAATCTTTGATTGCGATTTGATGTTAGTGGTGCTGTAGCCTGGCTTCTAGAGTTCCTGCCAGAAACTGTTTCGACGAACCGAAATAGGCCGACAGTGTCGACACCTGTATTTTTTCTGTCTTCGTCCAGCTTGTAAAAGTAGGGTTTCAATGAACGTATACGGTTTATGTCATCGTAATATAGTAACTATTGATACAGGCCAACTTCAGTTTGTCGTCAGTCTCTCTTTAACGCTCTGGCACTTCTTAGAATTCACCTTTGTTCCAAGATAGAAAAAGGTGCTCTACCTTCCTTACTAACCGCTGCAGTTTCACGCATCGTTACTAGTACTGAAACCCGTAGCAGCTAAATGAAGTCTTTAGCATGCCCCCTTAGCTTGCCTTCTGTACCTGTATCCGTTCTTGTGTGCAAGCCATGAATATATGGGTTTGCTTACGTAATATGGGATCGAATCCACTTTTGCCTTGCACCCCGCCCACTGCGCTAATTGGCAGACCCCAGCGGATGACCTCTACCATTTTCTGTCTTTAAACTTGCCCGCAAACACGGAAACGGCCACCCCTTAGCCGTTGACCTGATCAATCAGTGATGTCAGGTGTTAACCAGGAGGGGTGGCGGGGTGGCAAAATGGTTAGCCATGAGGCTCCTGAAGTTGTTATAGGCCCTTACGAGGATCGGGCTTCTATGTTCAGTAAATAATGTTCACTGCTCCTCCTCCTATTCTGTGAGATATGACACAATTACTGTCTTATGTCATTCCTACTGCTGCAAAACTTTCCGCATCGCGGATTCTGTCGTTGAGAACTTAGACAGCGATCCCAAAGCTCACACGTATAAGGATCTATGCCACATCTATTGGAAACTGACAAGAGTTGATGCGTCTAGCTGCGTAGAGACATGAATACCTATTACCATTCGTGGTGGATTCTCATCTCGTCATGGTCTCAGATGTCGCCACGAACCCCATCGGTTTCATATACTGGGGCAGTGGTCAAAGTCTTAAAGAGGCGGATGTTTTGTTTTCTGTCCGAAGTGTTAGAACTTCAGTGTTTAAAGTAGCTGTCGTTGAACTAAAGGCTATCGCTACGCGATGCTTTTTGCCAGTCTTACTTCCCAAAAGCGTAAACAGCGAGCGAATATACTCACACGTTTGTTGCGTCGAGGATTCCTGGGCCACGGCTAAGGCCGCCGCCAGAAGCAGGATCAGGAAGCAGACGCAGCGTCGCATGATGCTGTAGCTCTCACTGGTCGGAGTATAGTCCAGGACGAGACTGGGCGAACGAACCGGGAAGGGTGCCGGTTTGTTTTGCGGCATGCAACGGGCAGGGGTGACACCGACCGGACAACATCCGGACAGATGGCCTTCTCTCCACCACCAGCAGAAGAGAGAGAAGTGAGCCTGGGACCACGTCTG
Organism: Amblyomma maculatum; assembly: GCF_055883805.1. Classification (NCBI taxonomy): domain Eukaryota; kingdom Metazoa; phylum Arthropoda; class Arachnida; order Ixodida; family Ixodidae; genus Amblyomma; species Amblyomma maculatum. The sequence continues at coordinate 29,056,824 of NC_139348.1, forward strand.
CCGACCGCGCCATATCGGTCAAGATCAATGCCGGCTGCGAGTGGAAGCTTCCAGGGGGATATCCCGCGGGCTCTTGCGGAAGGGACCGCTCTCGCCGGTTACGCGAGGCGGCCGCTGACCTCCCGGCGACCGCCGATACCACCCTCAAGAGCAGGGACACTACGTGAGGACGTGAGAAGAAAAGAAAATTAGATCCCAGCAGGTGCCTGCTCGTGTACTTGGGACGATGCTGTGTTCGGTACTCTCGCAACACCGGAAGTGAGAAGGCGCAAGACAGATGCCTTGTGCATTTCTTATCGGTTTACTCGCCTTTGGCCGTCTGCTCGCAACCCCCTGCACAATGTTCCAACGGGCGTGAATTTTCACTAAAATGTTTTTCACGGACTTGCAGTTTCAGGCCGCCTTAACCACTAGATTGCAGTTTTGGACTTTTTTAAGCGGTTCCCACTACTGGAGCAGCAAATAATTTTATTCTATCAAAGTAATATTTGTGGTTGGTCGCCACCGTCTGTCTGGGTTTGTGCTTAGTATACCGGAGCGGGAATAAGGGCTTTAGTTCGAGCCACCTAAATGGAGATTGCTTCTGTGGTGCTTTGCTTCCCACAATAAGCATCCACGTTATATAACTCAATGTCAGCTCTGTCTAGTAAGTGCATCACTTTTACTGTGGTGGGCAGAAATTTCACCTTCCGGCATGCACATGATGGATCGTGCATGGGTCATTTCGTAGATTCCCTATTACACACTGTGCATTCGCCTCGAAGAGTGAGAGAAGAAGGACGAAAAAGACAATGTACCTGGATGAGGCGATCACGGCTTCGCGATGAGTCCTACATAGTGTTACTTGACGGATGAAAATGAAAATTTGCGCTCTAAGGGCCGTGCAAAGCTCACGGCTTCACCTTGCAAACATTTATTGGATGAAATGCTGCTTACACACTGATTTCCCAATTTGTTTGCTTGTCACTTCGTTAAAAAAGAAAAACAGCAATTCTACATTTGCCAAAGCTATCCAAGGCACACACACATGCCTACACAATTTTCATGCCAACCGGCTATCTGGGCAGTCTCCACTATCTCCCGCATTATCTGGTTGGAAGGCTTGTTAATTACCGAATAGCTGGCAAGGTCCTGGGCGAGCTGTTTTTAAGGCGAAAGCTTTTAATGGCTCATACTGTCGACGTTCGTTTCTTTCGGTCACACGATAGCTGTCAATCAAATGATATCATCAGCCGAAAACCGAAACTACAGTCATCATAAAAATAAAAATCCTGCCTCTACCTTCGGACCTCCATCCCTCAGATCCCCAGCCGATCACTTCAACCAACTACGCCTCGCCCGGGATCATGAAGCACACTTCACAATTGTCCTTGTCCACAGTGAGGATGATAGTAGCGATGAAAATGATGCTGCACTTAGTGATAATGACAACGATGACATTAGCAATGATAATGACCGTGCATTTAGTTGATAATGATGATGAGAGCAAACGTGATGCACCGTGTGCATCAATAATGCTAAGTCTTTCGTATTTCTGCAGTGTAGATTCCACAGTGCTCTCGGAATTTTTCATTGTGCTCGTGCACAAGATTGAATTTTTGTTCAGTACATTTGTGTTATGAAAATGCAGCTTCAAATAACAGCCATATTTTATTCTGGGCAAATACAATTGTTTTTGAACTGCCATTGCAGACGAGGAACTAGACTGTGCATTTTCATTCGAGATGATTTGCTGTAGCGAGCAGGAAGGATTAACTTTGTGCTGACGCGCTGTAGGCTATTAATGCCATGCGTGCATTCTAACAAGCGTTTGCTTGTAGTAGCGCACTGTACAACAAATGGTTCTGTTCATGAATTTTAATAGCATATAGAAGCAATAATTTGCTTCTGTAAGCAAAATAGCCATTGTTTTTTTTTTTTCTCTCAGGAGAAACTTTACCATTAATGTGATTTAGTGTATTCTGCTCAACTGCCAATCCTCTTAGAATCCTATGCCCTATTAAATGCTATATTAACTCTATGTCACTTCTTAGCCTGCCTATCATAAACCTTGTATGCTAGGCTTTGTATCACGTTGTCTCAGCTTATTTCTTCACTGATAGCTTTCCTGCATATGTTGTGGGCAATAATACCTATTTGACCAGAAGTAGTAAGCAGGCTGTGCATGTGAAAACACAGGACAGAAATACTAGGCTCCTTTTGTAATGCTATTTCAACTCTTTGCTACCGTGTTAACTGAGCAGCGTTCGGCCTCGAACAACAGCTTCACGTGAAGGTTTCGGAGCCTTTCCCAATGCCTATGAACACGATTCTCCATTTGACATTTAATGAGACGACTGAAGTTTTGTTTCCAGTGTCGTTTTCTATTTCTCTTCAGCCACTATTTTCTTTACTGCATTCTGAAAGCAATGTAGCGTCTAAACGGAAAACAAGAATGGTCAGCTGAAAAACATCGCAAATGTCGTGGTTTCGTCTAATTTACCATTTATTTTACCGACATCCCGAGCAGCGCCTAGTCTGAGCATGGTACCTTTATTGCTAGAATTCAGTTTTGACAGCGCTACGGCAGAAACCAGGCTGGAACATTGGCGTCCATGCCCCGGTTAGTTTCATTTTCGTTGCTGACCTCGTTTTGCATGTTCTGTTATTATTTTTTACGAATAATACTATTCAATATAGAACCACCGATTTGTCAGACACAGTGGCCAATTAGAGGGCAGATGTTTTTTATATACCAGGAAAATATTGATTTTTTTTTTAATTTCAGGTACAAGTGCATCTTTATAAGGTTTGTTCAATTTTCTTCATAAAATCTTGTTTTTGGCAATTAAAGTTTTGAGTTGCAATGTATACTGCATTGTTCAAACTTATAACCCAGAAAGCATGTTAATTTCCTTTCATTTAATGTGCCACATTAAATAATCAATCTTAGAGATTTCGCATAAGAAAAATACCACTGAAACCTTCATAAAACGGCCATTTTCACAATAATAGAGAAAAGGCTAACATTTAACTAAAGGTGAACTTTGTGTAACGAAGACAGCACATGACGCATTTAACAGTTTTTTAGAACACTTATCTACATGGTGTTGGTCCAGTATTCAGAGGAATTCCCCGCGGTGGAACAGATTTGTCATAAGGGAGTAATTACTGATAGACGTCCACCCAAGTGTAGCCATACAGCTACGAAATAAAGATGAACAGCTTTCCCAGACACTTCGCTGCTGCTAAAAGAAATTCTTCCTGATCCGGGATCGAACCCTGGACCACCGCCTTTCCGGGGCAGCTGCTCTACCAACTTAGCTAACCAAGAAGATCAGCAGATCAGATGGTAGGGCGAGAGCGAATTTATCAATAACTCGAAGTGGAAATGATGTTAGCCGAATATTTAGGGAAATACCCCAAGGTGGGGCAAATTTGTAATACTCATACACGTCCGCCTAAGCGCAGCCATACTGCAACAAATGAAAGCGTTATAGCTTTCCTTTGTAGCCATATGACTGTGGTTGCGCGGACGTGTATGAGTAATTACTCGTTAAAATAAAAGGACAGTCTTAAAGGCGTCGGTAAGAGCCGGTATTTGTAAAATGGTTTATCACAAAAGAATGTTGGGCGAGTTGGTTCATGACGATGGGAATGAATGTGCGCAAAAAAAAAAAAGACGATTACGAGAGTAGAGGCGACAGGACGGAACGAGCGCAAACTTCAACTGATGTTTATTCGAAAGGGTGGCACGCTTACATAGTTTCCCAGTACAGGCTATAAACAGTATCAAAGTATATCGCAAAAAAATTTACAATACTCTTAAGCAGAGGGGAGGCAGGGTCAAGTCGTGGTAATGTACCTTCGAGATGTGATAGATGTTATATCTCATATTTATTTTATGGCCTCCCTCATAGCCTTAGTTGCTTTAGAGCATTAAACCATATAATCAAACAATACCTTATTTATTCTATATTTTAAACCTCTCACATCATGTGTATTCTATTCAGAAATACAGAAAACTATATAATGGTTGTCATTCATAAAAATTATGCCAAAAATGTTCTTATAATTATTGACCCAAATATGCAGTTCTAATATTCTGAGAAGGTTCTGAAATGTTGATATTTATGAGCTTTTTGAACTTTTTGAAATACAATGTTAATGATGAATAATTAATATTACTTTGAATCAAAATATTCATGACGTGTTGCCTACAAAGACGGAGTTCCAGTCGAAATACAGCATGTGCGCTTCGCTCTTTGGCCCTGGATATCACACTTTCAGCGTGGAACACGGGGAGTTTTGCAACCGCTGCCTCAGGACGCTGGATTGCGCCTTCGCTTTTTCCATAAGACAACGCATCAAGAAGCAACGTTGCTGGACCGTTTATGGCTCGATGTTGCTTTCACGAACAAATATGCTTTCCAGATTGGAACGGCCAACAGCCCTGCCTGTGAAAATTGTGGCTGTGAACAGACAGTCGAACGTCTCCTGTGTGAATGCCCTTCGTTTGTGAATGAAAGACATGAGTTGCGTTGTGCGCTGGACCGCTTCGATCCTCGCCCTTTAACGGTAGATAAAATCCTTGGTCCATTGCCACGACAGTCAACTGCCTTTAAGGCATACTGGGGACTGTTTAGTTACCTCACTGCCACCGGCTTGAATGACAAATTGTGACTGTTTTCCACGCCTCTTTTCTCTTCCACTCTTTAATCCCCCTTTCCCCGGTGTAGGGCCGCCAATCGGAGGCATTTCTGGTTAACATCCCAACTTTTCCTCCTCCTCAAAATCTATCTCTCATTAAATCACTTGCTGAAACAAAACTAAATAGTCACTGATGACATGAGACAGAGAAATGTACGCTGATAATTTTATCATTTTTCTAAGGCCTTGAACATATTAATCTTACTCAAAACCAATCAGTATGTAACATATGCAGGAAGCGCTTGACATTTTCATCATCTCCATAAAAATGCATGCTCAGGGCTTTGGTACTAATACGCATAAACGATAATATGAATCTCCATCACCAAGTATTATAGGGTAGCATACTAGCTGAAGCCTCTTCGACTTGGCATTTATATTATTTATTGTTGAAACTGGTAAGAGGGTCGTATATACATATTATATATGCAAGTGACACAGGTATGGTTGCATAAGAAATCAATGCTAATGATGTATGAGAAATGCTATTGGAATTTTAGCCAGACTGCCCGACCGGTCAGATAGGAATGTCTTTCTAATAAACACCAAGCAAACAAGCGTGGTAATTTTCAGGGCAAACAGTTACGACTGCACCTTTAAACTGTCCGGATTAAAGCCAGACACTAGCCTAATAAGGCCTACCCAGGCGGTCAAAACGCTAGGTGATACCTCCAAGGAACATATGCTTGAAGACTATCCCATAGACCGCCAGCAAATCAAACGTGCATATGTGATGGTTGTTTTATGGAGAATTCAAGGCTGCCAACTAACTGAACTTCAAATTTATGATGCCCTGTTTCAGCCCAGTATTTATTGCTGCCTAATATGTATAAACAGCACTCTGAACGACATGAACAAAGGTGGTCTCCAACGCCGTGGCATTGTTGAGATGATGGGTATAGAGGATAATTACCTTAAAATGGCAGGTAAATGGTCACTCCCCCTAGGGTCATCTACAACATCAAAGTTAAAATCCTTGAAAATCGATGATGATGAAAAGGCTAGACCGAGACAGATCATTTTGACCGAGCTGGGGCAGCAATGCGTACCTTTATCTGTTATGTGATTAGATAAACTAAATATTCTATAACTTGGCCTCTTTGATCTGTACGCACTTCCCCGAATGAAAGAGTGAGCGTCAAGGTCCCCAACTATATATGACTCTTGCAATTTTTCAGGAAGGTCTTCTAAGTCTTTAAGGTGCGGTGGGATTTACAAAGAGCATATTGTTATTGTTTTATGACTAATTACGTTTACAGCTATTGCCTCAAAGTTTTCAGTGATATTTCCTAGGCAGGCACGTCGGGCTGTTTTACTGTTGCGACTCCTCCTAGCAGTCTGCCAGCCTGCACTCAATCTTTTCAAAAAATGTTTAATTTTTTAAAGATATTTTTTGGCTGTGGCCCAACATTTGTTTCTTGAAGACACAGAGCTGTGGATTCCATTGTTTTTAGAAGGTTAGGCCTCCAAGCTGGGCTGTAACGACGACCATGCGGCTCTAGACGTGTGTGGAGCGCATCGGGCCGGACCGTGTTCGAAGATTAAAAGAACGCTTCTTTTTGGGTCCGCCTGCAGGACTCTATGTTTACTCGCACGTCTGCGGCTCCTTGGGTCAGCAACCTGCTCGCTAAGCCGTGGCAACGACGAAGTGGAAACTTTCATACTTTGGCGTTTATTAATGAAATCTTTTTTCTCCTTAGACAACTTATCGGTATACTCTCTAATTATGCTACCGCCTACTTCTACAGCGCACTCAATAATGATATCTCTGAAATTATTGTTCATTGCTTCTATAGGCTAAGGTCGGCTTCCCCGTTAGAGCTTCATATCTGTTCTGTAGCGAGATCCTGAACTCTTCTGCCCTCCCCCTCACCGCTAATTCGTTGATGGATTTCTTTCTTAATTATTGGTTTCGTTCCCTATTCAGATTTAGAGTAATTCGAGATCTTACCATCCTCTGATCACAGCATCGCACTTTCTCGATTTCCTCTACACCCTGCTTAATGGCAGGGTTAGAACACAGTATGAAGTCAATTTCATTTCTAGTCTCCCCGTTAGGACGTTTCCATGTCCACTTCAGGTTTTTACGTTTGCTGAAGAAGGTATTCCTAACTCCTAAGTTATCATCATCATCACCATCATCATCATCATCATCATCATCAGCCTGACTATACCCACTGCAGGGCGAAGGCATCTCGCATATTTCTCCAATTAACCCGGTTCTGTGCTAGCCTCATCCACTTGACCCCTGCGAACTTCTTAACCTCATCCGCCCACCTAACTTTCTGCCGCCCCCTGCTACGCTTTCCTTCCCTTGGAATCCAGTTTGTTACCCTAAGCGACCGTCGGTTATCCTCTCTTCACACTACATGTCCTGCCCATGTCTATTTCTTCTAAATTTCTGCTAGAATGTCAGTAACTTGAGTTATTTCTCTGACCCACTCTGCACGCTTCCTATCTCTTAATGTTACCCCTAACATTTTTTTTTTTGTTCCATAGCCCTCTGGGTTGTCCTCAACTTGAATAGAACCCTCTTGGTTAGCTTCCCCGTTTCAGTTATTGAGCTCTGCAAACTCAACTAGTAACTCCCCCCTGCTATTCCTAGAACTAATGCCATAGCAATCCACTGCCTGATCTCCTGCCTGCTCTTTGCCTACCTTTGCATTGAAGGCGCCCATTAGTACAGTATACTGCGTATTTCCTTTCCGAATTGCAGATTCTACATCTTCGTAGAAGCTTTCAACTGCCTTGTCATCATAACTAGATGTAGATGCGTAGGCTTGTGCAACCTTCCGTTTGTACCGCTTAATAATCTTAATTACGATGCCTGCCATATTCTCATTAATGCTATATAATTCATTTATATTACCAGCTATATTCTTATTAGCAAGGAAACCTACTCCTAGTCTTCGCTTCTCCGGTAAACCTCGATAACACAGTACATGTCGTGCTTCAGTACAGTATATGCCTCATTCGGCCTCCTAACTTCACTAAGCCTTACGATATCCCATTTCATAACCCTTTAGTTCTTCTAACAACACTGCTAAACTAGCCTCATCAGCTAGGGTTCTAGCATTAAACGTTGCCAGGGTCAGTTTCCAATGGCGGCCTGTCCAGCGGAGCCAGAAATTCTTAGCACCCCTTGTTGCGTCACAAGTCTGACCGCCGCCGTGGTCAATTGATGCGCAGCCGCTGGTGACTGAGGGCCAGAGTTTCATAGGACTAATCATGAGAGGTTGTGGCCAATTACTGCACCAAGGTGGCAAACTGCTGTTTTGGTGAGGGAGTGCGTTGCCGGAGGTGATCACCGGCGTCAGGTCGCATCTCAAACCGGTTTTATGCAATTCCATCGACACGCGGATTTTTTTAATCCGGTGGAGAATTGCGCGGCACCGAGATCCGAACCGCGGTCCTCTTACATGCGTGGCGGCTGTTCTACCTCTACTCCCCCGCTATTACCTCCTGGTAATATCAGCTGCCCTCCGCAACGAGATCCTCCACGCCTGCCACGACGAGCTGACCTCCGGGCACCCTGGATTCACGCGAACACTTGCCAGAGTGCGGGAGAATCACTATTGGCCCAAGCTTGCTTCGTGTGTGAAGCGATACGTTCGGACCTGTCGTGAGTGCCAGCAAGACGCCGCCTCCGAAACCACCTGAAATGTTGCAGTCTTTCATGGCTCCTAAAACATCCTTTAAAATAGTCGGCATGAACCTTCTGGGATCATTTTCTATGTCGTCGAGAGGAAAAAGATGGATAACTGTTGCGACAGATTATTCGACGCGTCGCGTCGAACGCAGGCTCTTCCTCAAGGCACAGCGTTCGAAGTTGCGCACTTCTTTATGCGGACAATTGTGTTCCGACACGGCGCTCCGCCCGTCGTCATTACACATCGGGGCAAATTATTCACAGCTCAGCTTGTCCATGACATCTTCGAGCTGAGTTACATCAGCCATCTAACTACCACAGCATACCACCCCAAACTAATAGGCTCACAGAACACCTGAATAAAATACTGCCCGACATGATTTCGATGTACATGGATGTGGAGCACAAAACGTGAGACCAGGTACTCTCTTACATCACATTCGCGTACAATACTGCGACTAAAAAACAACTCTCTTTACCCATTCCGTCGAGTATTCGGAAGAGAAGTGCGGATGATGCTGGACGCCATGGTCCCGTGCGCGGACGATGACTTCACACCAGACGCGCTCTCTTTTGTTGAAGCAGACGAGCATGGCTCGCCAGCTTGCTCGCTTGCACAGCAGAGCTCAACAAGGCACGGCCTCTAAACGTTACAGCCTGCACCATCGGAAAGTTACAATTCCGGTGACCGAGTGTAGATATGGACCCCCGTCCGCCAAAAAAAGCATTCTCTGAAAAACTGCTACACCGATATTTCGGACTTTATGAGGTGCTCCCGTGCTCCGTCGTGTTGGCAACGTTGATTATGAAGTTGTTCCACGTGGAACTGTGGCTCGCGGTTGTCGGCAACCACGAAGTAACATTGCGCATGTAATGCAACTTAAGACGTACTTTTCGCGTGACAGCAATGAGGGTCCACTTTAGGCTCTGTTCAGGTTCTGCATTATTTTATTTTAGTTTTTGTACTATTTTCTTCGAGCCTTTCCTCTTCATGCATTCTATGCTGCCACATTCCCTTTTAATTTCCTACATTTTGTTTCTTTTTGCGTCTATCTCTACTTTGTATATAGCCTGGTATGGGGACGATGTACTTGTTTTTCGGGGGTCTAATGCCATTGACCTGGCTCGAGCTATCTGCGCGCTAAGCCGTGACGAGGACAAAGTGGTTGCGCTTGCGTGAGGTGTGCTCAAGCTGGCTCTGGACTGGGCGATTAAACCTCGGCCATTCTACGGTCCCTTTCTACGTTTGCCAGTGCGCTTCGTCTAGTGTGTGACCTATAAAAATTTTGCGCTATGACTTAGATTTACTGTTTAAAGCTACTTCGAAATATTGTAATTACCGCTGCCAATGATAAGTACTAATTGTCAAATATGTAAGACTAATAATTCACAACAACAATTGCACAGCGGTTGCATGAGCTCTGAAGGACATTACAGTTCTCTCTAAGGTTTTTGGGAGCTGTTTCTCGGTGGGTAGAATCCTTCGCGGCCGTCTTGCCAAGCATAGCGTCGATGGACCTAACACATTATACATAAGTCAGTGGGCTTGGCAGCACCGCCCGGAACACGATGCTAAACTTCGTGGTTTACTTAGTCCAGGTTTTGCTGGGACTCCTCGGGAACACCAGTGGCTATCATCCATCAATCGACGCCTATGCCTGCAGGGTGACATCGGCAATGACGCCCCAGCGCATGCCTGATCACCCAACAGTCGCGCTGCATATGACGTATCTACCGCACGTGGAGAGCTGCGCAGTGATGTACACATTGGAACATTCCTTTGGAACTACAGCGACCCCAGCGACATCATCGGAGCCCTATAAAAGTCCGGTCCATCCTTCAACGCCTTTCAGTGGGCTTGGCAGCACCGCCCGGAACACGATGCTAAACTTCGCGGTTTACTTCGTCCAGGTTGGTAAAAAACGACCTTATCCTGATACTCTAAGGAGTAATTGTGTTTGTCTGGTGGTGCTGCCGAGCCCTGGCCTTGTCTTTCAATGTGTTAGAGATTTGTTAAAAGTTATTTGTTTGCTGTTAAAGCTCAGTGGCGATGTAGAGGAAAACCCTGGTCCAAATACCGAAAAGATAGAAAAAATTCTTGAAACTGTCACATCTATAAAATCTTCCCAAGCTCTCTTAGAAACCGGTCTGCAAAGTGTACAAACCCGGCTTTTGGAAATTGAAACAAGCCTTGCCTCACTTCAGCTGTACAATGAGAAGGTACAAAAATGCCAGGAAGCCTTGAGTGTTATGCACAAGCACTTAGAACAGATGAACAGCAAACTTGGTGATTTTGAAAATAGAAGTCGCCGAAACAACATTACGGCATTGAAGAAGACGAAGGCGAAAACACTGCGGATCTTGGAAAACTGGTCAAGGATGAAATATTTAAAGGCACACTAGGCATTGAAGTTAGGTCTATCGAGCGTATCCACCAGCTTGGAAAAGGTAATCAAAATCGTGGACGACCGGTCACACTTCGATTATACGACTTCTCGGAAAAAATAAAAATACTTCAAAACTGCTTCAAACTAAAAGGTAGCCAATTCTCAATCGCTGAGGACTATTCTGTACCGGTTCGTGAAATACGCAAGAAGCTATGGCAATCATCTATGATAAATCGCGACAACGGTGATAAGGTGGCTCTCACATTTAATAAACTGAAGATAAACGACGACCTGTACATCTGGGCTAAAAGCGAAAACAAACGAATGCTACTGAGGCGTGCCGAGCGGGAGTCTGCGAACAGTGTTGCGGGAGGCAGTGACTGACAACAGGCTCCAGTTCCATTTACATTATTATGTTTCAATGCTAGAAGTATTGTGAACAAAACCGAAAAATTTGAAGAATTGCTGTTGCTGTACTCACCAGATTTAGTTGTAATAACTGAAACCTGGCTGCATTCGGATATCCATGACTCAGAAATAGTTCCAAGCTCTTACGCATTGATCCGCTCAGATCGTGATGGGCGAGGAGGTGGTGTAGCCATTGCAATAAAGCAAGACTTTCCTTTCCAAAAAGATAGTGGTATACCAAATCATGAAAGTGTGTGGTGCACTATTAACGTTCAGGGCAACTTGGTACTAGTGGGCGGTATATATAGACCACCGAATGCACCCCTTGATTATCTTCTTGAGATACACGACTTCCTGCATAGCAAAGTTAACGCTCGCACAAAACTCATCCTAACAGGCGATTTCAATTTACCAGGTATCGAATGGACAAACTTAGCAATTGGAAGGAACGAAGTTTCAAACTGTGAAAAGCTCCTGGATATAATGCTTAGTTTTCCGCTATCTCAGGTAGTAAATGAGCCAACGCGCCTCCAAGGACAAGCTATTTCCGTATTAGATCTAGCCTTTGTATCTAGTTTTCTCTGTCCTGAAGTTAGCGTGGAAGACGGAATTTCTGACCATAAATTGCTTTTTCTTACTTTTCCTCACCTGCGCCACAACTCTGACCGTAATGACAGCAACTCTTCAATCACTATCAAAGACTACAGCAGGGCAGATGATGTAGGCATCATAGATTACCTCGAAACAATTCTCGATTTTCTTGTACAGATTCCTGCAGTGTAAACAACCTATGGCTACAGGTAAAAAGCGCGATAACACAATGCGAAAAAAAAATTGTACGTACGAGAAAAAAACTAACAAAAAGAAAAACCCCGTGGATTACACGCACCGCCATTCATCTGAAGCGAAGATTACAGCGAATGCGTAGAAGGAAGGGAAATCGCACTCAGATATGCGAACTGGCAAGCAAACTAAAATTGGAAATTAAAACCGCGCGGAATGCGTTCTTTTCGACAACTTTATCTAATTTTATCACTAGCGACCCAGCAAAGTTCTGGCGATATTTATCGAACCCTGAACCCCGTTTATCACAAATGGAAATAGATGGTGCGGTAGTCACAGACCCCCTCGTTATCGCAAATTCTTTCAATCAATATTTTCAATCTGTCTTTGCTCACGAGCTTGCCACGAGTGCTATCACAAGCGAGCCACAATCAATGATTCCGGATGTCGAGATTTCCGAGACTGGTATTGTTAACTTGCTTTTGAAGATTGACGTTAAAAAGACCCCTGGTCCAGATAACATCTCAAATACATTTCTGAAGCGATACGCGGAGCAGTTGGCACCATTTTTGCACAAAATTTTTACACTCTCTCTTGAAACAGGTGTTCTTCCTTCCGACTGGCTATGTGCAAAGGTTATTCCGGTTCATAAAAGCGGCAGCAGACTGTCTGTAGACATGTATAGGCCCATCTCACTAACTAGCTGCTGCTGCAAGCTAACGGAGCATATCATCAATAAATCCATCACAAAGTATTTGGAAGAAAATAACCTAATTTACATTAGACAACACGGTTTTAGAAAAGGTCTGTCAAAGGTTACCCAGCTGCTGGAAATAACTCATGATTTTGCACAAATGATTGATTCTCAGCTTCGAGCAGATGCTATACTGATTGACTTTAGGAAAGCATTTGATCGTGTCCTACATTCCAAATTAATAGAGAAGCTTCGTGCCATTGGCATTAACCCAAAAGTAGTAACCTGGATAGCCTCTTACCTCACAGGTCGTATGCAGTACGTGGAAGTAAACAGCGCTCAATCAGAACGAATAAGTGTTTCTTCCGGGGTCCCACAAGGATCCGTCTTGGGACCGATCCTGTTCTTGATATATATTAATGATATTCATGCTTGCGCCGAACCTGGGGTGACAATAAGGCTCTTCGCTGACGACTGCGTTCTCTACACTGCGGTACGTACACGGGATGACCAATTAAATTTAAATTCTTCTGTAAATAGTATTGCCAAATGGTGTAAATCATGGGGAATGGAAATTAATATCGACAAAACTTCTTCCATCACAATTACACGTAAAAAAGCGCCTCTTGTATATTCTTACAGTTTATCAGGATGTAACATAACGAGGGTTGATACGGTGAAATATTTAGGCATCACATTTACCCATAAACTAAGCTGGGACACTCATATAAATAACACGTGTGCAAAAGCATTCAAACAACTTGGATTTCTTCGTAGAAAACTGTCAGCAGCTCCTTCTCATGTAAAGCTAACAGCCTATAATACCCTCATAAGGCCCATTCTTGAGTACGGTAGCATTATTTGGAGCCCTCATCAATCATACCTCAGCCAAAAATTAGAAAAAATTCAAAATAAGGCCCTTCGTTTTATTTTCTCCAGCTACTCACGTCACGATAGTGTATCATCCATGCGAACTAAAGCGGCTATTCCTACCCTTTCTTGTCAGCGACGAGTAGCTTCCATGAAATTTCTATATCTTCTTTATAACGGTGGAATCAAAATTGATACAGATCAGTACATCAAGGCATCATATCATCGTTCGAAGAGGCTAAATCATGGGAAGTGCATCAGACCCATCCCAGCTCGATGCGACGCATACAAATTTTCATTTTTTCCTTCAGCTATTGAAGAATGGAATAGGCTGCCACATGAATTTATAGGCGATATCTGCCTTGATATTTTTCTTAAAAACGTTGAGTCATATTTTGAGAAGCAAATGGTGTAAACAAAAAAAAATCGTTCCTAAAATGTGTTTCGTTACTCACTGCGAGTGTTCAGTCTAGGATTTTATCATATTAGTACCTATTGTCTAACGTGTTCTATTATTGTGTCGCTTCGCGGTTCTTTACAGTGCTTCATATGCGAAAAATTGAATGCCCGTTAGAGTGTTGCAGTGCGTATGTTTTCCATTTTTTGTGTTTCTGATGTTTTTCGTTTTGTATAACGGTCCCATCAACTCACCCACTCCTGTAAGAGCCTACCAAGGCTTACAGTATGCTTAAATAAATAAATGCTGCGCGGACACGGATAACTGAAAGAAGAAACACTCCTTAGATTTCTACCGCCACACCGCTCATAATCATCGTCATCATCATCAGCCAGACTATATCAACTGCTGGGCGAAGGCCATTTTTCTGAATTAACACGGTCATATGCTAACTGCATCCACTTGATCCCTGTGAACTTCTTAACCTCATCCGCTACCTAATGTTCTGCGTCCCTTTGTTGCCTTCCTTCGCTTGGATTCCAGTTGGTTACTCTTAGAGACCATCGATTATCCTCTCCTCGCACTACATGTCCTGTCCATGCCCACTTCTTTATTTCGACTAGGATGTCTGTAGCTAGAGTTATTTCTCTTGCCCACTCTGCACGCTTCCTATCTTAACCTTACACCGCTCACTATCGTGCAGTACAGATCGACAGTTGTGGGTATAAATCCCTCCCCCCCCCCAAAAAAAAAAATAATAATATGCACTTATTGTTTCTTGTTTTGCTTCGGCGTCGGTGTGTTTACTCTGCCTTCTACAAGGTTTGACTTCAAAAAATATATCTGCTGTTAGGGTTCCTCCACAGCACTGTTGTGTGACAGGGGCATGTGATGCTGCAAGTCGATGGAAGATAAATGTGTTTCCTGTGCGTAATACTCTGAGGAAGGGGACCACTGCTCCTGTGTTTGACGTTCTGCTGAGATTGAAGGAAACGTCGTCGTTCTTTATATCATCCTCACGCAGAAAGCCTCGACCTCTAAAGCTTCGTCGCCGCGAAGAATACTGCTTTATCTCGTGGCAGTGAAATGTAGGTCCAGAACTCTTACTTACAAGAGTTTTTTTTATTTTTTTAGGATCATGTTTTCTAATTTAGTAGTGTGTAATGCGTGCAACTACGTTCGGTAGTAAAAGTCAGCCGCAGAAGACTTCCTGTTCTGGATGCTCCAGTGTAGAAATTGAAATTGAAATTTATTTCATAACAGAAAGGTTGCTGCTAGGAAGGCGAGGTAAAATGCTGTAAAAACAGCTTGAAGAGCCCCGACCCCCTCGCACAAAGGGTAGCACAAAAGCGTGCGATGAAGGCGATAAGCATATAAGCACACATGTTGGCTAAACCACACTCGAAAGCAAATAAGAAATAAGAACGGCATATTTAAGAAAAATACATTATGATTCAAATATAACACGCAATTTATTTAATGAGATTGTGGTTATGTGAATATTTTTCTCGGTGAAGATCTGGTTTAAAACTGTCGGCAACGAATATTTCGGCATCTGTTTTACGTAGTTGGTTGAACGTTTGATAATGTTCCACGGTACTGACTAATGCGCGTCATAAATGGTTGGATGTTTCCACAATTCCACTGAATTAATCAAAACATCTTTACTTTTAATTCTAGTTTATATTAGAGACACATTTGTTACATGCACAGGGACGTGACAGGAACTACGTGATGCCATTTAACCTTAAAAAGGCCAGCAGTGTGTAAATGGTACGGAACTTAACGTGGCAGGCGCAGACTCGTTTTCGCGATACGGAGAGCTTGGTAATGTTTGCTGCTGTTGTGGTGGACCATGCAAGAAATGCGTAGTTTAATGAGGAAGAAAACAAGGAATGGTATTGTGGTGGCGCGTTTAGCTCCAGGCGTTAGTAGGTGAAGTGCCATGTTGCCGCGTTCAGCGTCGCGCGCTAAGAAAAAAGATCAGACGCGCAGCGCCTGCAAAAAAAATCAGTTTTTGTTTGCGGCTTTTCTGGAAGCACCATCTTTTTCCACACTGGTGACCTAAAACGAGAGCAGCGCTGCGCCCCATGAACCTTCGCAGACTATACGCCATCTCACGTCCCCTTTCTTGACGTCTACGTAATCCGTCTTCCACCGTTCTGGGCACAACATCCTGACGTATGGTTTTTACAAGCCCAAGCCCGTTTTCGCCTCGTGAAAATTACTACCAAGGACTGTCCGTTCGGCCACCTTCAAACCTCGCTGCCAGCCGAAGTCGCGCTCAAGGTCCGCGACATTCTGGCAAGTCCCCCAACAGCGGACCCGTACGATAAATTGAAATCAGCCATTCTGGAACGCACTTTGCCATCGAACTTAAGCGGCTGCAGCTGCTTCTTTACGCGGCAGAGCTCAGCGACCGGCGTCCATTGGCACATGTAGGGCCTGCTTGATGACTGCGCAACCACTACTGACACTCGCCTTCTTCAGGAGCTGTTCCTGCAACGCCTTCCGTCTACGGTGCATATGTCACTGGCGACGGCAACGACACGTCTCTCACGACTTTAGCCGACCACGCGGTCAGTGTACTCCCTCCCAATGCTGTGGACCGTACTGTTCCACTGCTGTGTCATCTCCACGTCGTGAACAGTTCACGGATTCGAGCCTACAGGAAACGCTCGCTGCTCGTCAACCTTGGTCTACTCCTGTCATTTCGTTTGATTTTCTTAGTGGCAGAGGCTAGCCATGCCATCATTGGAGATGATTTTCTCCACCATTTCTCGCCGCTGGTGGATATGGCGCACAAAAAGCTCTGCGATTCGACCACTGGCCTCTCTGTGACTGGCAGACCACCATTTCTGCGCCTTTGCCTTCACCATTCGTATTACTGTCTCTTCGCCTTACTCCGTGGGACCTATTAAAAGAGTTCCCGTCTTTGACAGCCGCCCCTGACTTTAGAAGACCTGTCAAGCACGACGTTGTGTACCGCATTATAGCCAGTGGCCAACCATCGCATGACACAGCTCGTCGCCTCCTGAAAAGCAACGCATTGCCCTCCAGGAGTTCGAGCACATGGCGGAGATTGGCATCGCTCAGCCATCCTCGAGCTGTTGAGCGGCCCCTCTGCACATGGTCCTAAAGAAATCAGGCGACTGGCGCACCTGTGGGGACTACCGCGCCCTCAACTTGATCATGCATCCTGATCGTTACCACTTTCCGAATATCCAGGCCATTTTCCAGCAATCTACGTGGCTGCGTTAAAAAGCGTACCATCAGATTCCGGTTGCTCCTGGTGACGTACACAAGACGGCCATTATTATGCCTTTCGGCTTTTTAGAATTCACGAAAATGCCATTTGTCCTCTGAAATGCAGCGCAAATCTTTCAGCGTTTCATTGACGTCGTTCTTCACGGTCTTCCGCGTGTTAATTCGCATACATCGGTTATGTCCTTGTCGCCAGTTCTTCCCCCGTCGAGCCCCTCCGTCGTCTGCGCCTCGTCTTCGAACATTTGGCTTTCTTAGCCGATTTTTATACCGACATACAACCCACCAAGGGCGCCCATAACATTCCCGCCGACATCCTCAGCCGTGTATCTGCCTTACAAACCCCATCTTTCACATTGCAAGATCTGGCTAGTTTTAACAGCAGGATGAAGAACTTCAAGCGCTCCGTTCATCATGTTCATCCTCCTTGCACCTGTGACTTATACATTTTCCTGGTGTTCATCCTGGCGTCACGACGCACACGCCCGGCGATGGTGTTCATCCTGGTGTTCACCTGGCGACGCACACGCCCGTATATTCCTGTGCCTTTACCGCGGCAATTTCAAATACAGCGCCTACGTTTTCGTACATGTGGACTGTGCCCTTTTCAACGATCTTCACCGCCTTTCTCATCCCGGTATTCATGCGTCTTATCCCCTGGTTGCGGAGCGTTTTGTGGGGCCTGGCCTCAACGCTGACGTTCTCAGCTGTGCTTGGTTGTGACTTGCCTGTCAACAGTGCAAGATTCATCGTCACACTAACACATCTCTGGGAAATTTTCAGCCGTCGGACTCCCGTTTTTCTCATCTTCACATCGACCATTCATATAATAACCATAATTGACCGTTTTACGCACTAGCCGCAAGCCACCTCTATACCTGACGTCACCGCGGAAAATGTTGCCTCCGTATTCACCTCCACGTGGATCGGCCGTTTCGGGGTGTCAGCATAGATCATCTCCGACGGAGGCCACCAGTTCGAGTCCACACTCTTCGCCAGTTTAACTCAGCTTCTCGGTATCACCCACCTCAAACATACAGCTTACCATCCGCAGGTCAACGGTTTGGTCGAGAAGCTACACCGTCATCTAAAGGTTTCGCTCATGGCATATATACAACCATCCGGAGCAATGGGTCACTTCCTTGCCAATCGTCCTTTTAAGAATTCGTACGGCGGCCATCAAGGAAGACCTCAGATGTGCATCTTCTCATCTCGGCTCCTAGCGACCAAATAGTGTGCCCCCATGCCAAGAGCGCCGTCTGTCCTCCTGCCATCAGTTCAGTTCAGTCATTCAGTTGTGTCCGACTCTTCGTGACCCTATGGACCATATCACGCCACGCTTTCAGGCCTGTCACTATCTTCCTAACATCACATAACTTCATCTGCAGCGCCTCGAGGATGCCATCTGACCATCGCGTTCGCTGCTTACCCTTTCTCCGGTGACCCTCAACCTCTCCCAACATCAAATCTTTCTCCAGCGACTCCTCTCTTCTCATCAGATGACCAAAGTAGCTGAGTTTTAACTTTAGAATTTGACCCTCCAATGAGCAGTCAGGGTTTATGGTCGACAATATCGACTGATTTGATCTTCTGACCGTCCAAGGAAGTCTCAAGAGTCTCCGCCAGAATCACAATTCAAACGCGTCAATTCTTCGGTGGTCAGCCTTCTTCACAGTCCAACTCTCGCATCTATACATCACAGCTGCAAAGAACATAGCACGAGTTATACAGATCTTGGTTGACAGAATAATGTCTGCTCTTTAGTAGGCGGTAAAGGCTAACCATGGCTCTCTTTCCCAGAAGCAGGCATCTCCTAATTTCATGGCTGCAGTCTCCTTCCGGGGTAATCTTGGAGCCCACGAAGAGAACATCTGTCAATGCTTCCACTTCTTGTCCCTTCATGCTCCGAGACTTGACAGGCAAGACGCCATGATTTTTGTTTGTTTAATGCTCAGTTTAAGCCCAATCTTGTCACTCTCTTCTTGTACGCGCATCAGAAGTCTCTTGAGTTCCACTTCACTTTCTGCCATTAAAGTGGTATCATCCGCATATCTAAGGTTGTTGATACGTTTTCCAGCAATCTTCACTCCAGCTGAAGACTCGTCCAGACCGGCCTTCCTCATGATGCACTCAGCATATAGGTTAAATAGGCTGGGCGATAGTATGCAGCCTTGTCTCACTCCTTTCTCAATCGGAAACCAATCAGTAAGACCATGCCCAGTTCTGACTGTGGCCTCTTGCCCTTCATACAGGTTCCTGAGGAGACAGACGAGGTGAGTTGGAACTCCCATCTCTTGGAGAGCTTGCCACAATCTGCTGTGATCTACGCAGTCAAACGCTTTCGCATAATCAATCATAATCAATCAAACCGTTCAAGACTAGCCCAGGGCCCGACGGCGTGAGTGCTAAACTTTTAAGGCTAACAAGTGAGTTTTCAGCTGTTATACTTTCCCTTATATTTCAACAATCAATTGATTCTGGATGTGTACCTGATGACTGGAGATTAGCCTATGTTCTACCAATACCTAAATCTGGCGATAATACACTTTTCAGCAACTACCGGCCTATTTCGCTAACTTCAATCAGTTGTAAACTGTTCGAGCACATTCTTTACTCCCACATTATGGCCCACCTGAACCAAAACAATTTGCTGATAAACAATCAGCACGGTTTCCGTCCGAAGCTTTCATGCCAGACTCAACTTTACGAACTAGTAACAGACATTCACACTTCATTGCATCTGATTCATTATGTGGATGGCATCTTTATCGATTTTTCAAAGGCTTTTGACCGTGTACCTCATAAACGATTACTAATGAAAATACGCAATCTGGAGTTAGATAATAAGACAATAAGATGGCTTGAAGCATTCCTCACCAATCGTCTTCAGGCCGTTAAACTGAACAGTACTATTTCCAGTCCAGCACCAGTCAGGTCTGGTGTCCCTCAAGGTTCGGTAATAGGCCCGCTTTTATTCTTAATATACATTAATGATATAACTGATAATATTACTTCTACAGTTCGGCTTTTTGCCGATGATTGTATAATCTACAGAGATATAAGCAGCCCTAACGACACAACTACTTTGCAATCTGACTTAGACAAGCTAACGGCATGGTGCTGCAACTGGCAGATGCAAATTAATGCAGAAAAGACTAAACATATAAAGTTTTCCATAGGTTCAAAGTCTTCTCCCAATATCTACACTATAAATGATGGTTTAATAGACTCGGTCTCCTCGATTAAATACCTTGGCGTCTATCTAAATTCTACATTAACATGGACTGACCACATAGAGCAAATTACGTCTAAAGCACAAAAGAAACTTGGCTATCTCAAGCGTCGCTTATATCTCGCCGACAGGGACACCAGACTTGAAGCTTATAATTTCCTTGTGCGTCCTTCTCTGGAATATGCATCAATAATTTGGCACCCTTATCAAATCACCCTAACTAACACTCTTGAATCCGTCCAAAATAAAGCTGCTCGATTCATCTTGTCATCCTATTCACGATATCAAAGCGTTTCATCTCTGAAGGAAACACTCAACACGCCATCCCTATCAGTGCGCAGAAAAATCACCCGTTTATTGTATTTTCATACGCTTTATCATAATAGCACTCCGTTCACCCGGTCTCATATTTCTCCAGCCCCTCATACGTCACATCGCGTTGATCATGCCCATAAAGTTAAACCCATTTTTGCCCGGACGGAAAAGTACAAACATTCACCATTAATCTTATCAATAAAAGAATGGAATGAACTGCCACCCAGAATCGCCACGATAACAGAATCATCTTTATTTCAGTCAGCATTGAAAACCTACCTTGAATCATTACACTCACGGTAAATGTTTTGGACCACTCTGCCGTCTCTTTTCCTACCGCTGTCTTCTTTCTTTTGCATGAATTTTTCCCACGATTGCACTAAACTCAGTTTCTAGGATATAATGCTATTATCTCTGGGTGTGTTGTTATATGAGTGCTACTTCACCATCTCCATTGCTCTGTTTGTTTGTTTTTTGTTTTTTTTTTGTTTGTTTGTTTGATTGATTGTTTCTTTAACAATGAATTGTATTCTGGCTTATGTTCCCCCCCCCCTATGTAGCGCCCCCAGCGGGCCTTTAGGGTATCTGAATAAATAAATAAATAAATAAAATAAATAAATAAATAAATAAATAAATAAATAAAGCAGAAATAGATGGGTTTCTCGAACTCTCTTGCTTTTTCCATGATCCAGCGAAGGTTGGCAGTTCCTCTGCCCTTGCGAAACCCAGCTTGCACGTCCGGAAGCTCCCGATCCACATACTGCTGCAGCCTACCTTGGAGGATTTTCAACATCACCTTGCTAGCATGCGAAATAAGCGCGATCGTGCGGTAGTTGGAACAGTCTTTGGCACTGCCTTTCTTTGGAATGGGGATGTAAACCGACCTCCTCCAATCCTGTGGCCACTGCAGGGTTGTCCAAATTTGCTGACATAATGTATACAGAACGTTAACAGCGTCGTTATGGTTGAGGTTTTGAAGCAACTCAGCTGGAATGTCATCAATTCCGCTAGCTTTGTTCTTAGCAAGGCTGGCTAAGGCCCATTCAACTTCACTCTTCAGGATGCCCGGCTCGAGACCAGTCATCACAACCATGTTATGTTGGGTTTGCACATTCGGGTCCTTCTTGTATAGTTCTTCTGTGTATTCCTGCCACCTCTTCTTTATCTCTGAGGCTTCAGTAAGGTCCCTGCCTCGTTTGTCCTTTATCGCGCCCAGCTTAGCACAGAAGCTTCCTTTGATATCTTTGATTGTCTTATACAGAGCTCTTGTGTTCCTCAATTGGCTGTTGTCCTCAACTGCTTTGCACTGTATGTTCAGGAAGGCATTCTTATCTCTACTTGCTATTTTCTGAAAATCCGCATTGAGAACCTTGTATCTTTCTCTTTCCCCCATAACTTTTGCCATCCTCCTTTCCTCAGCTATTTGCAAATCCTCTTCAGATAACCAGTTTGCTTTCTTGAATTTCTTTTGCTTTGGAACTACCTTAGTAGCAACTTGTATTAATGCTTCCGGTGTTCAGCCTGACCCTGACAAGATACGTGCCGTAACAGATTTTCCCACTCCGCGTTCATCCAGCGATGTCCGAAGCTTTATTGGCCTATGTTCCTATTTCCGACGATTCGTCCCGAACTTCGCAGTCCTTGCTCGTCCGCTCACCCAACTCCTCAAGAAAGACGTTTCATTCTATTGGGGGCCTGAACAAGTTGCAGCTTTCTCAAAGCTTATTGCTGCTCTTACTACTCCACCAGTCTTGGCCCACTTCAACCCTTTCGCCAATACTGAACTCCGTACCGACGCAAGTGGCCATGGAATAGGAGCTATTCTCGCTCAGCAACAACACGGCCGTACAAGGGTGATTGCGTATGCCAGCCGCCTCCTGTCAACGCCCGAACAAAATTATTCTATTACAGAGCGAGAGTGCCTGGCGCTTGTCTGGGCTATTACGAAATTCCGCCCTTATTTGTTTGGCCGCCATTTTACTGTGATAACAGACCATCATGCCTTGTGCTGGCTTTCCTCTCTCAACGATCCTACTGGCCGTTTGGGGCGCTGGGCGCTACGATTACAAGAATACACCTTTTCCGTCGTCTACAAGTCCGGCCGGCTTCACCAAGATGCCGACTGTTTGCCACGTCATCCCGTCGACTCCCCTAGTCCTACAGACTCTGACGATGATGCATATGTCTTATCTGTCTCCGCCTTTGCCAACATTGCCAAGGAACAGCACTTAGATCCTTCTCTGCATTCCATTATCCTCCGTCTTACCTCCGACCGCCCTGACCCATCTCTCGCCTTATTTGTGCTCCACCAGAACACCCTATACCGACGTAATATGCGACCAGATGGCACAGACCTTTTGCTCGTCGTTCCACAACACCTGCGTTCCACCCTCCTTGAACAGTTCCATGATGCTCCCACGGCTGGCCACTTGGGTGTCTCTCGAACATACGACAGCCTGCGCCGACGTTTCTACTGGCCGGGGCTCTACCGCTCTGTCCAGCAGTACATTGCCGCGTGTGAACTGTGTCAGCGTCGGAAGAAGCCCACAATTTTGCCTTCAGGTCATATGCAGCCAATACCCATACCAACTGGCCCATTTTCCCGTATAGGCGTTGACCTCCTTGGCCCCTTCCCAGTTTCCACCTCGGGGAACAAATGGATCGCCGTCGCCACCGATTACGCTACTCGGTACGCTATTACCCGAGCCATCCCGACCAGCTGCGCCACAGACGTCGCTGACTTCCTTCTAGAAAACGTAATTCTTCATCATGGTGCTCCTCGCGAACTACTAACTGACCGTGGCCGCTGTTTCCTGTCGCGAGTGGTTGACGAAATTCTCCGTTCGTGCTCCGTCCGCCACAAATTCACCACCGCATATCACCCCCAGACCAACGGCCTCACGGAACGTCTAAACCGTACCCTCACAGACATGCTGGCCATGTATGTGTCTGACGACCATCGAGATTGGGACGTTCATCTCCCCTTTGTCACATTCGCCTACAATTCATCTGTCCATTCTACCGCTGGATACTCCCCATTTTATTTATTATTTGGCCGACACCCGTTACTACCCTTCGACACCTCTCTACCCGCGGCAGACGCCACCAGTACTTACACCAGTGATGCCGTCACCCGTGCTCATGATGCCCGCCGGTTAGCTCATGCCAGGCTCTCTGCATCCCAAGACTCTCAAAAGATCCGGTACGACAGCCGCCACCGTGATGTCCACTACACTCCTGGATCTCTCGTTTTGCTGTGGCTCCCGTGCCGTCGAGTGGGCTTGTGTGAAAAACTTTTGCCCCGTTACACTGGCCCTTACCGTGTTTTGCGCCCCGTGACCGACGTCACCTACGAAGTTGAATCTGTGGTTCCGAAGTCCACGTCCACAGCTCCAACATCCGAAATAGTGCATGTGTCCCGTCTGAAGCCCTATCATCAACGTTCTATTTCGCTAACATAGACCGCACCGGGACTGTGCTTTTCCCGCGGGGGGGTAGTGTTACTTAGCTGTATTCGCTGTTCGTGATGAGGATGAAGAAGTGCAACAGACTCCGAGAAGACGACGACGCTGAGTGTTGTGAAATCGGTGCCCTCATCAACGTTAGTTGTGCGTACAGCTTTGGGACTGTAAATCTTCCACGTAACAATATCACGAACATCAGTCCACATCTTTCAGGCTCTCTGTCTTCTAGATCTAATTCTTGAAATCGATTCCTCACTTCCACAGCATATTCTGATGGAATTTGATCCAGATCATACCTGGAAGGCCTTCTAGGTTTCTACGTTTTCTTCAATCGAGGCTTAAATTTGGCAACAAGAAGCTGATGATCGGTGCCACAATCGGCCCCAGACCTTGTTTGTACTGCTTGTATAGCGCTTCTCCACCTCTGCCGGCAAAGAATATAATCAATGTGATTCCTGTACAGACCGTCTGGTGAAGTCCATTTGTACAGGCGCCTCTTGTGCTGCTGAAAATGAGTATTCGCTATGGTCAGTTTGTTTTCTTGACAAAACCCTACTAGCCTCTGCCCAGCTTCATTTGGCTCACCAAGACCGAACTTACGTGTTATTTCGGATATTTCTTCACTCCCCACCTTAGCATCCCAGTCTCCTATGAGAAAAAGGACGTCTGATGATGGAGTGCAGTCTAAAAGGCATTGCATGTCAGCATAAAATCTCTCAACGTCAGCTTCTTCAGCAGTAGTGGTTGGTGCATAGACTTGGATAACTGTTATGTTGAAAGGCGGACCTTGGATCCGAAGGGAAATCATTCGGTCGTTTTTGGGGTTGTATCCTAGCACTGCTTTGCCCATTCTTCTGTTTACTATGAGAGTGACCCCATTCATTCTCCTGGATTCGTGCCCGCAATAAAAGACATAACGGTCGCCGGAATTAAATTCTCCCATTCCAGTCTACTTGAGCTCGTTGATACCCAAGGTATCAATGTTCAATCTCTCCATTTCTCGCTTGACGACATCCAGTTTACCTTGCGTCATAGATCTTACATTTCATGTTGCTATGTCATATATCTCCTTGCAACATCGGACGTTCCGGTCGCTTCCCGACACATCCACAACTGAGCGTCCTTTTGGCTGTAGCCCAGCCGCTTCATTTGTCCTGGAGCTACTAGGAATCGCCCTTTGTTCATACCCAGTAACATGTGGGACGCCTTCCAACCTGGGGGCTCATCTTCCGCCGCCATATCATTAATGCTATTGTGATTGGCAATAGGGTTCTCTTGGCAGGAAATACTGGAGTGGGTTAACATTACCTTCTCCAGTGATTCCCATTTTATTTATCACTGCCTTGGCGTGGCGGAGGGGTTTGCGAAACTCGATCGTGAGCTCTGCTGTGTAGGGCCACCCAAGATAGACAGGTCACGGCAGAGAGTTCTGAAAAAATGTGATTCATTGACCGGTTACACAATGCCAAATATTTCTCGTCGCTTGACCTCAAGAATGGGCACTGGCAGATAGAAGTTGATGAAAGGGACGGAGAGAAAACAGCGTTCGTCACCCCCGGCGGCCTTTATGAATTTAAGTGCTTCCTTTCGGTCTCTGTTCTGCGCCAGCAACCTTCCAACGAATGATGGAGACCATTCTCTCTGGACTGAAGCGGCAAGCGGGCCTAGTGTAGCTTTGAGGAGCACCTCGACCGGCTGCAAATGGTAATACAGGCGCTGCGTTCAGCCCAGCTTACGATAAAACCACAGAAATGCCATTTCGAATTCCCCCTTATTCGCGGGGGTTATTTATGCTGGTGTTGACAAGGTGATGTTCGGATATATCTGTAAAATCATTCATTTCTTTTACTGATATAATAATTTTCTTACAGTGCAATATTTTCTCCGGGTTTACTTCAGCATATATCACATTTATGGAATATCCTAGAACTAAACTTAATTGCGGCAAGACGGATGAAAGGCATGTGTGTACGGCCATCAAGAAGTTAAGTTCAAAAACCGAGCTCATCTAAATTTCATTTTGAGCGCCGGCATAGAGAAGCGGTTGATTTCAGTATATGTTTGAGTTAATTGAACGACCCCTTAATTGCTTAAATATTATAGTAATTAAGCTAATTTTGGATGTGACATGTTGTGTAAGTCGTGGTCAGAAGCCCTGAAGCCACATGATTTTTGTCTCAGCCGTAAAATGAAGCCGTCACGGCGC
This sequence comes from Amblyomma maculatum, assembly GCF_055883805.1. NCBI lineage: Eukaryota > Metazoa > Arthropoda > Arachnida > Ixodida > Ixodidae > Amblyomma > Amblyomma maculatum. The sequence continues at coordinate 29,083,182 of NC_139348.1, forward strand.
CATTATAGTATGAATTGCCGTGAAATACTATCAGACAGTTTCAGGCTGTGGTAATAATTTATTTCGAGGCATTTTAAATGCCTTTCGGCCTTTAATGATGGCGTGACGGGGAGAGAGAAAGAGATAGAAAAAACTTTATTTGTCAACGATTGGTATTTGCCGTGGGCTGCATTTAGCTGCTCCAGGTGGCCGGCAGTCCAAGTCTGTCAGCGACCTCTTGCGCTCTTACCGAGGCCCGGGACTGGACGTCTGGGTCCCGGCTGGCGAGAACAGCTTCCCAGTGCTCCAGCGAGGGAGATGGTACTAGATCTGCCAGAGGTGGATCCTCCTCACAGTCCCAGATTATATGGTCTAAGGTGGCAGGCTCGCCGCACAGTTGGTAGTACGGATTTACTATATCGAGAAAGATCTTGGCATAAGTCCAAGGGTTTGGCTGCGACCGCGTTTGCAGCCGCCGCAACGTAGTAGCCTGGTCTCGGCTGAGCGAAGCGTGCGGAGAAGGCAGGCTCGCCCTTAACGTCTTCGCCCTGGCCCTCCGCCGACGTTCGTGGCGATCCGCTTGCATGTTCTTGGGAAGTGGTTTTAACCCTAATGCGTTCACGCATCTCTACCAGTAAGATCACCTGGCTTGAAGGGTCCTCGCTCCTTATGCCTAAGCTTCTCAGGATACACAGCCCCGCTTCAGTGAGCCGTTGCTCTTGCGATGTTAATTGTGCCTTAAATGAGCTCTTCGAGGGTGTTGTGGACCCCTAGTGATAGAAGTCTCGCGGTGGACGTGTTTCTGGGGAGACTGAGAGCCGCCTGAGGCAATTCAATTTTTCACTATTGGCCTTTTTGAGGTCCAGGTAGGGGGTTGCATTTTGCGATCGAGACGAACATCCTTTGGCTTCAGGACTGCTGCTTTGTTAATTGGCGAGGTGTGATACGCATGCATTGCAAGTACGTGTCCAAATGAGCGCCCTGCAAGCGAGCTTTGTCGCTGGCGAATTACAGCTTTATTTGAGAATATCTTAAAAAAAAAAGTTGCCGGCTTGATCACTTCACCGCGCGATCGCCACAGACCTGTCGCCGACAAAATTATACCGATTCTGGGATTTTATTCAAGGGTGATCAGCTGCAACACGAAACGTGAGCGGCCACATATGCGAGCGCGATCACACAACGGACCCAATTATCGTAGCATGCGCGGTACAAGATCGAAGGCAGTGTCACGCGCTGTGTGGCCCGCAGATCTCGAGACACCTGCTTGACGATGCGAAGAATTAAGCCGATTGCCGTAGACTGCTCCCTTACGCGCATTTGATGATGACGTTCTTAGCAGAACTAGCTTAAAAAGCGCAATGATCAAGCTGTCACAAACTAGGAGGTGTTTATACATGCGCCGATCGAATTTTGTACGTGACGCGAGAAGTCGAGCTGAGTAGTACGTACGTATTACTCACTCGTACTTATCCGTAGGTGTTTCGTGCCTTAGGAAGGTTAGTAGAAAGCAGTTGATACCAGGAAAGAAATCATGCGACATAAACTGACGAGACTATATAGAAATTGTCGACGCCACATTTAATGCGTTCCACAGAGATTGGAAATGCATCGATTCTCTGGCGCCGATCGCTGGAGCACAAAGGAAATACATGAAACGATGTGCCACTGTGCTTACACGCGCGGCGGAACGGCTTCAGAATCGGTTTCCTCTTGTTTTTTTTTCCTTTTTCGCGCTGCTACGAGCGCTTTGCTAGCGGGTTTCCATAGCGCTAGCAAGGGGCGTCCACTACCGGCCCTCTTTGGCGCATTAGATGGTTTTGCTTCAGGTGCCGCATGATGCTGGAATCGCGAATAGCTGGCGGAATAGCTGCCCTTGATGGCGATGTGCTTTTCCAGGGTAGCTCGGGAACAGACCATTCAGGTTCCAGCGATAGGATTGAGGGCAATGGCGATAAGATGAATCCGGGAACAGGGTGGAATATGGTAACCCCCTGGCCGGGGAATGCCTGTTCTGACGAGGCGCGCGAAGACAGACGACGATCAGACAGATGATCATGCGCATAGCGAAGGGAAAGCGGTTAGCAAACTGTGCCGTGGCACAGTCACTGAGCCCACAAAGGAGGAGGAGGAGGAGGAGGAGGAGGAGGAGGAGGAGGAAACTTTACTGAGGAGAAATTGGAGTATTCTTCGTGAGAGGACGCTTCACCTCAAGTCGCCCCAGGGGTGGTCATCGCTCGATGGCACTCGACGACCTCCTTGGCCCAGGCCGCGATGGCGTGTCTCCTGCCTTTATAAGAGCTAAGCAATGCTGCATCCCACTGTTCCGAATTGGTAATCTGCAGGCCCTGCGGCAGTTGCATGGTTTCACATTTCAACATGATGCGCTCTAGATCTGCCCTCTAATCACTGCAAAGGGAACATGAGGGGGCTCTATTCGTCTGGATTTTGGTTTGGTAAAACTTTATTTCCCACAGTAGGGGTCTTGAAGGACACTTGGCTAGGCGCAAGGTGTAGAGGGCAGCTCCCACGTCGGCACAGAGAGCCCGAAGCTCTCCGCCTCCGCGCGGGCCTCCTGGACAGCCCGAAGCTGATCATGTAGTGAAGCATTTTTTAACACTTTGTCCCAATGTTCCTTGTTCTTGGATACCACTGTGCTAATTTATGTGGATTAAAGCACGTATTGCTGCGTCGACGGTGGCTCTTCTTTTATAGCTGGCGGGATAGCTGCTCTTGATGGCGATGGGTCTTTCCAGGGTAGCTCGAGAACAGGCAGCTCACGCTGCAGCGATAGGACTGGTGGCAGTGGCGATGAGATGAATCCGGGAACAGGGTGGCATATGGCCACCCCATCTTCGTGGCCGGGGGACGCCCGTCCCGACGAGGCATCCGAAGATGCACAATTCAGGCAAGGAGGTTGCTGATTGGACATATATTATGCTGAGGCATGCAAAAGGAAAGAAAAATAAAGAGCCTCTGCCCGTGCCACAAAGTATGGACAGTCAACCATCCGCATGTCGAAGGAAAAGTGGTAGCTAACTGCGCAGTAGCACAGTCACCCAGTCCACAAAGCTGCATCGATAGTGGCTCTTCTTTAATTGTAGCGAAAGGTCCATTCGCCACGAACTTCACCACCTCCGGTCCCAACTACGGTGGGTGCGGAGGTGGTGAAGGGTGGCAGTTCCTGGCCCTATGGGGCTGGGATGGTAGGTCAACGCCGCTTGCGGCGGGGGCTAGCCAGCCACTGAATTTTTATCTGTTGTAGGCCGTCATTTCACCCGCCACCGCTTAGGTGGTGGACGATGGCTGTTCCGGCGCGCGCCTTTTTTTTTTTCTTCTTTTTCTTTCTTCTCTACTTTCCCTCTTCTGTCCGCACAAGGCAGCGGATGGTGGTGGTAAAACATTTATTGTGGGAACCAGGGCTCAGCTACAGAGCCAGTAGTAGGCCCGTGCATTTTATTTTCCTTCTTCCTACAGCCACAACAACATTTTGCTGTGGCGGTACTCCGAGGAGGCGCAGAGCCGTTGCCTAGCAACCGCCGCAGCTGGCGGACTCCGCGCGTTCGCTGTGCCATCTGGCAATCAAGGAGCAACCAGAAGATGTCTCATCTTTGATGCAACAACATAGCTAGACAACCAGACTAACCTGGACTTGAAATCAAGATAAAGATGTCATAGTCGAGCTAAGCCACTGCTAATTTTATGCTGGGCCGGTCTCCTCATAAACAAAATTGTCTCCACCGAGAATCGAGCCTCCATCCCTTGGATCCCCAGCCGAGCGCTTGAACCAAGGGCAGCATTCCCGGGATCGTGAGTAGCACATCTTAATTCTTCATCTCTAGCGTGAAGATGAGAGTGATGATGATAGGCTAGTCAGCGATGCATTTCGGGTAAGAGCGTGTACTCAGCATTGCGCTTGTTTGGATTGGACCAGACTGGACTGATTTGGATTGAATTGAACAGAATTGGATTGGATTGTATTTAACTGGAATGAACTGTACTCGATTGGGCTGGATTTGATTAGACTATATTGGTTTCGGTTGGATTAGATTAGACTGGATTGGATGGGATTAGACTAGATTGGAGAGAAGTAGGCAGCCCACTGCCAGGCACACATGCTTTCGCTACGTAGTCCTGGCCTAGCTGAGCTAATTATAATAATAATAACTGGTTCACAGGAATGGGAAGGCGCAGTATCTGGCCCACTTGTTTGTGTGGACACCTAAACCGCGCTGTGAAGGACGGGAGAGAGAGAGAGCATAACTTTTTATTTATTCCAGCGGATGAAGAGGCTCCGGCCCTCCGTCGCTTGGGATGGATGGCGGGTGCCTCGCCTCAGACGCAGGCCGGCAGACGTTGTTGGCCGGCGGCGTCCCAGGCCAGCTGGATGGCGGCTAGCTGGAGCCCAGGGTCCGAGCAGCGCAGCATGGTCTCCCAGAGTTGCGGCGTCAGATTTAGACCCCTCCCGGGAGAAAAGGGGCAGTCCCAGAGGATGTGTTCGAGGGTCCCTCTCGAGTCACAGTTTGCACAGAATTCAGATCTTTCTCCTGGGAGCATATGGCTCACCAGGAGCAGGTGAGGAAATGTCCCAGTCTGAAGGCGACGCCAGGCGACGTCCTGCCTGAAATTTAGGGTAGGGGCTGGCGCAGCAGCCACTCGTCTACTGAGTCTATAATGCTGCAGAATTTCTGTGTAAGATTTGGCACACTCTATGGTCCCCAATCCAAGCCCCCCCTCTCTGCCGCCGGCTCGGTGGTAGAGCCCTCGAGCCATGGCATGGGCGGATTCGTTGCCGGGAACGCCAGTGTGCGATGGAGTCCAAATCAGCTGTATAGTTCGCGAGATTGGTGATTGCTGTAATATTCGAATTGCCTGGGGAGCAATCAACCCACGACTGTAATTTCGTATGGCAGTTTTGCTGTCGCAGATCACGAAACGCGCCTTCGTCTGGGCGCAGGCTAGAGCTACAGCCACTTCCTCAGCTGCCTCAGGAGATCTAGTTTTCAGGGTGACCGCGGTGATCGGTCTACCCGAACCATTCGATACCGCTGCAACCATAAAGGGGCTTGCCCCTCCGGCAGCATCTACAAAGGCTACTTCCTCCGGCGGCAAGCGGCTAAATTTCTTACTGAGCATTTGAGGTCTTTTTTCCCGACGCTCCGTATGGTGTTCGGGATGCATGTTTTTTGGCAGCGGAGGTATCCATAGCCTGTCCCGTACAGCCATGTCTATTTCAGATTTTGTCTGAGCGCCTCCCCAAGTGTCGATGCCCAGTTTTTCTAGAATGGATCTGCCTGGGGCGGTTAGGCGGAGCCGTTCTACCTGTGAAGTGCGCACCGTTTCCGCGATCTCATCCAATGTGTTATGGATGCCCAGTTGCAGGAGGCTAGCGGTGGAAGTACAGCGCGGGAGTCCAAGGGCTCTTTTAATACTTGTGCGGATGAGGCTTTCTAATTTCTGTCGTTCTGCTGCCTTAAGGGGTAAGTATGGCGTAGAATAGCTGATTCGACTAATGATAAATGCCTGGATTACGCGCAGAAGATTTTTTTCCTTTAGCCCTCTTCCTTTACTCGAAACTCGGCGGATGAGGCTAACTGTTTGAGATACATGCCGCTCAAGCCTCTTAATAGTTTCTCCATTGTAGCCATTATCTTGGAGAAGGAGACCTAATATACGGATCTGCGATACCTGGGGAACTTGATGTCCTTGTGGCTCGGTACTCTCGCCTCTTCTCTTCAACATAGCAATGGCAAAATTACCAGAACAAGTACGACGTTACCCTCATTTAAATTTTAGTACTTATGCTGATGACATTACACTATGGATCAGCCGGCGTAGCGATGCCGTAATTGAACACACGCTACAAATGGCGGTGGACACGATCGTGCGGTTTGTAGCAGAACGTGGACTTACATGCTCGCCGGAAAAATCATAATTCTTAATTTACAATCCACGGTGCCTGCGGAACGAGCGTAAAGTGAAGGACGGGAAGAAGGTGGGGGTTAAATTGAAAAGAGAGAAAGAGGACTTGTAGTGGAGGGCTACGGAGTGATGTCGACCACCTGGGGATCCTTAACGTGCTGAGCTAAGACGGGGCTGGGACAGGTAGGTCACCGCCGCCCTTGGTGGGGCTGGCCTGCCACCAAATTTTTGTTGTTGTTATTGTTATGAACTTTATTTTTCCGCCGATGTAGGTGGTGGTAGAAAACATTTATATAGGACAAATACAGGAGGTTATGCGTGAGCTGACCCTGAAGGGGCCAACCCTCACAAACACTAGGTGGAGGTCCCTAGTTGGGGACCCCAGTGGCGTCTGCCGCCGCTCGGGCTCGCCCGACTAAGGCCCGTTGGGCCTTCAGGTCGGAGCAGCCGATCAGGGTCGCCTCCCAGTCCTCCCGGGTTGGGTTGGGGTGAGGGGGATAGCCGGATTTGAGGGGCAGGCCCACACCATGTGGTAGATGTCCGAAGAAACCACCCCACAGTGCGGGCAGCTGCCAGAGAAAGCAGGGTCAAAGTGTTTTAGAGCTGCCGAGCACAGCAGTGTGTTGGTATAGAGACGGAGTAAGAGCCGCTCATCCGCCTTTGAAAGGCCTTTACATGGGCGAGGGTAAAGGCTGTGGCTAGATTGGTAGTAATTTACGATATCTTTGAATGTATAAGCCGGATTAGGATCAGCGTCCTGGTCGGAGGGGGAGGAGGAGGAAACTTCCCGGAGAGAGAGCGCGCGGGCGGCGGCGTCAGCAGCCTCGTTTCCAGCCAGCCCCTGATGAGCAGGAGCCCAAGTAATATATCGGGTAGCGGGGTCCCCAATGTAGGAGCTATGTTGAAGTATTCGGTAGGCTAGATAAGGGGTCCAGCCCTGTTCGACATTCCGACAGGCCCCTCGCGAGCCGGAAATTATATATTTAGAGTCAGAGTGGGAAGCAGCCAATGCTATGGCGACCTCCTCCGCATGAGTTATGTTGCGGGCCCTGAAGCTAAGACCGTTGACTGTTTTCGCCTCGTGGACAACTGCGGCCGTGTACCACCCCCCATGGTGCGGGCCAGAGGCGTCCACATAAAAAACGCCGGGTTTACAACCATAATGGCGTGCCAGGGCTTCCGCCCGCGCCAGGCGTCTGCCATCATGGTCTTCGCGTGCCATTTGGCGTGAAGAGGGTGTACGCGGAGGGCGCATCTCCACAGCGCTGAAATGCGTGCCCGTTCTTCCATAAGTGTCGTATGTTTGATGTGGAGCCGGGCAAGAAGGCGGCGGCCCGACTGCGTCTGCGACAAACGCGTATATTGATTTGTGAGGTGCGCTTCCCTCAATTCCCTGAAGGTGTTCACAATTCCCAGTGCCATGAGGCGCTGGTTTGAGGTATTCACCGGAATATCGAGGGCCGGCTTAATGATTTTGCGGAGAATGACCTCGAGGGCATCCTCATCTTGCTTCCGCAGGTGGAGATATGGAGTCGGATAAAGGATTCAACTGGTTACGAAGGCGTTTGCCAGCCGCAAGGCATCCTTGCTTCGTAACCCCCCGCGTTTATTGGAAACCCGTCGGACCATGCAGCCCACCTGGTCCCCCACCTTGCGGAGTTTAGCTAATGTGGTGTCTGGCTTGCGGTGTTGGTGAATGAAAAGTCCCAGTACTCGGACTTCTTGTGTTTCTGGAATTGGACCTGATTGAAGAGTAAGTTGAATTTTAGTAGTGCATTCTGGAGAGGGGCGGATGTGCACAAATTTCGATTTCTGTGGGGAGCATTGAAGGCCGCAGCGGCTAGCATAGCGGTCTACTATAGTCGCCGCCTGCTGCAGGCTGGCCTCAATGTCTCCAAGTGAGCCCTGTGCAGCCCACAGGGTGATGTCGTCGGCGTACAGAGCATGCTGCACGCCCTCGACAGCACCCAGCCGGGCCGGCAGGCGCATCATGGCTAAATTGAATAGCAGGGGAGAAAGCACTGCGCCTTGCGGCGTTCCCCTGGTACCTAGGGGGAAGGGGCCGTGTTCGTTATCCTGAATGCGGATGTAAGATTGGCGGTCTGTGAGGAATTGGCGGATATATTGGAAGGCACGGTGGCCACAGTTGGTTTGACTTAAATGAGTGAGAATAATATCATGCATTACATTGTCGAAAGCCCCCTTAAGATCCAGGGCGAGTACGACCCTGTCGTTATGAGGGCACTCGAGGGGGTGAAGGACTTCCCGATGTAGTTGAAGCAAGACATCCTGTGCGGATCTGTGTGGGCGAAATCCGTACATGGTGTCCGCGAAGACATGTTGTGTCTCAAGGTACTCAGACAACCAGTCCCGCACCATCGGCTCCATAAGTTTGCCCACACAAGAGGTAAGAGAGATGGGGCGAAGGTTGTCCGTGTTTATTGCTTTGCCGGCCTTTGGTATGAATGTGACCACAGCGGTTTTCCAATCAATGGGGAGTGGCGTATCTCCTCGCCATATTGCATTGATGTAGTCCAATAAAGTTGTATAAGCTGAGTCGGGAAGGTTAGCTAGTAATCTAACAGTGATTTTGTCCGGGCCAGGCGCAGTACCACGTTTCATTTTGCCCAGGGCTGCCCGTAAGTCGTGGAGCTTAAACGGCTGATCAAGCTCAGCATTCTCAGAGCCTGCATAAGAGTACGCCTGCCCACGGGTGTCCTGTATGTTGCACAAATATCGGTCCCTGAGTTTGTGCGCGAGTTGTGTAGTATTACCAGAGAAGGTGTGGATTACACGCTGAAGATGTTTTTGTGTTTCTCTACGGGTCTGAGTTGGATCAATGAGGGTGCGAAAGAGGCGCCATGTGTTTCGGCTGGACATTTGACGCTCTGCCGTGTTGCACCTATCCACCCAGTTAGAGTCGGCGAGCTGGGCCGCATACTCAGCCGCTCGCTGGGTGAGCTCGGCAATTCGAGCTTTAAGGTTTCTGTTATGTTTCTGCCGGCGCCATCGGCGGGCGAGGGAGTGCCGAGCTTCCCAGAGGTGGAGTAGGTGGTTGTCCACATTCGATACCACCTCTGAAAGCTGAATCTGAGTTTCGGTGGAGCGAAGGTGTGAAACCAAATGCTGGGACCATGAGGTGTACTCTTGCTCTGTAATGGATGTTGTGTTGTCGAAATTTTGTCTGAATTTCGTCCAGTCTGGGAGACGGGCTTGTGTTGTGGGTTTTGAGAGTGGACGAGTTCTGATTGTGGTATTGATAATGCAGTGGTCGCTGCCGAGGGTTTCCTCGGTGTTGACCCAGTCTGCATGTTGGGTGTTATAAGTAAAGGTGAGGTCCGGACAGGTGTCCCTTGTCACGGAGTTACCAAGTCGGGTTGAGTGGACGGGGTCAGTGTGAAGAGTGAGGCCCAGCGTGGACGCAAGCTCCGCCAACCTGCTCCCTCGCTTTTCTTCAAGGTGGTAGCCCCAAAGCCGACTGGGGGCGTTAAAGTCACCTACAATCCGGAGGGAGTCTCAACCCGCGACTCTCAGCGCTCGGCTGAAGAGGTCTGCAAAAGAAATGTGTTGCAGTTTAGGAGGACAGTATATATTGAGAATGTGAAGTGGTGGGTCCTGCTTGCGGAGAGGGAGGAGAGTCACCATCACGTAGGAATATACAATTTGGAGGTCGAGGTCGACAAGATTAGCTGTATAATTTTTGTGGACACAAAGACAAGTCGAGGGGTCTTGTTGGAATGTCGTATAGCTTGAGAGTGCGGCGCCCATCCCTGGCTCTTGGAGGGCTACGACGGCTGATAAGCATTCAAAAGTTGCGAGGTAAAGACGGAAGTTGGCCCGCTTACAGCGAGCACGGAAACCTCTGCAGTTCCACTGTGTTATTGTAAATGGGGAAGCCGAGTTTGAAGGTGGAAAGCACCTACTTTTAGGGGGCCCCGGCATCATTAGGATTAAATATAAATTTGGAGGGAGCGACTACCTCAGAGCCAGCACCCAAAGGCTGGGCATGGAGCTCGGTCCCCGGGTGAGGGGCAGCTTCCTCGGAGTCCGAGTCTATGACTCGACGGCTTGTTTTGGGAAGTCGAGAGGACACAACCCGAAGGAGTCTCGATCGTCGGAGAAGGCGGGCATTTTCACTGACATGTTTTGAAATCATAGCCGGAACAGTCTCCATGACCCTGGTCAGGACCTGCTCCATTGCTGCACTGATCATTGAGGTCAGTTTCATAGTCAGGCGGGCCTCATCTCAGCAAGGACCACCGGGAAGGCTGATGATGATGCCACCGGATCGCTCTCCATGTTCTCCGGGCTAGGAGGGCCGGGAGGATTAGAAGCCAATCTGCTTTCTAAAGCTTGAATTTTGGTAAGCAGCATCTCATTTTGGGCCCGGATGGCTGCCATCTGTTTTTGGAGCTCGATATCAACGTGAAAATGGGAGGGAGGGGGAGGAGAGGAGGCAACCCCACCCATGCCACTCACCTGTTCGTCATTTTTCACGGCACGGGCCCAAGCATCAGCTGTGCCATCCGTCTTTTTAGTATGGGCTTTGTGGCCTTTTCCCCCATTCGGTGGTGGCGGAGGCGTCTGTCCCTTGGCGCCACCTCCGTCAGGGGACTCTTGCTGCTTTTTCGCTGTGATGTTGGTCTGACGTTTTGCGATATCTTTGGTTGTGGCGCCGGAGCGTTTTGGCTTCCCGTCAGAATGCCGTGTTGGTGCAGGCCCCGAGCGCTTGGCCGTAGAGCGCGAGCGGAATTTCCCCGCGCACTCAGGAGAGTTTGTTGGGTGCCCGAACCCACATGTCGCACATTTCGGCTGACAGTCGTGAGGAGCCCGCACCCCCTCCACTGCCGGCACTTTTTGGCCACACAGGCCGCAGTTTTCACCATTCGGGTTGGAACATGTGTCCGCCCGGTGTCCAACTGTGCCGCACTTCACACATGCCGGAATTGTTCTTTTGTATGCCCGGACCAGGGCAATTTCTGAGTTGTAATGCACATACCGAGGCACAGTCTTCCCGGCGAAGGTGAGCTGGGCCGCGTTGGAGGTGCCGTATTTTCGGATCAGGCTCGCCATTGAATTTTTTGTTGCAGGGACGCAGTGGTCTCGCAGCTCGCTACGGTGATGACACCTTTAGAAACATTGTCGGTGTGCTTAAGATGGCCCCGCATGGCAATGGAGCCTTTCGGAGAGGCAAGTTGAAATTCGCCAATGAGGCGATCTGCCACGTCGGCAATCGGGGTGCCCGTGACAACAAGATTTTGCTCCCATGAAGGAAGCAGAGTGAGAGTAGCTGCTGCCGACTCACCCAGTAGGGCCTTGAAAGCTTCTCCCAACTGACCGCATTGATACAAATCCCGGAGGGCCACCGGTGTGCTGGGTTTGAGGACGACTTGATAGTCATCCGGATGGAATCTTGGAAGTGGTCTGGGTTTCCACTTCGGTGTCGGCTTATGAGCTGAACCGCCTTGGAACGCATCCACGCGCTGGACCCCATTTTGCTGATTTGAGAGCGCTGACTTCGCTGACGCGGCGGAGGACGCTATCTTGGCTCGTCGCTGGGAGCGGCGTTCCACGAGCTTGAACAGATTTTCATGCCGGAGAGCTGATCCCGGCGGAAGCTCTTCGGTTATTTATTTATTTACTTATTATTTATTTACCAAATACTGCAGGCCCTAACTGGGCCCTAGCAGGAGGGGCGAAAAGAATACAATGCAATAAAATATGAATTCATCAAAACTAACATACTAAACACAAGTGACAAGCAAATTACGATAAGACATGTTGAACACTAACAAGAAAATATACACCAATATGAAACACGACTATGGTTAGTACGCCAGCAATTTATCAATAGATTCAATGGACATTGTTACATCAGAAGGCAGCTTGTTCCAAGAATACTTAAATGCATTGATTTTGGCTTGATACGGAGTTACACATTGTGCATGATGATGTCTTGTTGGACGTGTTGTAAGGGGCGTAAGGTAAGGTTCAGGGCTCATAGCAAGTTTGTTGTTTTTTAGCAAAAATAGATACTTCAGTCTCTGAATTTTTCTTCGTATTTGCAATTGTGGGATGGAGTTCTCATTCATTAAAACGGAGGGAGAGTCAGATGTGCGGTACTTTGAAAATATGAAGCGTACGGCTTTCCGCTGGATAGCCTCCAATGCCACAATATTCTTCTTGGTGTAAGGATCCCAGACTGTACAAGCATACTCTAGTTTGGGTCTGATGAGGCTGTAGTATGCTAACTGCTTTACTTTGGCAGGGACATTTTTAAGTTTGTGGCGAAGAAGGCCAAGTTTTCTGTAGGAGGATGAGCATGTATTGGCAATATGACTGTTCCAACTTAGATTGTTAGTTATGGTAACACCAAGGTATTTATATTCTGTAACTTCTACAAGAGGATGCGATGGGAGGGTGTATGGAAATGAATGTACTAGTTTTTTGTTGGTTATTTTCATAAAAACAGATTTTGCGGCATTAAGCTGCATATCCCAACTACTGCACCATGTGTGAATTTTCTGGAGGTTAGAGTTGAGGAGAATTTGATCTTTAGGGCTATTTATTTCGTTGAACAAAATGCAATCATCAGCAAAGAGCCTGATTTGGACTGGTTCAGATATGGCAGTAACGATATCATTTATATAAATGAGAAATAGCAACGGCCCTAGTACACTTCCTTGTGGAACGCCTGAAGTAACTGGTAATGGATTTGAGTGATAACCATCAACGTTAACAAACTGTACACGGTTGGTGAGATATGACGAAACCCACGTGACTACAAATTTAGGTAGACTAATTAGTTCAAGTTTATAGATTAGTTTTGCATGTGGTACAACATCAAAAGCTTTTTGAAAATCTAAAAAAATGGCATCGACCTGCCCTGAGCGGTTAAGGACTGTTGCAAAGCTGTGGATAACCGATATTAGTTGGGTCACAGTGGATAAACCTTTCCTAAAACCATGTTGAGCAGAAGAGAGTACACCATTGTCATCAAGAAATTTGGTTATATAATTAGCTAAAATATGCTCTGCCAATTTACAACATGTGGAAGTGAGTGAAATGGGACGATAGTTAGCAACAAATGCCATGTCACCCTTTTTAGGAACAGGCACAACGCAAGCTGCTCTCCAGTCGGGAGGTAGCCTTCCTGTGGCAAATGAGGTGCGAAATATTATTGCAAGAAATTTAGAAATAATTTCTGCATAACGACGCAGAAAGATGTTGGGGATTTTATCCGGACCAGGAGAAGATTTAGTCTTGAGATTCAACAACAGTGAAGTTAATCCTTGCAAAGATACTATGTCTGGATCAGGGAAACAAAATGCATCACTGCGCAATCTACATGGATTTGGAATTGAAAATACACTATGGAAGTGTCTGTTAAAGTGTTCAGCGATGTTAGTTTTGTCAACAAGAATTGCACCCTCATGTATAATACGGTTAATAGGCTTTTTCTTTTCTGCTAGATAATTCCAAAACTTTTGAGGGGAGTCATGAATAAATCCTGGTAGTGTGTGCTCAAAATAGTACCGTTTTGCTTTCTGAATTTCTTCAGTGAGGTTCAATTTGAGAGTTTGAATTATAGGTAAGCAGGCTCCTCTCCGTTTCAACCGTTTAATTTTCCTCGTAAGATGCACTATGTTTCGATTGATCCAAGGATTTGTTTTACGTATTTTCTTCATTTTCGTCGGAACAAAATTGTCTATGCAGTGGAAACATATTTTTTTAAACTTTTCCCATAATACAACAACGTCAGATTCATCAAAAAAGTCAAGACAATATTCAAAATAATCTAGTACACTTTCATCATTTGCATGGGAAAAATCCACGGTCCCGGTTGGGGCAACCGGGACCGTGGACCAGGCCATAGTCTCGGGATCGTAGCCTCGCTGAGCTTGCAGAGCGGCCATATTCTCCGGAAGGGCTCCTCGGCTCGGAGACGGCGTCAGCCGCCGGGCGGAGGAGGCAGCCGCGGCAGCGCGGCCTGGGCCAGACGCTTTTCGGCGAATTTCAGCCCCGCTTGGGTCGGCGGGTCGCAGTTCGCGGCGAGAGGCACCGGAGCCGACGGAAAACACGTCAGCCCTTGGTGCGCGCTCGAGGTGAACTCGCATCGATGTAGGAGGCCCCCGGCACGCAGGCCTATGGGACGGAGGACGGGGCCTCCGCGACTAAAGACAGGCGAAGCGACAGTGTTTCTTTACGACTTCAGCCGCCAGGCGGATATCTTTTTGCTGCTGGTTGGCGGGGGACTCGCTCCGCAGTAGCAGTTCCCAGGTTTCCATACTATTTATGTTTTCCTTGGCGCCAGGGCAATCAAGGCATTGCCAGATTATGTGAACCAGAGTACCCCTTTCTCCGCAGGTTTGGCATTTATCGTCCGCCTTTTCCTCCACTTGCGTGTGGAAAAGCCAGACGGGACATGGGAAATTCCCAGCTTGCAGGCGCCGCCAAGCGACGGCTTCCATGTTAGCGTTCGGTCCGGTGGTGGCAGGGACCTTCTGCTAAGTCTGTATGTGTGTGTGTGTGTGTGTGTGTGTAAAATCTTTATTCGGAGGAAGCTTGAGGTAGCCGGACAACCTCACGCAAACACTTGCAGGCGCCGCCAAGCGACGGCTTCCATGTTAGCGTTCGGTCCGGTGGTGGCAGGGACCTTCTGCTAAGTCTGTATGTGTGTGTGTGTGTGTGTGTGTGTGTGTAAAATCTTTATTCGGAGGAAGCTTGAGGTAGCCGGACAACCTCACGCAAACACTAGGTGGGCTCCTCATTACAGGAGCCCATTGGTGTTCAAAAATTTCCTTATAAGTTTGCAGCCTCTCGTCCATCCCATCGGAATCAGGCGGCTCTACGGCTGGCCGGGAGTAGAGAGCTCGGGCTAGCTCGTGCGCCGCCTCGTTGCCGGGGACGGACTCGTGCGCGGGGGTCCAAATAATTCGAATCCTTCTTTCAAGTTCTCCTTTCTCTAAACTTTTGGCTGCCTCCTTCGAGACCCTCCCTTTCCAAAGTTCCAGACAGCTGTTTTGCTGTCACTAATAACTGTGCTGGCTTCCGTTCCAACGCAAGCGAGTGCTATTGCAACTTATTTAGCCGTGTCTACATTTCGGCTTCTAACGGACGCGGCGGCGGCGGGTACGCCGCGGCCGTTGACGACCGCAGCCACCGCCGCCCCCGACTTCCCGGTAGCCGCGTCCACGTAGGCGACCTCCTCCGGCTTCATTTTCCCCGCTTTCTTTGCGAGAGTCTCGGCCCTCTTTTGTCTCCTCTCCTTGTTGTACGTAGGGTGCATGCTTTTAGGTAGGGGAGGCACTATTATATATTCGCGACACTTTCGTGGAATGTCTACTTTGTGGCTTGTTCCTCTATCTGACTGCAGTCCCACCTAGCCGAGGATGGTTCTGCCCGTGGTGGTTCTGCTCAATCTTTCTAGTTGCGCCATGCACACAGCCTCCGCTAGTTCCGTCCAATTGTTGTGCACCCCCATTTCGAGGAGGCGTTCAGTCGAGGTCGAGATGGGTAGTCCCAGAGCCCTCTTTGTGCATCGTCTGATGAGTGCGTCTACTGTCTGCTTTTTGTCTGACCTGATGCTTAGGAATGGTGTGGCGTAACATATGCGGCTAGTGATGTAAGCCTGCATTATTTTCAGGAGGCTTCGTTCCTTAAGGCCCCGACCCTTGAGTGCGATTCTCCTGAACAGACCCGTGACTTGCAAGCGCACGCGTTCAGTTTCTTTACCGTTGTATCATTGTACCCATCTGCTTGTAGAAACAGCCCCAGGATCCTAATTTGTTCCACCTTTGGCACTGTTTGGCCGTCTACTGTTATGCTGATGTTTATCTGGCGTTTGCACCTGAGCGCCTTCGGGTTGTAGATAAACAGTTCAGATTTTTGTGGAGAGCACGATAGGCCCCTTTCGGCCGCGTAGGACACCACGGTGTCTGCCGCCGCTTGCAAGCGCTCCTTGATGCTCGCGTCATTCCCCTGGGTGGCCCACAGGTTAACGTCGTCCGCGTACATGCTGAATTTCAAGTTTTCCACTTTCCTCAGTTCTGCCGGGAGGTTTCGCATGGCAACATTAAAGAGGAACGGGGACAGCACCGAACCCTGTGGCGTACCCCTGCTTCCTAGTTTGACGGTGGAGGATTCAATGTCCTGAAACTTTATCTTTATCGTTCTACCCGACAGGAAGTCTTTTACGTAGTCGTACGTTTTCTTTCCGACCCCCAATTCTTGGAGGCCAGAAAGGAACGCCGCGTGCTTTACGTTATCGAACGACTTTGTCAGGTCTAGACCTAGTAGTACCCTCGCGTCCCTGGTTTCGCTTTCTATGATGTGTCTCAAGCGGAGCATTGCGTCCTGTGTGCACAGGCTGTGCCGGAACCCAACCATTTCGTGCGGCCACAGGTCGTTTAACTCCATGAAACGCGTTAGTCGCGTTTGAACTACACCTTCAGGGTCAGCTCATGCGTAACCTACTGTATTTATATCCTATATAAATGTTTTCCACCACCCCCACCATCAATTTCCCTATATTGGATGTTAGAGAGATTGGTCGTAAGTTTTCTAGTTTAGGGGGTCTGCCTGGCTTCGGTATCAAAATTACGTTTGCCGTCTTCCACTGTTGTGGGAGGCGGCCTCTGTGCCATACGATTCTCTGTTGTGGGCCGTCATTGCGCCCGCCACCGCTTCGGTGCTGGACGGCGGCTGTTGTTGCGGCGTGCGTCTTTCTCTTCCCTTTTTCTTTGTTCTCTATTTTCTCCTGTCTGCACGAGACAGCGGAGTGTGCTGTGCGATGTCAAAGATCCCCAGGTGGTCGAAATTGCTCCGTAGCCCTCCACTACGGCTCCTCTTTCTCTTTCCACTTTCACTCCCATCTTCCTCCCTTCCCTTACGGCGGGGTTGAGGTGTCCACAGAAAACAAGTGAGATCAATCAGGCAGCGGAGGTGGCTCAGCTACGCGTAATTCCGTCTCCTCCACGGTAGGGTCCCGCAACTTCTTTCTCGTCACATTTTTACAATATTTCCGTGACATTTTTACAATATTTTCGCTATCTGTCGCCAGATGACGCTGCTCAGAGGACCCAACCGTTGAGAGAACGGAATCCAGTCAGTAACTAGTGCACTGTAGCCACGGCCAATTTTTTTTTAGCTGGCGGGTTAGCTGCTCTTGATGGCGATGAGGCATTTCAAGGTAGCTCGAGAACTGGCAGCTAGCGTTCCAGCGATATCGAAATTGCTTCGTACTCCTCCCCTACGGCACTTCTTCTGTCCCTCTGCTGTTATTCCTACCTTCCTCCCCCAGTGAACTAGTTCACTGTAAAATGAATAAGAGCGCATTTAAAGCCTGGCGTACTCGTTGCCTCGGTGGCGCAATGAGTGGCTCGAGTGGCGCCGAAGACGCTGTTCCAAGCGGTTGCGTTTCTCGATGTTCTCCACTCAAAGGCTTCAATCGGCCTCTGGCCGAGGTACTTCTCAGGCTAATGCCAGCAGTAATGAATACCGGATTTATTTGCCACGTCTCCCAACTGCTAAGCTGGTCGCTGGTTCCGTTTTCTTGCATGCGGGCCTTGCCGGACGCCCGTACCGGGCACAAGACTTCACATACTCTCTTCGGAATGTTGTGGACCTCAAGGAAATTAGTTCAATTGGCCAATTTCAAATGTCCCATGTATAGATGGTCACCTGCAAATCGGCACAATCGAAAGAGAAATTGGTGGCTTGCGGTGATCTCGTTGTGAAGGGCCGCCGTTGTGTCGTCGTGGACCCAGAACCAAAAGTGGTGAAACTGAAGCTTCTGTGGCTTCCCGAACGCTTGGAAGGCGCCTTCATATGTGAGGCACTGCAGGCCTACGGGAAGGTGACTTCGATTTCGACAGAAAATTGGAAAGTGGCGGAAATGGAAGATTTGAGAACGCTGAACCGGGATGTTGTTGTGTCTCTCGCTGAAGGAGTTGGCGTTGGCAACGTCCCACATGTACTGAGTATTTGTGGTATACAGAGCCTTGTTTTAATATCCAGGCAGGCCCCCGCTATGCCTCCGATGCAACCGTGTTAGCCACATTCGTAGGCACCGCCGTTCGCCGCATTGTGACGTCTGCCGACGCTTCGGTCACACCGCAGAAGAGTGCGTCGTTACCTATGCGGAAAAGCTGAGGCATCGTGTGCGGCCACCGGACGACGCTCTACAAGAGCATATTATGGACGCCACAGAAGTGCTTGACGCGGCTGGTGTCCTTTCAGCTGCTACTGTGGCCACGGCTACCACAGATAATACAACGGTTGTTCCTCACGGTGACTCCATGGAAAGTGAGACGCTGCTTCGATATGAGACGCCGAATCAGGCACATGATATGTAGCCTGCCACCTGTTCTAATCCTGCCAAAGATACCGCCCCGGTTTCTTCAGGCACTGAGGTCAACGCCGAGGAAGAGCTTGCAGGTCAGGTCACTCTACCCGCAGCGGAGGCTGTCCGTCCTGTTGAAGAGCATCTTCATAAGCGCCGGGGAAAATGCGCATCTTACTCGAGTGAAGATGATCTGGTAAGCGTGAAGCATCGCCGCCGCCGGCGCACGTCGAAACACAAGGGGAAGTGCCAACGTTCGCGTTCCCGCAGTCGTGGTGGAGGTCCGGAGGCGTCGTCGCCGTCTCCGGAGAGACAAATGCAAGCCTAGTTAGCACTTGTGGGGTCACCATGGCGACCCCTGAGGAGCTAGTGTTTGCAACGCTGAATGTGAGAGGCCTTAGGTCTCATCAGAAGCAGGTGTAACTTCGTCAACTTTTCAGCAGCAGGAGGCTTGATTTTGTCGCCGTCCAGGAAACGAAGATTGAGAGTGAGCAGGATACAGAGAGGGCACTAGGACCCTTTTTGTCTGATTACAATGTTATTGTGACGCATGCTATTGGTTTTTCGGCGGGTTACTTCTTGTTTCTGCGAAAGGCTCTCCCTTATTCTGCGTTATCTTACTATACTGATTCTTAAGGGCGGCTAATAATCTGTGATTGTTTGCTCCACGGGAAGCCATGCAGACTTATCAATATTTATGCGTTTAATAGTGCAGCTGAGCGTATTGATATGTTTGAAGCCATGGCTAACCTCCTTAATGGGAGACTTTAATTGTGTATGTTACCTGAATTATCGTGCTGGGCATAGTGTACACAGAGACAGAAGTGGTGAAGTGTTGTCGCGTGTTATAGATGACTCAGGACTCATTGATACAAGGGCCTCATGTCATGCAACTACACTATTCACGCATATTTAGGTGAGGTCCCACGTGCGCCTAGATAGGATTTATGTTTCTTCCACGCTGATTTCCCGTGATTTGTTGTCTGAAACTGTACCGGTTTCCTTTTCAGATCATTGTATGGTGGTTGCTCGGCTTGGGGAGAACTTACTGTTCAAAATTTAGGCCGCAATGGGAGCTTTGGAAGCTAAATTCTTCACTTGTAAATGATCAGAAGTTTGTCTTTCGGATACGCTCCCAGCTGCAAGTGTGTTTGACATGTGCCATGCCAATATTTGCTGCATGGGAGCTGTTTAAAGAGGAGATGCGAGCGATAACTATTGAAATTGGGTATATTAGGTCATTTTACAGGACATTTCAAGAGAGGACATTGCATAAGAGTTTGTATAACCTCTATGAACTAGAATGTGAAGGCACCTGGAGTATATTTAGACAAAATTACTAGGGTAAAGTGTGACCTACAAAAACAGGACGCTGAAAGTTACAGGGGTGCCCGAGTTCGATCTCGTACAAATCGTACTTCGCACTCTGAAACCCCTACGCGACAAGCTCCACTTGATGAGCGCCGTAATGCTACTGCCAAATTGATACGGGAACGATGTCCAATGGCACCCTAGTAACGAAAACGTGTGACATCATCTCTGTGTTTGTGAGCTATTACACGACTTTTTAGTGACGCTTCTGCTACTTCTAATTCGGATCTACTAGCTAACAATTTAAAGCTCTTATAACTCCTTTAGTAGATGAAGACTGTGCTCTTATCAATGATCCTTTCATGTTGGAAGAAATAGAACACGCAATTGACCAATTACCCCTCTCTAAAACACCAGCCCTGATGGCATATTGTGCGAGTTTTACAAAACTTTTAAATCTTTGCTGAGTCCTGTCTTGCTGCAGATCTTCGCTTTAAGTTTTGATGTCGGGGTCCTTCCTCAGTCCTTTACTAGGAATCATACAGTCTTAATTCCAAAGAGTGCGGATAGAGAAAAATTTCTGCTCAGTATCACGTTGGCAAATGTGGACTAGAAAATTTTTGCGAAAGTACTATCAAATCGTTTACAATATGCCATGACGGTTCTCATTGGCCCTCATCAGACGTGTGGCTTGAGGGGACGCTCCATACAAAATAACATACATATTTCACGTACAATTCTCGAATCTTGCTCTGGCTCTTATGAGCAGCTTGCTCTACTCCAGATTGACCTTGCGAAGGCATTTGATCGTGTCCGGCATTCGTTTCTATTTTCTCTTCTGGAGCGTGCAAATGTTTGATCAACTCTACTGAAAGGGTTACAACTTTGTTACAAACAACTGTTCCACTCGCTTGATTGTTAATGGTCACCTCTCAGAACCTGTGCCAATTAGAAGCAGGGCTGTCGTATGTCACCACTCCTCTTTGCCCTCTACCTAGAGCCACTTTGTTTGAGTGTACTGCAAAACCACAGTATCCGTGGTTGCCTTGCCTTCAGTAATGAAGCCAAAGTTCTTTTGTACGCTGACGATTTGGCGTTTTCCTGCACAGACAAACCCAGCATCGACAAAATTATAACCACCATTGAGCAGTTTGGCATTGTATCTGTCGCGCTCAAATAAATAAGTCTAAAAGTTCGGGTCTGTGGTTTGGTTCATGGGGAGCAATGCCGACTCATTGCGCTGGAATTGAATGGTCTCGTGTTCCCCCTAAATACCTTGGAGTTCCCCTTCATGCATTCAAGTTTAGTGGGCGTTACTGGAAAGAGCGGGGAGTGTATGCTCGGACTTTTGTTCCGCACCGCCTATCAATTTTTGCCCGAGCACAGGCATGTAACATGTTTCTGGCTACAAAACTTTATTATGTTTTACAGGTACTCCATTGTGCGAGGAATTACGTCCACAATTTTCACCGAACGTTTGCGACGTTCATATGGTCGTCCGGTTTTGAGCCTATGCGGCACGACAACTTATTCAGACCTGTTTCTGCTGACGGGCTAGATTTGACACATCTCTTCTTCTTCTTCTTCTTCTTCTTCTTCTTCTTCTTCTTCTTCTTCTTCTTCTTCTTCTTCTTCTTCTTCTTCTTCTTCTTCTTCTTCTTCTTCTTCTTCTTCTTCTTCTTCTTCTTCTTCTTCTTCTTCTTCTTCTTCTTCTTCTTCTTCTTCTTCTTCTTCTTCTTCTTCTTCTTCTTCTTCTTCTTCTTCTTCTTCTTCTTCTTCTTCTTCTTCTTCTTCTTCTTCTTCTTCTTCTTCTTCTTCTTCTTCTTCTTCTTCTTCTTCTTCTTCTTCTTCTTCTTCTTCTTCTTCTTCTTCTTCTTCTTCTTCTTCTTCTTCTTCTTCTTCTTCTTCTTCTTCTTCTTCTTCTTCTTCTTCTTCTTCTTCTTCTTCTTCTTCTTCTTCTTCTTCTTCTTCTTCTTCTTCTTCTTCTTCTTCTTCTTCTTCTTCTTCTTCTTCTTCTTCTTCTTCTTCTTCTTCTTCTTCTTCTTCTTCTTCTTCTTCTTCTTCTTCTTCTTCTTCTTCTTCTTCTTCTTCTTCTTCTTCTTCTTCTTCTTCTTCTTCTTCTTCTTCTTCTTCTTCTTCTTCTTCTTCTTCTTCTTCTTCTTCTTCTTCTTCTTCTTCTTCTTCTTCTTCTTCTCCCTCGTTGTAATGGCACATACCCACAGTGGGGGATTGGCTAGAACTCGTTGTGACATATTTTTGATAATGTCGATTTGACTGTATGATATAGATAACCTAATAATTAGGAGCTAGTGTTGCTGAAATAACTTGACATTTTGAGGCGATGTAATGGAAAGCAATGAAAAAAAGGAATAAAATTGTAAATTACTAAAAATAATAATAAGAAGAAGAAAAAATACAATTCCGACAGATCAGCGCTAACACACAAATCTTCCAGTAGCAATATTATAATTATGAAGTAAGTCACACACCGGTTTAAGGGCATACCCTTTGACGGTTGCACCTAAGGAGAGGAGGACAGGAACTGTAAATGGCAATCCTAGGCGAGTAAGAGGTATTTCTAGATAATTTCTTCTCTGAGTAGCATACCTGTGGCAGGAGAGGATGTAATGTTCAATTGTTTCCACGTCATTACATGGCGCACAAAGATTCGACGGCTTGAATCCAGAGCGACATAAATAAAGATTGAGGGAAGGAATTCTACAACGCATGAGCGTCATGGAAACCTCACATTGCCTCGAGGTACAACATCGGACATTCCAATGGAAATTTAAATGGTTAAAATCCGTAGTCGCAAGGAGTGGCTCATGGCTCAAGGAGTTTAACGTTTGAAATCGTTCAAAACGGGATATATTTAGCAAGATAATATTAGGTACAACATCGGCAACAGGCCCACTGAGAGCTGAATTTGCTAAATAGTCCGCCATTGTATTAGAAGCAATGCCGCAGTGTCCCGGAACCCACTGAAAACGTACTTCCTGTAAGTGTAGCGGAAGGAAAAACATAAGGGTTTGTTTCAAAAGACGCATTTTCGGACTTTCTAATGCTGCTAAGACTGACAGGCAGTCAGAGAGTATGATTACGTGAGTAACATTACCGGGAACTTTTTGAAGGGCCAAACCAATTGCAAGCAATTCAGCAGTAAATATTGGTGTGTAATCAGGGATCCGTACAGAAAAACTCCAATCAAGTGCTTGGGAGTAAATCCCTATTGCTGCTTTTTCATTTAGTTGCGAGGCATCTGTGAAAATAGCTATGTGTCGTGGATATTGTAATAGATAATCTTCAAGGTGTCCCTTTATTACCGTGGTAGTCAAGTGTTTTGCATTAGATGGCAACGACTGGTCAAAGCACAGTGTGGAAGTAGCTTGAACATTGCCAACACGTCTTACTGACCTAAGCGAAACTGCAATTTTGGACAGCAAGGACTGAGTAAATACAAATTGTGGTTGCTTATATTGCGGCCAATGATAATCTAGAAACTGAGATTGGTGTGTAATAAAAATGGGAGAAGCCACTCCAGACAGAGATTCCAGTGCTCTTAAAAAGGTTCGCACAGTTAGCAGCTCAAATCGAGAGTTCAAGTCACGTACACGGGCCTCTAAATAGAGGACTGCATTTGAAACTGTTCTTAACAACCCCAGACATAGTCGTAAAGCTCGACTCTCCAGTAGCAACAAAGGTCGTAGTTTGTATTTAGGACTGCCCGAGAAAAGAACACAGCCGAACTCCAGAATTGGTCTCAAATAAGTTTTATAGAGAAACAAAAGAGTATCTCTACGCATACCGAATTTCTTATGGCTAATTCGAATCAGGCGACCAAGGGCTCGCTCACCTTTCAGGCAATTACTTTTGATATGAGGCCGCCAGTCTAATTGGGAGTGATATAATACACCCAAGTATTTTAAGGATTCAACCTGGGAGATTTGTGAACCGCAATACGCAAGGGAGATATAAAGAGGGTGTGCCGGTGGGAAAACGAGTATTGAGGATTTCTTCACGGTGAGAGTTAATTTTACTTTACCGAGCCAAACTTCAAGGACATTCAAGTAGGCTTGCAATAGCTGATATAAGGAATAAACACCTCGTGCAGAAGAGAAAAAGGCAATATCATCCGCATATACGTACACTTTTATATTTGGATGAACAGGAATATCTCTCATTAATATATTAAATAGCAATGGAGACAGCACCGATCCCCGAGGCACGCCTCTAGTTTGGTAATAAGTTTCAGAAGTTATAGAACCTCTCGTGCAGAAAAATTTTCTATTGCTTAAGAATTCTTTTAACCATGCAACCATGTAAGAAGGTGACCTAATTTCGTTTATCTTGTTCAACAGAATAGAGTGTTCTACACTGTCATATGCTTTGGCGATATCCAAAGTGACCAATGCCGACACTTCTTTCTTCTTCATTGCTAACCTAATTCTACTTTCCAAATCTGTATGAGCCGTCCAAATGGAGCACCCTTGACGAAAACCAATTTGTGCATCATTAAATGCATTCAGGGTCATCACATGGTTTGTGAGGCGCCGGTGAACTATGCGTTCAATAAGTTTCACTAGATTTGAAGTTAGAGAAATTGGCCGAATATTATCCAAATCAAAGCCTTTTTTCGGATCTTTGAGGCTTAGTATAATTTTTGCAACTTTCCAGTCTTGAGGTAACCAAGCATTTTCCAGAGAAAAATTGACAATATTCAACACTTCCGAGCTGTGGTCTTGCACTAAAGCTTTCAGCATAGCCACTGTAATACCGTCACACCCAGGAGCTGCAGGTTTCAGAGCAGCCGCTATACAATGCAATTCCGGTGGCTCAACTGCAACGAAATCAGCACGTGGTGTAGGTCGAAGTAACGGAGCCACCGTTTGCGCTTGAAAGCGAATAGCAAGACCGTTCGCAATTTGTTCTAGTTTCGCTTTTGCTTCATTGGGTGATAACACCTCTGACTCGGTTACATGTGGTGGAGAAGAACATTGGTTGCGTTCCATGAACCTGTACAATGCTTTCTGATTAATTGGATTAGAGAGATAAATATTCATATTAGCATTATACTCATCCTTTGCTATACGAATAGTTTTTTTAAATGAAGCCGCATAAAATTTATAATTTATCCAATTTTGGAGACACTGATTATGTGAAAGACTCTTCCACGCAGCTTTTCTACGACGGAATGCTTTCTCACATTCTTTGTTTCACCATCGGCATGACATTTTGTTAGGGACAGGCGATTTCACAGTGAGCACTGAACGCTCAGTAGCATCTAGCAGAGAAGAGAGTGCTTGCTGAGCACGTTCAGAATGCTGAGATGATGCTATTGAGGAAAAAGAGGAGTTCACAAACTTTTTAAAGAGTTTATGGTTGACAAATTTTTGTTCACAAGTAGTTACTCTAAGGGGAGTAGATTCTATATTAAACGTAACTGCAAAGTGGTCGCTAGACGTACCACAATCCACCGTAGCCCATGATGAGACCCTTACTCCATTTGCTGCTAACGTTAAATCAATTACTGACCTAGAAGCTGCTCGAATGTAGGTTATGCCTGGACTATTACAGCAATGTACATCATTTACAGACATCCAGTTCCAAAGTCGCTGCCCACATATATCTGAACGGTAACCCCAAATAACATGGTGTGGATTAAAATCGCCAGCAATAATCAGTCCGTTGGTTGAACTCAAAAGATCACTTAAATCATCTGTTGTACGGACACCTGTTGGGAAGTAGACATTTGCAATAGTGAGAGGAGCAGACTGTGTAATTGCGATATCAACTGCAAGCAGTTCGCAGTCTTGTCGTAGAATTTTGTATGACACCTTCGCCCGATGAATTGTTTTTGACGAAATTAATGCTAGCAAGCCGCCACCCCGGCCGCTAGTGCGATCTGATCTAAAAGTCCTAAAATACTTTAGAGAAAATGGCCGATTTGACAAAAGCCAAGTTTCTTGTAACAAAACTATGTCTGGGTTGAAATTTGAAATAAGATTCTGTAAATCGTGGAACGAAGATGCAATTGAACAATTCCACTGTAGTACTTTTAACCCCGCCATGATTATTGTAGAATCCGGGAGGCTGTAACAGCCTCCTTTAAGACATCAATGTTATTCTGAGAATTAGGGGAACCTTTTTTACTTTTAGTGTTAGAATGGGCGGATTTTGAGGGAGAGGAAGACGCGCGACGCTTCTGGGACGAACATGTCATCTCTACATCCAATGGGTAAACGGTCGACACGTGGGTATCCACAGGACCCTGTCCCTGTACTTTCATTGACAAAAAAGGAGCAGGCGTCGTCTGGGTAGAATCTCCCTCAACAGAGGACCTAGCAACCATAGGAGCATGGCATTCAGCTATACCAGGGTTGCCAACTTGCAAAGCTGCAATTTCGGTCGAACCAATCTTTGTAGCTATGACCTGTGACACAGCTTCTGTAAACGTGCTTAACATACGCTCGAAGAAACCCTCAAGAGATTTCTCTACAGCTGAGACAACCGACTTTGTCATGCCTGTTTCCACATCTGAAGCTATTGTTTTTGCACAAGCTGCATACGAATTCCTCTTATGGTCTAGCTGTGCATAGGCATCTGCTCTAGAACACCTTTTATGGTGAATAATGTTATGAACAGTTTGTTCATCTGCGCGTTTTGGGCATGTACCATCATCAGCAAGGTGATCTGCGTGACATAGTGCGCAAATTACCACAGCAGAAGTGCGCATTTCAGATGAATGGTTGTCTCCGCACAGTCTGCAGCGTGATGCGGATTTGCACGCCGTGCTGCTGTGTCCGAATCGCCAGCAGTTCTTGCACTGCAAAGGGCGAGGCTGCAGGGGATCTACACGGTACACAATGGGCCATACTTTAATCTCTGTTGGACAGTTAGCCCCGGCAAACGTCGCTTTCATTGATTTTGTCGGCAGCCTAGAGCCACCAGCATCCCTGCTGCAACGGAATAGTGATAAGATGCCAATGCCAGCCTTATTAAATTCCTCAATCCTTTCTTGCGGAGAAGCCGACGAATCCACGCCGCGTATAATACCTTTTGCACATGCCAGCTGTTCAGGTATAAGAGGTTTTACTGGCAGTGATGCGAACGATGTGCATTGAAGCAAGTCCGACACACACTGTATATTCGAGGAATTACATAGGATACCTCTCCTGCCAAACGGACGCACCTCAGAGGTTTCTAGGTAGTGGGGGGTGACAGCCTTTAGCTGCTCCTGGATTATTTTTGGATTTTTCAACTTCAGGAATCCATCCCCAATTGGTACAAATGCCACCGGTATTATACTTATTCCATTTCGTCCGAAAGATTCCAAGTCCAAGCTTTGGGCCGGCAGACTGGCAAACCAGGAAGCTGCCTGGGGAAGCTAGATACATTATAGGCCTAATTGTACATGAATCCTAGGTTCGGTTTAAAACAAATACTGGCCAATCCCCCGACGTGAAATGGCCTTACCAGAGAGAACGGTCAGGCTTGCAGACAAGACAGGATTCAACAGTCAGGAGAAAAATGTAGAACAGCACACCAGCACACCAGCACAGTAGCACAGTCACAGTTTCAGCCCGCTCTCTTTCTCTCCTAGATCGCGCTGCCCGCTTCTTCCTCCTTGCTGCAATTTTGGACAGCAAGGACTGAGTAAATACAAATTGTGGTTGCTTATATTGCGGCCAATGATAATCTAGAAACTGAGATTGGTGTGTAATAAAAATGGGAGAAGCCACTCCAGACAGAGATTCCAGTGCTCTTAAAAAGGTTCGCACAGTTAGCAGCTCAAATCGAGAGTTCAAGTCACGTACACGGGCCTCTAAATAGAGGACTGCATTTGAAACTGTTCTTAACAACCCCAGACATAGTCGTAAAGCTCGACTCTCCAGTAGCAACAAAGGTCGTAGTTTGTATTTAGGACTGCCCGAGAAAAGAACACAGCCGAACTCCAGAATTGGTCTCAAATAAGTTTTATAGAGAAACAAAAGAGTATCTCTACGCATACCGAATTTCTTATGGCTAATTCGAATCAGGCGACCAAGGGCTCGCTCACCTTTCAGGCAATTACTTTTGATATGAGGCCGCCAGTCTAATTGGGAGTGATATAATACACCCAAGTATTTTAAGGATTCAACCTGGGAGATTTGTGAACCGCAATACGCAAGGGAGATATAAAGAGGGTGTGCCGGTGGGAAAACGAGTATTGAGGATTTCTTCACGGTGAGAGTTAATTTTACTTTACCGAGCCAAACTTCAAGGACATTCAAGTAGGCTTGCAATAGCTGATATAAGGAATGAACACCTCGTGCAGAAGAGAAAAAGGCAATATCATCCGCATATACGTACACTTTTATATTTGGATGAACAGGAATATCTCTCATTAATATATTAAATAGCAATGGAGACAGCACCGATCCCTGAGGCACGCCTCTAGTTTGGTAATAAGTTTCAGAAGTTATAGAACCTCTCGTGCAGAAAAATTTTCTATTGCTTAAGAATTCTTTTAACCATGCAACCATGTAAGAAGGTGACCTAATTTCGTTTATCTTGTTCAACAGAATAGAGTGTTCTACACTGTCATATGCTTTGGCGATATCCAAAGTGACCAATGCCGACACTTCTTTCTTCTTCATTGCTAACCTAATTCTACTTTCCAAATCTGTATGAGCCGTCCAAATGGAGCACCCTTGACGAAAACCAATTTGTGCATCATTAAATGCATTCAGGGTCATCACATGGTTTGTGAGGCGCCGGTGAACTATGCGTTCAATAAGTTTCACTAGATTTGAAGTTAGAGAAATTGGCCGAATATTATCCAAATCAAAGCCTTTTTTCGGATCTTTGAGGCTTAGTATAATTTTTGCAACTTTCCAGTCTTGAGGTAACCAAGCATTTTCCAGAGAAAAATTGACAATATTCAACACTTCCGAGCTGTGGTCTTGCACTAAAGCTTTCAGCATAGCCACTGTAATACCGTCACACCCAGGAGCTGCAGGTTTCAGAGCAGCCGCTATACAATGCAATTCCGGTGGCTCAACTGCAACGAAATCAGCACGTGGTGTAGGTCGAAGTAACGGAGCCACCGTTTGCGCTTGAAAGCGAATAGCAAGACCGTTCGCAATTTGTTCTAGTTTCGCTTTTGCTTCATTGGGTGATAACACCTCTGACTCGGTTACATGTGGTGGAGAAGAACATTGGTTGCGTTCCATGAACCTGTACAATGCCTTCTGATTAATTGGATTAGAGAGATAAATATTCATATTAGCATTATACTCATCCTTTGCTATACGAATAGTTTTTTTAAATGAAGCCGCATAAAATTTATAATTTATCCAATTTTGGAGACACTGATTATGTGAAAGACTCTTCCACGCAGCTTTTCTACGACGGAATGCTTTCTCACATTCTTTGTTTCACCATCGGCATGACATTTTGTTAGGGACAGGCGATTTCACAGTGAGCACTGAACGCTCAGTAGCATCTAGCAGAGAAGAGAGTGCTTGCTGAGCACGTTCAGAATGCTGAGATGATGCTATTGAGGAAAAAGAGGAGTTCACAAACTTTTTAAAGAGTTTATGGTTGACAAATTTTTGTTCACAAGTAGTTACTCTAAGGGGAGTAGATTCTATATTAAACGTAACTGCAAAGTGGTCGCTAGATGTACCACAATCCACCGTAGCCCATGATGAGACCCTTACTCCATTTGCTGCTAACGTTAAATCAATTACTGACCTAGAAGCTGCTCGAATGTAGGTTATGCCTGGACTATTACAGCAATGTACATCATTTACAGACATCCAGTTCCAAAGTCGCTGCCCACATATATCTGAACGGTAACCCCAAATAACATGGTGTGGATTAAAATCGCCAGCAATAATCAGTCCGTTGGTTGAACTCAAAAGATCACTTAAATCATCTGTTGTACGGACACCTGTTGGGAAGTAGACATTTGCAATAGTGAGAGGAGCAGACTGTGTAATTGCGATATCAACTGCAAGCAGTTCGCAGTCTTGTCGTAGAATTTTGTATGACACCTTCGCCCGATGAATTGTTTTTGACGAAATTAATGCTAGCAAGCCGCCACCCCGGCCGCTAGTGCGATCTGATCTAAAAGTCCTAAAATACTTTAGAGAAAATGGCCGATTTGACAAAAGCCAAGTTTCTTGTAACAAAACTATGTCTGGGTTGAAATTTGAAATAAGATTCTGTAAATCGTGGAACGAAGATGCAATTGAACAATTCCACTGTAGTACTTTTAACCCCGCCATGATTATTGTAGAATCCGGGAGGCTGTAACAGCCTCCTTTAAGACATCAATGTTATTCTGAGAATTAGGGGAACCTTTTTTACTTTTAGTGTTAGAATGGGCGGATTTTGAGGGAGAGGAAGACGCGCGACGCTTCTGGGACGAACATGTCATCTCTACATCCAATGGGTAAACGGTCGACACGTGGGTATCCACAGGACCCTGTCCCTGTACTTTCATTGACAAAAAAGGAGCAGGCGTCGTCTGGGTAGAATCTCCCTCAACAGAGGCCCTAGCAACCATAGGAGCATGGCATTCAGCTATACCAGGGTTGCCAACTTGCAAAGCTGCAATTTCGGTCGAACCAATCTTTGTAGCTATGACCTGTGACACAGCTTCTGTAAACGTGCTTAACATACGCTCGAAGAAACCCTCAAGAGATTTCTCTACAGCTGAGACAACCGACTTTGTCATGCCTGTTTCCACATCTGAAGCTATTGTTTTTGCACAAGCTGCATACGAATTCCTCTTATGGTCTAGCTGTGCATAGGCATCTGCTCTAGAACACCTTTTATGGTGAATAATGTTATGAACAGTTTGTTCATCTGCGCGTTTTGGGCATGTACCATCATCAGCAAGGTGATCTGCGTGACATAGTGCGCAAATTACCACAGCAGAAGTGCGCATTTCAGATGAATGGTTGTCTCCGCACAGTCTGCAGCGTGATGCGGATTTGCACGCCGTGCTGCTGTGTCCGAATCGCCAGCAGTTCTTGCACTGCAAAGGGCGAGGCTGCAGGGGATCTACACGGTACACAATGGGCCATACTTTAATCTCTGTTGGACAGTTAGCCCCGGCAAACGTCGCTTTCATTGATTTTGTCGGCAGCCTAGAGCCACCAGCATCCCTGCTGCAACGGAATAGTGATAAGATGCCAATGCCAGCCTTATTAAATTCCTCAATCCTTTCTTGCGGAGAAGCCGACGAATCCACGCCGCGTATAATACCTTTTGCACATGCCAGCTGTTCAGGTATAAGAGGTTTTACTGGCAGTGATGCGAACGATGTGCATTGAAGCAAGTCCGACACACACTGTATATTCGAGGAATTACATAGGATACCTCTCCTGCCAAACGGACGCACCTCAGAGGTTTCTAGGTAGTGGGGGGTGACAGCCTTTAGCTGCTCCTCCAATTACCGGAGCATCCCTGCAACTAACCCAGTGAACCTTCTTCCAAACTTAGTGGTCTCTTCCAATTTTACCGATCGGCCCTTATTATTTGGTTTTAAGAAAGAAGTTTGTGATTCAGTGCGTATTCTGGCAGTTCGCTTCTCTTATGAGTACTGATTCTCTGTTTCACGGAAAAATTTATACCAAGATTTGATATCTATGTTATTCCCGCCTCCCTTATATCGTTCCCTCAATTCTAATTGGGCATGATGTGTTAAAAAGGGTGCGCAAAATGCCGATCTCGCCTTCTACTAAAACGTTTTTCTTTAAACTTCATGCTGAGGTTTTGCCTGTTAAAGTGTGGCTTCAGAAAAAAAAATATTTTCGTTTCTTCTATTAATTGCCGGTTATGTGACACACCTGAAACCATCGAATACTGTTTTATTGCCTGCAAAGATGCAATATTATTTTGGGACGTTATGCAAAGAACATTGAAGAAAGAGTTTATTTTGAATTCCCACAGTGTGCGTTACTTGATAACCACCGAACATGACCACGAACCCTTTGACATGATTTTCCTCCTTGGACTACACATCCTGTGGAAAACGCGTATGTTGGATCGGAATGCTGAACCTCTAGTCTCCCCCGCTACTCATTTCGGCCAGATGGCACACTAGCTTAGAGACACTTACGAAGATAGTGATTATCAACCGGACTGGCTGCCATTGTTGACGTGTTGTCTTTCCTTGCCACCGTTTTAGTGGAGTTGTGCTAAGTCGTATTCTAGTTGTGTGGTGTGTTGTATGTTCCAATTGGACTTTTCGCCTACAGGCTGATTGCTCCGTAAATAATGTATATAACTGTATGCTGAATTTAAAAGCATGTAATAAATACCATGCTGAAAAAAAAAACCTCAGTGGCACAATGGATCAACATTACTTACATGAGCACCTAGCGAATAAAATATATGTTCAAATCCTGTGTTTGTACCTTTTTTTTGCTGAATTTGTTTTTTAAATCGCACCAATAAAATAAACTACCAATACCTTTCCTGGGGGGTGTTCCCCTTTAGGTAGCATCATGTGATCTTTTATTTCTTTATCGCCACAAAACCAACCGTGAACACAGTCACAAAACCACGCTACATGACAACGCTAACACTATTTATTTATTTTCAACGTAATCATTTCCTGCGTTTAGTGAGTGCATGTTACCTTTAGGTTGCGTTTAGTCACACCTCTCGGTAACAATCGCCGCTTAACCCGCTGGGAGGCAACCAGTCACGAGAAAGAAGTTCCGGGACCCTACCGTTGAGGAGACGGAATTACGCAATATTGTAAAAATGAATGAGAGCGCATTTAAAGCCTGGCGTACTCGTATAGTGAACTAGTTCACTGTAGCCACGGCCAATTTTTTTAACTGGAGGGATAGCAGCTCTTGATGGCGATGAGGCTTTCCAGGGTAGCTCGAGAACTGGCAGCTAACGTTCTAGCGATATCGAAATTACTTCGTAGTCCTCCCCTACGGCACTTCTTTCTGTCCCTCCGCTGTTATTCCCACCTTCCTCCCTTCCCTTACGGCGTGGTTTAGGTCTCCACAAAACGTGTGACAGATACAGCGCCTTTTCTTTACTGTGAACCTGTTACTAATATTATTATTATTATTATTATTATTATTATTATTATTATTATTATTATTATTATTATTATTATTATTATTATTATTATTATTATTATTATTATTATTATTATTATTATTATTATTATTATTATTATTGACGGTAATAACGATTTCATGAATCCGGGGCCCCGCCGTGGTGGTGCAGTAGTAAGACGACCGACTACTGTGCCGGAGTACCCGGGTTCGAACCCGACCTCGGCGGCTGCGTTTCGATGGAGGCGAAACGAAGAGGCGTCGTGTGCTGTGCGATGTCAGCGCACGTTAAAGATCCCCAGGTGGTCGAAATTACTCCGTAGCCCTTCACTACGGCTCCTCTTTCTCTCTTTCCACTTTCACTCCCATCTTCCTCCCTTCCCTTACGGCAGGTTGCGGTGTCCACAGAAAACAAGTTGAGACAGTTACCGTGCCTTTCCCTTCCTCTAAATAATAAATAATAATGAATCCGGGAACAAGGTGGCAAATGGTCACCCCTTCTTCGTGGCCTTGGGACGCCTGTCCTGGCGACGCACCCGAAGATACACAAGCCAGGGAGGGAATCAGCAGGTTGCTGATTAGACAAACAACTATCTAACCAAAGACCATGGCGATGGGAAAGCGGTTAGCTAACTCTGCCGTGGCGCGGTCACCGAGTCCACCCCTGATACCAGAAGGGGCCGTGTTAATGATCCTGAATGCGTATGTAAGAGTGGTGGTGTGTGAGAAATTCGCGGGGATATTGAAAGGCACGACGGCCACAGTTTGTTTGACTTAAATGACTTAGAGTAATCTCATGCGCCACATTTTCGAATGCATCCTCAATATTCGGGGTGAGTACGGCCCTGTCGTTATGAGGCCACTGGAGGGGTTCAAGGACTTTCCGATGTAAATTTAGCGGGACATACTGAGCGGATTTGTGCGGACAAAATCCGTACATGGTGACCACGAAGAGAGTGCCCCGCCGGGGTGGTGCAGTGGTAAGACGCCCGACTACTGTGCCGGAGTTCCCGGGATCGAATCCCGGCCTCGGCGGCTGCGTTTCGATGGAGGCGAAACGAAGTGGCGTCCGTGTGCTGTGCGATGTCAGCGCACGTTAAAGATCCCCAGGTGGTCGAAATTACTCCGTAGCCCTCCACTACGGCCCCCCTTTCTCTCTATCCACTTTCACTCCCACCTTCATCCCTTCCCTTACGGCGCGGTTCAGGTGTCCACAGAGCAAGTGTGACAGATACTGCGTCTTTCCCTTCCTATGAACCAACCAACCAACCAACCACGAAGACATGTTCGGTTTCAAGGTGCTTGTACAACCGATCCTGCGCCAGCGTCTCAGAGGGTTAAGGTTGGCAGTTCCTGGCCCTACGAGGCTGGGACGGTAGGTCAACGCCGCTTGCGGCGGGGGCTAGCCAGCCACCGAATTTTATCTGTTGTAGAATCTTACAAGCCAAGCCGAGTGAGGAAGACGTGCTTCGCATACGTTCAGCTAAAAAGCGGTTTCCCAGCGTTCATCTGCTCCTACGGGCCGAAAACCACCACAAAGATCCTGGTCATCACTCCGAGCAAGAGTTGAGTTTGGCCATTCGGTGGATTATTCTTTTATCGGAATTTCCCCGTCAATATGGAAGAGCTAGCTAGGCCTAACTCTCAGACCTAGCGTCGCATACTCTGCCCCACGTCGGCGGACGCCGACCCCTGTGGCGGCCCTCAAACTACCACTATGAAAAGCGTTTTGGACTGAGATGATATTGACCCCACAGAATTCGAGAACAGTGAGTGGGAGACCGTTCTCAGCATGCACGACCGCTTGAGGAAGAAAGACGCGAAACCCGCGTCGAGCTCCGTGAACGCCGGCGAGCACAGCGCCGGCGAGAAGGAATCTGCCATTCAGAAAAGCAGGCAAGATTCCAACATCCGCAAGAGGACACCAATGCCGAAGCTCCTGGAGAACGACTATAAAATAATCTTCAGGCCAAGAGTCTGGAATTTAAGTGACTATGTGCCACGTCGCCTATTGCAGGCCATGTGTGCGTCTGCAAACATACCCTATGTAAACGTCCTGGACGAAGATATTTCAAGGATCAACTCCGGGAACAACACGTACACGATCAGCACGCCCAATCGTCAAAGAGCGAGCATTTATGTGAACATCAAATCCATAGGCAACCTGCAGTGGCCAGGCGGCGCTAGTGGAGCGCAGCGTTC
Source organism: Amblyomma maculatum (assembly GCF_055883805.1). Classification (NCBI taxonomy): domain Eukaryota; kingdom Metazoa; phylum Arthropoda; class Arachnida; order Ixodida; family Ixodidae; genus Amblyomma; species Amblyomma maculatum. Next base: position 29,118,012 of record NC_139348.1, read on the forward strand.
AGCGCCGCCAACGGCGGCGCCGAGTAATCTGAGTAGGCTGGCGCGGTCGGGTTGCGTTCGCGTTGTACGGCTAGAAGCATCTCGGCTCTCATTTTCTGCAGTTTTAAGGCAATCGAATGTCTTGATAGCTACTTCCGAAAACCAATACTGACGAAAGGACACCGCCTGTTCGAGAATGCTCATGTTTAAAACGTGAACGGTGTCGACGTCACCGCGAAGTGCGCGCCGCTCGCGACGGAACACCCGCGCGCACAGCTTTGAATGTCGCGTGAGTAGACGGAATTTTTTTTTAACGAAATTTATTCTCTCAGGGCATTTGTCGGATATGTGATGATGAATTAAGAAATAATTAAATGAATGAAAAATGTTGTAAACGTAGCTTTTCATTCACCTATTGCGTTCACACCTCATACCCAAACATTGAAAGTGCAGAGAGAACCTGAGAAGAGATTGATCGCCGTTTCTTCTTTTTTTTTGTTCTTGCTGTTTGATTACAGCAGCATAATAATTTCCTCGCGGTTTTGCTTTAAAGTTTAATACCATGACGAACACTTTTGTTCGTGGTGCACCTTTCGACAGTGCCGCGGAAGTTACAGGAGGCATGGTGCGGTGCCCGCTACGGATGTCGTGGCGATTGCAAGCACTGTGCGGTTGTAGCGTGCGTCATCAACGAAAACTGTGCGTGCCGGGGGCGGGGAGTAGGGGGCCTCCTACACCGTTGGAAAAATAAAGCCCTTAACAACAACAATAACTGGCATGCATTTTGCATCTCCGTACCTCAAGCTTGGGGAAAGCCGGCGGGAAATGCTGGCACTCAACGGCAAAGCTTTCGTAACGGAGGTCGTTAAGAGTTAGAATTTTTTACTGTTGTTACTAATGATGAAATATTCTATCGTCTGAGACAAGAGACTCTTGAGTAGCTTGAGCAGTCGGTGCAAGAAATATTTGGCGCGGAACAATAGAAGGAAGTTCCATTCTCAGCGTACACAGTATCACGGGCCTCTACACTCCGCCACTTCAACTTTTTCAGCACCTTAAGAACTAATTTACAGATAAATATGCTTATTGAAATCTGTAATTGGAAGTTTTGAAGATATTTTGGCCTTGTGGTTCCGAATAGACACCGCATTAGAAATCCGGTTCACAGATCCACAAACATTTTTTTTTTATTTCGCCTCCGTTGAAATGCGGCTGGAATACGATGCTGCGGCTGCACGGCTTTGTTGATTTTCTGGACGTATGCCACTCGATCTTGCACAGCATATACCAGTACACGCCAAATTTTACAGCGCGTACTGAGTAGTGTGCCCCAACCAGCGTGCGACTCCCCGAGTCAGAAGTTTATACCGTTTCCTCCGCTCACGGGCAATCGTCTTATTTTAGCTTTTTGGCGTCTGTACGCCAATGGCCCCATAACAAAACAAATTTCAGTTACATTACTCTCTCGCAGCCAATATCTCCTTCTCTCATCATTCTCCCCAGGTTCTCCCAGCAAGCGGTACATAGGTCTCCTTCGTGATTGTGGTAGTCTTTCTCGCCGCCCTTGCGCTTATTTTTATTCTTGTTCACATCCGTAGTAGTCGAAGCATCACACGAGACCACTGAAGTCACTAAATGAGTAAATCACACTCACTGGGATAACAAAACGCGAACGCAGAAGGAACACAGCGGCCGCAACATATACGGCGTCTGCTTCTGCGCCGACTCAGTATTAGCTCCCGTCGGCCGCCAGGTGGCGCCACATGTCTCAGCAAACTTCATTGCAGGTTGCCTATAGTTATAGACCAGAAGACCCTCGACATGGCGCCCTACATCGCGGCACCCGACGACGCTATTAAGCGCGTCGCATACAACGCCTACGACATCGGAACTCCAGAGGAAGTCCGCCAAGGCTTTATCAAGCGGAACCCGAACATCGCCGTACTCAACGCAAGGAGAATCAGCAAGTCAAGATCTATCCTGATCACCTTTGGAGAGGAAAGGCTCCCTAGACAAGTTTTCTACTGGGAATCAGTGTTCACCGCCTACCCGTACCGAGAGCGGGTAGAGACATGTTACAACTGTAGGAAGACGGGTCACAGGACGGATGTGTGCTACAAGCCACGGCTAGAGCGTTGCCGCAGATGCGGCGAAAACCACCCGGAGTCAACGGATGGATAACTACCGGCGTGTAAGCCCGAATGCATTGTATGCGGGGGGGTGCACAACACCGGCAGTAGGAATTGCAAGTATAGGCTGCTCAAGACACGGCCCCGCAAACCCAAGAACGACCTAGGGCAACATGACTCTGCACACCAGCCATGATCGCGGGTCAACGACAACCACAAAGGCTACCGGGGGAGAAGTAGGTCGAACTCCTTTCACTGCCGGGGCCAGGAGACGGAGTCGTCGGCTCAGGTCCTGACCAAGTCAAAGGAAGGAGTCCAAGCAAGAATGGAGACACAAGCAAAAAGGTGAGCTGGCCAGTTAAGACCTCCCCTTGGGAAGCGGCTCGAGAGAAGGAACTGGTAGAACAACTCGCTAATAGAGACAGAGAGCTTGAAACCATAAAGAAGGAATTGGCAGAAATGAGGAAACCTATTATTGATAACGCGAAAATGCAGGGGGTACTCGACAAGTCACCTATTCAGAATTCACAAAGCACTAGTCAATCGTCTCCATGTAATACTAACGAAATGGTACATAACGAAAAATCAATGGAGACGGACACCCGAGTTCCCGCGAAAAGACCTCTACCCAGAGAGGAAAACACAGAAGACAGCAAGCCCAAAAAGGTGGCAGAAAATTCGAATGAGGAAGCATCGACCCCGACTTACAGCAAGCTTAGGTTGGACGTGAATGTACTCATGAAGCGGGCAGGAGCTCAAGATGCCAGAATAGATGCAGTTTCGGCTAGAGTTGACAAACTAACCGAGCAGGTAGATAATCTTACGGCTGAATTCGTCATGGTCAGAGAACAAACAATGACTTGCTTCCAGCAAATTATGGAACGACTAACTACCATAGAAGTAAGGCTTCCCCCGGTTGCCGGCAACGCCCTCCCTCAGCTGCCACCGCAGCAACAGTCCTAGGACATCATCGCCCCTCACCACCAACTTAAAATCTGGCAGTGGAACTGCAGAGGTTTCCGCTCTAAGAGAGGGAACCTGCAGGCACATATTCAAAAAATTGAAAACACACCCGATCACGCTACAAGAGGCAAGCGGTACAGTAAAAGTAACCGGCTACGCCGCGTGTACCCCACTAGAATTACAAAGGGGCCATAAACCTAGGTCGTTCGCGGCTACGTTAGTGAATAGAAATTTGCAGCAATACAACACGAACTCGAAAACACGAGTTAAGACTATGTAATGATTGAACTAATCCCAAACACAAAGGGAGACAACAGTCTATTCTGAATACGTACAACTCGCCCAAAAACTTAGGGGCAGGGCTGGCAGATCTTTTACGGAAAGCCATAAGACTAGCTGACAGGAACGGGCTAATTAGCACTGGGGACTTCAGTTCCCCCCATCAGGCTTGGAGATATAGGATGACCTCCCCCAAAGGAAACAAACTATGGATGGAAATTCAACACTTAAGACTAACAATACTAAACAACCCACAATACCCCACAAGGATAGGCAACAGCATCAGTGTAGACACGTCCCCAGACTTGACGCTGGGCAGAGACCTTGAGGGCGAGAAGTGATCAAACACAGGACACATCTTAGGTAGTGATCACTATATTATAGAGATTGAAATATATACCAGACCGCTGAAGGGGATGCTGCACAAAAAGAAGCTGACAGATTGGGATACTCTCAGGGACAGAACCGCTCCGATGGAGATCGTGAATCTAAATCAATGGGTTGAACGACTCAAAAGTGATGTAAACACACACACTGAAGATATTCCAACCGCCGGAAACGATATTACAGATTCGAGGTTGGCCCACCTCTGGGAAGCCCACGAGCCTTACGAAAAAATGGAAAAAGCAGAGGCGCAATAGAAGGCTAAAGAAGAGAATATCTACACTTGAACGACAGATAGAAGAATACGCGAACGAACTTCAGAGTCAACACTGGGGACAGATTTGCGATGAATTGAATGGGAAACTTGGGTGTAAAAACACGTGGCAACTTCTTCGCCACTTGCTAGATCCAGGACAAACTAAGACCGCCAATCAAGGACAGCTGAAAGGATTGGTTCATAAATACCAGGGCACGGCTGAAGATCTCATAGAGGAATTGAAGAGCAGATACCTTAATACGTGTAAAGGGGGCTCATCTGCACCATATCGAGGACCAGAGAACACAGAGCTAGATAGAGACATATCAATAGCGGAGGTATGGAGAGCAATGAGTCAGCTAAGAAGCACATCTGCAGCGGGAGCAGATGGGGTCAGCAATAAAATGCTGAGAAACCTAGATTTTGTATCAGTCACAGCACTCACAGACTTTCTTAATGGGGTATGGAAACGAGGTAGAATGCCTTCAGAGTGGAAACATGCCAAAGTGGTCTTCATTCCGAAGCCTGGGAAGAAACTTGAAGTAGGCGACCTTAGGCCGATATCGCTAACATCGTGCCTAGGGAAGCTGATGGAGCATGTAATACTAAACCGACCTCAGGGGTATGCAGAGGAAAGGGAGATATTTTCCTAAACAGTGCTTGGTTCCAGGAGCAAGCTGTCCGCGCAGTATGTAATGATTCAACTCAAAGCAGACATAATTGACGCGCCCAATAAAGGGGGCACAAAACCTGTACTTGGCCTTGATAAATAATCTGGAGGAAATCGCCCCTAGCAAGAGGATTTACGAATACGTTAGGGATTTTCTAACCGAAAGAACAGTATAAATAAGCCTTGGAGACATCAGGTTTCAAACAATTAAGCTAGGAGACAAGGGCACCCCACAGGGCTCAGTTCTTTCCCCTTTCTTCTTCAACCTAGCGTTAAAGAACCTCCTACCATTACTGAAAACTGTGAAAGGGGTGAAACATGCGCTATATGCTGATGATGTCACGTTATGGACATGCACAGGTAACGATGGGGAAATAGAAGAAAATCTTCAACAGGCAATCGACATTGTTGAAGAATATGCGGAATGGGCAGGGCTGAAATTCTCACCAAGCAAATTGGAACTTCTGGTAATCCGAGGAACAAAAAAACGCAATATCAACGCTGAAGACATTTTGGTGGAATTAAATGGCACACCGATAACCAGAGTGGACGAAATCAGGGTCTGGGACTGATAATACAAGACAATGGAAAGAACACGGAAATAATAAATCGACTTAAGTCAACAATTAACATTACAACCAGGTTGATAAGGCAAATAGCCAACAAACGACGCGGAGTCAAAGAGCAAGATTTGTGCCGAATTGTTCAGGCTTTTGTGATAAGCAGATTAGTGTACACCATCCCCTACCTCAAGCTAGGGGTGGCAGAAAAGAACAAAATTGAAACGATCATAAGGCAGGCATATAAAGCAGTACTGGGGCTACCCCACTGCACCCCTACGGAAAGACTTCTTAAACTAGGGGTCTACAATAACACAATGGAACTATGCGAGGCACATATAATAACACAGCTAAAAGAGGCTCGCCACCACATCCACGGGATGGAAAATCCTGGGTAAATTAGGACTACAAGATAGAATCCCTGAAAGAAATGCACAAATAAAACTGCCGACTGAAGTAAGGAACGCACTTACTATTAAACAGCTACCAAAAAACATGCACCCTGGTTTTCATGAAGGCAGGAGAAAAGCGAGAATAAAGACACTTGAGGCCAAGTTAGAAGGCTCTAAATACACTGTTTATGTAGACGTGGCGGAATACAAAGGAGGCAACTCTTTTGCTATCGTGGACGTGAACGACTCGGGTAAAACATTAATGGCAGGTTCAATAAAAACAAACTACTCAGGGACAGCGGAGGAGGCGGCTATCGCCATGGCGGTGGTCAGCACCAGAGCGGCTACCATAATTACCGACTCCAAATCTGCTATAAACAATTTTGCGAGGGGCATGATCTCCAAAGAGACAGAGCGAATTTTAAGATATAAAGACTGGAACCAAAAAGAGGTGGAATTAATATGGGTGCCGGCACACTCGGGGAACAAAGGAAACCAGTTGGCTCACAGTATAGCTCGAGGTTATGTCAGCCGAGCAGTGAGCCAGGTTGATTCCCCAATTTCTGGAGAGATGCCCTAATCTCATTTCATGACTACACTAATCACTTTAAACTAGAAAGGCGGATATATCATCCACCAGACAAGAAACTAGACTAAAGGCAAGAAGTGATCTGGCGTCGGCTCCAGGCGCGTGCCTTCTTCAGCCCTTCTAAATTAGCGCACATGTACCCAGCACAATACAATCCAAATTGAAAACATTGCGGCGAAATAGCAGGATATGATCAGATACTATGGAGCTGTAAAAGATCGCCGCCACCAGCGGGCCTACTACCAGTCCCTTCTTTTGAGCTGTGGGAGGCTATACTGGCCAGCTCAGACCCGTTAACGCAAGTTCGGGCTACTGAGTGGGCTCAAAAGGTTGCCGAGAGGAACGGTCTTGATGCCATCTAAGTGTAGCGCCCACAAATCGCTCATTGCTGACAATACATGTTTTCCAATCCAATATCTGTTGTAGGCCGTCATTGCACCTACCACTGCTTCAGTGGTGTACGATGGCTGTTGTTGCGGCGTGTGTCTTTCTCGCCCTCTTCTTTTCCTTTCCTTTCTTTTTTCTCTTCTTTCCGCACGAGGCAGCGGTGGTGGCTCAACTACAGAGCCAGTAGCAGGCCCGGGCATTCTCTTTTCCTTCTTCCTACAGCCACAACAACAACAGCCATCGTCTCCATAAGTTTGCCCACACATTAAGCAAAGGCTATGGGGCGGATGTAGTCCGTGGTCATTGCTTTGCCGCCATTTAGTAAGAATGTGACCACTGCAGTCTTTCAATAAATGGGAAGTGGCATGTCTACTTGGCATATTGCTTTGATAAAGAACAATAATGCGCTACAGGCTGAGGCGGGAAGATTGGCTAGTAATTTAACAGTGATTTTGTCTCGGTCCCATGTAGTACCACGTTTTATTTCGGCCAGGGCCGCCTGTAGGTCGTGGAGCTGGAACGGTTGAACAAGCTCATAGTTGTCACAGCCTGCATAAGAGTACGCCTGCCCAATGGTGTCTTGTATGGGGTACAAATATTGATCCACTAGTTTATGCGCGAGTTGTGTAGTATTTCCAGAGAGTGTGTATATTGCATGCTGAAGATGTTTTTGAGTTTCTCTACGTGTCTGTGTTCTATCAATGAGGGCACGAAAGATGCGCCATGTTTTTCGGCTGAACATTTGTCGCGCGGCCGTATTGCAACTATCCACTCAATGAGAGTCGGCCAGCTGGGCCGCGTACTTAGCAGCTAGCTGAGTGAACTCAGAAATTCGAGCTTTAAGCTTTCTGTTATTTCTATTGTGTTTCTGCAGGCGCCATGGGCGGACGAGGCAGTCCCGAGCTTGCCAGAAGTGGAAGAGGTAGTTGTCCACATCCGAGATCGCCTCTGAGAGCTGAATCTGAGCTTCGATAGAGCGAAGGAGTGAAACCAACTACTGTGACAATGAGGTGTATCCTTTCTCTGTAATGGATATTTTGTTAACATTTTGCCCTAATTTCATCCATTCTGGGAGGCGAGCTTGTGTTTTGGGTTCGGAGAGTGGGCGAGTTCGGTATGCGCGATGACAGAAACGCTCGCAAAGCAGCCGTTCAGCACGTAAGTGGAACTTCGCCTTGACAATTGCCGCTGTAAAAACAAGCCAGGTGAGAGCCACTTACGTCAGATCGGCAGCGTTGGGTCGCACCCGCGAAGCGCCTTTTCAAACTGTGGGCCAAATCTTATTAGGATGAGACTCGAAATCTCAACGCTACACGCACGGCTCTCCTTGTGTAATTTCGGCAGGTGTTACCTCCTCCATTAAAGTGGTCGAGCTGAAACACTTAAATATCTTACTCTCCAAAAAAGCCACTGTTAGGGTTGTGAGTGAAAACTCGAGAGCGTGTCTCGGGCAGGTACACTTTGTAGACTTGGCCGGACAGTGACTAATCATCGGTTTGTGGCTCAGATTGAGGCCATTTTATATTTGAAGGCTCTTCATATTGTGATCACTGTGTTATGTAACGTCACGAGACCGCAGAACAATTACAGAATTAAGAGGAACTGCCAACTTGGATAGCTAGTTTGAGATGGGAGTCAAACCCTCCTGGACTGTAGGTTAGGTAAGCTTATGGCTCTATGCTAAAGAGTATTTGGGAGATCAGAAGATAAAGCGAGTAGCAAAGTGCATATAGGGGAACGAGGATCCCCAAGGGAGGCCGCAAAGCGGTGCGCCTTATGCTCTTGCGTCCCACCCTTAAAGGTAAATCTTAAGCGTCTCCTTACTTTTAGAGCAGCTGTTACCTTATGGTCTTCGTATTAAATACGCTATATTCAGGAAAGATTCATTAGGCATCTGCTAATTTCGGAATTGTGGTCTTCCTAAAAGAAGGCACGCAAAACTAGGCGCTCACAGGAGGCGGCGAAATTAAGGAGGAAAATGTCGCTTCAAGTAACGCGCAAGGACTGCCAAATCTGGGGGGGGGGGGGGGGGGGTACATGCGCGGCCTTATCTGCCCAACCGCCGCATGCATACTCCGCGGCCGCACTCACGATCACAAAATCAACGTAGTCTGGGTACCCACCCACGCAGGGAACTCTGGGAACGAAGGGGTCAACAGACTAGCCCGAGGTCTAACAAACCGGGCGGGCTGCTCCGCGGATCCAAAGGCCTTCGCTGAGGCCCCCTTGACTTTTGCCGAAATCACTAACCTACACAGAGGGACGAGACGACGCTTCCCGCCTCCCCATGCTGAGCTTGAGAGAGCGCAAGCCACCATGCGTAAACTTCAAACAAATTCTATTCTCAGCTATTCGAGATTGGCACTGATTACGGACGGGGACTACGACCCCATTCGCCCCAATTGCGACTGTGCAGTAACGGCCACATTGGCACACACCCTTTGGGGATGTAGGGGAAGACCACCCCCTCGTACTTTACTCCCAGCTCCCTCCGAGGAGAGCTGGGACTACCTTCTTACGCACTCAGACAAGAAGACGCAGCTGGCGCTTGTCTCGTGGGCCCAGAGCGTCGCCCCCACCTAGGGACCACGCCAGGCCGACATGCCTTAATTATTACTCTTTTGGCATTAAAGGTTGTTTCTCTCTCTCATTCCTACACGAGCGTGTAGGCTTCTGTGAAGAGACGATCAAGAAACTGGTTTGGTTTGGTTTGTGGGGTTTAACGTCCCAAAGCAACTCAGGCTATGAGAGACACCGTAGTGGAGGACTCCGGAGATTTCGACCACCTGGGGTTCTTTAACGTGCACTGACATCGCACAGCACACGGGAACCTTGCTTTTTGGCTCCATCGAAAAGCTGCCGCCGAGGCCGGGATTCGATCCCGCGTCCTTGGGAACAGTAGTCAAGCGCCGTAACCACTGCGCCACCCCGGCGGGGGTGTGCAGGTATTTTCTAAACTAGATTGAATACAAATAGATTTACTTTTTTATGGAATCAAGTACGGACAGTTCAGCTCTAAACAGAACCGGATCGATTATGAATCTAAAAAAAGGATGCTTAAGCTTCGCCTGATATGGTATTTGACACCGCTTTGCATACGGCAATTTTTGGCAAAGGCGCTGTATCTGTGGCACTTGTTTCTGTGAACACCTTAGCCGCGCCGTCAGGGAAGGAAGGGAGGTGGGAGTGAAAGTGGATAGTGAGAGAGGACATATTTGAGGGCTATGGAGTAATTTCGACAACCAGGGGATCTTCAACCTGGCGGGGGGGGGGGAGCGGGGCTAGGTCATGTGGGTCACCGCCGCTTGCGGCGGGGGCTAGCCAGCCACAGACATTTTATCTGTTGTAGGCCGTCATTGCACCCGCCATCGTTTCGGTGGTGGACGACGGCTGTTGTTGCGGCGCGCGTCTTTCTCTCCCTCTTCCTTTTCTTTCTTTATTTTCTCTTCTGTCTGCACGAGGCAGCGGAGGTGGCTCAGCTATAGAGCCAGTAGCAGGCCAGTGCATTTTCTTTTCCTTCTTCCTAGAGCCACAACAACTTGGGGGAGTGCGCATTTGGCAAGCACACCCAGGTTATGACTAGCAGCTTACCGGTATTGCTCAAGAGGAAAGTATAGAACAGTTGCATCTTACCTGAACTTACCCATGGCGCTGAAACGTGGAAGCTAACAAAGAGGGTTCTACTTAAGTTGAGGACAACGCAGAGGGTTATGGAAAGAAAAATGGTAGGGGTAGCGTTGTTGTTGTTATTGTGGCTGTAGGAAGAAGGAAAAGAAAATGCACGGGCCTGCTACTGGCTCTGTAGCTGAGCCACTTCCGCTGCCTCGTGCGGACAGAAGAAAAAATAGAGAAGAAAGGAAAAAGAAGAGGGAGATGAAGACGCGCGCTGCAACAACAGCCGTCATCGACCACCGAACTTGTTCGGGTGCAATGACGGCCTACAACAGATACAATTCCGTGGCTGGCTAGCTCCCGCCGCAAGTTGCGCTGAACTACCGTCCCAGCCCCGTGAGGCCAGGAACTGCCACCCTTCACCCCCCCCCCCCCTAGGAATAACGTTAAGAGATAGGAAACGTGAAGAATGGGTCAGAGAAATAACTGAAGCCAATGACATTCTAATTGAAATAAAGAACAAGAAATGGGCATGGACAGGACATGCAGCGCGGAGAAAGGATAACCGCTAGTCGATTAGGGCAACAAACTGGATTCCAAGGGAAGGAAAGCGTAGAAAATTAGGTGGGCGGATAAGGTTAAGTTCGCAGTGGTCAAGTGGATGCAGCTCGCACAGGACCGGGTTAGTTGGAGGAATATGGGAGAGGCCTTCGTCCTGCAGTGGGTATAGTCAGTCTGAGGAGGAGGAGGAGGATGATGATGATGACGTCGTACAGCACACGAACGCGCCTATTCGTTTGCCTCCGTCGAAACGCAGCCACCAGCGGTCGGGTTCGAACCTGAGTACTCCGACAGAGTAGTCGGGCATCCTAACCACTGCACCACCTTGGCGGCGGCAATTTTTAGTGAAACAGCACTACCACTCACATTCTCGCAGAAACCAGGTGTCTGATGCCGATTTGAACGAATGACTTCCGGTGTCCACAGAAGCTGCTGTTGTGGCTGTAGAACAAGGAAAAAAAATGCACGGGCCTGCTACTGGCTCTGCAGCTGAGCCACCTCCGCTGCCTCGTGCGAACAGAAGAGAGAAAGTAGAGAAGAAAGAAAAAGAAGAAGAAAAATAAAAAGACGCGCGCCGCAATAGCCGTCGTCCGCCACCTAAGCGGTGGCGAGTGCAATGACGGCCCACAACAGATAAAAATTGGTGGCAGGCTAGACCCCGACGCAAGCGGCGTTGACCTACCGTGCCAGCCAAGTAGGGCCAGGAACTGCCACCTTGACCACGTATCTCCACAGGAGCACGTGTAACAGATACTGTTCCTTTACTTCCCTGTAAACTAATTAAAGAACGTCGGGGAACTTTGATGCGTTCATCACAATGCTGGCCCTCTTCGACAAGGGGTGCGTGATATACCGTGTGCAGCAGCAATGCTCAGGCTTTCGAATTTCTCCAGTGTAGATTCTGCACTTTGTTCTGAACTTTTAGGGCTGCAGCACACATGCAATGTGTGGACTGTACTCATGGCCGCCAGATTAACATAGCAAAATAACGTATAGATTTGGTTTGGTTTGTGGGGTTTAACTTCCTAAAGCGACTCAGGCTATGAGAGACGCCATAGTGGAGGCCTCCGGAAATTACGACCACCTGGGGTTCTTTAACGTGCACGGACTTCGCACAGCACACGGGCACCTTGCTTTTCGCCTCCATCGAAAAACGGCCGCCGAGGCCGGGATTCGATGCCGCATCATTTTGAGATACAGCAAACAAAATCATGTCAAAGCGTCCTGCTGCTGCACGATATGCCGGGAATAACTTTGTTAAATCGTCTTTTTAATAATAATAATAATAATTGGTTCACAGGAAAGGAAAGGTGCAGTATCTGTCACACTTGCTCTGTGGACACCTGAACCATGCGTAGGGGAAGGGAGGAAGCTTGGAGTTAAAGAGAGAAAGTTGTGCCGTATTGGAGGGCGGAGTAATTTGGTCTGACATTTGGGGAAAGGAAGGTTCATAACAAAACAAATGCTTTTGTCGAAAGGAAGGCGCATTATCTGTCCTGCTTCTCGGTGGACACCTACACTTGACAATTCACGGCATGCAATCGGAGGTGCATATGTCGTCATCTCTAATTCCTTTCGCAAACTAGCCTCCAACTGTACTAGCAGATAAATGCTAAGGACCCGGCGCAGCGCTGAACCTGGAACATTGTTGCGGCGCTGATCATTTCATTCTGCGCATGCGGATCGCGCCAACATGGTGCCCGGCGTATGTGGTCCTTATTTGCGAATAGTGATAGAAAAATACGATGGCTATTAATCGATTTTCGTGTCAATTTTTCTTTGCCCAAATTGACTTCCCAACAAGGGCACATTTTATTCTGAATGCAAATACCGATTTGTGATGTATTTGTTCCTTAGGGTGTATCTTATGTGCACTTTCATTTGTTGTTAATCATGTGTATTTCCTGTTTTGGTCATTTGTCGCCGCTCATGTGAATGTCTAATATGAACGTCTGATGTCTAACAAAACTTTTTCTAAACACAAGGGCACACCACAAGGAGCAGTTATATAGCCTATACTGTTTAACATTGCCATGATAGGGATAGCGAGAAGACTCAGGAACATACAACACATATAACATGCAATCTATGCAGACAATGTAACACTATGGACTCAGAAGGGGTCAACCGGGGAAAAAGACGAACGGTTACAACTCGCTGTGCAAGAACTTGAGGATTTCGCTCATTCTAGCGGAATCAGTGCTCTCCGGAGAAATCACAATACATAAGACTACACTCTAGCATGTACAAACCACTGGACACCGACATAATCATGAACGAACACCCGATTCGTAAGACGCACAAAATGAGAGTACTAGGGCTGGGGTTACAAGAAGGAGACAAGTGTGATCACACGATCAAATCTCTTCCCACTGTGACCATTCAAATCTCTAGAATGATAAGCAGGATAACAAACAAAAGAAAGGGGATCAAGGAACAAGACGCAATACGGATAGTGACAGTCCTCGTCATCCCACGCCTCACCTACAGTCTCTCATATCCTAAACAATAAAGACGGAAAGGAACAAGATAAACGTGCTAATCTGGAAGGCATACAAACTGGCTCTGGGATTGCCATCATACGCCTCTAACAGCAAGTTTGACGATCTGGGCATGCACTGTACCTTCGGAAAACATAGCAAAGCTATGCTCGACTCCCAGATCAGAAGGCTTAAACATACCCCCAAGACGAGCCGTGCTCTCCTTACGAAACTCGGTTATACCCTTAAAGATGACAATAGCACAGAAACCACAAATATCGCACCAGACATCAGGGACACTTTCACGGTCAGACCACTGCCCAGAAATATGGACCCTGTCAATCATAACGGCAGAAGGAATGCCAGAGCATAAACCCTTGACAAACAACTGAACACAAAACATACGTCGTCGACGCAGCGGGGTACAAAGGCGGAGAGGCGACCGCAGCCGCGGTCATTGACTCACGATGCAAGCTCATATACGGAGAAAGTATACTAACCAAATGCATTCGCACAGCGGAAGAGGTGGCAATAGCCCTAGCAATCTCGGAAGCAAATCGAAAACACAGTTATTGGATAGTCTCGGACTCGCAAGCCACCTGTCGACCCTTCCAAAACAACAGGATTCATCGCATAGCAAACAAGTTCCTAGTCGGCCGGCCAGAAGGAACAGACCCAAGCAGGCAACACACGATTGTTTGGGTCCCCAACGCTGGGGTGGAGGGTAACACTAGAGTAGATGCCGTCGTCCGAGGTTTCACTAGCCGGGCGGCGGAGCCATCGGTGGAGCCTTTTACAACGCCAGAAACATACGAGGAAACAATACGAGTGTGTAGGGAAAGGCATAGAAAGTACACATTTCCATATGACACTAAGCCGAGAACAAGCCACTACACTTAGGCGCCTACAAGCAAGCACATATCCAAACAGAGCCTTGAACCACAAGATATGACCAACACAATACAAAAGCGAATGTGTCTGGTGCGGAGACACTGCTACACTATACCACACAACATGGAGAAGTAGGTATTCATTATTAATATAAACAGCGCGAACACGAAGACAAGGGACAAGAAACAAGAAAGCGAAGAAGCAAGAATGTGGGGTGAAACATAGAAACCCATATGTTGGATGCAAGACAGGTGTTGTGTATAGGCTTCCCCTCTCTTGTGGAGCCAGTTATATAGGACAAACCGGACGGTGTATTAATAAGAGACTACAGGAACACTGTAACAACTTGGAAATTGGAGAGGACAAAACGTTTCTGGTATCCCATTGTCAGCCATGTGGAATAATGAAGAAGGAGAAGAAGAAGTGCACTCCTAAGTTTGACAGTGTTAAGATTTTATATCGCCACAAAGAGAAGATAACGAGAGAGATAGTGGAATCGTATTTTATTTCAACGGACAATAAGTGTGTCAGCAAGACGTCTCTTGCTCTTTCAAGCAAAGAGGTGTCTTTTTTAAGTGATTTTTTAAAGTAATTTTTTATGAAGCAGGTGAACCCAGGGGTTGTTTTACGTGACTGTTTCGTTTTCTTCATGTTTGTTTTTCTGGGCCTTGGAGTAAACGGCTTAGGCTTAGTTGTGAGTCAGCGCATGTACTGTGGCTTTCTTGTTTCTTGTCCCTTGTCTTCGTGTTCGCGCTGTTTATATTAATAATGAATAAGTACCAACTCACCCAACAAAGTATCTTGAGAAGTAGGGCAAGCCCCATAATGCCTAAAATTATCATCATATCCTCATCAGCCTGACTATACCCACTGCAGGGCGAAGGCCTCTCCCATATTTCTCCACTTAACCCGGTTCTGTCCTAGCTGCATCCACTTGACCCCTGCGAACTTCTTAACCTCATCCGCCCACCTAACTTTCTGCCGCCCTCTGCTACGCTTTCCTTCCCTTGGAATCCAGTTTGTTACAATAAGCGACCATCGGTTATCCTCTCTTCGTACCACATGTCCTGCCCATGCCCATTTCTTCTTAATTTCCACTAGAATGTCGGTAACTTGAGTTATTTCTCTGACCCACCCTGCACGCTTCCTACTTTAGGCATTAAAGGCATCGCATTAACATTAATGCCTAAAACAGATAGGCCTGGTCCTGAGCAGTGGGAGGAGCTTCTAGCCGACCCGGACGCACAGCACCAGCTAATGCTGGTGCAGTGGGCCAGAGCCGCTGCTGAGGCCAACGGACTCCTGGACGGAAGACTGCCGACTACCGCTCTTTCCTAACCCACTACCCCTAACCCAAATTTCCCCAATAAAGTTTATCAATCAATCAAAGTTCGATTCGTTCCGACTAGTTTTAAACATGCACTATTTAATATGTTCCGCGAATCGGATAGATGGATCCTACTTTCTATTCGAATGTTTCGCATATTCTCCCAGTGCTATAAACAAAATTATCCTTGCCCGAGGCGGAGAAGTATCAGAGTAAGTTGACGTATGTTCCTCTATGGTAGGATTGCCAGGCATCCTAAACAAATTAAGCGGGACGCTTAAGCACAGTATTTAAGGGATTGACGGGATATCTTTACGCACTCCCTTCTTAGCCTCCCTTCGCGGACATCCGTGCGCGTACCTTCGCCTTTATTTGAGCCTTATTATCTTAAACTTACTAATTAGCACATAACCTTAAGCTATGTGCTAATTAGTAAGTTTAAGATAATAAGATAAGTTTAAGAAAGATTTGATGTTGGGAAAGGTTGAGGGTCGCCGGAGAAGGGGTAGGCAGCGAACGCGATGGTTAGATGGCATCCTCGAGGCACTGCAGATGAAGTTATGTGATGTTAGGAAGATAGTGAGAGACCAGAAACGTGGCGTGAAATGGTCCATAGGGTCACGAAGAGTCGGACACGACTGAACGACTGAACTGAACTGAACTGAACTTAAGCTACCCCGTTATGTACCAACGACACTGCGTGGCCAGTCTGAATAAGGGTCTAAGGGTCCCGGTGTGTTGGATTCCCATTTCCCATCTTTCAGCAGCCTCCCGAGTTGGCAGCTCCTGTCAAATCGGTGTCGCATGATCTCGTGACGTCACACAGACCACCGAAAAACCAGTACCGTATCATGTTATTTGATAACTACCACGTGCGAGAGGCATTCCCGTGAGACATTTGTCACAGGGCTGACGCCTCTGGGTTTTTTGGAGATTGAGGCCTTAACGTTACGTGTTGATCGTCCCGGATGGCCTCAAGTGCGTTGATCACTCATCCCTCGCGATTGGTACATAGGTTTTAGAGTAATCGCTCTACTCCTCCAGGTACGAACCTCGGGACAGCATGTATCCGTCTGAGTGACCTTGAAGCTGGTCTAAGGTCAAACTGGGACTTTTTTTAATCAATATTTATTGCCTCAGGGCATCAGTAGGGTGTGATATGAAGGATGAATAAATTATTAAATCAATGGAAAAAGGTCGGCTGATTTTATGAAGTCCACGAGTGAGCGATGACGAGGTCCCTGCGTCCAAGCGACATATGACGAAGGATTGGTTGCTGAAAGGCCAGCTATCCTCAGGTTCCGGATTCGTGTTGGTTTCAGTTCTAGGCAGTCTCACAGCAAGTGGTGAATTTCGGCCTTAGCATCTTCGTTTTTTACAGATCGTGCACCCTGTGCGGAGATATAAGTGTTGGAGGTAAGACCACGTCCCAGCGAAAGCTGGAGTGAGGGCGACAACGACCCGGATCCTTCTAAGCGCAACCTCCTCTGCATTGGTGAGACCACGGGGAAGGGATACCGCACACGGAGGGATAAGTGCACGTGTGCTGCACCGGAGGTTTCCTTTCTTGATAAAAGGAGGGTAGCGTCGTCCACTTCAAGGAGCCGATGAATTGATGCACCTTGGTTCACGAGGCGGGTCGCTAAATCTGCTTGAATTTGGGAAGGCAGCAGGTCCCGTGGGACCCACCCAATGCGTACTGACTGTGAGATGCGCGCCGCAAGTGGGTGGATGTCTTGGCAAATTTTAGGGCAGCGGCTGACACGTCAAAGCAAACGTACTGCTTGAAACGCGTCAATGCGGATGACAACGTGGGCTGCAGAGAGCATGGTTATGGAAGCCACGGAGCAGAGTGTCTCCTGAACTGCCACGAGCTCAGCGCATAAAGATGTAAGTGGTTCCGAAAGCTGAAAAGTAGTGGTCTGATTCAGGCTAGGTCTCCGTGGACAGTCGATTATTGTTTTGGCTTCACAGCCTTGCATGCTTCCATCTATGTACATTACAATGGAATATTGAGGCAGGTGAGTATCTTGTTCTTCAAAACTTTGGCGAAGCAACCATGCCGAGTTGGCAGACGTTGGTCTGCGGATATCAGTTGGGTTGTTGTCTCCTAACTGTACAAATTTCCGGGGAGGGAGAACTGGCGCAGGTGGCTGAAGAATAATGTGCGACTTTGCATACGCCTTCAGTGCTTGCGTGGAATGTGGCAAAGTGGTCTTGAGTCTGCGAGCATCCCGGCGCTGCTGCACCAGTTTATCGATGGGTTTGAGCTGCGCATTCTCCTGTAAAGCCACGACCGGTGTGAGTCGTGGAAGGCATGTTATGGTCCTCAATGATTCTCGGTTTACGGCTTCAAGGCGATCCCATTGTGCTCTTGTAAAATGCTGGAACTAGGCCTGATAAACAATACGCGGCTGCATAACCACCCTCACTAACTGGCGTGCAACTGACGAGACAGCGCCACCCGTTTTAGGCGCAATTCTTCTTATCAAACTCATAGTTTGAAGTGCTGATCCTGATTGGTGAATTGTTAAGCCCAGAATTGTTAGGCTCGAACTTTCTTATAGTGGAGTGCCTGATAGAAAGAGACGAATTGGATTTGAGGTACGTTTACGGCGTCCCCAGCGGTTGGCGACTGCGGTGTATGTAGTTTTACACACAGAAAGTTGAAGGCCAATGGAGGATGCGTAATCAGAGGTTACGTCTAATGCTGTCTGAAGGGCGGTCAATTGAGTGAGAAGATCATGGTGAGTGCTCCATACCGTGATATCATCTGCGCATTGCAAAAACTTGATTTCAGGGATATCATGTAAGCGCCACGCCAACGGGATAAAGTAATATTGAACAACGTCGGAGACAATACTTATCCCTGGGGCACGCCACGTAGTGAAACGAATGACTGTGTCACCATTGAGGCGTAATGCAAATTTTCTTCCGTTCAAATGTGATGCGACAAAAGTGCGCACTCTCGGAGGGAGATGAAGCACGTCAGTGGCATTCAGGATTGCAGCATGACTGATGTTGTCATATGCCTTTTCAACGTCCATTGCTAATATGGTACGCAAGTTGCCGCTGCGGGTAGATGATAGAACTGTTGATGCCAATACCGCCAACCCGTCCTCTGTACCTATGTATGGACGAAATCCACTTTGAGCAGAGTGATAAAAACCGTGCTGTTCAAGCCGCCAAGAAAGTCGTGTGGCTAGCATTTTCTCTGAAAGCTTGCAAAGCGTTGATGTTAAGGAGATTGGTCGTAAGTTAGCGAGGTCTGTTGGAAGCTTCCCAGGTTTGGGAATAGGGACCACGACAGCGGTTTTCCAGCTCTCGGGTACGACACCACCAAGCCACACATTGTTTATGGTGTCTAGTAGTTGAGGGAGTGCAGCAGTACTGAGGCTCTTGTAAACCTCATACTGAATTTTGTCCAGTCCGGGCGCTGTTTTCCGTTTCGCATCGTCGATTGCAGCCTTCGAAAAGGGACTCGCAATTCCATCTGCGTCGGCAGCAGGTGGCAGTATCCATGTGTCTGCAGGGATACCTAACAAATTAAAATTTGCAGCTGAATGAGGCAATATATCGTATTTTGGTAAAAAGTTTTGAGCAGTTTCTTTGGGGAAATCGCCCGGCGACGGATTAGCCGCAAAGCATGCTGTTGCTGCTGCGTCAGTAGAACGACGACCGTGTTCCATTGCACGAAACGTTCGCCAGAGTGAGGCATTCGAGGGTTTATCAAAACATTGTTCCCACCATGCATGTCACTGGCGTCGCGAGACATCGCGTTCATGTCTTCGAGTCTTCGCAGTAAGATAATTCAGTCGTGTACGTGCCTGCCCGGAAGTAGGGTCTCGCGTAGCAGCCAGCTCAGCTTGACGGTGGGCTGCCCACAAGTTAAGCAGGCCGAGATCTGTTGCCGGTCGACCTACATCAATCCAGGTAGTAGTCGTAGTGCTGTTTAGTGTTCTTTGTATACAGTCAACAAGGAGTGACGACGAACCTGAAGGCATACTGTCGAGACATGAGCGAAAGCTGTCCCAGTTGCTCACAGAACATTTGCAGCGTAAAGGGCGGAGACGGGAGGGATAGAGACCGATGATGATGGGGTGGTCATCACTTCCCCAGCAGTCTGGCTCCATGTGACATGAGGGAGTTCCCGCGCCCAACCACCACGTCAAGTCTGGAGCATAGGCAGCACTACGTATGTGACGCACAGGCCGTGTTGCTGTCCCAAGGTGATTAAGCAGAACAAACAGGGCATCAGTGAAGGCGTCCCGCATACGCCTACCACGACGGCTTACAGTCGGATACCGCCAATCCGGGTGAGGGGCGTTAAAGTTACCTCCGACTAAAATTGGACACCCAAGGTATTGCCGACAGACACTTAATAACCAGCCAAGATTAATAGGGGAAGGGGCGCCTCCAGCTGGTCTAACGTAAAATGAAACAAGCACTACGGTTCTTTTCAGAAATTTCGCAGCAACTACTGCTACCTCTTGATATGATGTCCGCCAGTTTTCGAATGAAATGCGCACAGGAGGAATACGCGTTTCAATATATACCACCGCCTTTCCCGGGAGAGAAGCAGTCTGCACGCGACGGTCGGTCATTGAAGGAGAGACGTAGCCGCTGAAGCCCGGAATTGATGGCAAGGCGTTCGTTTCATGTACTAAATGCCCGCACCCGGAGCTTGTTAACTCGCAGTCGGGTCTTGAGCTCGCCCACCTTCGTGGAAATGCCTCTACAGTTCCACTGTAGTACACCGGGGCGACCGGAAACCGCCATTTTCGGGTACTAGTTCAAGCGCTGCAGTATCACAGATGTCAGGTTGGACAACTGGTTGATCATATAGCGTAGCAGCGATGTTGCAGAGTTATCATTGGGCGTTGTGGTACTCTGGGAAGAGGCAGCAAATGGCACTGTTGCGCGGGATGAAGGCGGTGGTGCTGGGCAATTGCTAGATTTGGCGGTTACTTCTGCAGCTCGCCGACGTCGAGCAAGCATTTCGCGCTGTTGTCGGAGCTTAGAGACTTCTGCTAAGAGACGATTGATTTCCTCATCCACTACAGCCATATCGTTGTCTAATAGATCAGTACCCTGCTGTATTGGCTGTGTTCGACGGAGTGTCTTGGGCACCGTATCGTTACACTTTGTCTTAGCTGGAGGTGCATTCGAAGCGGGCTCAGTAAGCTTTGGCCACTCGTCATCATCCCACTGGATAGCTGCAAAGCGCTTGCGTATCTGCACTGCTGTCATGTCTTCTATTGGCCAATGCTTAGCGTTCCGAAGACGAGCCTTCTGCGTTGCCTTTTGCTTTGTCGGACAACTTGGAGATGTTATCTCGTGGTCGTCCGATTTGCAGAGGCCGCATCGGTACGTAACTTTTCCTTCAGATGCACCTTCATCGGCAGTAGCAAAAGAGCAAGATTTGCGCATGTGCCTTACCCGGAAAAAGTTGTAGCAGCAAACCACACTGGGGCTATGTCTTTTATTGCGTAAGCAATACTACGCCAGGTTTCAGCCCGTTGCTTAAACCAGGCCGGTAGCCACGTTTGACCTTTAGAGCGACCGCAGATGGGGCCCCTCTTCAAGCCGCCGGGTAAACCCGGTCTCTAGCCACGCCGCGCCGCAGAAGAAGAAGAATGAACAGAAAGAGAAGCTACGTCGGCTTTGCTTACGCAACCTACCGGATTCACCTAAAGCTAAATCCCAGCAAATGTTTTATCTACAACTGTTGCCTGGTGTATCATGATATGGTTTAGAGCTGGTGCATACCCATATGACTAACTCACCACGTAACAGTCACTAATAACCTTTCACCTTGAAATTTGACCTGTGACCCTTACCTTGAGGGGTGACAGATTCTTAATGACATCAGACACGTGATAGGTGCGTGGTACGTCAGCTGAACACATGGTCAAACGCGTTTATCACTGCTAAGTTCTTACTGATTTTCGGGCAATTGTATGTCATGTCACCATTTCTGGTATCTAATTCGGTATGATCGCAAGGGCAATGAGTGAGGAGTGTGACACAGATTACAAAACGCGTCTGCAGCGCATACATGGCAGTAATTGAATTACAGTAACGGAAATACTGTAATTTAGTTACTTTTCTCGGTAATTTGTAATGTAATGAATTCCTTTTTCTGGTTGGTAATTTAGTAATGTAATGAATTACTTTTTAGCAGTAATTTCGCAGCAAAAGTAATTAATTCCTTTCGAAATTACTTTTACTAAAATGTGCCACTACGTTTTCAATAGACAACGAAATAGAGTGCCGCGAAAGCAGGAACGGCGTGCGGCAAGCGAAGCCAGCGTAACGGAGTAACGGATCGGCAAAAGGGGACCAGTGCGTCTGAGACCTCAACCATTTTCCAAGCAGCAGGATACAAGGAGTCAAGGGAATGCTGAAGGGAGAAATTGTGCAAGAAGGCTGAAGCTGAAAACTAGTTTGGAGCGCGGCGCAGCGTCACTCCCTGTTGCGTCGGCTATGGCACAGTGGTGCCTGGTTACACTCGTTGCCACGGGGCGAGGGAGGATTGGGGTTGGGGGAGATAGGCAGAAGGGTCCATGAAGTGAGGCACCGTGGCTTGAACATTACTGCGCAGTGAGTACAAATGTGCCGACATTGATTCTTGGGACTGCGGAAGCAATAAATAAGCTAGCTTCGGGCCTTCCAAATGGCGGATACCATTCCAGGCCAGCAAGACGCTGGGTTCGCCGCTCATTTCAAGACCGTTCGACCATGTTTTTTTCCTTTTGCGGTAGTCTTGTTTTTGTAATCGCCCGTACTGTAGGAGAGAGGGAAGGAATAGCTCTCTGGGACGGAATTTGGCGGGAAGACGAAAGAATGGGTGTGCTTCGCGTCTGGAGAACAAGTTGTTGTTTTGTTTACTAGCTTTGCTTAGTTTTTGCATGCATGGACGAAAACTAGTAAGTAGTTTAAAAGTAATTTAATTACTCTGTAGAAGTAATTGTAATGTAATTTCATTACTTTTTGGGAGCAGTAATGAGTAATGTAATTTAATTACTTTTCTGCGATTTTCAGCAAAGTAATTAGTAATGTAATTTAATTCCTTTTCAAAAGTAATTTTGCCATGTATGCTGCAACGTTTCCCACGCCATCTCTTGGTTTTGTCAGGGCGCAACGCGTATGGTGATAGCAGCACTGTATATCCAATACGCAGTGGTAGTAATTTGTCCCCATAGAGGAGGAAAGAGAAGGCATTGCTGAAGGTCAAAGTAAAACTGTAGATTGAATTTTTAAAAGTATTTAGCAGTGGAAGCTTATCACTATGAAACGCGATGCCGATTACTATGAAGACCTCACCTTCTTCCTACCTTTTATCGGGTCGGCGACGTTGACAATATTGTAGGGTGGTCGCTGCATGTACTCGTTGACGGCCACGGGGACCCGATGCCGGAGAACTTATGATGCCCAGATAGGAGCGGAATGCCCGCACCACCGAAGAATGCGGGACTTCACGAAACTACCCTTCAACATTCTTGAAAAATCTGTAGGGTCACTGACCACTTGTCAAAATAGATGGTTGGCGTTTCATAACCCCTACGGGTTCCTTGTTCACAATGAAAAACCGGCCGAATGAAGAGCAGCTTAAATAGCTTTGAAAAGGCGATGTAATGATTTTGCGTAGGCCGAGGGAAGGTTTCCCTTTGTTCTGTTGATAGTGTTTGCCGTTGACTGGATAATCAGATTCCAGGTGCAGTCGTGCTGACAGGTTTCTTTCGGTAGCGACGATTTCCACGTCATCCCAAGTAATTTCGTGGCCTTCCTTTTGCGCATGCTCTGCCACAGCGTTTGACGCAGCTCTTGGCGACATCATTGTGGTGCTCTTTTAGTCGCCTGGACATTTTTACAGACTCGCCGATGTAGACAGAGCTGCAATCATCACATGGTATCTTATATATGATACCCGGGAACTTTGAACGGGGCAAAGCGTCTTTTACATTGACGAGATCGCCGCGTAGTTTGCTGGTTTGCACGTGGGCAATATGTTGATTGTGCTTCTTGAAAACACGTGCCAAGGCTTCACTTATGCCTGGGATGTACGGGATGGGCGCGCGTTTTGGTCGAGATGACGACGTGGAATTTTGTATGGGCTCCGGCTGGGAATGCTTTTCGATCTGTCTGTAGACAGATCGAAAAGCATTCGCAGCCGGAGCTATGTATATATATATATATATATATATATATATATATATATATTGTTACTTAGCTGTATTCGCTGTTCGTGATGAGGATGAAGAAGTGCAAGTCTCCGAGAAGACGACGACGCTGAGTGTCGTGAAATCAGTGCCCTCATCAACGTTAGCTGTGCGGAGAGCTTTCAGACTATAGATCTTCCACGTAACATCTCTTGGTGGAGGTCAATCAATTCGATCCCCTGTCACAAGCTGGATCTCCGCAGCGGCCGCCACGTCGGAACCACTACAATGACTACAGACGCCTCTACCTCTACAGCCGCCGCACCTGCTGTTGTCATGGCCCATCCCCGTGACCCCGGAACCTTCTGCGGGACCGACGACGTCGACGTAGACGACTGGCTAGCCCTATACGAGCGCGTGAGCAAGCACAACCGGTGAGATCCCACACTCATGCTTGCGAATGTAATCTTCTACTTGGCTGGGACCGCGCGGGTGTGGTTTGAAACCCACGAAGACGACCTAACATCTTGGGATATCTGCAAACAGAAGCTACACGACCTGTTTGGAAAGCCTATTGGCCGCCACATCGCCGCCAAGAAAGCGCTCGCCTCTCGCGCCCAAACATCTACGGAGTCTTATCTCACCTACATTCAAGACGTCCTGTCTCTATGCCGCAAAGTCGACCAAGGCATGCATGAGGAGGATAAAGTCGGCCATATAGTAAAAGGCATTGCCGACGATGCCTTTAACCTCCTGTTGAGCAGGGATTGCTCCACCGTGGACTCTGTGCTGCAGGTGTGCCGACGTTTCGAGCAGGCGAAACAGAGGCGAATATGTCACCGTTTCGACCGGCTGCCGAACACGGCTGCGAGCTCCTCCTGTATCGATCTCCCGACCCCTCGACCGCCTGCTAACGACAACACTTTGACACGCATTGTCCGCCAAGAGCTTGAGGCAATGACTCCCGCAGCCTCAATGTCGCATACACCCGACAACACCCTGGCTACTATATCACTCATTAAGGCTGTTGTTCGCCAAGAAGTTGCGAATATGGGCCTGCCTTCTGCCAGCGCCACCGACACCGTGGATTCAGGACCTGCACCTCCAGTGGTTGCTGCTGCTTCATCCAGCGCCGGTTTCTCGCCCCGATATCGGTACCGCAACCCAAATGAATGGCGTACCCATGACAATCGCCCCATCTGTTTTACTTGTTCTCGCGTTGGCCACATTTCCCGTCACTGCCGTAGCCGCTGGTATACGCCATCTCGTCAGTTCACCTACGTCGACCACCGCGGAAACTATGCCCCTCGCTATACCTCACCTCGCCCCGACCAGACCCGTGCTGACCCTGTTTCCACTGTCCGTCCTGCCAACCGTTCACCATCCCCGCAAGCACGACGTTCGCGTTCTCCTCATCCTCGCCGCAGTTCGCCAACGTCCTACTCTGGCCACTTACCGGAAAACTAGCCAATGTAGCTCCCGGAGGTGACGCTGCATTTATGACCCGGACTGAAAAGCCTCTGTTGACCCCCGCCCTACAAAATAACCGTATCGACTTCCTTGTGGATGGAGTTCCCGTTTCTGCTCTAATTGATACAGGCGCCCAACTGTCCGTTCTAAGCTCCTCATTTCGTCGTCGCCTCAAGAAAGTCCTTGCGCCAGCCGTCTCGTCCACAGTTCGCGTCGCCAATGGCAGCCCTGCTGCCGTGGTTGGCATGTGTACGGCGCGAGTTACAATTGCTGACCGTCATGCCCCAGTGTTGTTCACCGTCCTACATGAATGCCCCCACGATGTTATCCTTGGCATTGATTTCTTAACAGCCCACTCTGCCCTTATCGACTGCTCTAGTGACCTACTTCGCTTGGACCTCCCGCTCTGCTCTGAAGACCCCTCCTGCTCACCCCGACTTCGATCAGCACAGTTTAGCCGCCTTACTCCAGAAACTGCCGTTTACATCCCTATGTCGCCATTCCCACCCGTCCCAGATGGCGACTGTCTCGCTTGTGCCATTACTGATGTCATGCTGCAGCGGCACGTCACCCTTCCTCATCTAATTGTGCACATCTCCCAGAACCGCACCACTCTCCCAGTCCTCAACTTCAGCTTTTCAACTCAAGCTCTGCCCGAGGGAATTTCATTAGCTTCGCTGTCCCCGATGACCGATTGTGCCATTTCAGCTCTGTCTACAGATCATACAACTGCCGTCCCTGCCAACACCCCCTCGTCGTCCACATCGCGCCCTGATCCGCTTGACAGCATGATATCAGCTGATCTGCAACCTGAATTCGCCGCTGATTTACACAAGCTTTTGTTTACCTACAGTGACCTCTTTGACTTCGGCACCCGCCCATTGGGTCAAACGACAGTTGTAACCCACCGCATTAACACCGGGGACGCCAGTCCTATCCACAGGCGGCCCTATCGTGTTTCGCTTGCCGAGCGACGCGTCATTCAAACGGAGGTCGAAAAGATGTTAACGAATGACATAATCCAGCCTTCCAGTAGCCCCTGGGCATCCCCTGTTGTGTTGGTCAAGAAGAAGGATAACAGTTGGAGATTCTGCATTGACTACCGTCATTTGAATAAGATAACCAAAAAAGATGTGTATCCTCTTCCGCGCATCGACGACGCGCTTGATAGTTTGCACGGAGCCAGCTACTTTTCATCCATCGACCTTCGTTCCGGCTACTGGCAGATTTCTGTCGACGAGAGAGACCGTGAAAAGACAGCGTTCATCACCCCTGACGGCCTTTATCAATTTAAAGTCATGCCTTTTGGCCAATGTAACGCCCCTGCAACTTTCGAACGGATGATGGACTCATTGCTGCGCGGCTTCAAGTGGACGACTTGTCTTTGTTACTTAGACGACATCATTGTTTTCTCGTCCACTCTTGACAGCCACCTCTCTCGCCTTTCTACCATTCTCGAGCTATTCCGTCGCGCCGGCCTTCAACTCAACTCAAAGAAATGCAGTTTCGATCATCGGGAAATCAAAGTGCTTGGTCACTTGGTTAATGCTTCCGGTGTGCAGCCTGACCCTGACAAGATACGTGCCGTCAGAGATTTTCCCACTCCGCGTTCATCCAGCGATGTCCGAAGCTTTATTGGCCTATGTTCCTACTTCCGACGATTCGTCCCGAACTTCGCAGTCCTCGCTCGTCCGCTCACCCAACTCCTCAAGAAAGACGTTTCATTCTATTGGGAGCCTGAACAAGTTGCAGCTTTCTCAGAGTTTATTGCTGCTCTAACTACTCCACCAGTCTTGGCCCACTTCAACCCTTCCGCCAATACTGAACTCCGTACCGACGCAAGTGGTCATGGAATAGGAGCTATTCTTGGTCAGCAACAACACGGCCGTACAAGGGTGATTGCGTATGCCAGCCGCCTCCTCTCGACACCCGAACGAAATTATTCTATTACAGAGCGAGAGTGCCTAGCGCTTGTCTGGGCTATTACGAAATTCCGCCCTTATTTGTTTGGCCGCCATTTTACTGTGATAACAGACCATCATGCCTTGTGCTGGCTTTCTTCTCTCAAAGATCCTACTGGCCGTTTGGGGCGCTGGGCGCTACGATTACAAGAATACACCTTTTCCGTCGTCTACAAGTCCGGCCGGCTTCACCAAGATGCAGACTGTTTGTCACGTCATCCCGTCGACTCCCCTAGTCCTACAGACTCTGACGATGATGCATGTGTCTTGTCTGTCTCCGCCTTTGCTAACATTGCCAAGGAGCAGCACCTAGATCCTTCTCTGCATTCCATTATCCTCCGTCTTACCTCCGACCGCCCTGACCCATCTCTCGCCTTATTTGTGCTCCACGAGAACACCCTATACCGACGTAATATGCGACCAGATGGCACAGACCTTTTGCTCGTCGTTCCACAACACCTGCGTTCCACCATCCTTGAACAGTTCCATGATGCTCCCACGGCTGGCCACTTGGGTGTCTCTCGCACATACGACAGCCTGCGCCGACGTTTTCACTGGCCGGGGCTCTACCGTTCTGTCCAGCAGTGCATTGCCGCGTGTGAACTGTGTCAGCGTCGGAAGAAGCCCACAATTTTGCCTTCAGGTCATCTGCAGCCGATACCCATACCAACTGACCCGTTTTCCCGTATAGGCGTTGATCTCCTTGGCCCCTTTCCAGTTTCCGCCTCGGGGAACAAATGGATCGCCGTCGCCACCGATTACGCTACTCGGTATGCTATTACCCGAGCCATCCCGACCAGCTGCGCCACAGACATCGCTGACTTCCTTCTAGAAAACGTAATTCTTCATCATGGTGCTCCTCGTGAACTACTAACTGACCGTGGCCGCTGTTTCCTGTCGCGAGTGGTTGACGAAATTCTCCGTTCGTGCTCCGTCCGCCACAAATTTACCACCGCATATCACCCCCAGACCAATGGCCTCACGGAACGTCTAAACCGTACCCTCACAGACATGCTGGCCATGTATGTATCTGACGACATCGAGATTGGGACGTTCATCTCCCCTTCGTCACATTCGCCTACAATTTATCTGTCCATTCTACCGCTGGATACTCCCCATTTTATTTATTATTTGGCCGATAACCGTTACTACCCTTCGACACCTCCCTACCCGCGGCAGACGCCACCAGTACTTACACCAGTGATGCCGTCACCCGCGCTCATGATGCCCGCCGGATAGCTCATGCCAGGCTCTCTGCATCCCAAGACTCACAAAAGATCCGGTACGACAGCCGCCACCGTGATGTCCACTACACTCCTGGATCTCTTGTTTTGTTGTGGCTCCCGTGCCGTCGAGTGGGCTTGTGTGAAAAACTTTTGCCCCGTTACGCTGGCCCTTACCGTGTTTTGCGCCCCGTGACCGACGTCACCTACGAAGTTGAATCTGTGGTTCCGAAGTCCCTGTCCACAGCTCCAACCTCCGAAATAGTACATGTGTCCCGTCTAAGCCCTATTATCAACGTTCTATTTCGCTAACATAGACCGCACCGGGACTGTGCTTTTCCCGCGGGGGGATAGTGTTACTTAGCTGTATTCGCTGTTCGTGATGAGGATGAAGAAGTGCAACAGTCTCCGAGAAGACGACGACGCTGAGTGTCGTGAAATCAGTGCCCTCATCAACGTTAGCTGTGCGGAGAGCTTTCAGACTATAGATCTTCCACGTAACAATATATATATATATATATATATATATATATATATATATATATATATATATATATATATATATATATATATATATATATATATATATATATATATATATATATATATATAGCACCATTGATGTATATATACATTCGAAGCATTTGTGGGTCAGGAGTGGGAGTAGCAGTAACTCTCTCAGGCGTGTCTGTTATCAAAGACACTGAAGGAGCAGCATCATCTTGGCTATACGTGACAATCTTCATATTCACGGGCAAACCAATGTATTCACGGTCAGACCCATTGGTTGCGAAAAACAGCAACTGATGGCCCAGAGCCGTGAGCCGCCCTTGACCCCCGCCAGCACGTATTTATGAAAGAGAATGAGTTTCTTGGCACACTTATAGTGAGGTGGCGCCACCGTATCATCGAACGTGTCGGAAGCACGACTGGGGCACAAACCTTAAACGCATACCATAGAAAGGGCTGATACATTGTTATCCCCGGAAACACAAAACACATCCTGCTGCTTTGGGGGCTCCTCTATGACGCCGGACGGAAGGGAACTATCAATGCCAAACTCTCCGGAGCGACAGTCCACCGTAGCACCACACATCTGCAAAAAATCAACACCGAGAATCACTTCATGCGTTCATCGCGAAAGCAATGCAAACGTCGCTGTAAATATCGTTTCGCAAAGGCACACCATAGCACTGCACATTCCCAAAGGGCACAACTCACGACCCGCACCATGAAAATTCCCATTTCTGTCCCATATAAACATAACTTTGCGGCCTAAGCGCTTCTTAAATGATAAACTCATAACAGAAATGGATGCCTCCGTATCCACTAAAGGCATTGTCGCCACATCATCGACAAGCACAGAAACAGTGTTATTTAGCATTATAACAGATGGAGGAATTTATACAGGCAGCGCACAGTCTCCAGCGGCCGGCCTGGCTATAGTTTTCCGGCACAGGATACAGACCGCCGCCGTGGCCGTGGTGACGAAAAGAGACGCGCAGAAGATGCAGGCGGTGGTGAAACGCTGCGGTCGGAAACAGAAGAGTGACTGCGTGGTCCATCAATCTACGGAAAATCACATGAATATGGAGGCCATTGCCAAAAATCGTAGAAACGGTTACGTGGCTGTGTTTGATTGTTTGGGTGACGGGGCAATCGCAGCGGTTTAATAGGCGACTGCGGCAGTAGCGAGCGATGGGCCCCTCAATGCCACAACGGTGGAAGACGGGGACTGTGCGGAGAAGACCTTGTTGCCTGGAAGGCTCCAAGAAGGCAGAGGCCATTTAGTAATCGAATGTATCTGCAGGTCACTGGAAAGAGCGGGCAGGTAGTGGTGACGGATGGTACTCAGAACGCGGCTCGTAGTGCTGCGAGTAGTGAGCCAGACGTGAGTCATATAGCGAGACAGATTATTATAGCTATCGACCATTTGCGTTAGGCTGTAGGCGTCAATGCGTGCTGCATTGATGGAGTTCATCCCGGGCATCAAGGGGGGCATGGCGGGCGAGCCTCTCGAAGAACGATAACGTCAACAAGCATGGATGGTGGACGCCGTGCAGACGGCTCGAACCACTGTAGTTCCTTGCGAACTATTTGCCGGATCGTCGTTGACAATTCCTTGAAGCTATGTTCAGTGCTAGTCAGAGTTGGAACGTTGGCTAGTCGCCCAAATGTTAGCGCTATGCGATGAGTTTTCAGTGTCTCAAAAGTACGGGCGTGGCGAATGAGATCAGAGACGGCGTTCATGTCACATTTTGCTGTCAAAAAGTTACATACGTCATCAGCGTTGCCTTTCAGCAAATATCCAACTTTATCTTCCTCGGTCATCTGAACATTTGTTGCTTTACAAAACTTCAAGACCTCCTCTATATAAATTGTCCATGTTTCTCCCGGTAATTGAGCACTGTGGGCGGGCAGGTGTTCAGCGTGTTTTTTCGTGTAAGGCAGTCGCCAAAGCACAGGCTCAATACGGTGACAAAACTCTCCCAGATTGCCAGAGAGTCCTCGTGATTTTCAAATCAGACTAACACGGTATTTGTCAGGAAGCAAACCATATTAGCAGGCTGAGCGGCGGCTTCCCATCGGTTATAGTGACTCAACCGTTGGTTGTTGTAGTGTTTGTAATCGGCACCTAGCCGAATGTTACCACTCTGTTGGCCACTATTAAGCCGCCATGTTTTATTCAATAAAACATGGCGGCTTAACTAACAGGCTCGCTTCATCAGTGTCTCGCCCAATCTAATCAATGGAACCCCATCACAGTCTCCGGGAACACTAAGATGGTGTCAGAAGTGCTCTTTTATCTCATGTGAGTACCACTACATCAAGAGTCAGTCCGTCGAATCGCCCATCAGCAACAAGCGGCTACCGGCAATCGTAGCCATGGCACGTGTGCTCCCTGCCTTCCCAAGATTTGACCTGCGCGTTACCAATGACGACAATATTGGTCACGAATGGACGAAGTGGATAGAAAGATTCGAAAACTTTCTTTTAGCTTGCGATATCTCAGCAGATGCACGCAAAAAAGCACTCCTCCTGCACTACGTCGGTGAAGAAGTCTACGACATATATCGCTCGCTCCCCGAGAGTGCTGCCCAAGGTGCGACGGCTACAAGCACGACCCAAACCACGCAGAATACATCGACGCCAGAATGCGATGCCGCTAGAGCGAAACTATATGCATATTTTGCGCCGCGAATGAACTCAACATTTGATATCTATAAATTTCGTCAAACTCAGCAAAACGTTGGTGAGTCACTGGACGCCTTCTACACGCGCCTCCTGCAGCTTTCTCGCCACTGTAACTTCGAAAACGTCGACTCTGAAGTCAAGAACCAAGTCATTCTCGCCACATCGTCGTCTCGCCTCCGAAAGTATGTCATGCTTCATTCCCTCACGTTATCGGACTTACTTAGGCAAGGAAGAAGGCTCTAGGATGTCGAACGGGATGTGTCCGAAATCGAAAAGCACGTCGATAACAATGCAGCGGTGTTCGCAGTACACAAGGAAGGAGAACACCATGGCCAACACCCAAGAAATGAACGAGAGATGCCACGGCAGGCCTACACACCGCAGCGACCTCGTGTCTCGTCAGCAGATTGTCGCAACTGTGGCGGCAAGTAGCCTCACCAAGGCGGTCGATCCAGTTGTGCTGCATGGGGCAAGACTTGCAAGGCATGTAACAAGGTTGGTCATTTTGCACGGTTCTGTCGCTCAGCCAGGAGAACAGCACACGCAGGGGCTGTGACAATGACTCAGACACACAGTTAGCCTGCAGTAAGAAGAGTTCAAGTACTAGCAAAAGTTTTTGTTGGGCGAGTTGGTGTTTTTGATGATCCATAACTACAGCGCAAACGACAGGACAGAGATGAAAGAGGGACACCACACAGCACTGTTCGGTGTCCCTCCATCATCTCTGTCCTGTCGTTTGCGCTGCAGTTATAGATCAAGTACTAGAGATCCTGCAGCCACCTGTGACACCAGTCCAAGCAGCGATAAGTACGTGTTTGTTGCCATGACTTCCCCTCAAGCAAGTTCATCTCCAAAGGCTATTGTCACTGTCAACAATGTGCCAGTCACTTTCGTAATCGACACGGGTGCTACAGTGTCCATTGTTGGCGAAAATGACTTCAAGAGCTGTCGCCTAAATGTGAATCTCCAAGAAACATCCATCAGAGTGTTCCCATACAAATCAACGTGCCCACTTGAACTTTTGGGCAAAGTCTCTGTTACAATGAGATACAGAGATAAGTGCATTGAAGAAGACATTGTTGTCATTCCAGGAAACTGTGCACTACTCTTAAGCTTCACAGCAGCAACCAACCTGGGGCTTTTCCAGATCACGTACCAAGTTTCTGACAATCCAGGTGACAAATCAGTCGTTCCCCAAGCAAAGCAAGAACCACTTGCCATCACTGAACCACCCAATGATCCCTGGGAGGAAGTTTCGGTTGACTTTTGTGGTCCGTTCCTAGATAGAAAGTACGCTATGGTGGTAATAGATGACTTCTCGCGATACCCAGTAGTACAAGTCACACATTCCACGAGTGCGAACAATGTGCTCCCCTTGCTGCGACGAGTGTTTTGCTAGTTCGGAATCCCTGCACAGGTAAAAACTGACAATGGACCACCATTTCCATTTCAAGGCAGAGAGTTTGCTGCACTCTCACAAGAGTTAGGATTTCGACACCATCGGATCACACCTTTGTGGCCGCTAATGGTGAAGCTGAACGGTTCATGAGAACATTGAAAAAGCATGTTCACACAAGTCAGCTTGAGAACACAGATTGGAAAGTAGAGCTTGAAACTTTCCTGATGTCATACAGATCTTCCAAACACCTTACAACAGGAAGATCACCATATGAACTGCTGTTTGGCCGACCAATGAGGAATCTTCTGCCGTGCTACCCTGAAGCTCCTTCGCACAATGAAGACTTAATAAGGTTGAAAACAACCGCGCTCTAGAAAAAGGCATACAACAAACATCATGCTGACGCACGAAGACATATTCAACCACATCGCTTCTCTATCGGTCAACGAGTCCTGTGCAAACAAGAGAGACGCGACAAGTTCACTCCATACTATGATCAAGACCTTTATATTATTGTAAGCATTCATTGATCCCAAATCAAGGCATCGAGAGGAAAAAGAGTAATAACGCGCAACTCAAGTTTTTTCAATGATGTCTCTGACCTCAAACAAGCATCAGCCACAACACCACTCGACCGCGATGACATCATATATCCACCACCTGTAGTGAACCAGCCTGCACCTCCTATATTGCACACGCTACACCACTTGCATTGCACCAGAGTTCTCCAACACGGCGCTATCCACATGGAAACAGAAAACCTCCACGTCATCTGTCTGACTTTGAGACCTGACTTTGTGACGGTTTGCCAGTGAGAGACCCTTCTACAGTGGTCTGTGACAGTGTGTGCACATCCATTTAACTTTCCCCAAGGAGGGTTGTGTAGTGTTTGTAATCGGCATCTAGCCGAATGTTACCACTCTGTTGCCCACTATGGAATAAAACATGGCGGCTTAACTAACAGGCTCGCTTCATCAGTGTCTCGCCCAATCTAATCAATTGGACCCCATCACAGTCTCCGGGAGCACTAAGGTTGTGGATCAGCCACTCGTCAACGTCTTCGCCCGCCGCTCCTGCGAAAGTGCAGGGCTCCCGACAGTATTGCGAGAAATCGGTCCCTGCGCCCGCCGGCCGGTCTGCAGCCTGGATTGCAGCGTCACAGTGGGCTGCTGGCGGGTCATCAGCAGGTCGCATGGCACTGGTTAGTGGTTCAAGGCTTGCAAGGCGATGACTCCTGCAATGCTGCAGTTCTAGCTGCGCTGAGTGTATAGGATCTTTACCCAGCATATCCACTACAATGTCACGCCCTTACCGTGAGTAGGTAGGCCAGGTTCGCACAGCCTGCGGATGGTAGCACAGGCACCACCAGACAAGGTTCAACGGAACGCGCACACCTCTGCAATATCAATTTGTAGTACACCGCAGTGACTCAGTATTGTTGGTAATTGAGTCATCATTTTACCATAGGTAATTAGTTCGTGATGACGGAACCAGCCAAGATGATGGTTACTTAACAGTTACTGAAAAGCTTTTTTTTAATTTAGACAAATGTAAAAAAATCAACAACATAACGCCACAACCACGATCAAGGAAAACGACTGATACGAATGGAGGAAGCTGTTATTCTGGCCATCTTTACACCAAATGTTCGTCAGCATGAGGGCATCCAAAGAGAAGGAAAAACTAGAGATGAAGGCAGGTGTCTGTTTTCCTTTTCTTGTTATACAATGACCGAACGTTGAAATGAAGACGTTTGAGTGACTTTTTGCAATTTGTTGCAACTGCGGAGTTTCCTAGAAAAACAATTTCGGTTAGCCATGGCAAACACAAAAATATACAAGCAAACAAATGACTAGAAACAGGCAAGAGAAACTATATATGAAGCCCAAGCGCACTAAGCACAACTATGGCTGAGTCACCATCCACTTTTCGCATCATTTCGTGTTTTTTTTTTTCAGTTTATCTGTCACACATATTGATACGCATTTCCCTGGTCCTAAACTTCCTCAACTTGTGCCTCGTTTGTAGCCACCGGTCTCTAACAGCTTACATAACATACCTAACAATCACTCCTGGAATCTTATCCAGTTTGGCCGGTAGGTGGTGAATTAAATCAATGTCAGCATCTTCAAGCTTAGAAACGCCCATTAGGTTAGCCACAGAGTTCATTTTTTCTAGCAGGTCTTTTCGGAAGCCTGACTCCTGTCAAATTCTAGGTTTAACCTTCGGCTTCACTCAAGCTAATAAGCTACACTTCAGAGTTTCTCATTTTCAGCTTCTGTTTTATGAGCCTTCTGATCAAATGAATCCAGATTCGTGCGAATTTCGTTTTTGTCATTTTCTGCATCACCCCGCAGCGGATGGTGCAGTAGGGCGCTCGACTACTGTGCCCAATGATGGGAGACCGAATTCCAGCCGCGGTGGCTGCTCTCTATAACGTAAGGCGCCCGTGTGCTGTGCGATGTCAGTGCACGTTAAGGAACCGCAGGTGGTCGAGATTTCCAGAGACCTCCACTACGGCGTCTCTCATAGGCTGAGTCGCTTTGGGACGTTAAACCCTACAAACCAAACCAAAAACATTTTCGTGCGATGCCAAATGCTCTAATACTTCTCCATATTTCCCTGACATGAGCTGGACCGAACTTTCTATATTAGACGCAGTCTATTTCAGTGGCATCAGCTCTTGTTCTTTATTTATGCCTCTTTATTTATGCCAATTAGGAGAGATTCTACGTCAGCCACTTCATCAGTGTTTTCACTCTCCTCTTTACCCTTTGCCGTCTTGCATGTTAGACATACCCATTTCGTTTTCGCAGATTCAGATTCTTTTTGTATTGCTTTTCAGTTAGCGCAGCACAGCTTCCAAAATGATATGGCAGTCACTATGAAGACTGTAGCTCTGTTAAAGGACATACGCATGGGCTTATTTTATTACAGTGCAGCTATTAGTAAATCATTTCTGCAGCATCCGGTGATGTTGGCATGGTAGCATGACAGGTCACGTCCCTAGTCATGGTCACTGGACTAGAGCTGAGCAAGCGCTTCGTGTGGCTCTACTAGCCAACTTTCCTTGCACCGTGATGTCAATGCAAAGGGAGGCTCCCGGCTCAGAACACTTCCAGCCATCCGAGTGACCTCCGCTCCATGACGTCACCTCGAGATTGGATCGCAGCGAATGCATGCAACACTCGCGTTTTCAAAAATCAAAGGCATGCGACAGCTGCGCTGAATAAACGCATTGATTTCCTTGCTTTGTATCTTCATTTCTGATACTGGTGACCAAGAAAAATCCGGAAGTTTCAAAACTTAAGCCAGCTCATATTAAAAACAATAAAAGAACAATTAAAACAAGAAAATACGCGTAAACGATGAAAATATATAAGGCTATGAATAGCTGTCTCCTCCGCTGAATTTGTTTGTTTTTTTTTTTCATTTGGAGCGGAAAACGAACAGTTATCCTCAGCCGCTCATGCTCGAACGTGTTGGCTATTTAGTATGCATCCAAAATAGCTGCCCTGAAAGGAAATTCAGACCGTCCGAGCTCGCAGCACGAGCTGCGCTTCATTGAAGCTGTTTTCAGTGCGTTTCCATGAGGAGCTCTGATTTCCAAGAAGCATGCAGCTTCGAGCCCATCACAGGAGCCTGCACACACACACACACACACACACACACACACACACACACACACACACACACACACACACACACACACACACACACACACACACACACACACACACACACACACACACACACACACACACACACACACACACACACACACACACACACACACACACACACACACACACACACACACACACACACACACACACACACACACACACACACACACACACACACACACATATATATATATATATATATATATATATATATATCAGTTCAGTTCAGGCGTTCAGTCGTGTCCGACTCTTCGTGACCCTATGGACCATGTCACGCCACGCTTTCCGGTCTCTCACTATCTTCTTAACATCACATAACTTCATCTGCAGTGCCTCGAGGATGCCATCTAACCATCGCGTTCGCTGCCTACCCCTTCTCCGGCGACCCTCAACCTTTCCCAACATCAAATCTTTCTCCAGCGACTCCTCTCTTCTCATCAGATGACCAAAGTAGCTGAGCTTTAACTTTAGAATTTGACCCTCCAATGAGCAGTCAGGGTTTATGGTCGACAATATCGACTGATTTGATCATCTGGCAGTCCAAGGAACTCTCAAGAGTCTTCGCCAGCACCACAATTCAAACGCGTCAATTCTTCGGCGGTCAGCCTTTTTCACAGTCCAACTCTCGCATCCATACATCACAACTGGAAAGACCATAGCACGAGTTATACGGATCTTGGTTGGCAGACTAATGTCTCTGCTCTTTACTAGGCGGTCAAGGCTAACCATTGCTCTCTTTCCCAGAAGCAGGCGTCTCCTAATAAGAATGTCTATATATATATATATAGGCATTCTTATTTATTTATTTACTTACTGATTTATTTGTTTATTTCATTTGCAACATACTACGGTCCCGGAAGACCAAGCAGGAGGAAGGATACAGATAGAATACATATCAGGCCTTGGGGAAACATACTTGTTTATAGATAAGCATACGCAACAAATGCATTTGACAGCAGCTTATATGCAGAGAAATAGCAAGAAATGCATTCATAAAGGCAAAATGTAAGCTTATGCACCCGCAGAACATGTTCAGGAGCGATGACAACGACAAGAACGTAAGAATATCAACATTTTTATGCACTGGCTAACTCAAAACATTTCAAAGGAAACACAGTTGGAGGCAATTTATTGCAGTCGATTATTGCGCTAATGTTGTCCCGTGAACCTTGATCTCATTCACTTTAAGCTACCTTATTCTGGTCATTGCACAGATCAAACTTCGTTTTGCGAATGAGTCGTGCAGCTTGTTCAATGAAGTGAAGTTTCTAGGGCAACGGATCACAAGCGCAACTATACGAATGATGGACTCTCCTTCAATTTCATAGAGCAGCAGCCATTTTTTCACTGGATGCGGCTAAAGCACACATCAAGAGCATAGCGCGTCACCTGCATGTTTGTTAAGTTATTTATACATTTATTTACACTGCAATCCCATGAAGGAATTTCCACAGTCCACAGAAATGTAATTGTTACCAAAAAGAATATGCTGCCGAAGGAATAAGGAGACGAAGCAAGAAAATGTAACTTTGGTTAAGGCTTGCTCTATGAGGTATATTACTGAAATACATTACCGTGAAAACTGAAAACTGTTGAATATTAGCCAGAGATGGCAGGAAAATGTATGGTATGGGCCCGTGCGCTTTGACATACGGGCTGGTTGAGATGAGCTTTCTCACAATTTATAAAGATATTTTTTGCGGGCAATTGTTCTCAACTTGTATTTTCAGGACCGCATTGCCTGCCACCGGCCATGCGGGCCGGTGGCTGGCCAGTAACGACCCAGTCTAAAGCCATTGATGAAAGCAATGCCTTTTTTTCCAGTACGAATGGTCTAGAAATGTGTCCAGCACTTCTTGTCCCTCTTGTAAGGTGAACGTATCGTGGAAAAAGGAACTGTACCGTTGCTCGTGAGTTCAACGATCTCCAGAAGTTTGGTAAAGTGGCAGTTTGTGGGGACAGGGGCGGTTTCTATGGTCCAGTGTTTGGGGAGAACGTCTTCGAGCAAACCTCCGCCAAGCCCTGCTCTAGAAGACAGACGACACGAAGAAAATTGCGTGCAACTCACTGGCTGTTTTACACGACTGCAAACTGTAGGCTCTTTGACATCCATAACAAGCAACCGGCTTCGAGTTTCGCAGCCACAATGATCGGTCCGTCGGAAATGCTTTGGTTTACCTACGACGGATCCACTGTGCTCTGGTTCCAGCACTGAGACTACAAATGCGTTGGACTAACGTACGTCATGGTAGCTCTCCATGCCGCTTGTGCGCGGGAAGTCTGGCCATAGCAAGAATCTTTTTTGTAAGCAGAAGGCCTGTCCACTGCCCTAAGTACGCCTTCGTTCTAAGGACTGCTACAGTGTCAGTATGCATTCGCAAAAAAGTATAGGAATAAAATGCGAGATAGTCAAATGAAATGCTTTTAAAAGCGGTTGATCACATTATGGCGAACATTCGAAAGAGGTGCCTTAGGAGAGGGCTTCGGACCACCGCGCTACAGAGGCTTTCGCCTCATCGCATTTTAGTGGTAAAAAGACCCCTCTATGGCATAAATAACGGTGGAACCATAACGTAAACCACTATGGGCAAAAGCCAGGTCTTTACTTTCAAGTCGAACCTAAGCGAAGCCATGCAGATAGCTCTAGCGTAACTACAGGTTTAACCACAAGCTAAACCATAGCTATTTTCTTTTTCTTATTGTGCTTGTTTGCAGCTTTTGCTGACGATTCTGAAACCCTTCTCCTTAAAGTGAAGTGCGCAATGGATTGACAGGATGGAGTTTTTAAGGTACTGTCAGACGCCAAGTATATTGTAGCTAACAATTTGCATGTGTAGAAGAGCGGCAGTTTGGGCGTTGTTGGTGATACGTAATACATAACGAGAAGCAATCTAAACAGCGCAGAAGACAAGTCAATGAACAGAAGAGACAAACACGGCGCTTGTCTCTTCTGGTACTTGTCCGTGTTTGTCTCTCCTTGCTGTTGCTTGTCCTGTCGTCTGCGCTGTTTAGATTACTTCTAGTTATGTTGAACCTGTTATACTGGAATAGGCCTGAGAAGAATAGATTTTCTCACTTTTTATAATGTAAATTTAACAAAACACCGACTAATGACAAACCCCTTTTCTATTTCACTTTTCTAACTGCTATCCTTGAATATTTCGGAACACAGCGGGACCCCTAGCTCATTTCGTTATTTTTTGATACGTTTTAACGAGCCAAAATCCGCGCTGCCAGATTTCTATCTGGCCATTATAATTTATTAGTCAGGGTGACGTATCTTGAGCAAGGTCTTGGTCAGTATCCCTAACCTAGGCGTTCAAAAAATGGTAGATAAAATAGAGCATACCGTTTATTTTGAAACACTGAACATTACAAAGTGTCCCGATCCTATCCTTATTGCGACTACTTGATCAGCAGTGGAAAGTTTACGAGATTTAGTGTAACGTGCATGCATTTTGCACCGATTTGGTCAATGGCCGAAGGCGTTACTTGACTTTGTTGAATGGTTCAGCACTGAAAGTCAGTTCTGCGCATTTATATGCATGGCGTAGCGCGTAGCTCCTCTTTTCTGCGTGTATATTATTTTGATCTCACTTTTGCTGTGTATGCTTGTTTTGGTCTTACGAGTGCACGAAATGTCTTTGTCATTCCCCTTTCTATAATGCCTCCGGGCGCTGCAACTAATATTTTCAACCTATATTAGCCCTTTTTCTTAAAGAAAGAGGTGGTCGACTACCTGACGGATTATTCAATAAGTTATAATGAGTCTTCATCCTGTCGTAGTACCAAAGGTGCATTTCTGTTAGAAGTCAGTGGGGTGTGGTGAGGTGCAGTGAAGGCTCAATGTGCGACCACTTAGGCATTATACGCCGTTCAGTGGGACTAAAAGGCACAAAAAAAAATCCAAGCTGCTCCGTCGGCAGCGGTAAACCAATATTGCATACAAACAGCCCGCGATGGGAGCGGAATCACCACTCGCGGCTTCAGATCAGGAAAGGGGACATATAGCGAGCGCAGCGACACTAGGCTTATGCTCCTTCTCAGCACCTACGTCACCCGCTATTAAAAGCATGTTGAAGAACACAAACAGCACCACGCGGCTTAAGAGCAGAAATTGTGTCTAAGTTGGGCACTTTTGCGACGTCCCTGTCTTGTTTTCAAAGCAGTGCACGCAGCCTGCTACGTGTACTAGTACTGTGTGTGCGTGCGTGTGTGTGTGTGTGCGTGCGTGCGTGCGTGTGTGTGTGTGTGTGTGTGTGTGTGTGTGTGTGTGTGTGTGTGTGTGTGTGTGTGTGTGTGTGTGTGTGTGTGTGTGTGTGTGTGTGTGTGTGTGTGTGTGTGTGTGTGTGTTTACATACGTTCGCATGGCAGCTCTGTGATCTATCATCACGCGGGAAGGGTTAATATCTTCATGCACTCGCTAAGTCAAACAGCAGCGGCAGCGATTCTGATTGGACACCTTCGCGCTGTATTTCTCGTTATAATCGGTGTGACTTAGTCTCTGCTGTATTTTCCTCCCTTTGATTATGTAGTTAGCGTTCGAAGGCTCTGTTTTGGGGAGAATATGCAGCACCTCCAGCAACCGATTGGCCTTGCTTCTTGTTTAATTTGAGATTAAATCCCATTCTCGGTTGAAATAAACCACGCTCTATAATTCTTGGATGCATAGATGGAATATAGGAGCATTCCCTTTGAAACGGGGCGGTAGCAGTTGCTATCATGCTCATTGTCCACCCTATATCTTAATTATTGTTTTAGATTGGGTAACTATACTATCATTCTATTTCTTGAATATTTGTTTCTACATTACTAACATTGTCACTTTCCTGCTTTTAAGCCACCAATCTTCCAATCGTTTTTTGCTAGCTTCCATCGCAGGTTCATTCTCCCGGCCACTGGTATATCTAACCCCAGAGCTTCAGGAACAGTGACTGCGCCTGTATTGACTTCCGGATGGATACCATCACATTCGAGCATAATATGGTTAATTGTTTCTGTTAATTTACCGCATACTGCACATCCGTCATCTTCATTGTTAAATTTCTTTTGTAGCTGCGTGTTGAAGACACCCTGATCTAGCTTCAAAAATAGGGCACTGCCTCTTGAGTTATCAAAGAAAGCTTCCTTCCTGATCTTCCTTTCCCACTTTCGGTATAGTTCCACCCTCTGTTTCTTTTCCATAGAATTTATCCAATTTTTACCTTGTGTGTTTTTCACCTCCTGCTTAACACTTTTTATTTCTTTGTCCTTGTGACCAGCATATTTACTGCTTAGTTTCATAGTTCTTTTCCTCCATTGGGAGTCAACGCTTTTTAGGTATAGGTATTTAAAAACTTTAGATGCCCATCTGTTACTGTCCAATTTCCTCAGGCGTTCCTCATATAATATTGTTACGACTGAAGTCAGAGGAAGCCGTGAACGTACACGTAGCCGAGGACCCGATAATAAGGTCGGCTTGTAGTTCCGAACCCAGAGTCACAGAGTCCAGCACCAGCGCGCCGCTCGTGCAAACCACCGCTTCGTCGTCGTCGGCACCAAACACGGCTGTCGCGCGGCGCTAGGCACGTGGCATTATTCCCCCCCGTGAAAGAAAACATCGTCCCGATGACAAGGTGAGAGGAGAAAAAAAAAATTAGGCGTGATGTGCACTGTACAATAACGCAAGGTTTCACTTGCAGGGAACGCTCAGTCACGCGAAAAGTACGGCTTTAAGCGCACCACATGCACAATTTCAGGCCGCTGGCGTCGAACACTGACGGTCACAGTTCCATCTGGAATGACTTCGTAATTAACGTTGTTTAAGCGGCGCAGGACTTTATAGGGTCCGAAATAGCGGTGGAGTAGTTTCTCGCTCAAGCCTTTGTGACGCACGGGGGTCCACACCCACACTTGGTCCCCTGGTTCGTAGTGGGCCTCCCTGTGCCGAAGGTTATAGTGTCGAGCGTCGGTGGCATGCTGCTCCTTGATGTGCAAGCGGGCCAGCTGACGGGCTTGCTCGGCCTGTTCTGCGAAATGGGCGGCGTCGGGTTCGACCGCTTCTTCCCCGCACGGGAGCATCGCGTCCAACATTGTGCGGGCCTCTCTGCCATATACGAGACGGAACGGCGTAAACTTCGTGGTTTCCTGCGGCGCCGTATTGTAGGCGAAGGTGACATACGGCAGGATCTCGTCCCACATTTTATGCTCAACGTCGATGTACATTGAGATCATGTCCGCCAAAGTTTTGTTTAGTCGTTCCGTTAATCCATTTGTCTGAGGGTGATACGCTGTTGTTGTGCGATGCTCGGTATGGCTGAGAGTTAAGGTGTCCCGCAGTAGCCGAGCTGTAAACGCCTTTCCTCGGTCAGTAATGATGGTCGACGGTGCACCGTGTCTGAGCACAATGTCGTTCATAAAGAATCGAGCAACTTAGCCGGCAGTACCTCGGGCAAGGGCCTTCGTTTCAGCGTAGCGTGTTAAGTAGTCTGTGGCGACTACGATCCACTTGTGTCCGTTCGAGGATAAAGGAAATGGGCCTAAAAGGTCCATGCCCACTTGCTCGAAGGGTGTGAGGGGTGGTTCAATAGATTGTAACATACCGGATGGCTTGAGCGTTGGTTTTTTTCGCCGCTGGCATTGTCGACAAGTCTGTACGTAACGTCTAACGCTCGGAGAAAGATGTGGCCAGTAGTAGTTCTGCCGGACTCGGTTTAGGGTGCGTGTAAAGCCAAGATGCCCTGAAGTTGGTTCGTCGTGGCTAGGCCAGGAGGATTTCGTGCCTTAGATCAGCCGGTATGGTGGTGGTGGTAGTGGTTGATTTATTCTTTTTTAAAAATAATCAAAAAGAAGGAAAAGAGTATTGCCGGCCGCGGCAACTGCTATCTAACAAACTGAAGCACTTGAGCTGCGGCCGGCGGGAAGGAAAAGGGGATAGGGAGAGGATAGCAAGGGGAAGTAGAGAGGGGAGCGATAGGAAGAAAGGACAGGGGAGCTTTTTACATTATTTACAACCGGTATGACTAACACGATCTGTCGGGCTAGTTGGTAACGATCCATATGTATCAGCAGCGCGAACACAATCAGAGGAAAAGAAGAATAAGAAGGACAGAGCGCTGAACTTGCAACTTTATTAGAGGAAACTGAAACCCGCACTTATATGCACACCGAGAAAACACCCACCAGGGGGAATTATCACGGCGACGTGACCGTCAGGGCGCAAACCGTCTGAAAAAGAATTCACCTTTCTCTCTGGCGGCATTTGATCTTACCTAGATTTTAGAAGCACACCCCTCACTTTTTTTTCCTTTAGCCGTGTTAATTGTTGGCGCCCTTCCTTCGTATTGCTAACCTTTGTTACCGCTTTTCGCCTTCCCATGTTTTTAAAACGCGCCCCTCTTCTCTGTTTTTTCCATTGTTACCTTCCGTCATTGCCCGCCCCCAACCCTGTTTTTCCATTCTTGTTTACACATGCCCGTAGTGCGCCATTTCACGAAAAGGTTTGTCTGCGTGTTTTTCATGATGCTCCTCGTGTAATCTTTTGATGTCCCGGACACGTGTGTTTTTTATCAGTTCACTCGTGCGCCCTGACGGTCACGTCGCCGTGATAATTCCCCCTGGTGGGTGTTTTCTCGGTGTGCATATAAGTGCGGGTTTCAGTTTCCTCTAATAAAGTTGCAAGTTCAGCGCTCTGTCCTTCTTATTCTTCTTTTCCTCTGATTGTGTTCGCGCTGCTGATACATACGGTATGACTAGCAGGTATGTTTTCGCACTCGACGTAGAATTCTTCTTATAAAGTACCCCATTGCGGAGGCAATACGACGACAACCTCCGAGCAAGGTACCAGGGTATTGTAGGATGCCCACCTTCAAGATGGTCAATAATCAGTCGCAGCTCGCCGTCGGCACGCTGTTTGGAGGCGAGATCGGACGTAGTGACTGCTCCGAGGAAGCTATCGTCGTCGGTGGCATCTGACGAAGGAGGGCCGACGGGCGCGCGGGACAGGCTATCAGCATCGGTGTGCTTCCAGCCAGACTTATAAATAACATCGAAATCGAACTCCTGTAGGCGCAATGCCCAACGTGCTAAGCGGCCACAAGGATCCTTTAAGTTTTTCAGC
Source organism: Amblyomma maculatum (assembly GCF_055883805.1). Classification (NCBI taxonomy): domain Eukaryota; kingdom Metazoa; phylum Arthropoda; class Arachnida; order Ixodida; family Ixodidae; genus Amblyomma; species Amblyomma maculatum. Next base: position 29,162,665 of record NC_139348.1, read on the forward strand.
CAACACAACGAGTGATGGTCAGTGATGACGCGAAACGGTCGGCCATAAAGGTACGGGCGGAACTTGGCAGCGGCCCATACTACCGCCAAACATTCTTTTTCAGTGGTGGAATAGTTACACCACGGCCGCTCGATGGAAGCGCACTGGGTGCGGCCTGCTGCGTCGCGCCGCCGTCAATGGGCAAGCGCGTCCTTGGGGAGTTTACAATTGCGCCCGCTATTTCTGCTGAGGGCGCCACTGTTCGGGGACACGTCACCGCCGGGGTCGCCGGCTCTGAGCGCGCGGTTTGCTTCCTTTCTGGGCGCGTTCGCCTCGCGTCTGCGTGGTAAACGCCAACTTTTTTGTGTGCGCGTCGTCAAGCACTTTAACGTTGATACTTTATGCATTTTTTTTAGGCGAAAGCCGTTTTAGGCTCATGTAGCGAAAATCTATGCGCAGAAGCTGTGCCTGTTATCTGTGCGTCGCATCTGTACACTAGTGTGGCAGTCGCAAAGCGGACGTGCAAGGAGGGAGATTAAGAATAGAAATGATTGATGGTGATAGGTAATCAGTAAAAGTTATAAATAGACATTGATAGAGGTAATGACTAATGCTAATGACTAATAATGGTTAATAATGACGAAATGACAGATGTGTGAAACGACGACATGTAATGACCACTGCTGATTCTAAATGAGTAACCTGCTTAGTTATGAGTGATAAGGGCTACAATGACTACGCAGGCAGACTCACCATGACTGAGAAACGACCAATATATCAAACGACGACTTGAAATGACAAACTGTGGCAAACGATGACAGGCAAATGATAGGAGAAGGGTAGGCTTTCGCCGTCCTACGCTTAAGAGACATCTAAGAGGCCCTCTAATTTTATCTGCTGAGCTCGCTTCAGCTAAAGACAGCAGCGAGGAGTGGAAGTGCACTCGCTTCCTCTGAAATGAAAGCGGCGCTGAGGTTAAGAAGTCCAGATGCTGAAGCATATGCCCTATCAGCTACCATTGAATTTGCTACAAGGGACAGCAGATTGGACTTGTTGGTGATTAATTATAGGTTAACCGAGCAAACAACGTGACGGGAACACAGAAGAAGGAGACGCAACCGCGCTAGTTGTGTCGTGCTCTTTTCCTGTGTTCCCGCCACATTGTATAACCTATTTAGTTACCAGGGCGCTGGCCAGTTAACTAGAATTTTTAACGATGTGTTGTGAAGCAGATGAACACGATCAGGTAGCACCAGAAGCTTTTCTCGCAGGTTATGTGGCGAGGACATGTCAGAAAAAGTTATGAAGGTTTTTGTTTTATATAAGCATGCAATTTGTTATAAATTTTGCAGCTCTAGTCTGAGTGGCCTTGCAAGTAAAGGAGCCTGTGCATACAACATTTGTTTATACTGTTGAGACTGTTTGAGCCGATGCGATAAAATGAAAAGCCACGTTCCACGGAAAATCCGGCGCCCGCTCTGTCGGCGGAAAGTCGGAAAAAAAACCTGTCTGGTAAGAGGCACTTTAGTTGGTGATAGGGCCAGACACCTTTGGCGCAATGTGAACACATGACATGCTCAATGTGTTAGGAACTGCCAAACCAGAGAGAGTCAATAAGATGTAAGGGTGAAATGGGAATTATTGAAAGCAGGACCCTTAGATCCCAAGTCAGGCACACTATACTCCAATAGGGCACGTTCGTACGGCGTCGGTAACGAGGGGCTTCATATAGCTATATGTAGGGTGCTATTTCATATAATGCGGTGGCTTAAGGCTGCATTCTAATGATATGCGACAGAGGCAGCAATTACGGGATACGGTGAATAAGCAGGTAGCGAAGTGCGGGTACTCTAACGAGGCTCCTCAAGGAGAGTTAAGAACCCCAAGTTTTGTTTATCACTACCAGGTTGTTGCTTAATTTATGCGATATTTAGTAATGGTTTTGAGGCGACATGTCAGTCGAGCAAGAGCCTGTTGCAGGAAATATAGTTAACTGGACCAGTTACAGGTTAATGAAAACCATGGAAAATGGAGGCTTGATGTACCCCGCAGAGGAAGTAATCAAGCTTTGTCAGCTTACGAGCACCTTCATTAAAAGGATGATGAAGTCTGAAGAGGTCTGGTGAAGTAGCAAGCTGTGTAAACTTTTGGTTTCATCATTGTTTTCTCACTGTACACAGTACTTGCAGCTAATCTATAAAAACAATGATCGTGCCCATTCTAAGGCGCTATGCAAGATATCGTTAAGTTGCTGCCCCCACTGATAGCGAGCTGGGCTGGAAATGTCAACTCAACATTGGAGCGATGTTTATGGCTATGGCATAAACCTCTCTCAAGAAAGGTTTTCCGTCTGCGATTGATAATTTTCTTCCTTTTTTTGTGTGGCCATTAAATAAGCGTACTCGGCTGCTCGCTGAATCTCGGCTGCAGTTTCGCTCTGACGCGTGAACATTCTTGTGATCACAGCTAAGAGTTTCACAACAGCAACACTCGATGCGCGTTCTTCCATTGAAAATTACGAACCTATGGGGTTTGCGAGCAGCCAATAAAAATAGTAATAAAAACTTTCGGCGCATATACGTAGCACCTTGAGGCAGACCGACTCTATCAAGCGCGCTTACTTTGTCCGGTCATGCAAAATGCGGGAAGCCATGACGGATAGCGTTCTGGCGTACAAAGTTTAAGGTCGCCAACTGAGTAGAAGATCCCAGGTTATCATCTAGATTTAACCTAATAAACATCTTCATATTTCCACCATAAAATTTGTCATAATGAGATAGAAAGATTGGTTACATGTCGCATTTTCACAGAGGTTGCTCATAGTAGGACATTTTTTTTATTGGATAGCGCCGGCAGTTTAGAACAGGTTGACATCAATTTGTGTATAAAAGCTTTATGCAGGAATGAGTAAATGGTATGAAAATGACACACGGAATTCGCGACATAGTTAATTATGTGGTTATGCATTAGGCTACCATGGCAGCTGAACAGCTTCGAATTGTCAACAGCCGGGTCACATTTTAATGTGACGAACAACTGGATCCGAATGCAACATCACGGTAATGCGAGCTCTCCAATCGAGTGGCCTTGAACCACCGTCACTATAAGTTTTTCGGGGTACACTCCAGTATACATCCTTGCCGAGCAAGCGCTAAGTGCTGACGTGGTCACACTAGGCATGACAGTATATACTAATTCTTGTTGCCAAATTGTGTGAAGCGGAGCTCTTATATCCTTAAAATAAAAGGCTCCTACCACGCCGATGCCTCCCTCAAAGCGCAGCCAGGCGCAGCTCTCTGCGCGCGGCTGTCCCCGAACGGTGGCGCCGCGGCGGTGGCGACTGGAAGTAGGCGTCTCCCGCCGGTTTCGGGCGATGTAGCAGGCCGCACCTAGTGCGCTTCCATCGAGCGGCCGTGGTTACACTCAGCACGGGAAACTGCACGGCTGGCGTAGGCAATTGCTTTCTCGACCCCGTCTTGGTGCTGAACTAGAACGGCACCAAGGCCGACGTTGCTCGCATCCGTGTGTAATTCTGTGTCGGCATCATCGTCGAAATGTGCCAGGATCGGGTGTGACTGGAGCCGGCGTCGTAACTCATCGAAAGCCATCTGCTGCTCGGCGCCCCAGGAAAATGATGCGTCATCTCGAGTCAGGAGAGTCAGAGGGCTGGCCATCTGTGCAAAGTTTTTGATAAAGCGACGATAATAGAAGCACAGCCCCAAAAACCGTCGGACTGCTTTTTTGTGGGCGGGGACGGGAAAGGCAGCAACGGCAGCATGTTTCTCAGGGTCAGCTCGGATGCCATCAGCCTTCACGATGTGCCCAAGAAACTTCAATTCGGTGAACCCGAAGTGGCACTTTTGAGGCTTGAGAGAAAGGTTGGCAGACCGGACAGCTTCGAAAACAGTTCTCAGGCGGCGCAGGTGTTCCGTGAACGTCGGTGAAAAAATTACGTCGTCGAGATAAACAAGGCATGTCTGCCACTTAACACCTGTGAACACAGTGTCCATCATCCGCTGGGAGGTGGCAGGAGCACAGCAGAGCCCGAATGGGAGGACGCGGAATTCATAGAGCCCATCTGGTGTTACGAAGGCAGTTTTTTCACGGTCCCTCTCATCAACTTCAATTTTCCAACAACCACTCCTTAGGTCAATGGAGGAGAAGTACTTGGCTCGGCGAAGTCGGTCGAGATAGTCATCAATCTGTGGCAGCGGATAGACGTCCTTCTTTGTCATACTGTTACGTTTCCGATAGTCAACGCAGAACCGAAGTGTTCCGTCTTTCTTTTTAACGAGGACTACAGGCGAGGACCATGGGCTGCTTGAAGGTTGAATGACGCCATCGGCAAGCATCTCCTTGACTTGCTGTTGGATAGCGTCTCTCTCCCGAGGAGACACACGATAGGGCTGCTGATGGATGGGTTGAGTGCCTTCATGCGTGATAATCCGGTGTTTAATGACCGACGTTTCCTGCACTTTAGATGAAGACGTGAAGCACACACGAAACTGCAGCAATAGATCTTGGAGTTGCCTCTTTTCAACGGAGGAAAGGCTAGAATTGATGTCGACAGCGTGTATGGCATCATCCGGTTCAGTGATAGGCGTAGCTTCCTCTGAAGCAAAACATTCGGCGACTTCGTGCAGATGGTCGACGTAAGCAATGACAGTGCCACGGAACAGATGTCGATGTTCATTGGAGAAATTGGTGACAAGTACCTCCGTCTCTCTTCCACGAAGGAAACAAAGACCTCTTGCCACAGAAACTCCCAAGGCGAGTGAGAGGGAGACATTAGGCTCAACAACCCGGAGGCCGTGATGTGGCTCGTCACAAGTAACTCCGGCGAGGATGCTGGCGCGTGATGGCACTGTGAGGCTATCATCGGCGACTCGCAGCGTGGAGTGGGACCCGCGGTACTCATGCTTTTCAGTGGCCAGTTTGGCGGAAAACGTCACCAAGCGGTTCGGTAGATCTATAGTGGCACCGTGCTCACGAAGGAAGTCGATGCCAAGAATAACATCACGAGAGCATTCACGTAGAACAAGAAAAGTCGCAACAAATGTGCAGCCTCGGTCCGTAACCCGGGCTGTACACATACCCAGTGGTGCAACCACATGTCCGCCTGCCGTACGTATGTCTGGTACGTTCCATGGCGTCATCACCTTTTTCAGTGTCCTTGTAAGCCGCCCGCTAAGGATAGAAAATCGGCTCCCGTATCAACTAAAGCGCTGACCTCCTTCGTGTCGACGATAATAGGGATGTCCAGGGAGACCCCGCCAAGACCAGGGCCTGTCGACGTCGGTTCGGAGTGAAGTGAGCGGTGTGGTGGCGGAAGCTGGACGGCGGATGGGTGGTTGGCGTCGGGACAATTCAATGTCGACGGCAGGTCGGAGTGAAGCAAGCGGTGCGGCGACGGAAGCTGGGCGGCAGTTGTGTGGTCTGCGTCGGGGCGATTTAAGCGACACGGCGGTGATAACTGGTCGGCGATGCGGACGACGTCGGGGCGATCTGGTCTGTGCGGCGAAAACTGGACAGGAACTCGGCGTTCGACGTCGGGGCGAATCGAGCGGTGCGGCGGTGGAAGCTTTACGGCGAATCGGTGTGCGGCGGCCTCGCCCCCAAAGGTCGCCGGAGCTAGTTTTCCCGATGAGGGCTCGAGGAACCATGGCGTCCAGCGGTATACCGTGACCCAGAGGGTGAAGAGCGACGAGGAGAATGTGGCAGACTGGCGGTGACGTACGCTGGCGGGTGACGTACTCGGCGATGTCCTGAGGCCGCTGACCAGGCCGTGGACGAGGGCTGTCGGGGGAAAATCCCCTAAGGCCCACCTGACGATAAGGGCACTGCCGGTAGAGGTGACCTGCCTCGCCACAGTGGTAGCAGAGAGGGCGGTTATCTGGAGCGCGCCAGAGATCAGTCTTCCGGGGCGCCTGGCGCCGATCTGCCCAAAGGGGCAGCGGTGCCGCAGCGTGCACAGCGACCTGAGGTTGCGTGTAAGGCGAAGGGGTAGGTAGCAGGGCTGGGCGCCGTGTGACATCGGCATAAGTCATCCGCTCGGTGGGGCCCGGGGGTGATGGTGGAACGACTGTACTTGTTGGTGGCGTGAGTGCGTTCTGGACCTCCTCACGGATGATGCTGGCCAGGGAAGCTGCGCCAGGAGTAAATGATCCATGAAGTTGCTGGAGCTTCTCGCGAACCACGGTGCGAATGAGGTCGCGAAGGGAGCTCATATCTGCCCCGGGATTGTAGTCGTTTCGGTCAGACGGCGGTAGTGTGGAGATAGAATTCAGCGGCCGACCGTACTGGCTGTATCGCTGCTGTAGCAATTTCTCCATGGTCACACCTTCAGCCAGAAACGCCACGACGGTGGTGGGCGGCTTCCGCACGAGGCCGGAAAAAAGCTGTTCTTTGACGCCGTGCATCAGGTGCCGAACCTCCTCCTCACTCATGGACGGGTCGGTGCGATGGCAAAGGCGCATGACGTCTTCAACGTACATTGCGACCCCTCGTTCTGACGCTGAACTCGAGAGGTCAGGGCACGCTCGGCATTCTCTCGGCGGTCACTGTTGACGTACGTACCGAGGAGCTGACTTCGGAAGGCCGGCCACGTAGAGAATGTGGCCTCGCTGTTCTCGAACCATGCCCGAGCAGCGTCTTCAAGGCTGAAGTAGACGTTCCGCATTTTCGCAGCGTCGTCCCAGCCGTTAAACGTCGCGACCCTTTCATAGTGAGCTAGCCAGTCCTCGGCGTCTTCAAACTGCTCACCGTGAAATTGTTTAGGGGTACGTGGGGTCTGAAGGATGAGACAGGACGAAGGGGTGGAAGGGACAGTCATGGTACGGGCGGGCGGTGTCGTTGCCACAGCCTCTTCGTCAAGAGGGAAGGCCTCGGGGGACAAGCCTCGGAGCCGTCGGCTGGTACGATGAACAGGAGTGGTCATGAGAGGCGGCCGCGTAGGGTCGTCCGCGGGAGAAGGGATCATCGATGGCACCTCCACCAGTGTCACGACTGAAGTCAGAGGAAGCCGTGAACGTACACGTAGCCGAGGACCCGATAATAAGGTCGGCTTGTAGTTCCGAACACAGAGTCACAGAGTCCAGCACCAGCGCGCCGCTCGTGCCAACCACCGCTTCGTCGTCGTCGGCACCAAACACGGCTGTCGCGCGGCGCTAGGCACGTGGCAATATTTTATTCTGAGCTTCCCGTACTTCGAAAGATACCCAGCCCATATCTCCCTTTACCGCCTCATTTGTGGTTTTGCCGCGGGCACCCAGTGCTAATATTCCGACGGCTCTCTGATTTATTTCTAATGTCGACTGTGCTTCTTATTTTAGGCACAAAACCGCATTTCCGAAAGAAAGCCCGAGCACCATAATTCCTTTCCAAATACCCATCAAAACCTCATACCTGTTGTATGCCCACAATGTTGTATCCCCACAATTTCAGTGGCATCAGTGATTGCTCATACTTTTTAATTTATGCCAATCGTTCGTTTACCTATACCTCGAGATATTTATATTCTGCCACTTTGGGTATTTCATGGCCTTGTATTTTACGACCCTGATAAGTTGAGCCGTTGAAAATCATCAGACCCGACTTAACTGCGCTGGAACTGAAGCCTAGAGCGTCCCCTTCGTCTTCGCAATACTTAACTAGAGTTTGAAATTCTTCCTGACTCTCTGCTAGCAGCACAATATCGCGTGCATACATTCCGGCTTCTATTCAGGGTCGGCCCCTGGAGGTCACCACTTCGGGGTCTCTCTGTGAAGCTGCCCACACACTTCACCGTGACGCATATGCTTTCAGTCATCCAGGGAAAAACCGGTTTCATATAGCATGCTTGCAAAGTGGACACCTTGCATTACTGGACTCGCCAAGAAATATTTAAAGTTATGCAATACTTAGGTTCCACAAAAAAAGCAGCCATATTAAGATTCTTGCAGATTTCTTTCTTTTCTTGCTATTGTCGAATGTCAGCGGCCTGTTCGGTTTTCGCTATTAAATTACGACGTTTGTAGTCCCCTGACGTGTGATTTGGTTCTTCCGCTTCAGAAACTCGGCTCTTTTGTACTTATACTTCCTGAGGACTCATGAGCGCACTTTTTCTTTGGCTCACCACATCGGTTCGGCGAACTTCAGGAATCTCTAGCCATGGTGGCGACTGTACTGCAACCAGAGCTTTTTGATCATACCAGTTGGGAAACTCCTCTTCGAAAAGTGATTAGCTTAAACGTGCATTTTTCGGGTGCTTATGAAGTGGGGCGGCATTAGAATCGGGCAACAAAAGCTTTCTGCTGTCATTGCCTTCTTAAAATCGCTTCCTTTTTTTCCCCTTGGTTAGCTCTACGTCTCTTGTGCCTAGGAATTTCTTCTAATGTGCTTCTTCAGCTGATTTTATTTCTCAGGTGGTTGTGCATTTGTCAACTATGTGAAACATTATAGCTTAGACACAGCTTTGCCCCCCCCCCCCCCCCCCTCCCCCGCTTTGATGGGGCAGTGGTTACGACTGCTGTGCCCAAGGATGCGCGATCGAATCCCGGCCTCAGCGGCCGCTTTCCGGTGCAGACGAAAGGCAAGGCGCCCGTGTGCTGTGCGATGTCAGTGCACGTTAAAGAACCCCAGGAGGTAGAAATTTCCAGAGTTCTCCACTACTGCGTCCATCATAGTCCGAGTCGCTTTGGGACGATAAACCCCGCAAACCAAACTAAACCAGACACAGCTTACTTTAATGTTCTCGGGCACCGCTACTTCTGTAAGCATGCAAATTTTAACCAATCAAAACTGCCGTTTTTTATACATGGGCCCTATGGAAAATTTTGCCACTGGTAATATTAAATAGTTCCATACAGGAACATCAAGGGTGAGCGCGCAGAACGCTTTTTAGTGAAAACATTCAGCGCAACAAAAAACAGTCTCTTTTAATTAGCAAAGCATTGAACACTTCTTGCTTGCTTAACAAAGTGAATGACACTTTCTTTTTCTTTATTTAGATTCCTTCGGGGATCTAGTTATGTAAACGTTTTATTACAAATGACCACAGGGGGTAGAGGCTGTAGTACCCTACAGGTGGGCGTACACTTCCGGATTCTACCAAAAATAATGTCCTGTATTAATAACTAAATTGTTGTAATTAAAGCAAATACCTGTGACCTACCAGATATACATCTCCACAAATATCAAATTCACAATGATAATCAGACCACTGAGTATGGTATGATGGGCGAGTTGATTCGACATTATTCAAAAAAGGCGCCAAGAATACAAGGCAGACAGCGAAAAGGACACGGGATACACGTAGGCGCCTACATGCACGCAATAATCAGAGGCCTGATGAGCGTCTTGCAACAACTTTAGGAGAAAAGAGGAAGCCACTTTCCTGAACTCAACCAAAACCACATGAACCAGGACCAGCTAAAACTCGCCAGATTAATTAACTAAGATGACCCTCCATGTTTTAGTACCCTTCGGAAGTCGCGAGTTGCAAAACATGACTAAACATTTTATTCTAAATATTCTTAGGATTCCGCTAGCTTGTACATCTCTTTTAGATGGTCTTTTAGGGCATGATTTATTGAGGTCAATAGATTAAAATTCTACTTTGTTTTATGACGAGGTGCTCACTATAATGCGTTTTTCTTGGCAAGCAGTGTATTTTTCTTTCTTTCTTTCTTTCTTTCTTTCTTTCTTTCTTTCTTTCTTTCTTTCTTTCTTTCTTTCTTTCTTTCTTTCTTTCTTTCTTTCTTTCTTTCTTTCTTTCTTTCTTTCTTTCTTCCTTTCTTTCTTTCTTTCTTAACAGGTGTACAGCAATAAGACGATGTTCCTGTACAGTCGTTGTGGAGGAATGCACTTCCTTGAGCATGGTGTCCTTAGGGGCTAGGTTTATCTATTTCTGCATCCAGCAACGGCTTGTCCACGAACTTGATGGCTCGATTCGTGGCTGCCCCTTCGGTTTCAAAGAGAATCACGTGGTTCTCCTCCGGGTGCGCCTTCAACACGGTGGCCGGAACGTACAGCGTTACCTGAAAAGGCATTCGAGCGTTCCAGTTATGAAAGAATTGTATCATTTGTGGTACCAGTTCACTGAAGAGGCTGAATACGTGATGAGACATACATACTTTATCCGCTGGAATCTTTATCGTGTGCGTCCGTTCGATAGCGGAGCATCGCAGAATTTTTCACGCGTTTCCTCATCATGTAAACTTTTTTTCGCCTTTATTTTCTTTATTTGTGCTAAAAATCTGTACACGAACAGTTGGTTGGACCCATAGCCTTTACGGCTAGTAATGGGTCCAAATGAAAACCAAGTAGAATATTACTGCAGACGTTGTACAGAAAAACTTCAATATTAACACACAATCTATTTATTCCGACAGTTCCGTGAAATTAGATAGTGTTTTAAAGATGCCAAAAAGTTATTTTTTTCCTTAACTTCATTTGGGACTTCATTCCACACATGGGCTCCGCTATATTCTAGGAGTCTCCAGCCGTACATATTATAACAAGGTGGTAAATTAAATAGGTTGTTAGTTGCAGCTCTTGTTTGTTTCATTGGTAATCTAAATAAACTAAGGGACAGGGGGTTGTTAGATTTTATTACAGTGTTTGCTATTACAGCTATCTTAAGTTTATATGCCATTGATAGCGGTAAGATGCGAAGCTGCTGAAAAAGTGGCCTACTGGGGTATGTACTATTTGAATAAGTTATCATATGAATAGCTCGTTTTTGAAGGTGAGAAACAGGATCTAGGCATGTTTTATATGTACCACCCCATGTTTCCAGACAATAGGACAACTGACTGTGAACAAAGGCGAAATACAGGATGCGTAAAATAGGAAGACCAAAGCAGTCCTTGGCCATTAGTAAAACATGACAACCATAAGGTAATTTGGAGCAAATGTTATTAATTTGTTCTTTCCAGTGCGTATCTGACGTGAACAGGACACCAAGATAGTTGTATTGGGGTACCCTCAGCAGATTCTTGTTGTCGATAGTTAGAGTTATAGGTTCGTAGTTCATGTTCTTTCTGCGCGAGTGAAATACGGTGTACTTTAGTTTCTCAGCATTAAAGGGACACTAAAGACAGTCAAAGATGGTATGAAAATCTAATAAACTACATTTGGTGACACTGTCGCCTCATATCCGGCAGCAAAAAATCGAATAATTGCTGAGATATTGCGATAAGAAGTAGAGGTTTTTTCTTGTTCCCGCCGGTCGAATTCAAACTGTGGCCTCCAGCTACGTAGTTGGAGTTAAGTGACGCAACACTATGACGTAAGCGGAGACTCCGTGATAGCTAGCGAGCCAGCGAGGCCCACGGCGTCGCATTCTTCAAGGGCCAACTTGGCAACAGCGTACTCGCAATGACGGCCTCAGCCGAAATAAATAAAACGATGAGGAGAATAATTTACCGAGCAATGGGCCCATAAAGGAAGAAAAAAAACATAAAGCGCTTGTAATGCACAATACTTTACATGTTTCTCAAGCTTTTGCGCTCCTTCTTGCACTGTGTATAAACAAACCGAGCCCTCGGTCATCGCAACCCTTCCTGACATGTTTACATACAAATAAGATTTAGTTACCAGCAAAATAGTGTCCTCGCTGTTGCGCTTGTCAGTTTTGAAGCTTCGTCGCACTTTTTTCCTTCAAGGTTTGTGCTACAGCTCCGTGTTCAGCGAAAATTACGTCCACGGTAGCAGAACATGACCGAAGTGCCGGCGCCACTACATTTGCCAGCGCTGTGAAATTTCACATGTTAAAATGGATCCAGTGCACAATATAGTGCGCATAGGCATCCAGAACATTAGTTGCAAGACGTGAGAGCAGGCAGCATGCGCCGATGATTAAGAAGTTGTAATTTTTAAACCTTCAGCAGAAACACTTTATTGTAAATGGGGCCATGACATAAAAACAAGAAATATTTGTAAGGTTCCTTAGGCGCGGCGTAGCCGAGCGGTTAGCGCCGAACGTTAGGGAGCAAGCAGTAGCGAGTTCGATACCGCTTCTGGCGTTTTTCTTTTTGTTTTTTTTTAGAAATTTATTTTTTTTAATCTTTTGTAATGTATTTCTGATGCTTCGTTATTTTTAGTTTTTACTTTTTACCCGAGGCCCTTTTTTTCGCCGGGCGACGAGCGCAATATATCGACGCTCTCCTTGGTATGAGCGGCAAGTATGCCCCTTTTGTTTACGACGCCTGCAAATAGCACGTTGAAGGTCTTGTTGACGCAGTATATGTTGGTCAGATGTTCCATGATTTAGTGAACAATTGAATGATAATGCGTTTTTCCTTCGGTACTTAGCATATGTATGCTTTTCGTGGCGTACGTAGCTGCAGTCAAGCGGTCAGGTCGCAGTCGAAGCGGCAACAGCGGCGATTTGTTGGCGCAGAAGTGTGAACGAAGTAGTGTGTCGGCGGTAGCGGATTTCGCTCGCTCGTGCCTCCGAATGCTCAAATGGGAACCATCAAGGCGCATCTGCTGCTCCAAGCTCGTAATCCAGGCGCTGCAGGTTCAAACAAACTATCCGAGTGCGCACGAAATGCCTGAGCCGAAACATAACCAAAACTGAAGTGGGCGCCTGTGGCGCCTCCAAGTATATTTTTGTATTTGCCTTGCAACGTTTACGTTGTCTTTTCGCCGTCGTTTACGTATGATAAAAGCGTGTTATCATGTTTGACAAAAACGTACTACCGCATTCAAACATGCAACGTAATTCGCATTTGTCAGCCTCCGGGAACCCTAGCGCGTCACGTGATTTGTAGTTGCGAGCCTCGGACGTTTGGCTGTGGTGGCGATACCTGTATTTCTGTTATTCTTCTTTACTACCTTATAACAGCTCTGTTTTCAGTAAGAGTGGTCTTTTTGTAATCAGGAACTGGCATTCTATAGATGCAAACCCACTTCCTTTCTCTATTTAGTGTCCCTTTAAGGGTTAGCCGATGACTTTTAAACCACTGCGAAACTTGATTAAGCTCTTCATTAATGATGCATTTAAGTACCTCGAAATTTTCTCCTGTAAAAAGTAATGCGGTGTCATCGGCATATATTAAAGCTTTTGAATATTTCAACGTTGATGGAAAGTCATTAATATACAGGGAAAAGAATAGCGGCCCAAGCACGGAACCCTGCGGCACACCTAGACTAATGCTTTGCGGTAGGGAAGTTAAATTGTTCACGACAACATATTGTTTCCGTCCTGAAAAATAACTCTTAATTAGATCACAAATTTTCCCTCTGAAACCGTAAGCTTCTAATTTTTGTTGTGGTATTGTGTGATCAACCGTATCGAAGGCTTTTGATATGTCTAAATATACTACTATGGCCAGTTTGCTATTATGCAGTGCAGTATTTATCAGTTGCGTGAGAACAAGGACTGCGGTTGATGTTGACCTTTGCGGCCTGAAGCCGTGCTGATTATGACATATAACGTTATACTTATCTAGGAAACTTTCGTCCAGGATTGTACGAAAATAAGAATGCAAACATGTTTCTGCACCACTATCGATTTTCGTCTCCTCTTTCTCCATCTGCACTGCTTACCACAGACAAACACGTACACACAAACACACACCCACAAACACACACACACGCACGCACACACACACACACACACACGCAGGCACAAAGAAAGAAAGAAGTCACCTGGTCCTGATAAGATACCTAATGAGTTTATGAAGCGTACTGTGAATGAGTTTCCTATTTTTTAAAGAAGGTATTCGTAGCATCGTTACGTGACTGCACTCTACCGAGTGACTGGCTGTTAACAAGACTTGTTCCCGTTTTCAAATCTAGCGACAAATTTGATGTTTCCGATTATCGTCATATATATATCACGTGTCGTGCATGCAAAATGCTGGAGCATATAATATATTCAAGGTAATCGACTTTTTTACAGTACGCAGCATGGCTTCTGGAGCCGTCTGTCAACAATAACACGGCTTTTTGAAATCACTCATGCTTTTGCGATAGCCATAAACTCAAGAGAACAAATTGATGTGATTACAGTGGACCTGTCGAAGGCATTTGACAGAGTGTGTCATACGAAACTTTTGCACAAGCTGCAAGAGTTCGGTATCGACGTGCAAATTATCAATTGGATTCAGGCTTATTTGATCAACAAAGAACAATTTGTAGTTATTGATAATGATTGCTCATCAACATCATCAGTATCATCCGGTGTTCAGCAAGGGTTCGTCGTTGGTCTTATATCGTTTTTATTGTATATAAATGACATTGTAAAGGACATACACCCTCTCGTCGAAGCTCGATTATTTTATTCTGTTGCATATAAAGGCTGCAAGACCAAATCCTTTTGAATGACTGTTCGTCGTTTGTGGGGCTTAACGTCCCAAATTTTGAACGACTCTTTAAAAGTTGTGTATATATGGTGTGGGACATGGAAATCAATTTTTAAAAGTCAATTTTTATCATTGTGTCGAACAAGAAAACCCAATTAGTGTTCCCGTATATAATTAATAACATTGAAATAAAACCTTCCAATAGATTAAAATATTTAGGCGTTATGACTTTCCATGATTTGAACTGGAGTGATCATGTACAGAATATTTGTGGAGTAGCCCAACGAAAACTCGGATTCTTACGATGAAAGCTAAGAGATGCGCCATCGGCGGTCAAACTAAAAGCTTATAAATAAATAGCAAGGCCGAATCAAGAATACGCGGGCATAATTTGGGATCCAAAGCAGAAATATCTCATAGACAAACATGAACGGGTTCAGAGATTAGCAGTAGGGCTGGTATTTTCCCCCTATCGAAGAACACAATTCGCAACAGAACTTATTTCACTTGCTGATCTACCAACTTTGGCTATTCGCATAAAAATTGCTAGGCTCAAGTTCTCCTTTACAAGCTTTATAACAATAAATTCAATTTGGATTCCGGCTTGTACTTGCGGCCACCCGGGAGACTGCCATCTCGCACTAGTCATCCCTTTGCACTGATGTCCTATGTGCCAAGAGTTGATGTGTTTAAATTTTCGATTCTGCCTAACGCAGTTATTGAATGGAGTAACCCTGACCGACGCGTATTTGAAAAAAAAAAAACTTGTTCTTTGGACACTTTTGAGATAGAGTTGGAAATATGTAGCACTGTTCAAATATACCTTGCCCACCCTGTAACAGCCCGGATGGGCTGTTACAGGGTGGGCAAAAAAAAAAAATAAAAGCTACCGCGAAATGCGGCAGTAGCGCCTCACATTTAATTTCGCTCGTGCACGTCGACTTTTAGATGGCAGCGCATGCAGCAAATTTAAGCCCTGCGTTTATTCCAGAAGGAGCCTTCGGATGTTTGGTTGCGGTGAAGCCGCATCTTTTGCTTCAAAAAATTTCACGTTATCAGCACAGATTTGCACCTAACGTGAACCAGCAGTACCACATAATAAATATTTTAAATGCATCCTTAACGCTGCGCTTTCACGGCGTATGCGTGTTATGTCCCGAGAATTGTGACATTTGTGTGTGTGTGTGTGTGTGTGTGTGTGTGTGTGTGTGTGTGTGTGTGTGTGTGTGTGTGTGTGTGTGTGTGTGTGTGTGTGTGTGTGTGTGTGTGTGTGTGTGTGTGTGTGTGTGTGTGTGTGTGTGTGTGTGTGTGTGTGTGTGTGTGTGTGTGTGTGTGTGTGTGTGTGTGTGTGTGTGTGTGTGTGTGTGTGTGTGTGTGTGTGTGTGTGTGTGTGTGTGTGTGTGTGTGTGTGTGTGTGTGTGTGTGTGTGTGTGTGTGTGTGTGTGTGTGTGTGTGTGTGTGTGTGTGTGTGTGTGTGTGTGTGTGTGTGTGTGTGTGTGTGTGTGTGTGTGTGTGTGTGTGTGTGTGTGTGTGTGTGTGTGTGTGTGTGTGTGTGTGTGTGTGTGTGTGTGTGTGTGTGTGTGTGTGTGTGTGTGTGTGTGTGTGTGTGTGTGTGTGTGTGTGTGTGTGTGTGTGTGTGTGTGTGTGTGTGTGTGTGTGTGTGTGTGTGTGTGTGTGTGTGTGTGTGTGTGTGTGTGTGTGTGTGTGTGTGTGTGTGTGTGTGTGTGTGTGTGTGTGTGTGTGTGTGTGTGTGTGTGTGTGTGTGTGTGTGTGTGTGTGTGTGTGTGTGTGTGTGTGTGTGTGTGTGTGTGTGTGTGTGTGTGTGTGTGTGTGTGTGTGTGTGTGTGTGTGTGTGTGTGTGTGTGTGTGTGTGTGTGTGTGTGTGTGTGTGTGTGTGTGTGTGTGTGTGTGTGTGTGTGTGTGTGTGTGTGTGTGTGTGTGTGTGTGTGTGTGTGTGTGTGTGTGTGTGTGTGTGTGTGTGTGTGTGTGTGTGTGTGTGTGTGTGTGTGTGTGTGTGTGTGTGTGTGTGTGTGTGTGTGTGTGTGTGTGTGTGTGTGTGTGTGTGTGTGTGTGTGTGTGTGTGTGTGTGTGTGTGTGTGTGTGTGTGTGTGTGTGTGTGTGTGTGTGTGTGTGTGTGTGTGTGTGTGTGTGTGTGTGTGTGTGTGTGTGTGTGTGTGTGTGTGTGTGTGTGTGTGTGTGTGTGTGTGTGTGTGTGTGTGTGTGTGTGTGTGTGTGTGTGTGTGTGTGTGTGTGTGTGTGTGTGTGTGTGTGTGTGTGTGTGTGTGTGTGTGTGTGTGTGTGTGTGTGTGTGTGTGTGTGTGTGTGTGTGTGTGTGTGTGTGTGTGTGTGTGTGTGTGTGTGTGTGTGTGTGTGTGTGTGTGTGTGTGTGTGTGTGTGTGTGTGTGTGTGTGTGTGTGTGTGTGTGTGTGTGTGTGTGTGTGTGTGTGTGTGTGTGTGTGTGTGTGTGTGTGTGTGTGTGTGTGTGTGTGTGTGTGTGTGTGTGTGTGTGTGTGTGTGTGTGTGTGTGTGTGTGTGTGTTCGAAGTGGCCGCTTTACTGAGGTCTCCAGATGCTCCAAAGACATCTATCTTTTGTCACTTGCCTGAGGACCAGCGACAGGCCAGTACCGACCCAGGTTGAAGCCGTTGACAAAGGCAATGCCCTTTCTCCAGCCCGTAGGGTCGAGGAAGGTGTCCAGCACCTTTTGCCCCTGGGGCAGGGTGAACTTCCCGTGGAAGAAGCCCGGAACTGTGCCGTTTCCCGGCTGCCGGATTATCCTCAGCAGCTCGGTAATGTCTCGGTTGCTTGTCATTGGCACGACCTCGGTGGTCCAATTCATGATGCGAACGTTATTGACGAGAACGTATCGGAGACCCTGCATGAAAATTGAGAGCGAGTACGCCTTTTTTCCGCTTCTTGCTTCAGGAGCCCTGCAGTGGTATTAAGAACAAGAGTGTTTATTTTCCGCATTTTTTGCGCTTGCTGCTCATTAGCAGAAACTGGGTTACAACTTCAAAAACGCATGCAAGGAAGCAAAGCGCTCGGAAGCCGCATATTTCGTAAACTGGGTTCCACCATTCAAGTATAAGTATGTTTAATCGAAACGCTAGAGGTTACAGGCGCGAGGCTAAACACGAAGATTTGTGTCAGTTGTCCGTTTTGTTTGATCTGGCTTCACATTACACATACACACACACACACATACAAGTAAGATGGAGTCCAAAGTCAGACTCCGCCCGCACCACTAATGTATCGCGGGGAGAGAAAGTCCCGCAATTCGAAAAATAAATGAATAGGTCAATGAGACAAAAGTTTTTGGTTGGAAGTTATTAAATAAAAGGAGGAGGTGCTACTAAAACGACCCACAGCCGAGGAAGCGGGCCCAGGGAGACCCCACGCATCTCCCCTGGGAAGTAGCGGAAGGGATGGGTTGTAAGGTAATGGGAAATAGGAATTAGGATAGGGTTATGGGAAGTTGGAGAGGAATGTAGGCAGCGTAGGATTTGACTGTCAGACAATTCGAGTCGAGCTCCCATATGGGCCTCCGTAGAGGGCGAGCACTCGCTCTTAGCCGAATATGCGGTCCTCGGCCCTTGGATCATTCCACCACCGCAATGCGTTTGCCGGATCTCCGGCTTCTGAGAGAGGTTCCCTACATGAAGCCGCTTTTGATGTTCCCCGTCCCCCCAGCTCGGTTCCCCCACCCCGACTCTAGTTGAAGTACGAAGAGATAGATTTCGCAACGTTCATGCCTACTTCAAGGTACTCCGCAAGTGGCCAGACTAATCTGGCGCACACTGATGGATACTCTCACGGTTTTCGCTCGGCAGTGCATGTTGGAAGGTACATTTCATCGGCGTCCTGGGAATCAAAGGAAACGTTTTAATCCCATCCAATGCTTATGTCCGCTCTAGTGCTGGAGGTCCTTGTATCCTACAGAGGACACTTCCCACGTGAGTACTTGGCGATTTATTCACCGGCTACTAACCGTTTCCGAGGTCGGCTTTCACACCGTTCCTGCACTCTTCCCTTCAGGTTGTGTACTCAGCCTTTAGGCCTTTCCGTACTAGGCGCTTCCACCTGTGTTCCACCAGTCTTTTCCCAAGTTTCGGCATTACTAGCTTATAGCTACTCTCCATCTCCTTTCCGCTCTTTCAAGCCAAAGGTGAGTTCCCCAGAACCCGAGCTAGGTTCGCCCCAGCCGCCAGGCTTCCGTCGGGGTCCCGTTCTCTTCGGCAACGGAAACCAACGCGTTTGCGGCTGGGTAATACCATGGGAAAGGTTGAGGACAGCTCAGAGGGCTATGGAACGAAAAATGGTAGGGGTAACATTAAGAGATAGAAAGCGTGCAGAGTGGGTCAGAGAAATAACTCAAGTTACCGACATTCTAGTAGAAATTAAGAAGAAGAAATGGACATGGGCAGGACATGTAGTGCGAAGAGAGGATAACCGATGGTCGCTGAGGGTAACAAACTGGATTCCAAGGGAAGGAAAGCGTAGCAGGGGGCGGCAGAAAGTTAGGTGGGCGGATGAGATTAAGAAGTTCGCAGGGGTCAAGTGGATGCAGCTAGCACAGAACCGGGTTAAGTGGAGAAATATGGGAGAGGCCTTCGCCTTGCAGTGGGTATAATCAGGCTGATTATGATGATGATGATGATGAATACCTTTAGGCACGAGGGGAATTTTGGTCCAACATATAGAGTCAGCTAGCTGTGTTTCCTAACCGTACTCCACAGCTACGCCGCCGTTCCCTAGGTAGCGGGCAGGGCTATCCCTCGACCTGCCGACCGCTCCGCATGTTGGTCTTTGTTCAGCATCTAAACTTAGCTAACTGCGTTTCCTAACCGTACTCCGCAGCTACGCAGCCTTTCATCAGCAGCGGGCAGGGCTTTCCCTTGGCCTGCCGACCAACTTGGATGCTGAATGAGAGCCCAGCATGAACTCAGCTAGCCGCGTTTCCCTCCGCAGCTACGCCACCGTTCCAGCAGGACGGCAGCATGAGACGAAGGCAGCTAGCGGCCATTCACAGAAATTCCATGATAGCTGCTCTGCCGCTGAAGAGACTCATCGCCACCCACCGCCGCACGGCAAACCGGTGGCTAGTCATGCCACTAAAGCTGGAATCCGATCGCCAAATAGCCAATGCTATACGGACGCTTGAACGCCAACAACAGCTCCTTAGGGTATAGAGCAAACGGATCCGACGCGGATAGAGGATCCTCATAAACAGAGCCCCAATCGAAGAGTGAGAACTTCGCGCAGTAGACGATCAAGCAGTAAACGGAGTATATGCATGATCGATGGGACCAGCAAGTGTACTACGTTTAGCTTTCTAACAATGTCATTAAACGGCTATGTTCGCTTGCTTTCACTGCTCAAACTGTTACGGTAGCCAGTCTCTAAAAATCACTCAAGCGTAAAAAGTAGATAGTAAACTGCCCTGCCTTGCTTGCTTCTCCACCCTCGTGGCCAGTGGTACGGCATCTCCTCTCTGCACCAAATACAAGTTACACACTAATTGTAATCAGGCTTGTAATCTCGGCCGACCCGATCAGGCGCTTTTCTGACCGAACTGTCCAGCTGCTGAAAAGCGTTTTTTCTTTTAGTCAGGTACTTTTAAAGCGCAAAAATGTCAAAGTTCAGAAATATCGACGTGCGCAAGTTGTCTCCGGTTCCGCGGATGCGACAGCACATACCAGCATGGCGGTTGTTCTCAGTGTAGCCGCTAGATGGCACTACCTGCACAAAATACAACAAAATATAGCAGAATACGAAGCAGCTTAGAACTCACCAATCTAAACTGGAAAAAGGCAGACACAAATATTCCTAAAAACGCATCTACAGGAATAGATGGAATTTCGATCAAGCTGATTGATGAACTTGGTCCAAGAAATAAGGAAACGTTATTAAAAGGTTTCGAAACAGTCATAACAAATAAGCCAATTCCCCAGTTCCGGACAGCTGGTGGCAGAGTAAAATGAATTTGCTTTATAAAGGGAAAGAAGAACGGATACACATAAAATCATACAGGCAGATTACCATAACATCTGTTATATACTGGTTGGCCATACAGGCGGTGAAATTAAAGATGCATGGTTAGAAAGTAACAAGATACTCGGAGAACTTCAGAACGGCTTTAGAAATTGTAGGCGCTTAGATGATAGCCTGTTCGTGCTTACCCAATGCAGTGAAATATCTAGAGGGGAAAATATACATTTTTATTTGGCCTTCCTGGACATACACGGTCCGTACGACCATGTAAACAGGGAACTCCTGTGAAACATATTAAAAGAAGGTATCGATTATGAGATAACAGAGTTCCTACAGGAAATATGCCGGGATAACAAAGTAGAAATTACATGGGAAAGGATAAGAAGTACGGAAGCAATCAAGGTATGCAAAAGATTAAGACAAGGTTGTCTTATCTTATCCTCTATCACCGCTGCTATTCATACATTATGTGATAAATCTGGAACAGAGGATACAAGAAAGTAACCTAGGTTTTAACCTGTCATATAGATTAGGCAAAAAGGTGGTAGAGCAGCGCCTCCCCGGTTTGATGTATGCAGACGATATTGTACTGCTAGCCAGGAAGAATTGCAAACTCTAGTTAAGCATTGCGGTGGCGAAGCTTCTGTTGTCTAGGCTTC